>NC_092123.1:9407880-10017880 GCF_045679555.1 Salvelinus alpinus
GGAGAAAGACGATGGGATAGCTTAGCACAGTCTCTTTCTCTCAGTCAGTGAAATAAGATCGATATAAGCACCCACCATTTTTATTTGATCTTTATAGCAAAAATGGATCACTGTTTATTCTGAAACAGGGGGCTATTGTCTTACAACTACCTCGATCCTCCATCACTTGCTAGCTTCACCAAATACTGGTCAACAACTCCAATAGCATCACAATGGCATGTTATAAGAAGATCAGTAGCCTCGACTGGCATGTCCATATACAGTATTTCCATGTTTACTGTATAGTGCCTGTGTGTTAGCTCTGATAGGACACTTGGAATTACACACATATTAGTTATCTGTGGCAGGTTCATGGCTCAGTTAGATCATTGATATGTGGGTTCTACGGGCTACGGGCTACTGAACACAGCCTGACAGGAGTGAAAACAATCTGCATGAAAGAAGCAGTAACTTGATGGTTTATTTGTCTGCAGCGTACATTTCCTACGAAGCAGTATGGTGCCTTCTTAAGGTTTTATCTCAGGTCCTAGCATACCGTACGTCTAACCGTCTACGTCCTTCTCCCCCACCGCATAAAGCAGGCAAACAACGGTAAATTAATGAGAAAATAACTTGGCTTTGTGATTTCCCACCTCACGTTAAAGCAGGGATATTTTTGTAATCTGTTAATTACTGTCAGATGGCAACGGCACCTCTTTTTGAAATGACAGAAACTGGGAGAAAAGAGAAAGAAAAAAAACAAGGTCTCAAACAAGTCTGGCGAGGGTGTGATCCTGTCATACCTGATGTAAAAATGAACATATTTTCCCTTGTTGAGGACCGTTACCCTGGATTTATTTTCTGAGCGCTACCTTAGTTTATGGTGAGTTTTAAATCACAGTGGATTAAACTTTGATTATTATAGTCCACAGTGGTTGAAATACACCATTTCGCCTTGCTGTACATGCAATGAATTATTATTAACCCTGAATAATTCAGTTTACATTGCAAATAGGCATTGAGGAATACCAAAGATGTCTATATATACAAAAATTATAATCGCCCTTAAATATCCCCCAAATGCATGTTTTTTTCACCAGTAGGAATCATCATAATCGAAAAATATATTTGCATGCTGTAACGATTGTCTATTTCGTCCTCCTCATCGGACGAGGAGAGGCGAGAAGGATCGGACCAATATGCAGAGTGGTTCGTGCTCATGATGATTTATTAAAACCGAAACTGAACACTGAAATACAAAACAATAAACGAAGTGCAGAAAACCGAAACAGTACCGTGTGGTGAAAACACTAACACGGTAGACAAACACCCACAAAACACACGTGAAACCCAGGCTGCCTAAGTATGATTCTCAATCAGGGACAACGATTGACAGCTGCCTCTGATTGAGAATCATACCAGGCCGAACACAAAATCCCAACATAGAAAATCACACATAGACAACCCACCCAACTCACGCCCTGACCATACTAAATAAATACAAAACAAGGGAAAACAGGTCAGGAACGTGACACATGCAGAACCTAGACTACTTGTGCGACTACCTTGCAAATCACTAGCTCGAGTTCAGGTGGCAGAGGGTTGACCATAAACCTCACAACATGCTCCACCCACCTGTTTGTCAGCTAAGGTGGTTTAACGGAGCAGCGAGTGTCAGACTATGTCACATCTGATCGTCATTGAAAAGTCCACTCCACTTCACGTCGGCATTAGGCCTAACGTCACTCAGCAACCAGCCAGAGAATGTCTCTATTTCCTGCTTGACCAGTTTCCCACCTCCCCCTAGTGAGGTGTCATTACTACCCACATCACCCTCCCGCACACACACGCACACACACACACACACACACACACGCACACACGCACACACACACACACACACACACACAGCTGACCTAAAACCAGTGGCTGGAAAGACTAACCTTTCCCCCTCCTAAATCAAATCAATACCACTTTCCCGTAAACAGGGAAACATTGCATTGGCATTAATCACCTGTCCTTCCATCCTTGACTGTACTACAACACACACTACACACACTACATTGCCTCACTACACCGCCTCTCACATTTCCATTGAACTGCTGGCGGAAGCTGAAAGCACTGACACACAGCTATTGGCTAACACTGGAGGTGCTGATTCCTGAACGTGTTCTCCGCTCTGCCTCGGTGTTCGGAAACGCTTTCCCTGACTTGGAAAGTGTCCCATCCAGAAGCTTCCGACGACAACACCAGTGGTGTCCTGTTAAGAGGTTTTAATGGCGGCTCTTGAAGCTCAAAAATGACGGGTCGGTAACATGGGTACGTCGTGTATAAGCACTTACAGGTGCAGGCAGCCACGGAGGGCCTAGCTTCTCTTTGTGTGGTGGTGGCAGGAAGCAGGTGCCTGGCTATTGATAGTGAAAAGGGAGAGGAGGCTGGAGAGAAGGGAGGAGGAAGGTAGAGCGGAATATGGAAATGAGGTGGTGGTTGTGGCTGTGTGGTTTCCTCTCCTGGTGCTGGTAAAATTACTAATCATTGTTAGCTAGCTACCAACGCTCATCTTCTATTTTGGTGTCCAGGCCAGGTGTTTGTGGTTGGTTGAGGGGTTATTTTTATTCATCATAACAGGTTGCTGTTTTCAATCAAATGAAATTAGAATACCTTGGGGATTCCTGCCACCTGGGTGATGAAGGCGTGAACTTAACTTATTTTGGGATTGTTTTTGTTTTTGTTTACTTTGCATCGATTAGTTCTGAATTAAATCCTTTGCATTATGGCATCAAGTATTGGCCTCAAATGTGGTGGAAATTAGAGGATGAGTACTGTCCCTGTCAAATAAATGTAATAAATAATTAACAAATCAACACAAATTGACATGACTAATGTTGGTATAAAACAAAGATGAATAATATCTTAATGACTGCTGTGATCAAGGTAGTGTAATTGTTCATTCTCTTTCCTAACTATAGCTCTCTTTCCTCTGTCTGCTTTCCAGTGTACTTTACCATTCTATCAACCTGCGTGCTGTAATAGATACGACATTACAGACACCACCGCCGCTAGAGGAGACCAGGTAGAACACCAGGTGTTCCCTCAGTCAGAAGAAGGGAAGGTTTGATAGAAAAATACATCTATTTTTCCTTTTCTTAACACCTAAATCTCCCTGATTGTTGTTGAGATTTGTAACAGAAGGCGGTAAAGGGGAACGGTGGCAGGTAGTGAACAGCGGAATCCTACACAGGTACATCTGTCAGCACCAATTACCCTCTCACCGCCCCCGGCTCTAATCTGGCAGAGAAAAGGTATCCGGCACGCGTCTGTCTAGTCTGTCAGACCTATCGACTTACCTTTCACCTGGCAGTGTAAGTGTGTCTATCAGACAGAACTATCAGATTGCCTTTCCCCTGAGCGTGTAATCGTGCTTACCGTGACTGACTCCCCGCCGTCACTACAAAGAAGCCATTGAGTAGGAAGAGAAGCCGAAAGTTTGCCTAGACTGGTTGTTGTGCAAACATTAGAGAGCTAGCTACCGCCCGGGCGTGCGGGGCAATTGGCAGGTAATAGAGCAGACATAATGAGGTCTAAGTACCTGTAATCCTAGGAGATATCACTCCAGATAAGAGGGGACTAAGAGAATTCCCTCAGGTAGCTGTGCCGTGGGTAATTGGTCCCCAGCCAGGCAGGTTGGATGGTAGCTATCGGGATGCTGGAATGGGTATCAGGTGTAAGGTGTCAGCTGTGTCGAGTGCATATGGCCTATTGATCCAAGAGAGCAAGCATTTCCTGACCCAAATTCAATTGGAGGAGGTAAATGGAGGTAGAGCAGCTGGCAGCACACACACACACACACACACACTACCTGCTCTACTCTGCTTCAGAGGGAATATAAAGTGCAGCAGGTGTGGGGAATGGGTCTGAGCCTGTGCTGATTTGGATGGGATGATACGCTGCAAATTAGGCTGCATGCCAACTTCTCTGCCTGTGTGTCTGGCTCTCACCTGAGTGTTAGTGCCATGTCGAGCACCGCCTGCCTGGCAAGGCTAATGTATCACGGTGTGTGTGTTACACATTTTTAACCACATTATGCAAATCACTGAATAGAAATACTGACTTTTTTCCCCCCTATTCTCTTTTTTCCAGCTTTTAATGTAATATCACTGTTTCAGTGGAATTATCATGCGTATTCTATATTACTTTGTGTACGTGTGCGCGAATATGTGTGTGCGTGTGCATGCACGTATATATATATGTGTGTCATGTTTCGTCTGGATTCCTGTTAATTATGCATTTAATTCATGCTTAAGTGATTAGAAAAGGAATCCAGAGCAATAGCATTGGTCTCTGTTTGCACTGATAGACCTCACATTTGTGGTGAACAGAATAAATGGGATAAGAAACAGGCAAGACAGGCTGCTTTTTTCCCTCTCATTTCATCCAGTTATTGGTTAACTTAGTGGAAAAAGTAAATTTTCAAGGGATTTTAGGCCGGACCTATCACACCCAAGGTAGATGTGTGCTTGACTTGAGGTCTAATTTAACTCCCATGTTGTATTGATCGGTTAGGGTCACCGGGGATCCTCTATGGTCTTCCTCTAGCTGCAAGGTAGACAACGGTAACAGAGAAATGTGTTATAAATGCCCCTGTCCACTCCCCTGTTGATATCAAGCAGGGTTTTTTTTGCCATTCTGAGTGCATCAGTTTTTCACATTTACTGTAGTGTGATGGAACACCTTAGGAGATGTGCCGTGGGGAGCCTCCGTCGGGCGGGGAGGCGGTGGTTATGTGCTACAAATTGAAGAGAACAGGAGGACAGTTAGTGCAACCGGGGAAACCTCTAAGGTCAGGGCAGGAAGGGCTAAAAGCTGAATCAGCTTCACATGGGTGGGGGGTCTGAGCAGGGAGGGATGGAGGGGCGATGGACAGAGGGGGATAGGAGGACGCAATACCTGCAATGAGAAAAATATGGATTCCTGTCTCCAAGACAAATTGATCTCTTGTGTGCAGGAGGAACAGCCTCCGAAGGGAATCGGCTCACAGAGAGAGAGAGAGACGGAAAAAAAAGGAAAAATAGGGGGAGATTTACTGTCGGGATGGATGTTGGTGCCTTTCTGTAGAAGAAATATGAAAACTGTACATATGACTGTACATATTGGCTGATATAACTCACTTAGCTAAATCAAAGTAAAATCTAATTAATTGTAATAGAGAGAGAGAGAGAGAGAGAGAGAGAGAGAGAGAGAGAGAGAGAGAGAGAGAGAGAGAGAGACCAAGTAGCTAGAGAGATAAGGTATTGGCAGGGTCAGGGATTACCCAGCCTCCCTCTCTACATGAGCTCCCGAGTGGCGCAGCGGTCTATGGCACTGCATGCTTGAGGCCTCACTACAGACACCCTGGTTCGAATCCTGGCTATATCACAACCTGCTGTGATTGGGCGGCGCACAATTGGCCCAGCGTTGTCCGGGTTTGGCCGGTGTAGGCTGTCATTGTAAAGAAGAATTTGTTCTTAACTAACGTGCCTAGTTAAATTTAAAAAATGAATGACAGGAGTCTGTTGTGGAGAGACATAATGTAAAACATCTTATAGCTGGACCACAGTGACTCCACTGTCGGAGCTCCAGACACCTGTTACTGACAGCAGGCTCCCCCTTTGTAAACCGTACAGGGATTAATGCAGGCAGAAACAAGCTGAAATGGCTGTTGCCGTTATGCCAAGTCCATCCACTATCACCACTTGGGGGATATTTCAACAGGGAGTGGGGGAGAGTCCTCCTGTTTAGAATGTGTCCCAAATGGTGCCCTTTAAGGTGCACTACTTTTGACCAGAACCCTATGGGCCTTGGTCAAAATTAGTGCACTTTAAAGGGAATAGGGTGCCGTTTGGGATGCACCCCTAAGTTCCATTAGGTTAAACGCTCATTTTTCAGACAGCATGGAGAAAGGAGACTCACGCTGGGAGGAAATCTGTAGCTACACTCCTGCATGTATGGCAGCGCCCAGTCGACAGTGCCAGCGCCAGCGAAGCTACCTACTGTAGCCTGGCCTAACTCACAGTGCTGGAGACAACATGCTTTCACGTTTCATGTTCTCTAGGTTGGAAACGTATTGTATACTTTGTGTAGTCCCACTGCAAATTAAAAAGTCATTTTGAACAAATGAAGTCCAGTAACTACATTCTGGAGGATCCTGGTATTGAGACGAATATACTGTGATGCTATTGCAAGGGTTTCTCTTCTAGAGTATTATGATTGGATGATATAGCGCTAGGTGGGTAAATAATGAACGGTGCTATTTGTCGGATGACAGACAGTTTAAGAGACCTAAGTTTAAGACGAAGGCAGCATAGCTATTTAAATGAACTACTAAGCAAAGAATTACGAGCCACAACATCGTAAAACAAATTGCCTTACAGTATATACAGCAGACTAAATATATCTTTATATGCCTAATCTTTAACAATTTAACGTCTATTCCACATTGGTTTAACCTCATTTCATTCAAATGACGTGGAAACAATGTTGATTTGACCAGTGTGTGCCCAGTGGGTAAGCTTACACGCATAACGTATTATATTGTAGCCTACATTCGCTTCAATGATTTAAAGCATTTTGTTTTCTTTTCCCTTCGACAGCCATCACTTTGACACCTTTAATATTGTATAGTCTGGGATTGGCACCTGTCAGTGTGTGTGCAGCCCTGTGAGTAACAGGGACAGACAGGTTGTTACAGACAGGTCCCCGGGTCACACTACTGGCCACTCCTGTCCTGACCTCTGTGTGGGAGAAGAGCTACATGTGAAAAGAATAATCTAGGAATGTCGCTATTTGCATTTGGAAGATTAGAAGAGCCATTAATAAATAGTGTGGTGTGGTGTTCATTATTTTAAGGGCATTATAAAACCTTGGGTATTTTATTTAAAAAACACATACATTCATATTCTGATAAGATTTGATTTACTAACATGATATAATTGTGTATATATACACATATATATAATAGTTTTTAGAATTTTTTGCTCATTTCTAAAAAAAAAAATAAAAAAAAATGGAAATATCACATTTACAAAAGTATTCAGACCCTTCTCTCAGTACTTTGTTGAAGCACCTTTGGCAGTGATTATAGCCTCGAGTCTTCTTGGGTATGATGCTACAAGCTTAGCACACCTGGATTTGGGGAGTTTCTTCCATTCTTCTCAAGCTCTGTCAGGTTGGATGGGGAGCATCGCTGCACAGCTATTTTCAGTTATGTCCAGAGATCTGGTTCAAGTCCGGGCTCTGGCTCTACCACTCAAGGACATTCAGAGACTTGTCCCGAAGCCACTTCTGCGGTTTCTTGGCTGTGTGTTAGGGTCGCTGTCCTGTTCGAAGGTGAACCTTCGCCCCCCCAGTCTGAGATCCTGAGCGCTCTGGAGCAGGTTTTTATCAAGAAGCTCTCTGTACTTTGCTCCGTTCATCTTTCCCTCGATCCTGACTAGTCGCCCAGTCCTTGCCGCTGAAAAACATCCAGACCGCCTGATGCTGCCACCACCATGGTTCATCGTAGGGATGGTACCAGGTTTCCTCCAGACGTGACGCTTGGCATTCAGGCCAAAGAGTTCAATCTTGGTTTCATCAGGCCAGAGAATCTTGTTTCTCTCTGTCTGAGAGTTTTTAGGTGCCTTTTGGTAAGCTCCAGGTGGGCGGTCATTTGCCTTTTACTGAGGAGTGGCTTCCGTCTGGCCACTCTACAATAAAGGCCTGCTTGGTGGAGTGCTGCAGAGATGGAGGTCCTTCTGGAACGTTCTCCCATCTCCACAGAGGAGCTCTGTCAGAGTGACCAACGGGTTCTTGGTCACCTCCCTGACCAAGGCCCTTCTCCTCCAATTGCTCAGTTTAGCCGGGCGGCCATCTCGAGGAAGACTCTTGGTGGTTCCAAACTTCATCCATTTAAGAATGATGGGGCCACTGTGTTCCTGGGGACCTTCAATGCTGCAGAAATGTTTTGGTGCCCTTCCTCAGATGTGTGCCTCAACACAATCCTGTCTCTGAGCTCTATGAACAATTCCTTCGACCTCGTGGCTTGGTTTTTGCTCTGACTTGCACTGTCAACTGTGAGACCTTATATAGAAAGGTATGTGGCTTTCCATATCATATCCAATCAATTGAATTTACCACAGGTGGAGTCCAAGTTGTAGAAACATCTCAAGGACGATCAACGGAAACAGGATGCAGCTGAGCTCAATTTCGAGTCTCATAGCAAAAGGTCTGAATACTTATGTAAATTTGTGTTTTTTATTTTTAATACATTTGCAAACATTTAGAAAAACCTGTTTTCACTTTGTTGTTATGGGGTATTGTGTGTAGATTGATGAGGATTTTGCTGTAATGTGGAAAAAGTCAGGTGGTCTGAATACATTCTGAATGCACTATATATACATATACACTATACAAATCTGTGGAAATACTTATATGATGACAGGGTTTATTTTCTACATACATTTCTTTTTCTAAAGCAAGTCAAGGCGTCTTCATTCACGTGTCTGTCCATAACAGTCACAGACAGCATATCTATCTAAGCGAATAGCAGCATTGAGATTCTAATGTCATCTATCATCCTGTTCCTTCCATGGCCTGTTTGTGTTTGCCTTGCCCACTGCACAATACAGAATCCATGTAATGCATCAAGCCATGATTTCTGACAGAAGTGGAGGTAATAACTTTAGGAAACCTTGTTCGACTGTTACTTTCCCTTTCACTGGCCCCGCCACTGCTGTTATGTCAGCCATCGATCGTGTCCGGAGACAACTCATTTCATTTCAGTCACACGCCATGATGGACCTGTGCCTCAGCTGCTGACTTATTCCAGACCCTTCTATTTCTCTGCCTGGCTGGCTGGCTCAGGGATGGAATGTGGAGTGGGAATGTCTTATGCTTGGGAAGTCTATTGATCTGCCGTGTCGTTGGTTGGACAGACAGCTCAAGAGGAACTGACACTTTTCTCTTAGAGTAATTTATTTTCTTTGTCAATGAGGGCTAGCTGCTCACCGTCTTTGATTTCTAATATATATTTGTTTGCTACTTGCGTTTGGAATTTGTACTGAAGATGTATAGATATTCAGCAGCTCTTGGTAGGACACTGGAAGTTTGCTTTAAACATACTGTATTTATGTTTAAACCAAAATACTGTACTGTTTGCAGCTTTCATTGGGTATGTACATACAGTTCATACTGTACAATAAAACTACTTTTTGGTTGCTATGCTTGGTGTTGTAGCCCCCAGGTCACAGGTCAATCCTGATTTTTAACAGTGTTCAGTCCCTAACCAATACCTGGCCTCGAGGGCCTCGCGGCAAAGATACAAACGCAAACTGACACATGACTAAAAGGGGCAAGGGCAAAAAGTGTCCTTTTGTTATTAAATATTCTCCTTGTTCGGGAAAAATCTACATCCCAAATGGTAATATGTTAGATAGGAGAACACACATGTAGACTTAAATGAAAAAAGAACAGGCAACGCTGTTAAATTCATTACTGTGAGCGTGTGTGGTCGTGCTAGTTCCTCAGGTCAGGGCTGTAATGCAAATTGCCCTGTCACTTCATTGGCTGTGGGATGGGTAGACGGGGGAAATTCAGGCCGCCGAACCTCCAACACACTTACACAGAGAAAACCAACCTCAGGCTAAACTAAGCCTCAACCTGAACTTGTTCTGCGTCCCAAACGCCAACCTATTATCTTTAGAGTGCACTAATGTTGACCAGGGCCCGTATGGGCTTCTGTCAAAAGTAGTGCACTATATAGGGAGTAGGGCACCATTTGGGAAGCACTTTGGAGTTCATTTTGTTTCACCACGTCTGGAGCTATAAAAAAAATAGCCCCAAGACAATTTTTTCTTCCGCTTCCTTACTGTTTCAGTGCAAGTTCTGGAATTACAGGGTGAAAGGTAATTCGGAAGAAGGCAAGAGAGCTTATTTTCAGCTATCCCAATTGTTCAGACAGCAAGGCCTAGTCGGTGAAACCTCTATTTGCTACCCTGGAAAATTAGGGATAATATTTCTGACAAGCCTGCAGCTGGAAAGGAAATAGTGTAGAGAAAGGTGCTATTCAAATCAGAAATGCATTCTGCTTCCATGTGCAGTGCAAGCCCAACATTTACTAAAGCGTTTAACCACCTCGTAATCAAACCAATAACTCTTTTTAATATCTCTTTAGAAATCACTCCAATATGTCTTTTATTTTAAAACAAATGCAAAATCCATCATTCCTCAAAACATTTCATTGTCTCCTGCAGTATTTTACTACTCTCGGGTTTGATCACCTCAAAGCGGTTAAACAACCCAGGAAGACTTTGACATGGTGACGCAGTGTTAGTTTATCAGAGTGGGGGTAAGAGAAAAAGTTCATTAAATACCTCAGGGATTAAAGCCTGTGAGGCTCTGTGAGTCTGGCATCTGTGCTGGAAACGGTTAAAACCTTTTGCACCTGCTGCCCAAGTCTCTGACAAGCCTTCCCCTCCATGCACCACCCTCCACCATTTGGGAAGGCAGCTAGCAGGCTGTTGAAAGCCACTCTTGCCTGGAATTCAAAGGCCCTTCACCTGACTAATGAAATCAGCCAATTTAGCTGAAACATAAGTTGGGCTTGTAGATAGCACTGAGGCATTTATTTAAAGTGAGAGTTCTTACTTCAAAGGGTCTAAGAGAGTGCCAACTGAAGCATGGCGAGAGAGAGCAGAGTTACGGGGAGGTGGGCAAATCTGTAAAGCGCTGGAGCTGAAAGAGGCTAGTCACCTCATCAGGAATAGATTTTACTAGCACTGTTGCTCTAATCCTGACAAGCCGTCTACCATTAAGCACCGTATGTCTGTCTGTCGCCCTTATTCCCGTCTCCCTTTCTTTCCCTAAAACACATTTTATTTCGCTGTTGAAGACATCAGGTTGAGGAGGAGAATGTTTTTGAATGTATTTATGGTGTTAGTCGAGTGGTGATCAGAGAGAAAGGTTGTTGGACTAGGTTCTGTATGGTTTTGATGATTAGGTAGGACACATGCAGGCTCCCTCCAAAACGCGGGTTTGGGCTTCTTTTGTAAGTGGGATAAAATCAATATTCCAACTCCGGGAGCCTTCAAAGGCATCCAAAAGTAGCCAAGTGAAAATACTTCTGTGTGTGAGATCATCAATCGAAGCACAATAGTTGTTGATCTGGATTTTGCTTGTATGAAACAAAGAAAGGTGTTTCAAAAAATAAACATAAAGAAAAGTAGAATCACGGAACCGTAGATATAATCCGTTTGTACAGGGAACCTAACTTTCTTTCACTGATCACTGGGCTGTTTCATCTGTAATACCTCTTGCAGTACATATAAAAGTCCATTCCTTTTCACTGTTTTGATGATATGATACAGTATCATTGCTATGATGATTAAAGGCCAGCTATGCAACCTCCCATAAATTACGAAGAGATAAAAATCCAAACGAACACTCAAAATATTTGGTTTATGAAAGGGCCCACTTCTTGTAATTGTTATAAAGACATGCGTAACATTGACATGCAATAGAAACACCACATATAAGTAAATGCGTAAACAGAGTTATTTTTTCTATCCTTCTCTGAGACCTTTTAGCAGCAGAAGCCATGGAAACATCTGTTTAATAGGAGCAAATGTCAGCTAATTATTTTACCAAAGCGTGTTTTTAATTGATCGACTGGGGACCAGCTGTGGAATGGGGCATGCATCTCTACGTTCAGAGAGCGAGACAAGAGGGATTGTGGGTAGACAGAGAGCTCCTATCACTACACGGCACCGGGCCCGACCTGCTCTGTAATTACTTAATTCACATGAACCAACATAACACAAACCTGCAAACCTTGACAGTAGTCCGGGGAGGTGTGTGAGTGTTACTGTTAACCCTTTATCAAGCAGACATAATCTGTTTGACAGTTTCATATTCAGTGGAGACATTTTCTCACCAGGTCCTGTTTATATTAACATAATATAGTACCTTGTCATTTTAATGGCTTTAAGTAGATATGTGTCAGGTGTTTCGTACAAATATAGGCCATCACGTTGACAAGGACAAGTGAATTGAAGCGTATGTTGTCCACTGAGATGTACACTACCAGTCAAAAGTTTTAGAACACCTACTCATTCAAGGGTTTTCCTTTATTTTTACTATTTTCTACATTGTAGAATAATAGTGAAGACATCAAAACTATGAAATAACATATATGGGATCATGTAGTAACTAAAAAAGTGTTAAACAAATCAGAATATGTTTTATATTTGAGATTCTTCAAATAGCCACCCTTTGCCTTGATGACACTCTTGGCATTATCCTACCAGCTTCACCTGGAATGCTTTTCCAACAGTCTTGAAGGAGTTCCCACATATCCTGAGCACTTGTTGGCTGCTTTTCCTTCACTCTGCAGTCTGACTCATCCCAAACCATCTCAATTTGGTTGAAATCGGGGGATTGTGGAAGCCAGGTCATCTGATTCAGCACTCCATCACTCTCCTTTTTGGTAAAATATCCCTTACACAGCCTGGAGGTGTGTTGTGTCATTGTCCTGTTGAAAAACAAATGATAGACCTACAAATCCCAATCCAGATGGGATGGCGTATCGTTGCAGAATGCTGTGGTAGCCATGCTGGTTAAGTGTGCCTTAAATTCTAAATAAATCACAGACAGTGTCACCAGCAAAGCACCCCCACACCATAACACCTCTTCCTCCGTGCTTTATGGTGGGAAATACACATGCAGAGATCATCCGTTCACCCACACCGCGTCTCACAAAGACGGTTGGAACCAAGAATCGCCAACTTAAACTCCAGACCAAAGGACAGATTTCCACTAGTTAAATGTCCATTGCTCGTGTTTCTTGGCCCAAGCAAGTCTCTTCCTCTTATTGGTGTCCTTTAGTAGTGGTTTCTTTGCAGAAATTCGACCACGAAGGCCTGATTCACAGCTGATGTTGAGATGTGTCTGTTACTTTAATTTATTTGGGCTGCAATTTCTGAGGATGGTAACTATAATGAACTTATCCTCTGCAGCAGAGGTAACTCTGGGTCTTTCTTTCCTGTGGCGGTCCTCATGAGAGCCAGTTTCATCATAGCGGTTGATAGTTTTTGCGACTGCACTTGAAGAAACTTTCACAATTCTTGAAATGTTCCGTATTGACTGACCTTCATGTCTTGAAGTAATGATGGACTGTCATTTGTCTCTGCTTATTTGAGCTGTTCTCGCCATAATATGGACTTGGTCTTATACCAAATAGGGCTATCTTCTGAATACCACCCTTTCCTTGTCACAACACAACTGATTAGCTCAAACTCATGAAGAAGAAAATACATTCCACAAATATGTCACGCCCTGGCCTTAGTATTCTTGTTTTTCTTTATTATTTTAGTTAGGTCAGGGTGTGACATGGGGTATGTTTGTGTTTTGGGTGATTATATGGTAAAGGGGGTGTTGGGTTTTGTGTGTGGTTTTGTGTTGAGTGAATATGTCTAGGTATGTCTATGGTTTAGTGAGGGTTTCTAGGTATGTCTATGGTTGCCTGAGTGGTTCTCAATCAGAGACAGATGTCTTTCATTTGTCTCTGATTGGGAGCCATATTTTAGGCAGCCATAGGCATCATGTTTTGGTTGGGTCATTGTCTAAATCTGTGTCTAGGTCTGTGTCTGTGTCTAGGTTGCATGTTTGCATTTTGTTCGGTTATAGCTTCACGGTCGTCTATTTGTTGTTTTGCTTCGTTCGTTCATCTCCTAAATAAAGAGAAGATGTATTTTTTACACGCTGCGCCTTGGTCCTCTCTCTCTCCCTTGGACAATCGTGACAGAATGACCCAACCATTCAGGACCAAGCAGCGTGAAAGGAGGGAACCAGAGCCAGTTGTTCGGATATTGGAGGTGAGCAATGGGATTGATACAGAGACTGTTAAGGATTTATTGAGGAGTTTGGAGGAGAGTGAAAAGAGGGAGCTGCTGTGTTGGTGCGTGAGGCACGACATCCACCCGACAGAGCGTGTGCGGGATGTGATGTTACCTGAGTCAGTTCTCCATGCTCGTCCTGAGTTGCGTGCTAACCGTCTGGGATTGACAGTACCACGCACCAGGCCTCCTGTGCATCTCCAGAGTCCTGTGCATCCTGTTGCTGCCCCCCGCACTGGCCCGGGGATGCGTGTCTCCAGCCCGGTGCCACCAGTTCCGGCACCACGCACTAGGTCTAATGTGCTTATCCAGGGTCCAGTATGCCCTGTTCCTTCTCCCCGCACTAGCCTTGAGAGGCGTGTTCCCAGCCCGGTACCACCAGTGCCGGCACCACGCACTAGGCCTAATGTGCTTATCCAGGGTCCAGTATGCCCTGTTTCATCTCCCCGCACTAGCCTTCAGGTGCGTGTCCCCAGCCCGGTACCTCCAGTTCCGGCACCACGCACCAGGCCTATAGTGCGTCTCAGCCGGCCAGAGCTGCCAGTCTGCCCCGAGTCCTCAGAGCTGCCAGTCTGCCTCGAGCCGTCAAAGCTGCCAGTCTGCCCCGAGCCGTCAGAGCTGCCAGTCTGTCCCGAGCCGTCAGAGCTGCCAGTCTGTCCCGAGCCGTCAGAGCTGCCAGTCTGTCCCGAGCCGTCAGAGCTGCCAGTCTGCCCCGAGCCGTCAGAGCTGCCCGTCTGCCAAGCACCGTCAGAGATGCCCGTCTGCCCAGCGCCATCTGAGCCATCCGTCTACCCAGCGCCATCTGAGCCATCCGTCTACCCAGCGCCATCTGAGCCATCCGTCTACCCAGCGCCATCTGAGCCATCCGTCTACCCAGCGCCATCTGAGCCATCCGTCTACCCAGCGCCATCTGAGCCATCCGTCTACCCAGCGCCATCTGAGCCATCCGTCTACCCAGCGCCATCTGAGCCATCCGTCTACCCAGCGCCATCTGAGCCATCCGTCTGCCCAGCGCCATCTGAGCCATCCGTCTGCCCAGCGCCATCTGAGCCATCCGTCTGCCCAGCGCCATCTGAGCCATCCGTTTACCCAGCGCCATCTGAGCCATCCGTCTACCCAGCGCCATCTGAGCCATCCGTCTACCCAGCGCCATCTGAGCCATCCGTCTACCCAGCGCCATCTGAGCCATCCGTCTACCCAGCGCCATCCGTCTACCCAGTGCCATCTGAGCCATCCGTCTACCCAGTGCCATCTGAGCCATCCGTCTACCCAGTGCCATCTGAGCCATCCGTCTACCCAGTGCCATCTGAGCCATCCGTCTACCCAGCGCATTCTGAGCCGCCCGTCTGTCCCGAGCCGTCAGCCAGCCATGACCAGCCAGAGCCGTCAGCCAGCCATGACCAGCCCGAGCCGTCAGCCAGCCATGACCAGCCCGAGCCGTCTGCCAGCCATGACCAGCCCGAGCCGTCCGCCAGCCATGACCAGCCCGAGCCGTCCGTCAGCCATGACCAGCCCGAGCCGTCAGCCAGCCATGACCAGCCCGAGCCGTCAGCCAGCCATGACCAGCCCGAGCCGTCAGCCAGCCATGACCAGCCCGAGCCGTCAGCCAGCCATGACCAGCCCGAGCCGTCCGTCAGCCATGACCAGCCCGAGCCGTCCGTCAGCCATGACCAGCCCGAGCCGTCCGCCAGCCATGACCAGCCCGAGCCGTCCGCCAGCCATGACCAGCCAGAGCCGCCCGCCAGCCATGAGCAGCCAGAGCCGCCCGCCAGCCATGAGCAGCCAGAGTCGCCCGCCAGCCATGAGCAGCCAGAGTCGCCCGCCAGCCATGAGCAGCCAGAGTCGCCCGCCAGCCATGAGCAGCCAGAGTCGCCCGCCAGCCATGAGCAGCCAGAGTCGCCCGCCAGCCATGAGCAGCCAGAGTCGCCCGCCAGCCATGAGCAGCCAGAGTCGCCCGCCAGCCATGAGCAGCCAGAGTCGCCCGCCAGCCATGAGCAGCCAGAGTCGCCCGCCAGCCATGAGCAGCCAGAGTCGCCCGCCAGCCATGAGCAGCCAGAGTCGCCCGCCAGCCATGAGCAGCCAGAGTCGCCCGCCAGCCAGGATCAGCCAGAGTCGCCCGCCAGCCAGGATCGGCTGAATCCGCCATTCAGCCAGGATCTACCAGAGACACCGAAGCGGAGATCGACTATGGTGGAGTGGTGGCCACGTCCTGCACCCGAGCCGCCGCCATATTAAGGCCCACCCCGGATCCTCCCTTTCTGTGTCAGGTGTTGCGGCCGGAGTCCGCACCTTTTGGGGGGGGTACTGTCACGCCCTGGCCTTAGTATTCTTGGTTTTCTTTATTATTTTAGTTAGGTCAGGGTGTGACATGGGGTATGTTTGTGTTTTGGGTGATTATATGGTAAAGGGGGTGTTGGGTTTTGTGTGTGGTTTTGTGTTGAGTGAATATGTCTATGGTTTAGTGAGGGTTTCTAGGTATGTCTATGGTTGCCTGAGTGGTTCTCAATCAGAGACAGATGTCTTTCATTTGTCTCTGATTGGGAGCCATATATTAGGCAGCCATAGGCATCATGTTTTGGTTGGGTCATTGTCTAAATCTGTGTCTAGGTCTGTGTCTGTGTCTAGGTTGCATGTTTGCATTTTGTTCGGTTATAGCTTCACGGTCGTCTATTTGTTGTTTTGCTTCGTTCGTTCATCTCCTAAATAAAGAGAAGATGTATTTTTTACACGCTGCGCCTTGGTCCTCTCTCTCTCCCTTGGACAATCGTGACAAAATAAACTTTTAAGCACAACTGTTAATTGAAATGCATTCCAGGTGACTACCTCATGAAGCTGGTTGAGAGAATGCCAAGAGTGTGCAAAGCTGTGATCAAGGCAAAGGGTGGCTATTTGAAGAATCTCAAACATAAAAAATATTTTCATTTGTTTAACACTTTTTTGTTTACTACATGACTCCAGATGTGTTATTTCATAGTTGTGATATCTTCACTATTCTACAATGTAGACAATAGTAAAAAATAAAGAAAAACAATCAGTACAGTAGGTGACTGGTAGTGTACATGTACAGAAGATGGCTGTCCTCCAACTAAAAGGTAGGTCTTTGACCAGTCTTCTCATCGAGAAATTGGTGACAGGTAAGGTTTTTTTAAGGAATGTTTGTTGTGAATCAAAACTCATTTCAGTGGAGTGCCTCTCATACATGTTCTCACCCGGGCCAGGCTGTTACTTCCAGGTAGGGCTAAGAGACTGTTTAAACCCTGAGACTGGGGGAGAGAGGCAGGGGAATCTGGATTAACGTCCCCAGATCCTGTCCCTCTGGACTGGATGTCAACTATGCAGCTTGTAGGGGTGTCTCTTTGATACACCTCCCCTTTGCACACACACACACACACACACACACACACACACACACACACACACACACACACACACACACACACACACACACACTCCAACATGATCGTCACAGTGACTTCATGTGCAGCACACAGCCGGCAAATCATTGTTTCCTGCTATAAAAAAAGGGGACTAAATAATATTTGAGATCTAGCTAAACTAGACCTCAACTAGAGATACGATTGAGAAGCCATGAGAAGGGAAAACTCTTTCAGACTAAAACATCAAAGCTGTTTCTTCTCTCCGTTTCTCTTTCCCTGTCCACCATTCTTCCACAAGGGCCTCTGGAGTACAGTCTTCACTCCTGAGTTTTTTTCCACGGGTAAGTTTGAGTGCTCCTTCAAAATCTATTCTTTAAAGTCCACCAAAGAGAGGCAGCCGAACGTGAGTGAGGGAGAGAGAGAGGGGGAAAGGTGGAGGAGAGAGAGAGCTGTTAGGGTAGCTCCTTCGAAATCTATGACGCAAAGTTCACCAAAGAGAGGCAGTCGAGAGTGAGTGAGGGAGAGAGAGGGACATCTAAAGGAGAGAGAGACGAGAGAGAGAGAGAGAGAGAGAGAGAGAGAGAGAGAGAGAGAGAGAGGTAAAGAGAAATCTTCCACTGGCTGTATGGACTAGGAAAAGGCTCAAGCATGACTAAAAAGTACATTCACCGCTAGTCAGTGAATTTTGCTCCCTATTTGTCACTGCCACCTTGGAGAGTGGTAAGCATTAATAATGCATGGGCACTGGGAATGTATTAGCGGCTATCCTAGCGGAGAGAAATCAGTCGGGACCGCGGACGCACTGTGGAGAGGGAGCTGTTAGGGGAACACGAAGCACGGACGGGAGAAGAGAGGGAGAGGAGAGAGAAAAGCTTTGGTGCGTGGTGCTCCAGCCCAGTCGTTCTCTCCGTGTCTCTGTCTCTCTCTCTCTTTCTCCCTCTCTCACTCTCTCCCCTCTTCTTATTTATTGAAGAGGTTTTTGGAGACGTGTCAGGTGTGGCGCATGCAATGCATCATCGGAGAAAGAGCCCCAGCCAAAGTCCCCAGGAAGGGAGGGTAATTGAGTTCATTGATCAAATAGAGGGAGGCCCCCCTGACGAGTACCTCCACCACCACTATCTCGTCTGTCTGCTACCTTTGTGTAACACTAGAAAGGACCTGCCCTGGGGTCACAGACTCTCCCTACCGCGAGCTAGCTAGGTAAACAAGGGAGTAGTGACAAGCTCTGGGTTCCAAATGGCACCCTATTCCTTAGGTAGTGCACTACTTTTGAACAGAGCCCTATGGGCCCTGTTCAAAACGAGTGCATTATATAGAGAATATGGAGCCAATTGGGACGCAGGAAGGGAGTAAACAGCCTCGTCATTCCATTTGCAGGAAATATGCTTTTCTCATCTCTCCAGGGCTGTGTCTGTAATTTGTATTATTCAACTGCAACGACCTCCATCTGCTATATCTAATCTATCTCACCAGTTGTTTGAAACCAAACCTACCAGACAAAACTGCAGATTCAACACCTTTGTGAATGTGACCGGCGACTAACTAGACCTCTTATGTCTCCTTCATCTGACCCGCTTCACATATTCACACAATCTGAATTAAAATTGTGTGCATCAATAAAAACACATTTTATATTCAGATATCAGATACGTACAGCACCTGTACATATCGAAATATGCTCATAATTACATAGTGGCACACAGGAATAGATAGCTTTTCATTCCAGCAAGACTAGGTTTCATGTTCTCATATAGAGGAAACAGATCACAGGACAGACACGACTCTCAAATTCACTGCATGTGGAAAGCAACCACACACACACACACACACCACAAAACACTGGGCCTTGCTAGTGCTTGCCACCATCCTTATTCTTCTGACTGTGTCATTTCTTGTCCGTTTTAGGACCTCTCTCTCGCTTTATATGCTCCTCAACTAGACAGAAAGACTCTCATGGCCAAGTCCCAGACAGTCACAGCTTTGTGTGAAAGGAGGAAGAAGCAGGAAGAAAAAGAGAAAAGACAGGTATGACAGTTGTGGCTTCAGATGGGTGTGTAATCCTTTGATCACATCACTTAGCTTTCTAACACTGTGACTGGGCCAAGTCACTAATGACATTCTGAGGCCTGTAGATAGGCCCCGAGCCTGAACGTGACACAGTCCATCTGCTGTTCAAACTACTCTACTCTATTGGCTCCATGAGCAAAAACCACACACACATGTGCACGTGCACACGGAACACACGCCACACGCACGCACGCACGCACGCACACACACACACACACACACACACACACCCGCACACGCACACGCACACAAACACAAACACAAACACAAACATACACTCAATCGGAAACACTTTGAAATGGTGTACTGGTAATATCTGTGATATTACAACCACCATTTTTATGGAAGACCCCTGGTACCATTCGTTGAGGTACATAGAGGGTCTGTGTGTTGCACCTTAAGGCACCAGAAAGGATTTACAACAAAAGGTGGCAATGAATAGAATGGTGAGTTGTGACACCTGATGTCCCCATTCTATTCTGCCTTATCCTCTTATACACTTCTCCAGTATACACACACACACACACACACACACACACACACACACACACACACACACACACACACACACACACACACACACACACACACACACACACACACACACACACACACACACACACACACACACTAACACAAGCAGTCATATCAAAGTAATGTTCCTCAGAGACTGACGTTTTTAGACACATACACATCAGTGGTGGGCCGCAGAGATTCCATCTGATGGCTCAGAGCTCTGAGAACACTCTTTGCAATTTCCAATAAAGTGAAGCTGGATTTAGTGTGAGCCTAGGGGCATTCCTCCAGGACATACTTCAAGGCATTAAAGCTAGCTCGCTGTTACACACACAGGGAGATGTCGAACACACACACGCACAATCACACACACACATACTGTACACACACACACTGTACACACACACACTGTACACACACACACACACACACACACACACACACACACACACACACACACACACACACACACACACACACACACACACACACACACACACACACACACACACACACACACACACACACACACACAAAGAGATGACCAGCGACAGCTTATACTTACTGTAGTCTGTCACGGAGTGCTCGATACACACACACACACACGCACACACTTCCTAGTAGATTAGAGAGCTGTAGTATAACACACTTCACAATATGATTGTTACTATAGGCCACTATTTCATTTGAGTCGCACTTCCACTATCTGTATAGATGTGACTGGAATGTGATCTGACTCTTCTGATAGGGCGAGTGGCACTCCATCTTAATCGCTCCGGCCCTGAGAGACATACATTGGCCCCGGTTCAATTTGCATTTTATTACTTCGGACATTTGATGTTTTTAATGACAGCGTGCTGCAGAGTTCAGTTGAGAAGATCAGAGCTCCTGATGTTCTGCCCGCGACATGTTTCAAAAGTTGAAAGTGATTCATCAAATATATGCGTTTACATTTTCAAAGAGTTTCAATTAGTGGCCAGGTCTCCTCCTGTATCGGTAGGAAGACCTAATAGGAAAAATCTCCTTTACTATTCCCGTGAAAAATCATGACCTACGGTGCTATACCATATTAAACTTACTATAGAATCTCCCTGTTGTTATAATCCTATTCGATATGATTTAAAACGCACTCCTACATTCAGCACTCCTACTCTGAGACGCTTCGTAAACAAGGGCCTAGACACTCCTGGATGATCGCTCACTAAAGTGTCTTAATCATACGGTGTAAGGAGGACGCTCTAACTATGAGTACTGACTATCAGGTTAGTGAAGGTGTAACCGCAAATTAGCCAGTCAGTGATTCTAATGGGGTTACAGTTGAGGATTTCAGGGGAAGGTATTACTGTTATCTGTCAGTGTAGGTAATCAGGTACACCAGATATTCTCAAGATTTAAAGGCATACCTAACGCAGCCAACATGAGACATGTGAATATGTTATTCTAGCCGATGGGAACTTGTACTTTGAGTTTTAAAAAATTTAACCATTTGCTTTAGCTTCCCTTCAATGGACTACTTTAACGTCCAGACAGATACGTCTGCTGCAACTGTATACAGAAGTACCAAAATGTAGAACATCAATATGACATGGAGGCTAGACAGTGAGAATAACCAAACAAATGTGTTTCACAGTAGGTGGTTTTTATAAAGGCATAATAAATTGCATTGTAAGTCTGTGTGTGTGTGTGTGTGTGTGTGTGTGTGTGTGTGTGTGTGTGTGTGTGTGTGTGTGTGTGTGTGTGTGTGTGTGTGTGTGTGTGTGTGTGTGTGTGTGTGTGTGTGTGTGTGTGTGTGTGTGTGTGTGTGTGTGTGTGTGTGTGTGTGTGTGTGTGTCCATGCGGCCATATCCCTCTCTGACAGGGCAGGAGAGGGTAGGTGTGTGAGTGGTATGGATCGGCAGTGGTCTGGTCAGTGCAGCAGAGCGTGTGTTGTCAGAGGTTACTCACTCTTTGATTCCACCTCTGCAGAGTCAGCTGTGGTTCACCTCCCGCACACTCAACTCGTTTATCTTGTGACAGTCTGGGATTCTCCCCATTCTGTCTGCATCAATCATTTTCAATCACATCCCGCCAGCATACTGCAGACCAGGGATCACTACTCTGCAAGCACACAGGCACGCAAGAGACGCGCATGCAACCACACACACACTCACTCACGCACGTACACGGACACACACGCACACACACAGAGACACATATGAATTTATTCAAACACACACAAAGCAAAAGTCTCACACACGGTAAAAATGGACTCAGATCATTTGAACTTCTCACAAAACAACTACTTTTTGAAAGGCGATCTACAAAAGTAGAAAGTTAACTTGTGTGATGGTCGAAGTTCTGTAATGACTTCCTTGTGAGTGAAAAACATTTGGAATACACATAGCGAGCTCTGATGAGAAACAATATTTACACACCAGAGCATCAGTCTGCAGCCGAGGCACAGCAGGAGAGCAGAGAGCCCCTCTGTTACTGCAGCCGGGAGTGGCTGCAGCCCACCAGCTATCCCAAGGCAGGATTTTAATGAGGAGGGGAGAGCGGGGAGAGCTTTTGGGGAAACTGTCTGCGGAAGGTTCTGGGGGAGGGAAGTGGGGGAAGTGGGGGAAAGGGGGGGAAGTGGGGGAAGCGGAGCTTGTGCTTCTCTCCTTTGTATGTGTGTGTGGGTGGGAGTGTGTGTGTGTGTTGGTGCCAGGACCCAGGAACAAGAAAGCTCTTGCAGGTCAGTCACACACAGAGACACACACTTGGGGCGTTGGTTTGGACCGTATAATTGTATTCAATATGATCTAAAAAGCACTCCTAGAATCAACACTCCTACTCTGAGATGTTTTGTGAATAAGGGCCTAGATATTTCGGAATGATCGCTCGCTAAAGTTTGTTAATCAGAAGCTGTAATGAGGATGTTCTGGAGAATCTTATCAGGTGTAACAGCAACAAAAAAATAAAGGAACAAGACAGCTGTTACAGGTCAGCCACACAAACACACGTACCGGGGGGCGCTGGTTTGGACCACCTCGATTGGCTGGGTCCCCAAACTCAACGGGATATTTGCCTCAGACTGTAGCCAGGCCCGGCCGCAGTGTGTGTGTGTGTGTGTGTGTGTGTGTGTGTGTGTGTGTGTGTGTGTGTGTGTGTGTGTGTGTGTGTGTGTGTGTGTGTGTGTGTGTGTGTGTGTGTGTGTGTGTGTGTGTGTGTGTGTGTGTGTGTGTGTGTGTGTGTGTGTGTGTGTGTGCGTGGAGAGGACATTGTGGGGTCTGCATGGAGACAGGGGGAGATCTACATCAGACTGCTGTCTCCCTGCAAAGTGAAGGTGATAAAGATCGTTCCTTCAATTGTAGTATTGTATTGAGCTGTATTCAAACTCCTGAGCCCCCTGCCCTATTCATCTGTATATGATACCAGTGAAAAGAGTTCCAGTATTCTATATGGTACAAATTAAACAAACATTGAAAGCATTATAAAAACACATATTGTTTTTCAACCTTGTCAATAAATGATGCGTATGCTTTAATATTATATATTTTTAGAATGAAACTCATAAGGATATGCCAAAAGCAATATTCCAAAGGGAAGATAATCACCTGCCAATCTGAGGTTGTCATCATTATCTTAAACACATTAGGTATTGACAACAAACACACACAAAATCATGTCAAGATGACTATTAAGCTCCCAGACTAAAGCCGTATTGAGAAACAAAGTAATCTAGAATCCTTCTCATTCAAGATAGGTAACTAAATGAGAGTGTCTCATTGGAAATTTACAATATAAAAAATAAGAAAATATATTTCAAAAAAATGAGAATCTCTCTCTCTCTCTCTCTCTCTCTCTCTCTCTCTCTCTCTCTCTCTCTCTCTCTCTCTCTCTCTCTCTCTCTCTCTCTCTCTCTCTCTCTCTCTCTCTCTCTCTCTCTCTCTCTCTCTCTCTATGTGTGGTCAGATCATCTGGAACTCATTCTCCTTTATTATGTCAGAGCTGGGAAAATGTTTAACATAGATAAACTCAATTTCATCCAAAATGATGTGCTTTTACTTGGCAATGAAAAAGACCACCCTCGAATACGTCAAGCTTTACACGTTTAACAGGTTAAATTACTCAGAGAACGAAGTAAAATGTCAACAAATTCTCAGCACTTTATTTGAAGCTGAAAGGCGTTTGTCTGTTTCTAACCAACACGCATTGCATGCCTAGTTTGTTAGCGTTGCAAGAACAATTTGCCAGCCCCTTATTTAAGTTGACACACAAAGCACCCACCAAAATCAAAATCGATTTTTTTGCTCTGTGATGTGCCATTACTATGTATGACAAAATATTGAATTAATAAGCAGACCCCAGACACAGGCAGACATCACAGAGAAGTGACCGGGAGGAGAGTGACCGTCTACACATTTTCCTAATGGATCAGACAACTGTGGCTGTGTCCACTCACTTGATGGGACGCTGACCTCAGACGGTGGTCAGTCTATTGTATATGTATCAGAACATGTTGGTTGTATATCTGTATGTATTTATATCCCAAATGAATAATATCTTTGTGTTTTGTATTACAAATGAATCACAATACTTTTTTTGAGGTCTACAGTACAGTGTTTATAACATACACCTACAGTAAACCATCTCTGCTTCGTTCTTCTCACGTTGACTTTCTAATGACGCTATCTCATATCCAACGGTTCCTATAACCACATATTGTATTGGGCCACTTCCATGTGTCTGTGAGGAACAAACAAAAGCAACCCTCAGTAGCCCGCTTCTGTTACAGGTCGTCAGATCTTCCACGGTGGTATCCTACGATGAGTTAAAGCAGCGGATAAACTCCCCGGGCGTGAGTTTACTACAACGACGAGCAAGCAAAAACACCCCACACAAGGGAAGGTAGCGCCGAGGATGTTGTGGAAATGAGATACAGGATGGAGATAAAGGGAACATAATCATAACAAATGACCCTGTGTTATTACAGATGTAGATGATAGTCTTAAACATGTGGGAGAGCGCCTGGGGGCGGTGAGCGGAGGCTCTGCAACCCGTTATTTTCCTCAGCAAACCGTTTGGACATGGGATATCCTCCTGAGTGATAGCAGGTTATTCCGAATTATACATTGCTGTAGGAACTTCAGAGTTCCTTATTTGTTTTTAGTCATGCTATTATTAATACGACATTAGTTTGGGATATGTATTTGAATAATTCTATCATCTTCAGTTGATAAATATTTGCCGTGGGAATTGGCCGTCATTAGGCATAGTATGTTAAGTGGTATGTAATCAGATACTCTACCCTGATAAGTATTCACATCCTGGCTACGAGGTTAACGAACGGTCCTCCTCGTTGTATTTTAAGGAGGTATCAGTGAAGTTTTCATATACTCATATTTATTCAGTGCTCCTGACTTACTAGAGCCAGAGGCTTTGTACTGACCATTATAAAGCCAACCACTAAACCCTTTAAGAAAATAAACAAAAGAGAGGAAGTGTTGGCTTATCTGTGCTCAGGAGGAACACGGCAAAGGGAAGATGGGGGATTTTAGCCAGCTCCTGAGGCTAGCTAGCTACACACCGCCCAACCCATTGATATTACTGGATTAGATCTAACCATGAAGGGCGTCCTTAGACTTGCCCTAAAACTTTTGAACTTTGAACTTCTTGGTGAGGTGGGAGAGTTGTCTCACATGGATTTGGAATACGGTACTGCCATGACATCACTGCTCAGAGGAGCTTCAGAACCCTGACGTTCTACAGATCCAGGAGGAAGCAGTGAGTGTCATGGACCGCCACATTTCTGAGCGTTTGGGAACGCTCCAATCCCAATCAGGTTGGGTGGAAATTATTTCAGCAACCATTCTGATAATAAAGTTAGGCTCTGTAAATCCAATATTTATTTATTTATTTTATCTGGGAGGATCACACAGGTCCGTGGCCAACCCCAACCACTCACCACCAAGTAGGAATACATTGTAAAGCTGCGTTCCAAATGGTACCCCATTCCCTATTTAGTGCTCTACTTTTGACCAGGGCTCTGCACAATATAGGGAATAGGGTGCCATTTGAGACACAGCGTAAGACTCCATTTGACCAGACGCCAACTCTTGGGATTGCCTGGGCTTTGACCGTCTGTGGTTGGTCGGTTCTCACAGTCGTGTGTTGAGCATCCATCTTGCTTTGCGAAGTCAATTCCTCGGTGGGTTGGGCCTGTCAGCCAGAGTAAACAGCTCTTGATGAATGGAACTCAAGGTGTTCAGTCACCTGAAGCAGCTGCTTGAAGTTGGTTTCCTCACAGCCACAGGCCAGTGTTTCCACAGCTGTGGGGAACCTTCAAAAAATGTATTTTTCTGCCTTTTTCTCTCTATCTCTCTCTCTCTCTTTCTCTCTCCAGGTCGCTTGCTCGTTCTCTCTCTCTCTCACACACTCTCTCTCCCTCCCTCTCACTGTGTCTCTCGCCATCTCCCCTCTCTTTCTCTTTGCCTGTTGGCTACTCAGAATGACCTGCTACAGCTTCAAACCCTCAACTGCGCTGCCCTGCGCCGTCTCAGACGAGCTGAGGAGAAACTGAAAGTTCAGCGCCAGAAATGGCTTAAGACAAATAAATGCAATATGTTTGAACAGTTCGTTGCCTAGCTGGGCCGATCATCTCGCAATTACCTTCCCTTCATGTGTGTGTGCATACTTTTACTGTCCAAATGGTTCAAACACCCAACACCATCCCTGTGTTAATCAAACAAAGGGGAATCTTTTTTTGTAGACATGGTCATCTTCAATCGTATCTCACTGTGTTTATGAGAGCCTTTTGAACATATTACCGCTGTGATAATGAGCTAATCATCACAAGGGAAGCTATTCCTCTGTTCTGCTTTCTCCATTCTCCTGGAAAAGGCATGACAGAAATTGACCTTTTACTAACTCAGCATAATTGGAGAAACCTGTGATGAATGGTACCTTTTCAAACATCCATCACTAATTTATGAATAATGAACCAAAACCTTGTAGTGTTTCTTTATAAAGCTCTGGAAGATGATTCATTTGTGACCAGTGGCTTAGGTAATGAAGTATTAGAATTTAGAACATCCCATTTCAATCACCTAGGGCTGGTTTTCAGGACACAGATTAAACCTCGTCTTGGAATAAGTAACACTTTCAATCTCCTTTGAACATAATTTTAGTCTAAGACTAGGCTTAATCTGCTTAATAACTGTTATACCTTTCCACCTGATTGGTTGTGAGGACGTTATGTATTCAGACAGTTGACACTCAGTTGTCATTGAAAAGAGGAAGTACCACTGCCTTTGGACAAAAACAGGACAAGTTTTTTCTATGCATGGGTGTTCACTTGCTCGCAATAATTTGAACATCTTCAAATTGAGCACCTTGCAAAGTCTTAGGCGTACACCTGCTTCCCCAGGCCCTGAGCTTTCAAGAAACACTTCCAGGTTCTGAGGGTCACTTGGCCAACAACATCTGTATAAATATGCTACCATCCATCAGCAAAGTGTAGCTGTGTGATTAAAATGAGTTCTCGGCCACAAGGAGCAACAACAGAGCCTGACGTTCTCATGGTCTACAAGTGTGCAGCCGGCCCTTTGGCGGCTAAGTCACTGCTGCCGCAGCTCTCACATAGAGAGAGAGAACGTGATTAAGTAAAGGCTTCAGAGGCCTCAACAAGGGATAAGTGTCACGCCCTGACCATAGAGAGCTTTTTATTCTCTATGTTGGTTAGGTCGGGGTGTGATTAAGGGCGGGTTATCTAGGTGAATTATATTTCTATGTTGGCCTGGTATGGTTCCCAATCAGAGGCAGCTGTTTATCGTTGTCTCTGATTGGGGATCACATTTAGGTAGCCATTTCCCCATTGTGCTTGGTGGGATCTTGACTATAGTTAGTAGCCTGTGTTCACTCTTATTAGCTTCACGTTTCGTTTGTTCGCTTTATTGTTTTTGTTCTTTGAGTTTTTTCTCTTCCTATTAAAAGAGATGGAAACATACCACGCTGCAGTTTCCTACGTAACTTCACATTATACCTACAGTTCCTTAAAAAGTCTTAATACGCCTCTACCGTGTCTTGCGTAACTTCACGTTATTCACATTACACCTACAGCTGTAGCAAAAGCTGCAGGTCTTTGACTGATGTCAGATGTAACAATTATGAGAGCGAGCCGTTCGGGGCAGGCAGAGGGATAATGGAGAACAGATGCTGAGGGACACTGCAGGTTGGACAGAACAGGCAGAAAATGCTCAGCTCTTTTCCCTCTGGTTACTCACATCTGTCCCATGAAAGGTGCTCAGCACTTCCTCAATCACACAGGCACGCAAGGCCTCCCTTCTACAACTGTAAGACATGAACCCATGACACCTGCTGTTACTATAACGCAACGTTGCAACCGTGCATTCGCATAAGGTATGTTCGACAAGATGATTCGACCTTGGCTTTAAGACAACGACTCTGTACACCTCAAGAAGGCTCCATGAACTCCAAGCTAGAGGCACCGTAACATCCCTGAAGGCAAGCTCAAGCATGTCAGGTATTTCAACCAATCAAACAAGATAGCGTCTGCTAATCAACACCAAGAGCATGTGATGGCATGGATGGACGTTTCTTGGAATGATACAATGACTGTAAGGACCATTACTGGGAACTCGGATAGCTATTTGTCTCAGATTAAGCACAACATGGCTGGATAAAAAGACTACCAAGATAACATTTTAAGGCATGTTTGCTCTTGTGTAAACCATGAAAAGAGCATTATATTTTACAGTGTCACATCTTCCCAATGACAGCTGATAAAACTACTGGCTCTGCTATGGAATCAAAGAGGTTATATGCATGCCCTATTGATGGAGGTCTCAAACAAGGGATATTTGGCGCACTGTTAGATTTTCACACTAAAATGCATCACCTTCTTCTCACTGTGATAAAGTATTTTCCTTCACTGGCCTTCATCTACTGTTCAACAATTAGAGCAAACAGCCTGATGACAGAAAAACAAATGTTTGAAGCACAAGCAAGTCAATTAATTATAACCTTGGAGTAGAAAAAAAATGTTGCAGAAGAGATGGAATTTGCGGATGCAGTTTTAATATGTACATGAAAAATGGCATTAACATTTTTGCTACGCAGATCTTTTGAATCGCTCACAGATGAAACAGCATAGTTTGCCTTTGCCTTCTCTTTGGCTCGTATGCATGCCCACAGATTTTCTAGGTCATGAGTCACAATGAAGCTTTCTTAAGTCAAGTATAAAACCATACAACTCTTATTTATGTGGAATGTTACCAATACTACTGTAGCTAGTCTCTATGGAGTGAGTTTCTATATAATTTCCCAGGAATGCATAGAACAATTGCAAGCTATGATACTTCCGATTTGTGTCGGTATTCAAGCCACACTTGTTGTCCTGTGAGTTTCACAAAGATTACAGTTTGATCAGAAACAAAAAGGGAAGAGGTGAGACAAATTATTTTGGGATTTCTTGGTAAGGATGTGTACAATGTGATTGGTAAGTAAGAAATAAAACTGACTAAGATATTTCTATTTATGTTTTGAGGAAGGTGAGCGATTACTGTGACGACTAGCCAACACTGAATATCAGGTGGACAACATAGGAACTATGTGTATAGCGATGTTACAAATTAGCACAAATACTTAGCAACACTATGTATCTGGATAAAGAGGTAGAAATAATTGCGTGGCGAAGAATAGCTCTCAGATGGTCTATTGAAACAGCTAAAGGCAAATGTAATGTCCACACATATCAACTCCAGCATTGAGTTCATTTAAAAGCCTAAAAGGTTATTTCCAGTGCTTGATGAAAAACGGAAGAACGCTAGGTAATGACTTCATTTCTAATAGGAATAATTAGAGCATGGCCAGGGGCTACCTCTGTTAGCTGAAACAAGAACCATTTAGCACTGTGTTTATCTTTGATAATTGTTCCGAATAATCACCAAATATTGCATTATCTTTGGAATACACTTCACGAAAGACATAGCTTTTAACACATAATGGAAATGGGACTTGAATTTGAAACGTGGCCCCTTTTACAATGGGTTTAAGGGCTTTAGTCATATATGTACTGTAGAGTTCACTGCTATATCATAAAAGTAAGGACTTGGTATTGTACAGGGATTCCTCTAGCATCCAGACATGACCTTTTCTTAATTTTCTCCCAACACCGAAAAACATGGTTATAGTTCATATTGTGCTGAAATGAAAAACTGCTTGATTATATTGTGGTGGTACAAAGCATTTGGTGGGGGTGGAGGGGGGGGGTGTGTGTTTTGGTCACCCAGTGTGCTATAATGCAGCAAGTTCTGCTTGGGGGAGACTACAGTAGTTTACTCAGTAGTTTACTCTCTAAGGTATACATGAAGCCAGCCTGAAACCATCCAGACAATACCATGGTCACAGAATTACCGCCAGCATAACTGCTCAACAAATTGAGCTCAAAAATACCAACAATAGATAAATGGCAACATAAAATAAAAACCTGAAAGAGAAGGAGAAAAATTAGGGATGAATGAGGAGAAAAAGTACCAAGAGAAACAAATTGCCAAGTGTTTATATTTTTTTATTTTGGGGGGGGGGGAGGGGGCTATAAACCCGTAACCCTCCTGAGTGGTTTAATCCAGAAGTATGGCAGCCAGCACACTGTGTGTGTGTTGGATTAACGCTGATGACTCTGGCTAGATTTTTTCCTCATCATAGGTGGTGGATTAGAACTGGAACCGTTCGGATACAGACATTGTAATATCTCCATAGTTTTACTTCTGACAACATTGGGATTTTTGTGCGTTTTTGTTTTCCCGGCGAACCATCATGGTCACGCTGGATTGGGCTGAAAATGTGGTATTCGGGATAATGAATAAGAAGCCTAATTAAAACGATACAGCGTGGCGCGGCGGTCGTTGGACATCAGTAAATTCAGGAAAAGGTCACTCACGTAAACCGATACGGTGGGGAAATGGTGGAAAACCGTGTTAGAGTGAGTGAGTGCTTTGACGGTTCACTGGGACATTGCTCAGACGTCAGGCATCAAAGCCCTCATTGGTTTAACTATGTATCTCCCCTCTCCTCTTTCTGCCTGCTAAACCAACAGTTTAATCAACATGGTCAGGGGAGGTTCTATCTGGGTATATAAGTGAATATCTAGTTTAACGTGCATTATGCGAGAACTACACAAAAATGTGGATGTGGAAAGAACTGTCACAATCATTTTTCTAAATGCTACGTGAGCTGTGAGATCGTTCGAGCAACGGGAAACACAAGATGCATGAGCACACAGACACAGACACACACACACATCACCATCACCATCACCACGTTCTTCCCCCTCAAAACAACATCAGAACCACGCATGAATCCCATAATAATCCCTAATCTGAAGGCATGGTTGTTAGATTGTACCTTTACGTACTGTAGTGAAATCCTCCAGCATGGTTCAGGGAGTACTGTACATCCCAGCTCGTTGGGGTGTCCCAAATTGCACCTTATTGGCTACGTGGTGCACTACTTTGACCAGAGACCTATGGGCCCTGGTCCTAACCAGCGCACTATATAGGCAATAGTGTGCCATTTGAGATGCAGCCATGGTGTATTTGTGGTGGTGAGAGGTCATTATCTCGTCTCTGTTCAATGGCCTACAGTATCCTGACATGTTAATCTGAGTGAGGCTGAGGCGTGCATTAAAACCACCGGAGCACAAGTCTGTAAATAAAGAAGTGCGGCGTAATGGGCGCGGACACTTGTCAAGTCCCCTTTAACTCATAGAGAGTAGAGCTGTGGCTTTGGAGATGACCCTTTGTTTACACAACAGGCTGGACTGCGTCCCAACTGGCACCGTACTCCCTATAGAGTGCGCTACTTTTGACCAGGGCCCATAGGACTCTGGTCAAAAGTAGTGCACTGTGTAGGGAATAGGGTGCCATGAGGGACGCAGGATATGTAGTGGAGAGCCACTGTTAGCTAGCATTCACACGTCCTCTCTGGGTGTTACTGCTACCTGAGTAGGATAGAGAGGTGAACCTGATATATGGATGATGCGTGTGTGTGTGTGTGTGTGTGTGTGTGTGTGTGTGTGTGTGTGTGTGTGTGTGTGTGTGTGTGTGTGTGTGTGTGTGTGTGTGTGTGTGTGTGTGTGTGTGTGTGTGTGTGTGTGTGTGTGTGTGTGTGTGTGTGTGTGTGTGTGTGTGTGTGTGTGTGTGTGTGTGTGTGGTGCATGTATGTTTGCGTGTGTGTGATGTAACCAGGTAGTTTTCCACTTCTTTCTGCAAGTCTCATTTAAGCGCTGTTGCTGTGGGCGCTAGTGAAGAGGTCAACACCTCTGGAATAGACTTGTCAAATTAGTAGGTTCTCACTAGTTTCTGCTGCTAACAGCTACTAATTAGTGACAGCACACACACACCCCGAGAGAGTCCTCCGGCTCGAGGGCTAACCATCGTAACAGGCCAGAGATTATTTGCTGTTATCTTTAGGGGTCGTGCTCTTATTGACTTCCAATTAGCTAACCTCGAAGTACTGTATGTTCCACTGGTAAGATGGATGTGAGCTCCACGTGGATGGATGTTACCTAGACGCTTCAGTACATGAATACACTCCTAGAAAACTATTCCTACAGGAATGAACAAGCTATTAATTTCACGGTAAACCCACCTTAAACAAATTATAATCAAAACTGAAATGTAGTTATATTTTTAATATGACTCTCATCGTGGTATTTAAACGTGTCCCGGGTCTTTGCATTTGGTTTCATTTTATAAAATGACTGTTGTCACAGTTCAGCTGACTCCATTTTGAAATTTTTTCTATTCATAAATATCCAAAAGAAAAGTATTAATTATCGTTGTACAATTTAATGCACCGAGTGCTTTAACCTTTCAGGTTGCCCGTTAAACAGCAACGTAACAAGGCATATCCATGGCAGCAAATGTGATTTATGACAAGAATCTCTAATTTCTGTTTTTAAATAGGTTAGACAGCAATCTGCATACATTTTAAATGCGCCCGCAAACACTTTTTTCCCCTTGTCTCCGGGCACTTGTTTAATATTCAGGGATGATTTTTGTCCACATACATTTTGGTCTGTGTCACCTTAGATTAAATTATTACCGTTTGGCAGCCTTTGCTATGCGGGCCTCGGGCCCTTATTTACTAGAATCAATGAAACGGTAATGAAAATCCATTTTTCATACTATCAGCCCCTGCTGACTTTTATTTAGTTAGCTGTGTCTAAGCAAGCAATTCATTTTGTGTAAATGCCAGCCCAAGAAAAGACATTAGCACTGAATGGGTTAACCAAAAAATTAAGCTACTCAGCTCCTGCACACAGAAAGCTTAGCAAGTATTGTAAAATACCTTCAGAGGAATTTCATTCAGCATCATATATACTGTAGGTTGTGTATCAACCCCGGACGTTGTTGATTCGTCCTAACTAGAAGACACTGCACATAGTACAGTAGAAACACGTCTCACGCCGGCCAGTTACCCACAACAAAAATGACACAAATCAAATAATCCTGAGTCACATTCAATTTAACAAACAACCGTAAACAAGCAAACATATTATTCCAAAGCAGAATAATATGAATAATACAGAATAAACTATTTACCTTTGGGTTATATAGAATAGGAAATAGGAACAGTAGGTTTTAGTAGTCTATCTACATAAAGTAAGGGGCTTGTTTGTTGCTTAAAATGCTAATATTATTTGGAAGTTAAATATGCACACGGTACTGTATTGCTGCGAGCCTGCATATGTAAAACAGGGGTGGAGTAAAGGAGACCAATCCACCTTATGGGTCAAAGCACATGTACTCCAGAGGTAATACGCTACACTCCTAATATTACATATTGAAATATATCCTGCCTGCACTGTCAGGGTAGCCCATGCAAATATACAGTATGTGCTTTACATTCAAATAGCTTTGTTCATAGACTCTTAGGTCACTTCAAGTGACTTCACTGCAGCAGGATACACATATAATACACTAAAAGCATCATTGTAACGTTTGTAAAGATTTGTAAAGAGAAACAATGACATGGTATACATAAATGAGTGTGCAGATATTGCATAAGCATCCACTGTAGCATCCACTGTATCAGCAGACACACATGAAATAAGTCAATTGAAAGAAATATTAGAGAGTTCCTTTCTATTTCAAAACGTATTACATAGCAGATCGGAGGGTATTCGTTATAATGCGGGTAGCAGGGCTAATGCATTCATTGTGTGCTGTGCTGTAGCTGTACACATGTGTACAGCGTAGCTCTGTGCACCCTCCACAAAGGATCGCGGTCTGTATTGTCACTTGTATAGCTAGGTTCATCTGCTCATCTCTTCTCTGCCTAGATGACTTCATAAGCAAAACGTGTGTATATATGAGCAGGGGGTGGGGGTGGGGGGTTCCTTGCAGTGTGTGATGAAATAAAATGTAATAACTGAATAAAAATGTAAATAAAGATTTGCTTAAAATGACTTGTCCATGAAATAATTATCTCCTTACCCCCTTAAGCTAACACTCTCATAGGTTATATACCCAGCTAGCCTGATTTGGTGTGTGACCTTTGAAAACATTCCCGGGCTTGATTAAAGGCGTATTAAATTTGTTTAAATAAAGCTCGTTGTAATGGCACATCATTTGTAAGAAGCTATTAGAGGAGAGATGGAAATTGTGGCACTGTATTTGCATGAAAATGTACCTCGTTCAAATTGAGGATCACTCCTGAATGAGCAGCGACGAGAGGGGTGACACTCCCGTAATTTACCCGTGACAAAAAGCTGATGGAACTTTGGAGCTAAAGCCCCATGAGAAAGGCGGAGATAATGTCAAATAAAACCTGCCTGCTTGACGGAGCGCCGCCCCCAAGCCCACCTCTCACACGACCCCCTCCGGTGTTTTACACCTTTACCATGGCACTACGGCGCCACGCGGCGTTTCACCACCTAATCGCTCCACACAGACACCTCAGAATTACAGGCATCACACAGCAAAGGTTGGAGGGAGGGAATGGGGGATGGAGCGATGGATGGAGGTGAAGTACTGTTTGAAATCTTTATACAGTCTTCTGAACATGTCTTTCTTCAAAAGCCACAATTCTGAGTTCTTCCAGAATCAATACGTTTACATCATCAATTACCATTCAACAGCAGGAAATATCCCAGATCCTTGCCTTTTAGTTACCCTAAAACAGTTCAAAAATAGCAATCCAACTGAAAAATCTCTGGATTGGTGAAAGATGGAACAAATCAAATGAAGGAAAATTTGCTGACTACACCAACCCGGCTTCTCTCTATTCAGAACGTTTTCCATTATTAGTTAGCCCTGTTATTCAACCATGCTGCACTCTCTCTCCGAGCTGTCTGCTACTCTCTCTCTCTGACAGACCAGGCAGAAGTTTGGAGAGCAGAGTAGTTCAATAAGTTTAGAGGAGCCAGAACAGTTTAAAAAAAAAGTGTGTCACTCCTTGGGAACTGTTTGAGGCCTCCGCCTGCCACGCAGGCTGTGTTGTGTTGGGGGTAAAGGGCCAGGCAATATGTGCACCAGAGCATGGGGGAAGCAGCAACATATCTGACAGACAGAGGAAAGGAAAGGACTACTTAGAGAGCTCAAATCAAGATGCGCCCGTCCTCCAAACACCACTGGGAAGCACAGAGGAGACCGGAGAGTGAGGCCCCTATTGCTGCTAACAAATTAGGCTGCATATTGTGAAGTGTCCCTGGACACATAGAGGAAGACAGGAAGGGAAGAGCCTCCTCAGTTATGAGTTACATACAACACAGGGAGCCGCCCGGTGGATCACATCATAGAGGATCTGTGCAGAGTGCACTGTTTAGTGTACCTTATTGTGTTATAGCTATTTTTAAATGTTTCCTCTTGCCATATCACATAACGAGGAAGAAAATGAGGGAGTGAATGCATAAGAATAATGTAAACACAGTACATGTTGTTTTATCACTTCTGGGGTCTAATGTTGCTGTACACTTTGGTGTGTTTAACAGTGTTTTTAGCTTGGAAGCATCATAGTCAGTTATGTGTAACAAGAGGAAGCATTTAGAAACACCATGACACAATGTGATCTGCTGCTACAGACGTTTTAAGCACTTAAGAGAGATTTTACTTTCACACTCGGTGTAAAAGGGAGACCGGAGGGCAGAGACCAATGGAGGGAGGAGGGAGGGAGCCAGGTAGCTCTCCACCTCCTGGCTGACAGGGAGTAGATCCGACGGTGTAATTCGAAGCGTCTGGTCACTGCATAACGGCTGAAGTGAGCAATCAGGTTTGTGGCTGATTACCTGTTCGTTCAGCGGCAGCGGTGGTGGCGGTGAGAGAGAGACGGGGGTCTGAGCCGGGGGTCTGATGTAACTTCACCTGACATCTTGGCCCCGGTGTGTCCGTGTGTCAGTTGGTGATTCACTGAGTGCTACCGGAAGGGCAGTGAGGTTGCAGCAACCTATTCCCTATATAGCGCACTACATTTGACTAGGTCCCATAGGGGTCTGGTCAAAAGTCGTGTACTATGTAGGGAAGAGTGTGCCATTTAAGACAGAGACTGTGGCTCTCTGTGGTGGCTACAAGCTACAAGCCACTGGTTGCCTGACTCACTGTAACAGGAAGCACCTTTTGGTTGAGAAACCCTAGGGTGAGGGGTGGAGTGGAGGTGGCTTGGCACTCGGGGGGAAATGCCTCCGCGGATATGAGCCTGATGAAGTATGTCAAGGATGTTTGCAATGTGCAGGTTATGTTAGTAATAGCATTACAGAGACAGAATATACATGGTGTTTTATTTACATTGTATAAATGGGGGAGGATAACAATCTGTTATGCTCTGGCCATTCAGGCTGAAATGCTAGGCAAACTCTAGCAAAGCTTTGCCTTTTACAGTAAATAATCTCGAGACCTTGATGAGCAATCGTATATTTTCTAAATCAGCACTTTGGTGTCATTTACGATGTGCTCAACAATAGCCAAGACTTAAGCATAGGGGAAGTGGGTCAAGAGCCATCCACCTCAGTAACATCAATGTTAGAGTCAAGGCCCTGTACACAATACACAGGAAACTGACCAGCGTGTATCCCAGGTTTGAACATTTCCTGTGACATTGAACGAGAGAGTGAATGAGAAGCACACACATCGAAGCTTGGCAGACTCGTGAGCACAAAATGGAAAAATACAACAGAAAATGTGATCTCAAAAGGATAACTTGAGAATCAGATCAAATCCCATGTAATTTACATTCAATTTTGATATCACAAAACAATGATACTCTGCCTTGATGCTGCACTGTACCGTATAGGTATAAAACAATGGATCAACAACAAATTGATTGCTCTATGGAACCTCAGAGCAGGCAGCCCAATTTTGATGTGTTTTGTCAAAATACCAATAATTGCACAGAAGATCAACTTTGGGCTGCTTGTGTAAACAGAGCCAGAGAACCACCAGTTCCAGGGCAAGACAAGACAAGAAGACACCCTAACTTAATCCAAGATGGCGTAGCAGTCGGACGTGTGTTTTGTCTTGTCCCGTCCTGTCCTGTCCCGTGTAAATATCGTTTTCCTCTGGGGTTTTTTCATATATATTTTGTATATATTTTTATCTCACTTTCCATCTACGGACTGAATACACTCTCCTGCAACCCGCCTCACCCAATGTGGTACGGATCTGCTATTAGCTAGTAGTCAGTTAGCTACTGCTAGCCGTCTTCACCGTTAACTAGGACACCAGCCAGCCTCAGCTCGGTCAATACCTGCCAGTCTGCACAGCCCGATATCAGCCCAGAGCATATCAGACTGCTTTTTCTCTACCACATCTCCAGATTCCTACCGCAAGCTCTGAACCTTTACACCGGATCATCGCAGCTAGCTAGCTGCAATCCGAGTGGCTACTCCTGGCTAACGTCTCTGTCCCGAAGCAAGCACCAGTTAGCCTTGAGCTAGCCTCGAGCTAGGCCCATCTCCCGGCTAGCCGAAGAGGTCCACCAGCTAATTCTTGGGCTACAATAACACTTTTGCCAATTGGACTGGACCCTTTACTGCCGACACAGAGCCCCGCCAATCCATCACGACTGGTCTGCCGACGTAATCGTCTGAGGTGGTTTCAACAGAATCTTACGTTGCGATGTCGCCGAAGGCCCATCTGCTAGCCCCGGCCCGCTAGCTGTCTGAATCGCTGTGTCTCCAGCTCGCCTAGCGCAGTAGCGACCACTGAACGGCTCCCTGACTCACCTATTGCAACTCATTGGACCCTATGATCACTCGGCTACACATGCCTCTCCCTAATGTCAATATGCCTTGTCTATTGCTGTTTTGGTTAGTTATTATTGTCTTATTTCACTGTAGAGCCCCCAGCCCTGCCCAATATGCCTTAGATAACCCTTTTGTCCCACCCCACACACATGCGGTGACCTCACCTGGCTTAACTAGTGCCTCTAGAGACAAAACCTATCTCATCGTCACTCAATGCCTAGGTTTACCTCCACTGTACTCACATTCTACCATACCCTTGTCTGTACATTATGCCTTGACTCTATTCTTCCACACCCAGAAATCTGCTCCTTTTACTTTCTGTTCCGAACGCACTAGACAACCAGTTCTTATAGCCTTTAGCCGTACCCTTATTCTACTCCTCCTCTGTTCCTCTGGTGATGCCCAGGCCCTGCAGGCCCCAGCACCACTCCCATTCCCCAGGCACTCCCATTTGTTGACTTCTATAACCGTAAAAGCCTTGGTTTCATGCATGTTAACATCAGAAGCCTCTTCCCTAAGTTTGTTTTATTCACTGCTTTAACACACTCCGCCAACCCTGATGTCCTAGCCGTGTCTGAATCCTGGCTTAGGAAGGCCACAAAAAATCCAGAAATGTTCATCCCCAACTACAACATTTTCCGACAATATAGAACTGCCAAAGGGGGCGGAGTTCTGTCATACTATCCAGGTCTGTGCCAAAACAATTCAAGCTACTACTTTTAAAAATCCACCTTTCCAGAAACAAGTCTCCGTTAGGTAGATGGATTATTTTAAATATGTTATTGGACAATAAACATATATGGCTTATTAACCTATACGGTCCGAATAATGATGATCCAAGCTTCTTTGACAATATATATAAGAATGTATCAACTCTACAAGCAACACTAGACTCTATTATTATAGTGGGAGATTTTAATACGGTCTTAAATACCTCTATGGACCGGAAAGGAAATCACACTACAAACTATCACCCTCAGGCACTTAAGGAAATCAGGAATGTCATGGATATATTGGAATTAGTGGATATATGGAGACTTAAATACCCTGACCTAGTGAGATATACATGGCGGAGGCTTAATCAAGCTAGTCGCCTTGACTACTTTCTTATATCATTCTCTCTGGCACCAAAAGTTAAAAAGTGTTTGATAGGGGACAGAATGCGGTCGGACCATCACATAATTGGCATATATATTACTCTTACAGAATTTCCACGTGGGCGAGGATATTGGAAATTTAATCAAAGCCTACTAGATGATAAATTGTTTAGAACTAGGACAGAAGAATTTATAACTGACTTTTTTAGACATAACATAGGTACAGCAGATCCCCATATTGTATGGGACACTTTTAAGTGTGCCTTTAGAGGCCATGCAATTCAGTACTCATCTATAAAACAAAAGCAATTTCGATCAAAAGAGTCCATATTAACAAAGGAAATTGAAGGACTAACAGTACAGTTAGATAACAATAAAAACGGTACCATAGAGGCACAGAATAAGTTAGAGGAAAAACAAAAAGAAATGGAGGAACTTATTCAAGAAAGATCCAGTGTAATATATTACAAAAATAAAGCTAACTGGATGGAATATGGGGAAAAATGCACCAAATTCTTTTTCAATCTTCAATATAGAAATGCTACCAAAAAAAACGTATTAAAACTTGTTACAAATGATGGAGTCACGCATGATTCACCAAATGATATTTTGAAAGAGGAAGTAAAGTACTTTAAGAATATATTTTCGTTTCAGGCTCCTCCATCTCCACTAACTGAAACTAATTGTATGGATTTTTTCCCTAATAATAATGTAAAATTAACATCTGTACAGAAAGACTCATGTGAAGGCCTAATTACAGAGGAGGAACTACTTGATGCAATTGGGGCCTTTAAGGATGGGAAAACTCCAGGACTGGATGGCATACCAGTGGAAGTATACAAACATTTTTTTTATATACTCAAAGGACCACTATTAGCTTGTTTTAACCACTCCTATATAAATGATAGATTATCAGACACGCAACAAGAAGGTGTGATATCATTATTACTGAAACAGGACCCAAGTGGTATATATAAAGATCCAGTCCATTTAAAAAATTGGAGACCTCTTACACTTCAGTGTTGTGATGCAAAAATCCTAGCAAAATGCTTGGCGCATAGAATAAAAAAAGTTTTGTCAGATATTATTCATCCTAATCAGACAGGTTTTTTACATGGACGATACATTGGAGATAATATAAGGCAAGTACTGGAAACAATAGAACACTATGAAATATCGGGGACACCAGGCCTGGTTTTCATAGCTGATTTTGAAAAGGCTTTTGATAAAGTACGACTGGAGTTTATATATAAATGCCTAGAATATTTCAATTTTGGGGAATCTCTTATAAAATGGGTAAAAATTATGTATAGTAACCCTAGGTGTAAAATAGTAAATAATGGCTACATCTCAGAAAGTTTTAAACTATCTAGAGGAGTAAAACAAGGTTGTCCACTATCGGCATATCTATTTATTATTGCCATCGAAATGTTAGCTGTTAAAATTAGATCAAACATTAATATTAAGGGATTAGAAATCCAGGGCCTAAAAACTAAGGTGTCATTGTACGCTGATGATTCATGTTTTCTTTTAAAACCACAACTAGAATCTCTCCACGGCCTCTTAGAGGATCTAGATACATTTGCTATCCTCTCTGGATTAAAACCAAATTATGATAAATGTACCATATTACGTATTGGATCACTAAAAAATACACATTTTACATTGCCATGTAGTTTACCAATTAAATGGTCTGACGGTGATGTGGACATACTCGGTATACAAATCCCAAAAGAAAGAAATGATCTCACTCCAATAAATTTTTATAGAAAGTTAGCAAAAATAGATAAGATCTTGCTACCATGGAAAGGAAAATACCTGTCTATTTGTGGGAAAATCACCCTGATTAACTCTTTAATCATATCACAGTTTACCTATTTGCTTATGGTTTTGCCTACACCTAGTGACCTGCTTTTTAAATTATATGAACAAAAAATATTCAATTTTATTTGGAACGGCAAGCCAGATAAAATTAAAAGGGCCTATTTATATAACGAATATGAATTCGGAGGGCAGAAATTATTAAATATTAAAGCATTAGACCTCTCACTAAAGGCATCAGTCATACAAAAGTTATACTTAAATCCTAACTGGTTCTCTAGTAGATTGGTACGAATGTCTCATCCTATGTTCAAGAAGGGCCTTTTTCCCTTTATTCAGATTACACCTGCTCACTTTCGGTTGCTTGAAAAGGAAATAATCTCCAAAATATCTTTATTTTTTAAACAAGCCTTAGAAAGTTGGTTGCAATTTCAGTTTAATCCACCTGAAAGGACGGAACAAATAGTACAACAAATCTTGTGGTTAAATTCAAATATAGTAATTGATAAAAAAATTGTATTTATCGAAGAAATGTTTAAAAAAGGTATCATTTTTGTGAATGATATCATAAATAGGACTGGTGGAGTAATGTCACACATGCAGCTAACACAGACATATGGAAATGTCTGCTCTACCCAAAATTACAACCAATTAATTGCAGCATTACCACAAAAATGGAAGAGGCAGGTGGAAGGGGATAAAAGTAAGGAACTTGTATGTCGGCCTTATATTAAAGAACATAAATGGTTAAAGAAAAGTGTGATAAATAAAAACATATACCAATTTCATTTAAGGACCAAAAAACTTACAGCTGTGCCATATAAATTGCAAAATAGTTGGGAAGAGATTTTCGATGTACCCATTCCATGGCACATGGTTTATGAATTGATACGCAAAACAACGCCGGATTCAAAACTTCGAATTTTTCAATTTAAATTATTGTACAAAATTCTTGCAACTAATAGAATGTTATATATATGGGGGATACAATCTTCTCAGCTCTGTAGATTCTGCTGTGAGGAGGCAGAGTCATTAGACCATTTATTTTGGTATTGTCCGCATGTAGCTCGTTTTTGGTCACAGGTCCAGGAATGGTTGAAGAATTGCAACATTTGCGTAGAACTAACGCTACAGATAGCAATACTGGGGGATTTGAAAAGCCATAGTCAATCAATCAATAATATAATAATTATTTTAGCAAAATTTTTTATTTTTAATTTACAATCCGTGGAAGCTATGAGAATAGGAAGATTCAAATCTTTTGTGAAGCATCACAGCACAGCTGAAAAATATATGGCAAATAAAAATCCGAAATGGATGATGTTGGAAGATAGATGGGAAAGGTTGAGTGGAGCTGAAGGGTGGGACTAATAACAAGATAAACAATGTAGGGCATACGGGATCTGTGAAATGTGTATAGGTGCGGAGCTATTGTGAAATAGCACAGTTACAAGTGGAAATCAAACTGGATGGACAACAGAAATAGAGGAAGGACTAAGAACAAACAAGAGAGAACTATTATAAAGTAGACTGTGTCTGTAAATGTGTATAAGATGTAAAAACAGAAATGTTTATCAGTTTACTCCAATTGGGGGATCGGTGGTAGGGTTTGCAGGGAATAATAATAAAGGTATACTCTTTAAAAAAAAGTATGTATGTCTATGTAGGTATGTGTATGTATATATGTGTATATGTATGCATACGTGAATGGATATATATATTTACCCAAAAAAATATGGGGGATTGGAAATGATGCAGACAATTACATTGGAAACAACATTCTTTCCGCAATATTAAGCTGATCCACCCACTCCAAAAAAATAAAAAAATAAAATAAATAAATAAATAAAAACAAGTCTCCGTTGTCGCTTGTTCTAGACCCCCCTCAGCCCCCATCTGTGCCATGGACACCATATGTGAATTGATTGCCCCCATCTATCTTCAGGGTTTGTACTGTTAGGTGACCTAAACTGGGATATGCTTAACGCCCCGGCCATCCTACAGTCTAAGCTAGATTTCCTCAATCTCACACAAATTATCAAGGAACCTACCAGGTACAACCCTAAATTCCTAACCATGGGCACCCTCTTAGATATCATCCTGACCAACTTTCCCTCTAAATACACCTCTGCTGTCTTCAACTAGGATCTTAGCGATCACTGCCTCATTGCTTGCGTACGTAATGGGTCCGCGGTCAAACGACCACACCTCATCACTGTCAAACGCTCCCTAAAACACTTCAGCGAGCAGGCCTTTCAAATCGATCTGACCCGGGTATCCTGGAAGGATATTGACCTCATCCCGTCAGTAGAGGATGCCTGGTTGCTCTTTAAAAGTGCTTTCCTCGCAATCTTAAATAAGCATGCCCCATTCAAAAAATGTGGAAATAAGAACAGATATAGACCTTGTTTCACCCCAGACTTGACTGCCCTTGGACCAGCACAAAAACATCCTGTGGTGTTCTGCATTAGCATCGAATAGACCCCACGATATGCGCATTTTCAGGGAAGTCAGAAACCAATATACACAGTCAGTTAGGAAAGCTAAGGCTTGCTTTTTCAAACAGAAATTTGCATCCTGTAGCAATAGTTCCAAAAAGTTTTGGGACACCGTAAAGTCCATGGAAATTAAGAGCACCTCCTCCCAGCTGCCCACTGCGCTGAGGCTTGGAAATACTGTCACCACCGATACATCTACGATAATAACTTCAATAAGCATTTTTCTACGGCTGACCATGCTTTCCACCTGGCTACCCCTACCCCAGCCAACAGCTCTGCTCCCCCTGCAGCAACTTGCCCAAGCCCTTCTCTTTCACCCAAATCCAGACAGCTGATGTTCTGAAAGAGCTGCAAAATCTGGATCCCTACAAATCAGCTGGGCTAGACAATCTCTTTCTAAAATTATCTGCTGAAATTGTTGCAACCTTATTACTAGCCTGTTCAACCTCTCTTTCGTGTTGTCTGAGATCCCCTAAGATTAGAAAGCTGCCGCGGTCATCCCCCACTTCAAAGGGGGAGACACTCTAGACCCAAACTGTTATAGACATATATCCATCCTGCCCTGCCTTTCTAAAATCTTCGAAAGCCAAGTTATCGAACAGATCACTGTGTCACGGCCGTTGCTGGAAGAAGACCAAGGTGCAGCGTGGTGAGTGTACATTTTCCTTTTTATTTCAAAATGTCGCCAACAAAACAACAAACGAAAAACAACCGTGAAGCTTACAGGGCATTAGTGCCACAAACAAAGTTAATTACCCACAACGAAAGGAGGGAAAAAGGGCTACCTAAGTATGGTTCCCAATCAGAGACAACGATAGACAGCTGTCCCTGATTGAGAACCATACCCGGCCAAAACATAGAAACACAAAATCATAGAAAACAAAACATAGAATTCCCACCCCAAATCACACCCTGACCAAACCAAATAGAGACATAAAAAGGCTCTCTAAGGTCAGGGCGTGACACACCGACCATTTAGATTCTCATCGTACCTTCTCCACAATCTGGTTTCCGAGCTGGTCATGGGTGCACCTCAGCCATGGTCAAGGTCCTAAACGATATCATAACCGACATCGATAAAAGACAGTACTGTGCAGCCGTCTTCATCGATCTGGCCAAGGCTTTCGACTCTGTCAATCATCACATTGTTATCGGCAAACTCAATAGCCTTGGTTTCTCAAATACTGCTTCGCCTGGTTCACCAACTACTTCTCAGATAGAGTTCAGTGTGTCAAATCGGAGGGCCTGTTGCCCGGACCTCTGGCAGTCTCTATGGGGGTGCCACAGGGTTCAATTCTCGAGCTGACTCTTTTCTCTGTATATATCAATGATGTCACTCCTGCTGCTGGTGATTCTCTGATCCACCTCTACGCAGACGACACCATTCTGTATACATCTGGCAATTCTTTGGACACTGTGTTAACAAACCTCCAAACGAGCTTCAATGCCATACAACACTCCTTTCGTGGCCTCCAACTGCTCTTAAACACTAGTAAAACTAAATACATGCTCTTCAACCGATTGCTGCCCGCACCCGCCCGACTAGCATCACTACTCTGGACGGGTCGGACTTCGAATATGTGGACAACTACAAATACCTAGGTGTCTGGTTAGACTGTAAACTCTCCTTATGTTTCTCCAATCCAAAATTAAATCTAGAATCAGCTTCCTATTTCGCAACAAAGCATCCTTCACTCATGCTGCCAAACATAACCTCGTAAAACTGACTATCCTACCAATCCTTGACTTTGGCGATGTCATTTACAAAATAGCCTCCAACACTCTACTCAGCAAACTGGATGTAGTCTATCACAGTGCCATCCGTTTTGTGACCAAAGCCCCATATATTACCCACCACTGCGACCAGTATGCTCTCGATGGCTGGCCCTCGCTACATATTCGTCACCAAACCCACTGGATCCAGGTCATCTATAAGTCTTTGCTAGGTAAAGCCCCTCCTTATCTCAGCTCACTGGTCACCATAGCAACACCCACCCGTAGCACGCGCTCCAGCAGGTATATTTCACTAGTCATCCTCAAAGCCAACACCTCCTTTGGCCGCCTTTACTTCCAGTTCTCTGCTGCCAATGACTAGAACGAATTGCAAAAATCACTGAAGCTCGAGACTTATATCTCCCTCTCTAACTTTAAGCATCATCTGTCAGAGCAGCTTACCGATCACTGTACCTGTACACAACCAATCTGTAACTAGCACACCCAACTACCTCATCCCCATATTTTTATTTATCTTTTTGCTCTTTTGCACCCCAGTATCTCTACTTGTACATCATCATCTGCACATCTATTACTCCAGCGTTAATACTAAATTGTAATTATTTCTCCTCTATGGCCTATTTATTGCCTTTACCTCCCTAATCTTCTACATTTGCACACACTGTACATAGATTTTTCTATTATGTTATTGACTGTACATTTGTTTATTTGTAACTCTGTATTGTTGTTTTTAATCGCACTGCTTTGCTTTATCTTGGCCAGGTCGCAGTTGTAAATGAGAACTTGTTCTCAACTGGCCTACCTGGGTTAAATAAAAGTAAAACAAAAATTATAATTAAATAAATAACCCAGGCCCATGCAGCCTGTTGATGCTCGGCTGAACAGCTGCGGCCCTGCAGCAGCCATCCCCAGGCAAAGCTGGGGCCCGTAGCCTATCAGAGCCCGCTAACACTACCAGAGCTCTAAATCTGATAGAGGCTATATCATCGCTCAGACACTACCGCCTTTAAAGCCACTGTTTAGCCGACCACCAGAGCTAAGGTGTGCATCACAAATAGCACCCTATCCCCTATATAGTGCACTGCTTTTGACCAGGGCCCATAAGGAATAGGGTGCCATTTGGGATAGAATCATGGAGTCTCGCCAAATACAAACAGGATAGTGGACTCTGCCAGCTCTCTGGTGCACAAGCAGCCTCACGGCACAGACAGGTACACTTCACTGCAATAAGGTTAAGAATTCAGTGGCCATTTGAGACTATTGAAACTACAATGGCAAACCAGTACAGAAAAATAGGATCCATTTCATGCAAAATGAGTCCTCACCTCAGAGTGGATGATCGAATATGCCTTCTGTTCTAGGTTTTACTGGTAAAGAAAAAAGGGTTTTTTATTTGGTTTAGTCTATCGCTTCCTGTCATCATGATTCACAATGAAAAGGAACAAAAATCTATCTATAACTTGAATCTGTATAAATGTCGATGTTTTTGTAACCAATTAAGAAAGTGTTCTTTTTTTTAATGCAGTCATCAAATCAAACGGTTGAATTAAATTAAGGCACAAACTGTCTTTTTCTCGCTTAGAGATCATGGCCTAAAGCTACTGATTTTAAACAGCCCTAGCTGTTAATTTATGCATAAATGTGTACACATTTTTTGGCAACTGTGAACTGGGGATATTAATGCAATGTATTTCCTTGTCAATAACAATAATGTGCTTTTAATTTGACATGTGCTGTGTAGTCGTACATGAAAAAGGAAAATTGCCCCAAACTATATTTTTCGAGTGTCAGATGTGAAGCGTATTACATGGCAGCCTTCGTTCCCCCCACACACACTCTCTCACATCACACACACACGCACACACACACACACTGCATTGATAGACTATATGATGAAGTGAGGAGGGCTCAGATTCGAAGTTCACATGTCTTATGATATGCACCTTGGCTGGTAAACTGAACGTGTTCATGATATAGGGTCAAACCAAACCCAAAACAGATCTAAACTGTCAATAGCTCCTGAGCCAAATTAACATCACACCACCCAAACTATAACATTACCGAGTACACAATAACACCACCCACCTAGCCACCACCACCCAGACTGCTCCTACCTCCCCGTGAAGAGGGCAAAGGGACAAAGGTAACAGTTTCCCCGCTTTAATGTATTATTGCGACTTCTTGGTGTGTATCATCTGTTTACATCATGGCAAATGAATAGGAAGTAATGCTTTAACGCTGTGTAAACCTCCAGGGCATACAGGATCCTGCAGTTGTTTAATGTTTACCTGCTTAATGTAAATACTAGAGTATAACATCATCTTTATTCACTTCTCATGAGAGGGAAACGTCTGTAAATATCCAATGTACCTGTTTAGTCTCAGTCTCATACTGAATCCCAAATGGTACCCTATTTCCTACATAGTGCATGACTTTTGACCAGGGCCCTTAGTGGTGTAGTGCACTATATAGGGAAAAGGGTGCCATTTTGGGCACACGCTCAGTGTTTGTCATCCACCATGTATGGTGTATTATTAAAATGATTTAGTCCTTGATTGCGTTACTTTCAATCGGAACCTATTTTTCACCTTTTACATATGTAAACTTCCTGCAGGACTCAAACCAATCCAATGTAAGAGACCATGGGCTAATCTTAAGTGGGGAAACAAGTCATTTTCACAGCATTGCCCGCTGAAATTTGCAACAAGGAAATTGAAAGAGGATTTGGCAAATTAGAAAGGAGTAAGATTATACATGGTTAAATGATTAAATCACTGAGGTACGAATATAAAGTCTGGAAAACAGGTCAACGTAAAAACCAAAGTGCTTTGGGGAACCCCAGAGATAAGAGTTATCAGAAGCGTATAACTAGATACAGCTAATCCTCTTACTTGAGTGTTCTACATGAAATACATCTGGGACTGACAAACTGGTAAGATACTATTGTTTTTGTCTTCTTCAGAATTGTAACAAAATAGTGATGCTAAAAAATGTAAGTGATCACAAGATAAGTGTGTGAGATAGGGGTAATCGATTCATGTTGGTTAGGTTGGATGAGAGGATTCCGGAATGCTAAGAGAATTCCAATTGGCTCATCTAGGCAGTAAGGTAACTGACTTATTTCAGACCTAGCTGGAGTAGGCTAAATGTCTCTATAACCTTAAAAATTTATTATATAGAGTTGCCCAAAGCAAGTTTGATTATTCCATTAGACTGAACAATGGTGACAAAAATCCAGTTCTGTATCACACAGCATTTAAATAACATTTAACAACTCTGATGATAACAGAATGGAATAGTGTACCTAGGCTCAATCATTTTACAAACCTTTTAGAAGCTTTTTCCTTTTTAGAACTGTAATACTGCGTGCAATTCCTTACAGACATTAGAGAAGCTCTTAATGCACCCATTTCCCCACGACGCACTAAAAAAAGAGAGTTTAGAGATGATAGAATTCTTGTAAATGGTGAAATTAGAGGATTTTAAATGGTATAATCATTGCATTGATTTGGGGGGTTAAGGAGTCACACAAATGTACAATTGTCTATGATAACTAGGCCCTTGGCTTGGTGTCATTTTTTAAATGTATTATATCATAAAAGTATGATACAAGTATGCATAAAATAACTACCTCTGTAAAGCAAGAGGACATTGTGAGCGAATTCTTCCAATATGCTACTGAGTACCTTATAATTGCTCCAGAATTGTAGCCCACATAATTTATTTTCTTTGGTCGTTTTGCCTTTGCCTCATGCTTGGCTGTGGTCGAGCTGGGAGAGAGACACACCTAAAGCTCTTAAGTGTCCCCAGTGGCCCATGTCCGTTGTGCTTAGAGATTGTGGTACTTGGCCCGAGCCCAAGGATTAGGTGTTCCTGAGAAGAAAGTTTTCTTGGCTCTACAAAGCCAGAGAATGTCATGGGAATTGTCTGTGCTACTGCCCCCCCCCTCCCCCTCCCACCCAGCCACCACCTCTTCAGCCAGGGCCTTGCCCTGCCTCCCCCACCTCTACCCCAGCATCCTCCCACTCCCACCTCTCCCCCGCCTCACCGCCACCAAAGCCACATATCAACAGACCATCTAACCACTCAGCAGCAGGAGTTACATTGACATAAATGCAAAATGCAAGAGGAGAGAGAGGACTGGGGGTCAGGCCGGGGAACAATGGACTCATTGTGAAGATGAGGACAAGGGGAGATAAGTGTAGAGAGCAGCCCCATCTACAGGCCAGTCACACACACACACACTCTCACACAGACTCTCACACACACTCACACATACTCACACACACACACTGTTTACTTCTCTCTCCATCTGGAACTTCATCGTGTTTACAGATCTGAACAACTGCAACTTGTGCTCACTTTTGCTATTCATTAACTTACTGTCAATATTAAAAAACAGCTTATTTTAAGTCAGTTGGTTTTATTTTGTTGGAGGAATATACAGGATAGGGAGTATTTGGCGTTTAGTGTTTGGGCTGCATTGTCAGTAAAAGAGAGGAAATCTCTCTATTATCATGCCTGTCTGGGCACACAACTGAAGCCGGTTGGTTGAATTCTAGGCTGTACAGCGGATAGACTCTAGCTCTAGTCTTTCTCTTCTCTAGTCTCTGTCTGGCCAACGGTCTCCGTGTTAAGTCCCGGGCCTCCCTCTCGCTGTGAACCTCTGCTGTTCAGGGAATTCCATGTTAACTATGTTAAGTCCTGCCTGTCATCACTTCACTGACAGCACTCTGTGCAAGTTCAGAAATTAACTGCATTAAAGGGAGTTCTCAGCGACATTCTAGAGCAGTTCCAGAATAACTAGTGGTGTTCTGTTGCTCCACCGTTCTGATTTACCCAGAAAGGAAATTCACAATGATAGCTCTGCTAAAAGCCTTGGAAGGCAAGTCAACAGACCATGAAGCCGGTCAACTTCTCCTCTCATATTTTTGTTGTTCTTCGTTCCACCAACTGCGGTGCAACGCATACTCCTCCCACGCACAGCGGGACTTCACATCTCCAAAATGTTTTATTGTCCTGATCGATTCAGTGGTTTTTTGCCTTCAGTTATTTGCTCGTGTGTTATTTAGTTCTGCAATGACTTGGATCATCATCAATATAATATCATGTGTTTCCTGGGTAACGATTTTCTTTGACTACACATCTAGAAGCATTTTGTGAACCTGTTACGGACAGGTCCCAACTGCATTATCAAAGGTGAATGAAATATATTCATGGCATATCTGTAGCGCATTCATGTCACGCTAAGCAAGAGCTCATATTTAGGTATCTTTAATAGATGCATCATTACAATGACAGTGTAGTGTCATCATTATGGCTGTTCTCAAAAGTGTGCTTCCGCCATACAAGTGTTAGTGACTATGCCAAAAGACCAAATCACGTTTTGAAAATGATGCTGATACATAGCCTGTACCATTGTCCCATCTCCCCACTGGCCGGTATAGACTTACCTTCTTCTTCTTCTCACTGAGGTCAATTGTGCATGAAGATCACCACAGGGTTGAATCGTCAGGGTACATTTTACGGATACAATCGCGTAGTTATTAGGCCTAAATTGGTCATACTGGTCTATAACGCACAGATGAAGGGTCTCTGTATGAATTCTATGCAGTCAAAGTCAAGTCAAATCTATTTTTCCATATTCATAAAGCGTTTATAGCCTAGCACTTCACAGGAATTAACTGTGCAGTTTGCCACTGATCTATAACACTAACATTAAAGATCTATGTATTCAATGTACTGTCATTTCAATTTTCCCCTTCATAAAGCATTTATATACATGCCTCACTTATCAAAAATGACACGGAGACAACATGTTAAAGGGAATATGAACATCCACATGGAGCACAGAAAACAATTGCTGAGGACATCGCAGAACTTTTGCCATTTTTCAATTAGACTTTTCTCGAATTGATTTTTGCAAAGATTCATATTCAAAGCATTCAAATTAAATTCCCCATTTCAGACTGTGAGTAAAATGTACTAATGCAGTTTGGTAAAGCTAGACAGAATTTCCCACATATTCACTAATGTAGCTAGCTAGATAGCTAAGCCCCTGGCACAATGTTATCACGTTAATCATCATAAACTCATGAAGCACTTAGTTAACAATGTTTCACTATTTATATTGTACTTTGGCACATTACAAACTCCTTAGAACAGGACAAATTAAGAGACAGAAACCAATGGCTTTCATTTTGAGAGGAGAGGTGAAAGGTCAGTGTGACATCACTTCCGGGTGACAGCCCAGCGTTCTTCTGGCTGCTATTTTGATATTTTAGCTAAATGTGCAAATGTACAATGTGAGTCATGAAATAGTTTACAAAAAAGTCAACTAAATGTTTAATTCGTTTTTTAAAGTGATTTTTGTGAAAGCGAGAGGTCACCCAGGAAGTGACATTTCACTGACCTCTCATCTTTCACGTTCCCTCCTGTGTAGTCAAAATAGAAAGAACTTCATGATGTTTTTTGCCACGTTCACATGCTATCAGAGTAATCGGAAACTCCTAGTTCCTAGTGGTAAATTTCACTTGAATGACCCTCCAAGTCGGAATTACAAGTGGGAAACTGAAATAGCATTGTGTTACCCGATTTCCAGAGTTGTGATGTTCCCCACTGACCTTTTACATTTTCAACCAAAAGATGACAACAAATCAGTTTTTGACAACTACAAAATACGGATAACTTAGCTAGTCTGACCATATAGCAAGCTGCTAACTTAATTATTAGCAATGTTAGCAAGCTTATGAAGCTAGCTACAATCTTATTGGTTGAAGAATTGTTCCGACTTCAAACGCACTTGAACAGAATCATGTCAGATTTACAACTTCCCAGTTTCCAACTTCCCACGAGCACGTGAAGACAGCATAAGTATCTTAATTTGTCCTGTTGGTAAATATTTATAATACGCAAAAGTGCAATGAGATAGCTACTATTGTTAACTTCATGTTTTACGAGTTTTATGACTATTTTGTAACGTTTATTGACTGAGTTGGAAAACATGTTGACATTAACAGGGGCTTACAGTAGCTAGCTGTTTGCTAGCTAGCTAGCTAGGCTACATACGGGGATATGTACATACGGGAAAAGTGAATAACGGGGAAATGCTATCTAGCTTTACCACCCTGTGTTAATACGTTTTACCAGTGGTGGAAAAAAGTACCCAATTGTCATACTTGAGTAAAAGTACAGATACCTTAATAGAACATTACTCAAGTAAAAGTAAAAGTTACCCAGTAAAATACTAATTGAGTAAAAGTCAAAAGTATTTGGTTGGAAATATACTTAAGTATCAAAAGTAAAAGTATAAATAATTTCAAATTCCTTATATTAAGCAAAGCAGGGGGCACCATTTTCTTGTTTTTATTTATTTACGGAAAGCCAGGGGTACACAACAACACTCAGACATCATTTACAAAATATGCATGTGTGTTTAGTGAGTCTGCCAGATCAGAGGCAGTAGGGATGACCACGTGTTCTTTTGATGCATGAATTGGATCCTCTTCCTGTCCTCCTAAGCATTCAACATGTAACGAGTACTTTTGGGTGTCAAAGAAAATGTATGGAGTAAAAAGTACATTATTATCTTTAGGAATGTAGTGAAGTAAAAGTAAAAGTTGTCAAAAATATAAATAGTAAAGTAAAGTACAGATACCCACAGAAAGTACTTGAGTATTATTTTGACTTAAGTACTTTACACCACTGTGTTTTACTCACTGAAATAGTTATTGCTATGAGTCTGAAATGGGGAATTGAATCTGAATGCTTTGAGTATGACTCTTCGCTAAATCTATTCCAGAAAAGTCCAACTTAAAAATGTCAATAGTAGGATTCTTTGGCGATGTCCTCAGCAATTGTTTTCTGTGCTACATCTGGAAAATGAAACTCAAATGTTTGCGTTATAGATCAGAGTGGCAAACTGCACAGTTAAATACCATGAAGTACTTAGCTATAAGTGCTTTATCAATGAAGAAATATATTTGACTTGACTTTGACTACATACAATTCATTAATATACCCTTCATGTGTGCGTTATGAACCAGTATGGCCAACTTAATTGGGATGTGGATGAGGGCTGTTAATAAGTTACCAAAGAGTTATGACCCTCAACTACACGATTTATTTGATCCATAAAATTTGCCCTGAGGATTCAACCATGTGAGGATCTTCATGCACTATAGACATCAGCGAGAAGAAGAAGGTAAGTCACAGGCCTGTACCGGCCAGTGGGGAGATGGGACAATGGTACAGGCTATATGTCAGCATAATTTTCAAAACGTGGTTTGGCCTTTAGGCATAGTCACTAACACTGGTATGGCGGAAGAACACTTTTGAGAACAGCCATAATGATGACACTACACTGTCATTGTAATGATGCATCTATTACAATACCTAACAATGAGCTTTTGCATAGCATGACACGAATGCACTATATGGATATGCTATGGATATATTTCATTCACCTTCAATAACGTGGTTAGGAGCTGTTGTAACACAATCAGAAAAATGCTTTTAGATGTGTAATGAATGCGTTATGGATATGTAGTCAAAGTAAATCATTACCACATGGGTATCTTTAATATATATTTTGCATAATCATACTACCAGAGAGTCTATTGGTCTAAAGCACGAAAACAAACCATGACATAGATCATCTTAGAGATCTTGCAGGTAGAATATAATTGCAGTGTTTGCGTGTATGCTATTGGCTTGCCGTACACCAAGGCAGCATCCCAAATGGCACGCTATTCCCTATACAGTGCACTACTTTTGACCAGGGCCCATAGGGGTCTGGTAGCAAAAGTAGTGCACTAAATAGGGAATAGGGTGCCATTTGGGACGCAGACAAATCAATAGATGCAACCAAACCAGACATGGCAGAAGGAAAGAGTAATTAGTGCTGAGGTGCTTTGCTCTTATAGGCTGACACCCGATCAATGCAGCTTTCCCAACTTATCAATTAATGACTTGCAATTACAACCACAGAGAATCGCCTCTCAGAAACAGTTATGCAGGAAACAGACCAACCCCGTCCCGCTATGCACACCCTATCTATCCTTCGTCCAACCAACAAGAACATCCTGGAAAGTATTCATTAGGGCACACTGGGGCTAAACGTAGCAAAATGTTTTGCAACGGAAAATGAAAATGAGTTTTTCTTATTGGACAAATTCAGGTAGTCCCTCTCTGTTTCAGTCTGTTTTTTCCAGTTTGGTGCCTGATGAATGCAACCCCAGATGATATCCAAGTGCCAAATATAATAGCCAGGTTGTTTATATATCTTCACTGGTATTCTTTACACCACCTGAGCAATGAACCCATTGTGCCTACTATAGTCAGGTTGGTTGGTAGTCAGCCAATATACAAATGTATTGCTCAAGTGCATGGCAGTGTGGATGGCTTGATTCAGCAGCAGCTGGGTTCCTCTCATTAACCAATACAAGCAGACACATCATGGTTGTGAATATGTAGAGCAGAGCATGTCCGCGTCCCAAATGGCACAACATTCTCTAAATAGTGCACTACTTTTGACCAGAGCCCTATGGGCCCTAGTCAAATGTAACGCACGGAAAAGGGGATAGGGGTGCCATTTGGGACGCAGATTAGAGGTTCTCTAGGTAAATGAAAGGGAGCACTTTGGCCCCCCTGGCGTCCCATCAGCACCTGGGAAAATGTATGTGAAATGAGGGCACCTCCCCCGCCTCCCCCCATCCCTCACCCATCCTCCCCCCCCGGAGCAGATGGGGGCTTCCAGAGCGATTATCGCAGCATTACCTGAGTCGTCTGTTTGCATACAGGAACAATACAGACAGAGGTAATAACCTCCAATCAAACGTGACAATTCATAACACCCTGCCTAATGCCTGGCCTCACAACTCTATTCCTACAAGGGAGGGAGAATAAGTCAAAACACTTATACCTTTCGGTCATAATCTTCAATTTAGTCTCTTATAGGTATACATTTTCATTATGGCTTATGATTACTTAGTTGGATGCTTGCGTACAAGGAGTCAAACATACCTTGGATGTTGTAGTCATCTAACAATAGCTGATTTAGTCCATTATACCTATCATGCCAGACAGGTCATTTAACGCTAACATGTGATTGATTTGATGCTTGCTAATGTCTAGAAGGCAGGGGGAACAAGTCAGATATGCCTCAAATGCTCGAAAGTGGCAAGATGCGCAAACATACAATAACTTAAAGCTGGCTCCTTACAACTCCGTTCCTAGAATGGATAGCAAGTCAAATACACTTCCGCGGTATTATTTCCAGTAATAATAATCCACAGCTTATTCTCAACTCAACCTATGATTGCCAGAGATGTGATTTGTCATTGTAGAATATAATTACTTATATTAGCAGCATGTAATATTGCAGGGCCTGGAATAGCTTGTTCTGAAGGAAAGACAAGGTGTGCATATTTCTGTTCTCTCTCTATGGTTTCCACTTCCTTTCTTTTCTTTTCTCCTTCTTTTCTTATTTGCCGTTATGAGATATGATCAGGCTTTCTTAGGACTAGCTTGGTGTTGTAAAGGTGTGCACATTTCACAGCTCATCTCACTATAGTTCACACTTCTTCATTTTATTTTTCTTCTTTTTTTCTCTCCCTCTAGGAGTCCTCTGGTCTCTCATTGGACTTTTTCCAAAAGCCCAACTGTAACAACAGCGGTTTATAAACAATGAGAAGATTCCAGACGCCTGACCTCAGTGATGCGAGTCTACCACTGAGATACCAATATTTATCCTTAGTGTTGGCTTGGCACTGAGCTCCTCTCCACTCCGCAGCGCAGCGCTCCGCAGCGAGGGCCACCCTGCGACGAGCAGCAAACTTCCCTGATTGGGTTATGCTTTCCCGAACACGGCTCGCTCGATCCTCGTCTCGCCGGACACCCGGATGATCTGAAAACACACACACAGTCTTTGGTTGGCACCCTTCAGATCTACCCGGCGACGCATGTCAATATATTGAGTGACAATTTAAGCAAGAGTAGAACGAAAGATCAGATACAGAACCAACCAGAAACGGTTTACTGCAGAAACATGTATATTATTCTCCTAACATTCTTGACAATACTGAGACATTTTAAAGCAGGGTTACTGATTTAAAAGAATAGCAAAGCATCAACAGAAAGACCAAGCTAACAAGAAACTGTCCAAAAATAAGATCAGATGTGTGGATAATAACTATGCTCTAACAAACAACACTAAGGCCGAGTCTGACAATTTCAAATTATTTTTTACCCTCAAAGAAAAAATCCACAAAGCAGTTGGTTGACATTGATCAGGCATAATTACGCGATCTGGAAAATCTCATGTGAAGTGAACATCTCTCTCTCTCTCTCTCTCTCTCTCTCTCTCTCTCTCTCTCTCTCTCTCTCTCTCTCTCTCTCTCTCTCTCTCTCTCTCACACACACACAGTACATCTCTCTCTCTCTCTCGCACACACACACACACACACACACACACACACACACACACACACACACACACACACACACACACACACACACACACACACACACACACACACACACACACACACACACACACACACACACACACACAGTACACCACACACCGAGCAGAGCATCCATCCCCCTCAGTGCTGTAACAAGCAGTGCTACTCTAACCACTCAAGGGGTCTGGAGACTCAATTATTGACTATACAGTACATACAGCATACGTGGAGAAACAGCTGTACTCTGGCTGTATATATAGTCTATATGCATTAAAGGCCATTCCATACACAGATGATTCATTACAGGCCCTAGGAGAGCCCAGCTCAGTTCAGGATAAGCAGTCCTTGATGACAATACCCTATCCTGAGTCTCACATACGTCCAGCTGTATACTAGTACAATAGCCAGAACTTACAAGGTAAGTAAAACGTATCTTGAAGCTAGTAGCATGCTATGTCCTGTATTACATTACCTGCACAATTAGCCAGTCGTCCAGTGAATATGTTTGTTTGAAAGAACATGCCTAGTATACATTCTTGAAATGTACCATCTAAAAGCTTTGTTTCATGTGTTGTCACTGTCACTGCCACACTCCTATTCCAGACCATCTTTAGCCTCAGGAGGTTGTAGAGGCAGCGGTTCCCCCATATTGTGTCTCCCCAGTTTAAACATTGTTGGCTAGAGGTGACGGAGATCCATTAAGGGAACCTGACTGACTATGGTCTCGGTGACAGTGGCAGAGCAGTATCCTGGGTCAGGGGTCAGGGGTCAGGGCTCGGAGGTGAGCTGGACAAAGCATGGGTCAGTGGCATTGTCCCACATCTCGGAAATCTCATTTAACAGATGACCTGCATGTGAGCACCACAAATCAGTGTCACCAAATTCCCGGCACATAGAGATGAATGATGTTATTAGATATGAAGCCATCAGGGTTAGGGTTAGACGTGAGGGGAGGGGAGGAGAGGAGCATCATGGTTGTTTACCATTTGCTTTACACACCTGAGCGTGTTGGAATGTTTAGACTGTTTCAACGTAGTATCAGATTTGCCCTGCATCTTTTGTGCATCTATCAACGTCTATCAAATAAAATGTTCAATTGGTAATGTACAGCAAATCTACACATAGGTGGTTTATTCACCTATTCATAAATCAATCTTTGTTGGTAGCTACATATCCATTATAAGTAAGTATGCGTCCTTTTTCAGTTCAATGTGCCGACAACCCACACACAAAATAAAACACACAAAAAATATGAAAATCTTTACAAAGATTGTAAAGGGGAGAGGTTTTTCACAGCCACCAAATTGAAAAGAGGCCTACTGACTGTAATATTATTTAGGATCAGAGAGAGAGGCTCACTCGCCTCAGTCGCTGACACCAACCAGGCAAAGCTTGAAAAAAAAATCTATTTCATCTGATAAAAGGGAGTAGATTATGTAGCAAATTGAGATCCTTTACAACGATACATTTCAGATGGCGGGGTGGATTAGCACATTGTCTTTTATCTGTGGGCACTTGATGGAATTCCGGGCCAGATCAAAGAGGCCGTAGCTATCTGAGGGACTGAAGAGGAGAGGATGGGAGTTGAGTGATGTAGCTGCCGTGGCGGTGATAGCGGTGGTGGCGTACGAGCGCGCGCACACAGTCACACACAGGCACAAACACACCCCTCCTGTAGGACTGACTGTAGCAGTGTTTAATCCTCTCTCTCTGTGTATCTGTCAGTGGCTTCACACACAGGGCTTCAACCGGGGCAGCACATGGTCGCGTACACACCATTTGTGTTACTTTGTTGAATTATTGCACAAAAGGCGCTCCGTGTTTGAGAGAACAGAAGGGAACAAAGGCACTGAAATGTACCCCTCATTGATCTCCGTATTGAGAACATCTGCCCAAGCCCACACAAGGGGAGAGAAGCTGAAGAAGTTGCATAGCATACCAAGCAGCAAGGCTTTAGCTGTAGCAGGAAACTATTCAGGTAGATGTATAGGTTTCTAGATGAACAATTACAGGAAAATGTCAGACTAAATGCTGAGCTATAGATTTACAATATATATCTATCTGTATCTATATCTATGCATTTTAACAGACATGACCTGTCTGCCACGTCGTAGTTAACCTTTCACAGCACCACCTTTCCTTAACCGGGACTGATTGGACTAAATGTGCAGGACATAATTTAGACCAATGGGGCAGAATGGAATTAATAGAATGGACTAATAGAATCTTTGAACACAGAGGGAATAGAATAGCAGGCGGTGCTGTACAACTGTAGAAATAGGTCAACTAGACAATGTTTCAGTAAACCGCTTAAGAGCAACAACTGATGTTTACTTGGCCTTATCGAAGTGTTTGACATTTTGTCTCGTCGCCTCAAAGGAACAGTGTGTGTGTGTGTGGGATTGAACCATGACTTGTCAAAGCCTTTCGATGTGTGGTGCCATGTTAAATTCATCTGGATGCTCAATAAGCACTTCGGCCCTCTAATCAACTGCACATGTGGCCGCATTGGAGCTGCTTGTGTTCCCATCCACCACCGGTATGTATAGCAAACTGTCAGACTGATCCAAACCTTTGTCTCGAAACTGCCCAAGTTATGAAACTGATACGGCGTCAGGATTACTTCTTGATAAATATTTGAATTTCCAAACTGTAACTACTCCTATTATAATTGGTCCTGAGTTCAAACAGCCTTTGATCGCCATGGCTTCCTGTTATGAAGTTTAAAATTGGACATTTATTTATTAAGAGTTTTACCACCTGGGAGGGAGTGAAGTGAAGTTTACCAGCGCTATGATCAGACAGGCTAACCCTTAGGGCCGGTTACCAGGACCCATGTAAACCCTAATCCTGGACTAAAAATCATGATCACCGGAGAATCCCAATTTAAAGGGGTTTTAATTCCAGGACTAGGTTTAATCTGTGTCCGGAAAAGTGTTTCATTTCTTTGTAAACAGGTAGCTGAAATCTTACTGCCTGTACACAGCCCCTACATGTATTTTCCATCTGTTTTTTTTGTTGACAAACAGTACAATACCTACTTTGCCTAAAGCCTATTGGCCTGGTTGACCTTTGTCAATCCTGCACAAAATGACCCTCAACATTTCTCTGAAGAAAACAGAAGCATACCATCTCCTCACATTCTCACGTCTTCAGGCATCTAGAGGTCCTTCTAGCATGTGTTCCTCAACAACCGTGTGGTGATCTTGAGTGACATCACAGTCAGTCATCAGTCATTCCGATCCTGTCACGGAAGTCGACTGGACTGAGTTGATGGAAGGTTGTCCTATTTATAACAATCACCTGATCTAACACTTCAGGGGAGATGGATTGGATTGACAGTGCTGTATTCTCTATGTTGAGTAGCGGACTATAAGAGAAAATCTAACCTAGATACATTTGAATCTGTGCGTACATTCCCAATAAATAGGGTGTAATATACGATTCTGCACTTTTATAATCAGAATAAAGCATTTTTCCAATCGAAAATAAGATACAGTAGTGCAGAAATGAAGATCGGAAAAAGTGATAGCACAAACGTCTTACTCTTTTCTACATTTCTGTTGTTCTGTCCTGCAAACAAAATATGTTTTCTAGTTCCCCAGCTTGGCTTAACAAATTCTTAGTACTTCCTCCATTATGTGTCTCTTGTCTAATCCCCTGGATATTCACTGCACCCATTATAATTACAGCACCAACTGCTGCCTGACAAAGCTCATTTCGTTTAGCCTCAGAGAGGTTGTCAGTTGTCTCTCCTTAGGTACCTCCGTTGTGTTGATGCCTTTCCCTTGTCACTACACGTCCCCATCTTTACCTATATGGCCAGTGGCGTACTAAAGAATTGATACACAGTTTGTTCACTTAAAAGATATGAGGGAAAAGGGATGTATTTTACATAAAAAGAGTTTGGATACCGGCATGGTTGCAAGGGCTGCATGTTAAAAGTATGTATATATGTTGTTGCGTTTTTTTCTTCTTCAAGCGTTTCAAGCGCAGGGCGCAGCAGGTGTTTATTGCAAAGGACCACAGGAGGAGGCATGTAGCTGGGTAGCTGGGTCCAGGGGCAGGCAGAAGGTCACACAGGAGGTCCAAAAGGGCAACAGTACAGGCAGGGAAAAGGTTAGTAACGTAGTCCGGGAGATCAGGCAATAGGAAGATAACAGGACATCTGATAGACTAAAGTACAGGCAGGGAATAGGCGTCGTTAGTGAGGCAGGCAAAAACTATCATACACGGGAGGAGAAAATCACGGGGAAAAACAGAGCTCTGAAAGACATGTCACAAAACAAACAATACCTCACAATGATGGGGTGCAAAGAACTGAACTAAATAGTGTGTGATAATGACATACAGGTGTGTGAACAGGTGATCAGAATTCAGGTGATTGGGATCTGGAGAGTGAGCTGCGTTCAGGGGATCTAGGTGTTTGAGAGTGTGAGCTGGAAAGTGGGCTGGAAAGTGAGCTGCGTTCAGGGGATCTAGGTGTTTGAGAGTGTGAGCTGGAAGCAGACGTTACATTATTATGTTATGATTGAGAAGAGTACTAACCATGCACCTTATTTGCGTAATGTAATACACATTTAAATAATAGAGGTTGGCCACAGTAATGCACTGCAGTACATACAGCGCAAGTCATTTTGGTCTGAGCACTGTAGCCAACGCAAGTGGTTTCTTTTTTAGCACAAAAAAAAGAGCCGTTCTGTTTCTAAAAACAGCAAGCTCCTTTCTGTTAAAACCATTCATTCATTCCAACATATGTTTTTTTTCAACTCTTCGGGGACGTTAATACTAGAAGTGATTTAAGAAGATCACATCTGTCCTTAGGATCACATACAGCCATATTTCAACTGTGAGGTCCTTCCATGACTTGTTGTGGTTACTTCCCAGATCCCAGGTCACTTGTTGTGAGAGAAGAGGGGCTACGTCACAAATGGCACCCTCTTCACTGTATAGTGCACTACTTTAGACCAGAGCCCTATTGACCCTGGTCAAAAGTAGTATGCGATAAAGGGAATGGTGCCATTTGGGACGCACCCAAGAGGTAAAAAAAAAACCGTCTTATCATCCTGTAGATGTACTCTACCACTAGACCACAAACTGATGTGTGGTGGGAATTGCGGCCTGAAATGTCTCCATACGTTGTAATATCCCCTCTAAGCAGGATGGGATAGTACAATGGGAAAAGTATGTGTACAATCTGTTCAGTTCATCAACATGCCACTATTTTATGGCATTACATACTGTAGAATAGATACGCAGTTGATCTCTCGTGTAACTGTACCAGTAAATACATTACTTCCTTAATACCCCAGGACTATCAGTGAAGACGGCAGCCCCTCCCTTTGTCTTCCCCGTCAGTGAGAAGGGGGTTTCTTCTCATCAAACTGTCTAGTCCGTTAGTGTTGCCTGTCTATCTGTGAAAAGCGAGCACATGGTTTATGCATTAATCAGGAGAGTGGTGATCTCAGGTTGTCTCAAATGGGATGCCTCCGGTGCTGCTAACTGAGCCATTATGCAGGCACAGAATCCTAGAGCCATGCAGTCAGTGCTAAACAAATATGAAACCCCTACCACTTTGTGTCACAAAATTTTACATTCAACAAAGGTCACGCGGACAGGAATGAAACCTTTTCCATCTGTGAAGCTCTTAAATTGAAAAAAGGTAGAGGTTTGCATGTATGTCTGTGTTTTGGAGAGGGGGTTGATTTCATAATACAACTCAGAGAGAGAGAGCGAGAGAGAGAAAGAGAGAAAGAGAGAAAGAGAGAAAGAGAGAGAAAGAGAGAGGCAAATACCTACCCATGTCTCTATATCACATACAAATAGATATTTTTTCAACCACAGATTAAACTTTCACAGAGAAACCACACCAAAAATAAAGTGAGAAGTCACTTTTGACAGTACTATGTCTGAATTATTTTCAATATATAAAGTGGGTAGGGGAACCACACCAATCCCGGGCAGGTGGGCCTGTCAGCCTGACTGTTTTTATATATTTGTAGTAAATATGGCAGTAGGCCCCTCCAAAACCACCCAGCACACTGACATTCCCACACAAGGGAATGCCCCTTCGCTTCCTTCTTTCATCTTGTTAATGGACATTCCTTTACAAACGTCGGCAGTCTACCTGACTGCAATCCTTTAAAGTTTAATTCACTCTACATTTAGCCCGGGTCATAAATACCATATTAGGGAGCAGCCACATGTTTTATGTGGTCCCTATGGTAGTGCTTTTGTTTTAATGAAGCCATTTGCAACTTATGAGCAAAAAAAAAATTGTTGCATATTAGATGGGGTAGGTCCGTCAAACCTGTTCCCACATTGTGTTTTATACATGAGATTGAATAAAATAAGGGAGGGGTGGCGGAAGGGCAGGTGCCATCTGCAGGGTGGAAAGAAACACTGCTGCTAAGCTACTTCTGTTTCTTGGGATGCTGACCAAGACACTTACTGTTATTTACTAAGGGAGGGACTGAAGTTGCAATACAATATACACGTATTAAATCTATGATGTTATCTTGCCATACAGGTCTGTTATTAATTTTAAAGGAAAAATAAATTGTATTTGCAACTAAATTGAAAGGTCTTTACAACCTCAAATATGGATTTTACATCTAGTTCTGTATGGTTCAATATAGATACAGTATGTTCTAGTCCTAGTGACCTGCATACCAAGCTCAGAAATATAGCAATTGAAATAAACTTCTCATGGCTATTGAGAACATTGACTCGTTTGGAAAAATCGGATGGAATTCATTATGTGTGCATAGCAAAGGAAAAAAGTTTGCTGGGCCAAACACAGAATTTAGATGAGTTTTACTATGGATCTGTCCCAAAAGGCACACTACTTCCTATACAATGCACAAACTTTTGACCATAGCCCTATGGGCCCTGGTCAAAAGTAGTACACATTATAGGGATTCGGGTGCATTTTGGGATTCGGCCAATGTTACCAGGTTTTCTGACATAGGACTGATGATGAATGACATCATTTATAGTCTATGGCCCAAATGTCTGCCCTACTAGTGGGTGGTGTGGATGTCAACATACATGGGCTGTAATAGTACCAAAACATCAGGGAAGTTGTCAATCAAATCGCCACACCCTGTGATCTCGAATGTAGATTATAGAACATGATGGGGTTGAAATGGGGTTGAAAATTAAATTTGCTTTATTGGCATGATGTAACAATGTACATATTGCCAAAGCTTACTTTGGATATTTACAATATGAAAATAATAAGAATCAAAATTGTCAACGGGACAACAGTAACAACAATAACCAAGAGTCAAAATAACCATACAATGAACAATAACAATAAGCATACAGTAGAGGACATGTGCAGGTTGACTGGTCTGTCAGACACTGTCCCTTAACTTATGGCAGGCAGAAATGTAGTGCGCTGCCAACCCACCGCTCTCTGCGTCCTCCCCCAACAGGACGGGTAGCCTACTCTCATCAGAGCGGTCTTTGAAACCTTGAATACTTTCTACTTTCTACTTTTAAACTCGGACAAAACAGAGATGCTTGTTCTAGGTCCCAAGAAACAAAGAGATCTTCTGTTGAATCTGACAATTAATCTTGATGGTTGTACAGTCGTCTCAAATATAACTGTGAAGGACCTCGGCGTTACTCTGGACCCTGATCTCTCTTTTGACGAACATATCAAAACTGTTTCAAGGACAGCTTTTTTCCATTTACGTAACATTGTAAAAATCAGAAATGTTCTGTCCAAAAATTATGCCGAAAAATGTATCCATGCTTTTGTTACTTCTAGGTTAGACTACTGCAATGCTCTACTTTCTGGCTACCCGGATAAAGCACTAAATAAACTTCAGTTAGTGCTAAACACGGCTGCTAGAATCCTGACTAGAACCAAAAGAATTGATCATATTACCCCACTGGCTTCCTGTTAAGGCAAGGGCGGATTTCAAGGTTAACCTACAAACCTAACCTACAAAGCATTACATGGGCTTGCTCCTACCTATCTTTCCGATTTGGACCTGCCGTACATACTTACACGTACGCTACGGTCACAAGACGCAGGCCTCCTAATTGTCCCTAGAATTTCTAAGCAAACAGCTGGAGGCAGGGCTTTCTCCTATAGAGCTCCATTTTTATGGAATGGTCTGCCTACCCATGTGAGAGACGCAGACTCAACCTTTAAGTCTTTATTGAATACTCATCTCTTCAGTGGGTCCTATGATTGAGTGTAGTCTGGCCCAGGAGTGTGAAGGTGAACGGAAAGGCTCTGGAGCAACGAACCGCCCTTGCTGTCTCTGCCTGGCCGGTTCCCCTCTCTCCACTGGGATTCTCTGCCTCTAACCCTATTACAGGGACTGAGTCACTGGCTTACTGGTGCTCTTCCATGCCGTCTCTAGGAGGGGTGCGTCACTTGAGTGGGTTGAGTCACTGACGTGGTCTTCCTGTCTGGGTTGGCGCCCTTCCTTGGGTTGTGCTGTGGCAGAGATCTTTGTGGGCTATACTCTGCCTTGTTTCTGGATGGTAAGTTGGTGGTTGAAGATATCCCTCTAGTGGTGTGGGGGCTGTGCTTTGGCAAAGTGGGTGGGGTTATATCGTGCCTGTTTGGCCCTGTCCCTGTTTGGCCCTGGCCCTGTCTCGGATGGAGCCACAGTGTCTCCTGACCTCTCCTGTCTCAGCCTCCAGTATTTATGCTGCAGTAGTTTATGTGTCGGGGGGCTAGGGTCAGTCTGTTATAGCTGGAGTATTTCTCCTGTCTTATCCGGTGTCCTGTGTGAATTTAAGCATGCTCTCTCTAATTCTCTCTTTCTCTCTTTCTTTCTTTCTCTCTCTCGGAAGACCTGAGCCCTAGGATCTACCTGGCATGATGACTACTTGTTGTCCCCATTCCACCTGGCCGTGCTGCTGCTCCAGTTTCAACTGTTCTGCCTGCGGCTATGGAACCATGACCTGTTCACTGTGATTACTATTATTTTACCATGCTGGTCATTGATGAACATTTGAACATCTTGGTCATGTTCTGTTATAATCTCCACCCGGCACAGCCAGAAGAGGACTGGCCACCCCTCATAGCCTGGTTCCTCTCTAGGTTTCTTCCTAGGTTTTGACCTTTCTAGGGAGTTTTTCCTAGCCACCGTGCTTCTACACCTGCATTGCTTGCTGTTTGGGGTTTTAGGCTGGGTTTCTGTACAGCACTTTGATATATCAGCTGATGTAAGAAGGGCTATATAAATACATTTGATTTGATTTGAAATTTGATTTGAATAAGGGTTTCAAATTTGGGGAAATGACACTCTAATTGTTTTATAGTTTTTACATTTTGTCAGGAAATGCAGCTCTGTCTCAGGTTCCGCTGTTGTGCAGTGGTTGCAGAGCCTTTCCTCTACAGGGAGCCAGGTTTTCCTGTGTCTACCCTTCTCAATGGCAAGGCTGCGCTCCCTGAGCCTGTATTTTGTCAAGGTTTTTTTAAGGTTTTGATCAGTAACCATGGTCAAATAGTTTGCCACGGTGTACTGTCGAATTAGGGCCAGATAGCACTGTATTTTGCTTTGTGCTATTGTTTCCCAATAAGCGATGTAGTTTTGTTTTGATTGCATTGTAATTTGTTTTATTCTGATTGATTGGATGTTCTGGTCCTGAGCCTTCAGTGTGTTAGTAGAAAGTGTTTGTGAACTCAGCCCCAGGACCAGCTGGATGAGGGGACTCTTTTCTTTGATCAGCTCTTGGCATTGCAGGGCTTGGAAATTATATGACAGAGTGTCACTGCATTTTAGATGTTTCCAAAACTTAGTCAGAAGTTTACATACACCTTAGCCAAATACATTTAAACTCCATTTTTCACAATTCCTGACATTTAAACCTCATAAGAATTCCGTGTCTTAGGCCACTTATTTTAAGAATGTGAAAAGTCAGAATAATAGTAGAGAGAATGATTTATTTCAGCTTTTATTTCCTTCATCACATTCCCAGTGGGTCAGAAGTTTACATACACTTAATTAGTATTTGGTAGCCTTGCCTTTAAATTGTCTAACTTGAGGCAAAAGTTTCGGGTAGCCTTCCACAAGCTTCCCACAATAAGTTGGGTGAATTTTGGCCCATTCCTCCTGACAGAGCTGGTGTAACTGAGTCAGGTTTGCAGGCATCCTTGCTCGCACACGCTTTTTCAGTTCTACCCACAAATGTTCTATAGGATTGAGGTCAGGGCTTTGTGATGGCCACTCCAATACCTTGACTTTGTTGTCCTTAAGCCATTTTTCCACAACTTTTGACGTATGCTTGGGGTCATTGTCCATTTGGAATACCCATTTGCAACCAAGCTTTAACTTCCTGACTGATGTTTTGAGATGTTGCTTCAATATATCCACATAATGTTCCATCCTCATGATGCCATCTATTTTGTGAAGTGCACCAGTCCCTCCTGCAGCAAAGCACCCCCCACAACATGATGCTGCCACCCCCGTTCTTCACGGTTGGGATGGTGTTCTTCGGCTTGCAAGCCTCCCCCTTTTTCCTCCAAACATAACGATGGTCATTATTGCCAAACAGTTGTATTTTTGTTTCATCAGACCAGAGGACATTTCTACAAAAAGTACGATCTTTGTCCCCATGTGCAGTTGCAAACTGTAGTCTGGCTTTTTTTATGGCAGTTTTGGAGCAGTGGCTTCTTCCTTGCTGAGCAGCCTTTCAGGTTATGTCGATATATAGGACTCGTTTTACTATGGATATAGATACTTTTGTACCCGTTTCCTCCAGTATCTTCACAAGGTCCTTTGCTGTTGTTCTGGGATTGATTTGCACTTTTCGCACTAAAGTATGTTCATCTCTAGGAGACTTGTGGAGGTCTACAATTGTTTTTCTGAGGTCTTGGCGGATTTCTTTTGATTTTCCCATGATGTCAAGCAAAGAGGCACTGACTTTGAAGGTAGGCCTTGAAATACATCCACAGGTACACCTCCAATTGACTTAAATTATCTCAATTAGCCTATCAGAAGCTTCTGAAGCCATGACATAATGTTCTGGAATTTCCCAAGCTGTTTAAAGGCACAGTCAACTTAGTGTATGTAAACTTTTGACCCACTGGAATTGTGATACAGTGAATTATAAGTAAAATAATCTGTCTGTAAACAATTGTTGGAAAAATGACTAATGTCATGCAAAAAGTAGATGTCCTAACCGACTTGCCAAAACCCTAGTTTGTTCACAAGACTTTTAAGAGTTTTAATGACTCCAACCTAAGTGTACGTAAACTTCCAACTTCAACTGTATATATATATATATAAATATTACTATTCACTGAACAAGTAAACTTTTAGTGCATTAGTGCAATATGTGTGTGTGTGTGTGTGTGTGTGTGTGTGTGTGTGTGTGTGTGTGTGTGTGTGTGTGTGTGTGTGTGTGTGTGTGTGTGTGTGTGTGTGTGTGTGTGTGTGTGTGTGTGTGTGTGTGTGTGTGTGTGTGTGTGTGTGTGCGTGTGTGTGTGTGTGTGTGGTGTGTGCGTGTGTGTGTGTGTGTGTGTGTGTGCATGCATGCGTCCGTGTGTGTGTGTGTTTAGTTTAGATGTATTGGAGGAGCTGTTTAATCTCACGCAATCCTACAGGGTTCTCTTGTCTTCTGACGACCTCCGTGTAGCTCGCTGGTCCTGCTTTTGGGCCCTCTGGAGTGGAGGGGGGCCAGGTCTGGGCCGTTGGGCTTCCTCTCTGGTCTGGTAGAGCTGGTGGTCTTGTGCGGGGTAGTAGGCTGGGCCCGGTCCGGTCTGGCTAAGCCGATGGAAGTGGTGATGCTCTGGTGGTGGGTGGGGCCTGTGGGGCGCTGGGTCTGGTGGGGCGTTGAGGGGGAATGGGGCTCCTTAGTGGTGCAGTGGTCTGGTAGGGGTCTCTGGGTGGTCCTCTGTCCTCTGTCCAGAGAACCATGGGGTGTTTGTCTACCAAGTGCCACGTCCTTTAGAGACTTGGCAAACATCCTTACTGTCTGCTTCCTCAGGTGGGAGTGGTCGTGCAGATGCTCTGGGGTGATTGTTGGGTGGTGAGCAACGTGCACATTCGGGAGTAGGCCACACCCTCTGGTGATGTCAGTGTTGACTTTCTGAATGGTACGGGGGTGGAAGTCTTTGCGGGGCCGCAGAGTGGAGATGGTGATGTGGGAGTTGGAGGAACCGCTCAGAGGCCCTCTCTGCTACTCTGTTGAGCAGGCTGCCTACTCTCTCATGCTCCTCTCGCAGGTTGTTGGTGCCGGTGTGAATAATAATGTGGCCTGGTGTGCCAAAGTCAGGCTGGGACAGGATGTGGAGTGGATCCTGTGTTTTTGTGCACCATATTTTGGACACCTTGTGGTGGGGGAAGAGTTTATCCTCTTGGATGAATTTCCCATTTGAGTCAATGAGGATGTCCACCTCAGTGGGTTTTACCAGATTAGTGTGTTTACGGTCTGTGGCTGGGGTACACAGGGCCTGTGTACATGGAGGGTGTGTCAGGGGGGGCCAGAGAGCTTCTCTCTGTAGTAGGTGTCTCCATGTGAGCCTCCTTGTTGACTGGGGGTGTGGGTAAAGTGTTGTCGGTATGGGGGGGGATTGTGGGTAAAGGTGGGTCAGTGGGGTTGTTAGGGGTGGTGAGGGGATGCAGCTTCTCTCTAGGAGTCTCTACAGTCTCTGTGCTGCAGCACCCTCTTGATGACAGACAACTCCTTTTCCATCTCCTCCTTTAGCCGCACTAGCTCTCTCCTCGTGGTGGCCTTTACCTCCTCAAGCGCTGTGGTAAGACTCTCTGTCAGCTCCTGGACATAGTTCTTCAGCTGGGTCCTGCACTGGTTGATCTGGTCGTGTAGAGGCTCTGTGTCTGGGCTGGTGGTGGTGTAGCTGGGGGGCTGGTCCTTCAGCTCAGTAACCCATACCTCTAACAGAGCCTGTCTCTCAACAGGCTGATGGTAGTGTGGTCTTGGCTCTGGTGGTTGTAGGCAGGCAGGGGGGAAGATAGTCTTGCTGTTGGAGTGCTTAAGGTGAGGGGAGAGGTCGGGCTTTTTTTGTTTGTTTCCACTATCTTCCTTAGGGTGGGTAAGTCCTGCACAACAGAGCTGAGTGCAGCCTCACTGCCCTGGATCATGACAGTGCCGTTCTGGTACACGTTTACCGTCAGAAACCTGTTTTCCTGGTCCTTCTCGTTGTCCTCAAAAATGTGGATTTGCCTTCCCTTGCAGATGCCTTTCTTAGTGGTATAGCTGAAATGCCTGGTTACAGCTGTATGCCAGGCAGTAGTGTGGTCTGTGTAGAATAACAGGTTTGTAACAGTCCTGTTTTGTGAGCAGTCGGCAAACAAAGTTTCTGGGTTCTCCCTCAGAATTCTGTGTTTAAAATTGATTATTCCCTTCTCTGATTTGATTTCTGCTGGAAACTCCCAAAAAGTGGGGGAAAGTCTCTCAGTATCTGCAGCTGCTGGTGCTGCTAGCACTGCTAGCGCTGCCTCAGTGGCCATGTTGCTATGGTTACCCCCAGTAAACAGTTGGAGCTAGAGGTAAGCTAGCTGACAGATTTGAATTTGGCTAGCTAGCACGATTAAGATTGGTCTTTTAACTCAATCTGGGTCAATCTTTTCCTCCTGTGTTGATCTTCAGTTGTACAATTTGATTACCTATGCATTTTTTGCTAATTTAATCGCGTCAATCTCACTCTTAACAACCGGAAAGTTATAATATGTCAGGAGCTGCTCTTCTGCATGACTTCTCTCTCACTCCAATTTTTTCTCTCTCTCTCTCTCTCTCTCGCTCTCTCACTCTCTCTCTCTCTCTCTCTCTCTCTCTCTCGCTCTCTCACTCTCTCGCTCTATTTCTCGCTCTCTCGCTCGCTCTCTCGCTCTCTCTTTCTCGCTCTCTAGTTCTCTCTCGCTCTCTCTCTCGGTCTCTCTCTAGTTCTCTATCGCTCTCTCTCTCTAGTCCTCTCTCTCTCTCTCTCTCTCTCTCTAGTTCTCTCTCTCTCTCTAGCTCTCTCTCTCTCTCTCTCCGTAAGGTTATTGTACTTTTTTGTTTGTATGAAATCTGTTTATTTGATCAAATATGCTAAAGAGACACTAATGAATGCAAATGTATGGATCAAAAGTGTCACCATACTATGGATGGAAATGATCCATCCAAAAGCATCTAGGTTTATTTTCTTCTCTCAAAAGGATCTTAGATCAAAGTTATTGAGTGCTCTGAATCTGAACAGTGAAACACTGGGATGTTACTTCTTTTGTCTCCCTAATATCCCTGGAGAATCTGGTTAAAATGGACGATACTAGCAGCGAGCCTTTTTCCCTGTCGGTTGCACAGATTCCTCACTGCTTTCACAGCTGTCTCGCTCACAGGACGTGGCTATGGTTGGAAAAGAACTGCTGTGATCAACTCAAGTGTAAAGATGAGAAATGAGAAACAAACAGATAAACCAACACAGACAATTTGACACCACCAGAACCAACAGTGGGAGAAAAAAAATACAAAACTGTATAAAGAAAAAGGAAAGTATTGTATTTGGACTTCATCTATTCACACGAAAGCTAAAACTCAAGCATCACATAATCTGATATGCTAAATTGCAAAGCTGTTTTGAGAGTAGGCTATATCAGTCAATGGTGTTCAGTATGTCAACTGACTTCTTCATCCTCTTGGATTTCCTTTAAGCTCTTGGACACAAACCTCCTTGACGTTCCACTGGAGGGACTTTCAAATCATTATCGGGCCATCATAGTTGACTATTATAGATATGCAGCTAAATCAAGTATATATATCAATTTGCCACCATCAAAGATCTTGGTTAGGTACCCCTTAATGTCATGTTCTCTCAACTGTTGTGTCTTGGACTGCTGTATCAACCCCCCTTTTGCTTATGTTTTGTTGCTAAGATAATCATATGACCCTATCATTTGTTCTATTGACATCATTTGTTTGATTGACCGATTAAAAACACCCAATAAAACAGTAGATATAAACGTGGTTCTTATTGTGAAACTTGCTGGTTGCCTACAGTAGTACATAATAGCTATAGACAAACAATAGTAAAAGTGGTTTTAGGAAAACAAGAGCCCAGCATTAAAAAAAAAGAACATTCAAGAACATAACTGAAATAAGGTTGTCCCCTTCACCTTGTGTTCTTGTCATTCGCACAGAGCTGTGTCATTAAATTCACATCAGGACACTCCTAGGGACTCAGCTAGGATGCTGTTGGTGCACCATCCGCATTACAAAAACTAAAAACAAATACAACTTACACTCTCGAATGAAAAATACATCTAAAATGGCTATGCCACATTTGAACATCTAACCCAGGATTATGGTCTGGACTCTGATGTGTTTTTCTCTGGTTCGATAATGGAGACGGGGGGGGGGGGGCGCTGCGCCACAGAGGGACAAAGTGTCCATTTGTCCTACCCTGGAGGCCTGAGCATCCTCACCGAGAGGAGTCAAAGTTTGAGCTACCTAGTGATCGAGACAGAGATGGCATTAACTCTTAATCCCTCGGTGAGGGAGACGCTTGAATCATTTATTAAAAACTTGCGACGGCCGTGCTAAATGTCACATCATGTTAGCCCTCGCCCGGACCAACCCAGGCAAAAAGGTAGTCGCTGTTGTCACGTTGTCGCACAGAGTGTGCAGGGCAGGTTCAACTCTTGTCGCTTTAGATGTTTTCATGAGAGGAGAGTGAGAGACAATTGGCCACGTAGACTAGAGAGGGTGGAGGGGATTGCGGTGACCTTGAAGGGGTGTGTGTGTGTGTGTGTGTGTGTGTGTGTGTGTGTGTGTGTGTGTGTGTGTGTGTGTGTGTGTGTGTGTGTGTGTGTGTGTGTGTGTGTGTGTGTGTGTGTGTGTGTGTGTGTGTGTGTGTGTGTGTGTGTGTGTGGGCACGTCCGTCATTGCCTACAATTTGCCTGCATAATATTGTTTATGAGTAGGAAGGTTTTTATAGGTTGTTTTGGATGGACAGCTGCTGTGGTTGGCGGTTGACCAGGACTAATAACATGGACTGGGCTAGGCTGCAGTTGACTGCAGTACCTGGGGCCAGATGCCCTCTGATAACACACCGTGGTCGTGTTCATTAGGCATCAAATGGAGAAAAACTGACTGAAACAGGGAGGGTCCGTTCTTATCCAGTAAGAAAACCTCATGTTTGTTTTGTGCAAATGGTTCTACATTGCATGGCCTAATGAACATGATCCATGGTCTCCTCACCATGGTCATTTAAATCAGACACTGTGACAATCTCCAGATCGCCTATAAATAAGTCCAGTTCAAGTGGGCAACCCTGATTCAAATCTAAAGGGAACAACCAAAGAATAGAAAACATTTGAAAAATATGTTTTGAGAGAAAACAACATTGCCCAGCAACCAGTCAAAAATACATCACATCAGCCTAACAACCAGCAAGTGCATACATTTAGTCATTGTGCTGTTTCCAGGGATCAGTCACTAACGATGATATATTACAGACCAATAAGCATCCATGGGCACAAACAGTTATTTATTGCCAACAAAGACTTCTTTTCATATGTTGAACATTGGCAAAACGTTTTTTTTTTTCAACTAAAATGTAATTATTGTTTAAACCAATTACAATTTCCCTCGCAATTAGAGGACATTACTAGGTTAAGAGCTTTCATTTATCTGCTTAGGAATTTCTAACATGAAGTATCTGTGGATGTTTCATAAGCTGATTTAGGGACTAACATCTCTTACGTGCTGAAGAACATTGAAGGCCTTAGATCAAGACGGAGCATCTCTCTCTCTGTGTGTGTGTGTGTGTGTGTGTGTGTGTGTGTGTGTGTGTGTGTGTGTGTGTGTGTGTGTGTGTGTGTGTGTGTGTGTGTGTGTGTGTGTGTGTGTGTGTGTGTGTGTGTGTGTGTGTGTGTGTGTGTGTGTGTGTGTGTGTGTGTGTGTGTGTGTGTGTGTGTGTGTGTGTGTGTGTGTGTGTGTGTGTGTGTGTGTGTGTGTGTGTGTGTGTGTGTGTCTCTGTGTGTGTGTCTCTGTGTGTGTGTCTCTGTGTGTGTGTCTCTGTGTGTGTGTCTCTGTGTGTGTGTCTCTCTGTGTGCGTCAGTGTGTGTGTGTGCATGAGAACATGCGCGTGCGATGTAGCTAGCATAAACTGTGATTCAGGCCTACTGTTCCTTAGGCTAACGTCATGATCTGTGTCCCTAATTACCAGTCCCAGAGCACTTCAAACCAAGGGCCATCATTTCAAGCCCTTTGACCAGCGTACTGTGGCCTTAATGTTGTTCTGGCTGTAATACGAGTCCCACATTCAATGATGTTTCAATGATTTACAGTCATACGCATAATAACATAATTATTACAACAATCAATGCACTTATATACATGTAAGTAGTTGAATAAATCAAATTAAAGTTACCACAACTGGTCCTTCCTGTCTCTGGATTGTATTGAATAGGAACTCTGTGTTTTATCTCTGTCAATGGTTAAAAGCGGTTGAGGGTAAATCTACTGTAGAAGTCACTCACTCAAGGATAGACGTGAATTCAGTTTCAAGCGAGTTAGGGTTCAAGCTAGGTGTGATATTCAACACGGTACACAACACAGTGCCAATCATTAATCTACAGTACCAATTTACACTGGATTAATCATTTTGGTCGACAACTAAACCAAAATTGTCCTTGATGTTATTCATCATCAATCAACAGAAACAGTATTCAAATGATTCTCCTCTAACCTCCTCTCTTCATTTCCAATATCATTTGTTGACGGCCGGTGCAGTCACAGGGCCCATCCGGCTTCAATCCAAAACATCCAGAGGTCACCATGACGGAGAGCTGTCTGTGGCCCCAATCATAACACCTGCCTGGTCACAGGCCCCTGGCCTGAGAGGAAAATTTAGTCCCAAACTGCACCCTATCCCGTCTATAGTGCACTACTTTTGACCAGGGCCTATAGGCCTGTAGTGCACTGTATAGGGAATAGGGCGCCATTTGGGACACATGCAGGGAGAGTCGTTCGTTCGCTGCTCCCCAGCATGCAGTGCTAATGCTAATGGACTCACAGCAGTCCAGGCTACAATGGTTATTTCAGGCTTAATTCAGCCATTAACATTTCATTAATGCGCTGTCCTACTGCTCGCCTGCCTGCCTGCATGACTGCCTTGTGGTGCTATTGATGAATGCTGGGTTGAAATGCTCTCACTCAAGGTAGAGTATATCACGTGTGACACATCCTCTTTCTCTCTTTGTTTTCTAGCTCTTTCTCTCTCATAGTACTGTGCATGTATCCAAGTATTTACTCTGCAGTATATACTGTATGTCCATGTGTTCTATTACATACAGGTGTGAGGAATCTATGGTGAGTATCTATATACATGTACACATGTATGTAGATATGAGAAATGTTATTGTACACTATGCTTGAGGCATTGATTCAGACAGCTAACAAGCAAACCCACATTAGGATGCTTTTCACTACTGCTATGGGACGTGTAGCTAGCTATATATTCAATAAAACAAAACGTTTAACATAATATTGTAATTAGCAAGTCATGTTTATTTAATTCTGCTCTGAATATACAGTTGAAGTTGGAAGTTTACATACACGGGTTGGAATCATTAAAACTCGTTTTTCAACCATTCCACAAATTGCTTGTGAACAAACTATAGTTTTGGCAAGTCGGTTAGGACATCTACTTTTTGCATGACGCAAGTAATTTTTCCAGCAATTGTTTACAGACAGAATATTTCACTTATCATTCACTGTATCACAATTCCAGTGGGTCAGAAGTTTACATACACTAAGTTGACTGTGCCTTTAAACAGCTTGGGAAATTCCAGAAAATTATGTCTTGTCTTTAGAATTTTCTAATAGGCTAATTGACATAATTTGAGTCGATTGGAGGTGTACCTGTGGATGTATTTCAAGGCCTACCTTCAAACTCAGTGCCTCTTTGCTTGACATCATGGGAAAATCAAAAGAAATCAGCCAAGACCTCAGAAAATAAATTGTAGACCTCCACAAGTCTTGTTCATCCTTGGGAGCAATTTCCAAACGCCTGAAGGTACCACATTCATCTGCACAAACAATAGTACGCAAGTATAAACACCATGGGACCACGCTGCCGTCATACCGCTCAGGAAGGAGACGCGTTCTGTCTCCTAGCGATGAACGTACTTTAGTGCGAAAAGTGCAAATCAATCCCAGAACAACAGCAAATGACCGTGTGAAGATAGTGGAGCGAGTCCTATATCGACATAACCTGAAAGGCTGCTCAGCAAGGAAGAAGCCACTGCTCCAAAACCGCCATAAAAAAGCCAGACTACAGTTTGCAACTGCACATGGGGACAAAGATCGTACTTTTTGGATAAATGTCCTCTGGTCTGATGAAACAAAAATAGAAATGTTTGGCCATAATGACCATCGCTATGTTCGGAGGAAAAAGGGGGAGGCTACCAAGCCGAAGAACACCATCCCAACCATGAAGCATGGGGGTAGCAGCATCATGTTGTGGGGTGCTTTGCTGCAGGAGGGACTGGTGCACTTCACAAAATAGATGGCATCATGAGAATGGAAAATGATGTGGATTTATTGAAGCAACATCTCAAAACATCAGTCAGGAAGTTAAAGCTTGGTGGCAAATGGGTCTTCCAAATGGACAATGACCCCAAGCATACTTCCAAAGTTGTGGCAAAATGGCTTAAGGACAACAAAGTCAAGGTATTGGAGTGGCCATCACAAAGCCCTGACCTCAATCCTATAGAACATTTGTGTGCAGAACTGAAAAAGTGTGTGCGAGCAAGGAGGCCTAAAAACCTGACTCACCTGACCAGCTCTGTCAGAAGGAATGGGCCAACATTCACCCAACTTTACTGTGGGAAGCTTGTGGAAGGCTAACCGAAACGTTTGACCCAAGTTAAACAATTTAAAACCAATGCTACCAAATATTAATTGAGTGTATGTAAACTTCTGACCCACTGGGAATGTGATGAAAGAAATAAAAGCTGAAATAAATCATTCTCTCTGCTATTGTTCTGACATTTCACATTCTTAAAATAAAGTGGTGATCCTAACTGACCTAAGACAGGGAATTTTTACAAGGATTAAATGTCAGGAATTGTGAAAAACTGAGTTTTAATGTATTTGGCTAAGGTGTATGTAAACTTCTGACTTCAACTGTATTAGGGACATCTTGTATATGATTATTACTAATTAAGGATGAGTAATTATTACCTAATGCCAGCCTTTTAAAATTGTATAAATTGATAGAAATACAAGTAAACATCATATCTGTGACACTTATTGTGCTTTTTGACAATACTGGCATGATAATGTAATGTAAAAATATATGCTACTTATGTACAGTACCAGTGAAAAGTTTGGACACATCTACTTATTCAAGAGTTTTTCTTTATTTTAATATTTTCTACATTGTAGAATAATAGTAAAGACATCAAAATTATGAAATAACACATATGGAATCATGTAGTAACCAAAAAAGTGTTAAACATATAAAAAAATATATATATATATTTAAGATTGTTCAAAGTCGCCACCCTTTGCCTTGTTTACAGCTTTGCACACTCTTGGCATTCTCTCAACCAGCTTCATGAGGTAGTCAACTGGAATAATTTTCATTTAACAGGTGTGCCTTGTTAAAAGTTAATTTATGGCAGTTCTTTCCTTCTTAATGCGTTTGAGCCAGTCAGTTGTGTTTTGACAAGTTAGGGGTGGTATCGAGAAGATAGCCCTATTTGGTAAAAGACCAAGTCCATATTATGGCAAGAACAGCTCATATAAGCAAAGAGAAATGACAGTTCATCATTACTTTAAGATATGAAGGTCAGTCAATGCAGAACATTTCAAGAATTTTGGAAAGTTTCTTCAATTGCAGTCACAAAACCCATCAAGGGCTATGATTAATCTGGCTCTCATGAGGACCGCCACAGGAAAGGAAGACCCAGAGTTACCTCTGCTGCAGAGGATAAGTTCATTAGAGGTACCAGCCTCAGAAATTGCAGCCCAAATAAATGCTTCACGGAGTTCAAGTAACAGACACATCTCAACATCAACTGTTCAGAGGAGACTGCGTGAATCAGGCCTTCATGGTTGAATTTCTGCAAAGAAACCACTACTAAAGGACACCAATAAGAAGAAGAGACTTGCTTGGGCCAAGAAAAACTAGCAATGGACATTAGACTGCTGGAAATCTGTCCTTTGGTCTGATGAGTCAAAATTTAAGTTTTTTGGTTCCAACTGCCGTATCTTTCTGAGACGTAGAGGAGGTGAACGGATTATCTCCGCATGTGTGGTTCCCAGCGTGAAGCATGGAGGTGTCACGACTTCCGCCGAAGTCGGTTCCTCTCCTTGTTCGGGCGGCGGTCGGCGTCGCCGGTCTTCTAGCCATCATCGATCCACTTTTCATTTTCCATTTGTTTTGTCTTGTCTTCTCACACACCTGGTCTCAATGTCTCTCATTACCAGTTGTGTATTTAACCCTCTGTTCCCCCCATGTCTTTGTGCGGAATTGTTTATTGTAAGTGCATGTGCACGTTTTCTCTGGTGCGCGACGGGTTTTGTACCCATTTGTTTGTTGTTCTGGTTACCGGTGGTTTTATGAATAAAACTGCTCCGTTGATTACCCAGTCTCTCCTGCGCCTGACTTCCCTGCCGCCAGTTACGCACTCCCTTACAAGAGGAGGAGGTGTGATGGTGTGAGGGGGCTTTGCTGGTAACACGGTCTGTGATTTATTTCGAATTCAAGGCACACTTAACCAGCATGGCTACCACAGCATTCTGCAGCGATACACCATCTGGTTTGCGCTTAATGGGACTATCATTTGTTTTTAAAAAGGACAATGACCCAACACACCTCCAGGCTGAGTAGGGCTATTTGACCAAGAAGGAGAGTGATGGAGTGCTGCATCAGATGACCTGGCCTCCACATTCACCCGACCTCAACCCATTTGAGATGGTTTGGGATGAGTTGGACCGCAGAGTGAAGGAAAAGCAGCCAACAAGTGCTCAGCATATGTGGGAACTCCTTCAAGACTGCTGGAAAAGCATTCCAGGGGAAGCTGGTTGAGAGAATGCCAAGAGTGTGCAAAGCTGTCATCAAGGCAAAGGGTGATTACTTTGAAGAATCTAAAATATATAATATATTTGGATTTGTTTAACACTTTTTTGGCTACTACATGTTTTCATATGTGTTATTTCATAGTTTTGATGTCTTCACTATTATTCTACAATGTAGAAAATAGTCAAAATAAAGAAAACCCTTGAATGAGTAGGTGTGTACAAACTTTTGACTGGAAATGTATATGTGCACTAATGAATGAATATACCCAATTGGATGAAGACAAATCCAGTTGACAAGATGATATTGTTATTATCAATATTTATAATCTCATCAAAGTCAAAGGTTCACAATATATTCTTGTTTATTTTGTTTTCCATTCATTGTTTGCAATGCTTACATTGATTACCTGTGCATTACTATGCCATTATAATACCATTGTGGGATCCTAATAGGATCATTATATTGAAGTAGCAGATGACAGAATGATGCAAAGTCCTATTCAAGTGAAAATCCTTTTTTTTTGTCAACGCCAAAGACAATGACAAATCCAAAATTATTGGCAATCACACTTTTTTTCACGAAAGCATATTTAATTTGTTGTTCTGGATCTTACCACCTTCAAAAACAAAATGGCACCCTATTCCCTTTATGTACAAAGGAGTAGTGGCGCCATTTGGGACACAGACCAAAGGTACAGCACTCGTATGGCTCCACTTAGGAGTGAGTAAAAAATATTATCATTCTTATGTGGGCCATGTTGAGTGATGAATGTCCCTGTTTATCAAATGTGTGTGTGATATGGGCTGATAATCAACATTTAGTTATGCCATATGCTTAGACAGGCCTGCCAAGCACTTAGGTACGGGACTGGTTGCATGGAGGTAGTAGGGCCACCTTCCAAATCACAGAATACACTAACTACCTCTGTGAGTCAAAGTCATGGACAAAAAAGTCTGATTGACATTCATGGATTTTATCAATGTGAACAAACGACAGCAACAACAAAAACCCATATAGGAAGACATATTAATAAGGTTTCTCAAAATAAACCCATGCAAACCACAAGATAACAACAACAAAAATGTTTCTGTATTAATAATGAAAATGATGTGCCTGGAATGTAGCCTTATTCGGTGGAAGACTAACCCGAAACAGTTACCTCCTCTCTTATCACTCAGGGTAGTTCAAAAGGTATCATGTCACAAACGGCACCACCAAAAATGTCGGAATAGGCTCATCAATGCCATTTGAACATCATACAGCTTTCCAGTACTGGTGGATTGAATGAGCCATGCTGTGAAACAGAACTCATGCCCTTCAAACGTTCTGGCTGTCTGGAGTTATTTAGATACAGTCCCAAATGCAATCCACATGCCAAAACTCCAGCACCAGTAGCATTAGACGATTGGTTTTGTAAACCGCTGGCAAAATGTCTCTTGGACATTGTGTGGAAGGTAAACAAAACAGCTGGTAGCCTGTGCCAAGCCCAGGCCCAGAGCTAGCATCTTCATTCGACGATTGCCAACAGTTCGCGGAAATTTCGAGCAGTTTGGACTCAAAGGCTGCCATGATGTTTGTAGAAAAACTGGCACAGAAGCACGTATTGTGGAATAGGATTTTAGTTTCATGTGACTGAAGAATTTAATATTTTTTCAAGGGCCCCTTTTACCTGATGGTGTACAGCACTGCCAAGGACTCTGGTTGTGGTGAATGTATACAACTGTGCTGGCAAAACATGAGCATAGGATTTCTCTAACACAGTGTGCGTTTGAGTTTAAATGCTAGTCAAATAATTACTATTAACACAGAGAGAATAACTAACATTCTATTAAATCGTTTTTTCCCCCCTGACACGCACGCACACACACACACACACACACACACACACACACACACACACACACACACACACACACACACACACACACACACACACACACACACACACACACACACACACACACACACACACACACACACACACACACACACACACAGTAAATATCTCTATGGCAGGTCCATTTGATCTACTCTGGGGGTTTTTCTGATACCTCCAATGAATCTCACATGGACAGGAAGTGACTAGAAGCTTTGAAGGTCCGTTATTTCAGGCATGGTGTATTTATCACTTTAACCTGTATGAAGCCATGATCAGGCAGCAAGGAGACAGAGAGAGAGAGAGAGAGAGAGAGAGAGAGAGAGAGAGAGGGAGGGAGAGAGAGAGAGAGAAAGAGAGATGGAGAGAGAGAGAGAGAGAGAGGACCAGTGAAGAAGGAATGTTAATCACACCTCAGAAAGATAAAGGGAACATGTGTGACAAAGGAAAGGAAAGGATGGAAAACACATGTCCCATTTCACACGTACTTACCTTTCCCTTCAAACTCCTGCCAGACTAGGAGAGACAAAAACAGCACAGGTGGAACCCTTTAACGTGTAAATGTTTGATGAAGGATGCCAACGCTTTTGATTTAATTTACACAAAGCACACCTTGAATAGATTGAGTTGTGGGCAGCGTGTTAGACCTGAAGCTTTTCTCTGAAGTGTAGAGTTTTCCTTTTTCCTCTTGGTGCATACTGTGCTTGCATGCACCCGCCATTTTAGGTGATACTAGTTTGTTTTTATACTGTTTATAGTACAACTAAGACCGACGATAAGCTTAACGAAGAAAACATAGGCACTCTTTGAAGGATACTTAAAAAAAATATATGATTTGTATTGGAGTTGAAAAGTTACGTTTCTGACCAAGTGTCACATGCTTTGAAGCGAGCAAATTCAAGAACAGAACAGTGGCCATTTTATATATAGAGAGAGAATGACCTCTTTCTAATGGCACGTTGAGAATGTCATCTGTCTGCTGTATCTAATTATGTGAATCGTTGCAGTTTGAAAAGTGTCTTATGGCTGTATAGGATTAAAAAGGGACATTGAAATGCAGAGCGCTTTGAAAATTACAGATCCTTCAAGATACTTTCCATTTTCGCATCACTTTTCTGGCGCATCGCAATGCAGTCCTCTTTCGCTAGCTGCAACTCATTACGTAAATGTTATGCTTTGAGAGCAAGTCTGGCATGTTGAGTTGAGCAAGCCTCAGTTAGATTTTTTTTTTTGAATTTTATAGTGCCCTCATTCTCGGTTGTAAACATGATTTTCTTTACATTTCTATCTATTTTCTGCAAAAGGCACATTCATAAATATTCGGACCTGACACAGAGCGACTCTTGTCCTAAAAATACAGCTAAGGCCTTGTCGTTAATTGTCATTTTTATTTATAAGGTAATTTGGCCCTGAAAAGACCAGTATGAAGGCTAGTCATTCAGCGAAAAAGCATTAGCATAAAGCTGGTGTCAACACTGAGGAGAGGGGCTTCCTGTCTTTTTGTCTGCTACAAGACGGGAATAGAAACTTAAGAATGTTTTTTCCAGCCCCTTCCTCAACCTGCTGTGACAGTAATCGATAGGAAGCAAAACTACGCCACGTGAACTGCAGTCAGCTCCGTTTTAGGAAAACAGTCCCCATCGAAGAAAGAGAGGATGTTGGAGCTGTTACACAGAAACTGGAAACGGGCAAATCTATAGTTGTAATTACACATGTTCTGAAATGTAGCGTAGCAGTACGATCAGCTGCTGTATGTGCAGAGTATATTACGGAAATGTTAGGTTATACCAAACTGGGCTTAAAGTGGGTACTACACATGTACAATGTACACAGTTCTTAATGTCCAGGTGACACAAAATAGTACAGATGGTTAAAGATTCTGTCATTAATTAAAATCCAATATAACTCAATAATGTTTTGGAGACACGGTACTACATACCATGTTATGCTATTGCATGATATGATCAATGCCTTTACAATATTCGAAGCACACAAGTTAGGCAAAATGTGAATGTCTAGACTATCCTGGTCTGTCTTTGATAAGTGTTCTCTCCAAAAACCCATTCCTGTTGTTTTTTCCAGTTAAAACAACCTGGGTGATTTGTATTCAAAGGCTCACTCTTCTTCTCCTTGCTTTGGCTTGCTAATTATTATTTGATTGCTCATTAGCCAGTTGTGTTCGCCGTGTTGCCGTTTTGTAAACAAGACATTTGTGCATCTGGTCATGAAACCTTTTTTGATTTGGTAATGTGAAAAGAACAATCACCTCATGGGAATTACCAAAGCTTAGCCAAATTCTTTATTTTAAAATTAAATGAAACTCTATTTAGAATATACATATGTATATACTTTAACTTTAAATACACGTGCCAGTACAGCTCAAGTAAGTACGTAGATTTAAAAAAACATATGAGAAAAAAAACATCATTTTCATTTAAGCTTTAAACTGATTTTTGTGCAGTCTCTCTGCTAGATACACCCTGCCTCCCCTCTCTTACGAGTTATGATGTGAGGATGAAGGCCCTTTCCCATGCAGTAATGACTGTACACCAAGATATCAAGGGCCCGCTCATGACAATCCCATTTTCTGTGTAATTTCATGGTTGTCTTCTTGAATGAAGATATTGGCTGCTCTGAGGCAGGAGGTCAGGAGTCTCCTGCTCCATTTCAGTATTGTTCCAGAGCATGTTTCCTTTCAGTTGATGAAAAGTAATTCATCATTTACACCCCTGAATTCTGCCAGTTTTTTCCCTTTCTTTTTCTTGCAACAACTTTTATTTATTTTATTTCTCTCTTTTTTTATCCCTGTGGTACCTTGGCGGTGCTGAAAGAGATAAATAGATTCAATACAACACCAGGCCAGCGATCCTGAGAGCAGGTTAGGCCTCGCAGGCCCCAGACTAGCCCTTTCTCATGATAGAGTTTGTCACCTCTCTACCTCTGGAAGTCAAATCCTATCAACTCAGGCATCCTTCAGAATCCCCAAAGTGGCTTTGGCACCCAGTGGGGCATGTGAGCTTAAAATTGATTTTCTTTTTCTTTATTTTTTAAGCGATCTGCCAAGTTCCCTTAAGGGACGTCGCTGACAGCCAGCAGACCCTCAACCTATCACAAAGCAGTGCTCATATAAAAGACACCTAGGGAACTTCCACCATGGTTCCAGAAGCCAGAGGGGCAGGAGGTTTCTGACATGTGGAGAGAGGGTGCTGTTGCTAAGAGACCAGTTATTTTTCATCCATGCACAAAACCCCCTTTACCTCGCACTTGGCCTCCTGACTGCTCTGCCACAGTGAAATTAATTGACTCAAAGGCCCCCCAAACACACTTTTAATTGTGCTTTGTTTCATAACCAGCTTCATGTTGGAAAAGTCCAAACTTCTCGTGGATGGATGTAAGTGTTTCTTCTCTTCGCCATGCTTTCCTCACTCCCACACATTTCTTCTCAGAAACATTGTTTCCTCGTGTAATCTGATGGAACATCACTCAGTGATAATACTTGGTTTCTTTTAATCATCTGAATTTCTTAGCATGAAGGCAAAGGAAATAGAAGTTGCAGCAGTGACAAAAATGGGAGCGGGCGTGTGTTTGAACATGAAATAAAGTAAAGCTGCTACTGGCTGGGGATTGAGCCTCACGTGATTTTTACACTGTAGCCAACCAGCTGGCCTCGGTAGGTGTCCAGAGTCCAATCAAGGAACCCTTTAATAACATGAAAAAAGGGAAATCTTGTGAGAGTTAAAGACAGAACCTGATCATCCTTGCTCATCAAGACACTGCTTTCCCCGTGACCCTTGTGAATAATATCACTGTACCGGCTCCCATTGAACCACAGATTAAGTAATTCCCAAGAATTTAAGAATTGAATGAGCTAAGATTGGTGTCATCAGTAAATTACACCTAGGTTCAGCTATAATCAGAACCCCGCTCCTTGACATTAAATAAAGGGAAACTTTCTCATAGCAGGAGCTAGTATAGCTCAATTGCCCAGAACCTACATTCTTATAGCCCCCCCCCCTCCACCCATCTCCCTCTCAGACCTGATTTGAAGTGAAAGACTATCTTATTTTTCTTCATTTAACAATTTTGCTTTCTGTCTTTCATTTGACGAAAATATGCTCATGCCCTGAGCAAACAAACAAACACACAGAGTTGCCACATCTTGCACATCTTTGCCTCGGAGCCAGCTAAGCACCCAGGTGGCACTGAAGAGGCTAGGAGGGCATCAAGAAGGGAATAGCTCCAGAAGTTGCTGTGCGTGAACAAATCATGTGAGCTTGTGCGTTAAAGAAATACATGCACAGATGGATTTGGGGAGGAGTACAATTAGATAACCTTCAGCAATATTAAAGATAGTTGGCAGATAGCTGACTTTTAGGCCAGGATTTTACTACAGTTAGTTTTAGTGATGATTTTGAATGGCTACATATTACGTAATGTAACAGTGAGATGCGCTGGTAGGCTACACAACTCATGTTTGCATATTCTTTCGGGTTTAAGTGTACATCTTCTGTTTTTGCTGCAAATGAAAAACATTCAAATAGTTTTTGAAATGAATTAGGCTGAAGTAGTGCCTAGTATACTAAAGCCAGCTAGTGTGTTTCGAGTGGAGTAGTGTTGCCTGTGCCTGGGACCATTTCTAGCCCTATAAGTAGATATATTATCCCTCCAGAGGCTTCCAATCCTACTGCACAGCTGTGGGATGCAGATTTGTTTTAGGAGAAGCTGTGCTACCTGTTATGTGGGGCTGGGGAGATGAGCAGCGTCAGGTAAATGATTTTCTGCTGTGCGTGAGGGGATGGGCTGGGGTATTAGGAGAGAGCCTGGGCGAGACTGGGCTCCACAGCCTGACACACACACACACACACACATACAACCACAACCTGGCCACACACACACGCGCACACACACACACACACACACAGCTGCCTGGCCCTCTTCCCTCTCCTGTGGAGACTTTCACAGGGCGTGATGCCCATTAGGCCTCCTGCGCTAGGTTAGCCATCTCCGCATTACCGACTCATTTCATACATTAAGTGCTTTACCTTCAGGACTGGCCAACACTGTGAAAGCTGTTTGGGCTATATCACTCTCTCTCTCGACATGCTCTCTATTGCCCTCACCTCAACCTCAACCGTGCTAAGTTTCACTTTATCAGGATGGATGAATAGGACTGGAGGAGCGCCAGTGGGTTTGGTACTCTGGCTCTGTTGTGAGGGTTTTAGTTGAGTTCTATTCCAGTAGGAATGAGCATCGCTCTGGCTCCGAAGCTGGTGTATCATGCAGGTATGCTCTCCCTAATAGATTTAACATTGGCAGCATGCTGTCGGTGGGCTGCGCACTAACCTCCATCACCTCACCGTGATACCCAGCAAGACGCGTGTAATCAGCTAGCTAAGTCTTCCCCTTATCAGTACTTCTCTTACAGTTCTCTACTTTCAACTGGATATTTCCAAGGTAATATTATTGCGGCTTATCATTTTAAACTGAAACTCAATTCCTTTGCTGACTGTGTGTCATAGCGGAGCGATAGTGCTGCTGAGGCACAAGTGTATCGTTGTCTGTTCTCACGGGACGCCAGTCAGTGAACTTGCCGTAGCGGCCATGTGCTATCCTGCAGCAACTGATGAGACTGATATGTTTAATTGGGGTGGTCTTCATATCCTCGCCCTTTTTGGATCCAGTCACTGTCATCTTGTACTGGAGCAGAGTTATGGCTTTAGGCGGGAAAGTGGGAAATGCGATCCCCCCCCCCCCAAAAAAAAACGGAGATAAAAAAAAGAAGTAATACTTCCACATTTTCCACAGTTTCTTTCATCATTATTCAAAAATTAGTTTTTAATGCAATGAGTAGTTCCAATCATGTTAAGGTCTGCATGATTCAGATAGTATCATAATTACAATTAGATTACATTACCGCAATCAGAGAAAGAGTATCGTTAAGAGAAAGAATATAAATTGCTTTAGTTTTGCAAGTACTGAGCAAGCAGAAATTTGAATTAATCTCCATTTAAACATCTTCTCCTCTTAGAGAACTGCAAAGCATGCTAGTTTCATCCAGGCCATCAATACAAATTAAGGGGAGAAGTATGAATTTTCTGAGGGTCTTAACATTTAAGTTTTTTTTTCACGCTAGTAGCCTAACTTACATTCCGTTTCTGAGTACTCGGGCACTTTTGATAGTGAGGAACTGACTTGCGTGTAAGATAGAATTCATTAGCCTATTTTCAATAAGAGCCATTCTACTACCTCTGTGTGTCAGAAGCGTGAGTGAATCTGTCGTCCGTGTTCGACCAGCAACGTCCTCTCCAATGCCCTCTAACGCCAAAGTGTTTCCAGAAAGAAAGAAAGCAATGTGGATAATCCCAAACTGCAGTACATAGAAGTATAACCATTACTTATAAGGGATACATAATAGCATCAGTCAACTGCTTGATCAATGATTAGGAGAAGTAAAGCAACTAAGCACCAATGGATTAAGTCTCCAGTTTGTTCCAAAGCACCCTATTCCCTATATAGCACACTACTTTTGACCGGGGCTCACACAGTATACTACAGTTTCCATTAGAGTATACAACGCTTCTCAGCTTCTCAGATAATATGTTGTTATTATCTACACAAATGACAGTTCCAGGCTTCTTTGCTCTTCAGAGTGGCTGTATTTACATGGACGGAAGATATGAAGCAAGCGGTTCTGTAACCACGACGAGGAAACAATTAATAATGGAGATGATTAGCTTGCTAATGCTTCAAATCTGCATAACTCTATGGGTTTGCCAGTACAGAATACATCTTATATCAATTACCTTTTTCTGCTATCCTCTCGTTCTACAATCTCCTTGCTGGACCACAGTTTGAGATTAATGCCTGCTTCTAAATTACCACCCATGCTACACATTTATCAGCTACCAGAACAATCCCGCACATTTATCCCTCCACTAAGTGCCAGAATATTCATGAAAAAAAAATGTAATTTTGTCTGGGTCCCATTGATGAAATGGGATTTATTTCGTTTTTGCGCATAACTTTTTTTATCATGCGTTTCCATTTAGCTACTTAGGAGTACTTTATCTGTTGTGGGATAGAAAATCACTTAACTTCTTTGTAAATGCAGATTAATATGTAAGGTAAAATAGTATGATGCATTACCGTTTCACAATGTCATTGTGTCGTCTTTATTTGTACGCCATGGTGCATAAGCTAGTAATACAAACCCATTCAAGCCTTGACATTCAGTAATGATTAGAGGAGTAAACTAACAAAGCTCCTGAATAAAATGACTTTCTAAATCACTACAGCGAGAGAAAATAAGAAAAACCTCAATGGTGTGAGTCCCAAATGGTGCAGATGGCACCCTGTTCCCTGTATAGTGCACTACTTTTGACCAGTGCCCCCATAGGGCTCTGGTCAAAAGTAGTGCACTATATGGGGATTATAGGGTGCCAATTGGAACGTAGGCAATGACTTTTGGTCCTTGTGCATGCATGCTCAACACCCTTCTTAATCAGCCATTAGGAAGGAGTGAAGATGTCATGAGAATGCACTCTGGCCTTTGTTCTGCGTCTGTCATGGCATTGACTTCCTCTGACACGACGCTACAACGCATGACGGATCAAAGTAATTCACCTTCCAATATCTGACCTTCCTCTGTTCCGTGTCAAGTCAGCTAGCTAGACAGACCGACCTGGGCTCTCTGGCCATTATTGATTCCCCCAACGCCATCAGAGCATGATCCTGAAACGGAAGTGTTGGCGTGGGAGGGAGCGGGAGCGAGAAGGGAAAATATATCTTCATTTTAAAAACTTCCTGTGCTGTTATGGTAAGGAAGCCCATGTTACTCACATGCACCTATGCTAATGACATGTATCCAGCTAGTAATGGGATAATTCACCCAAATTACAACACTGTATGCGTATCTCTTAACATAAGCAGTCTACGGCCAAACAATGGACAGTCTATGGATAAACATAAATTGTATATTGCAGTCTATGCTTGTCCGTAGACTGCTTTTAGGGTAAGGAATCAAATAAGGGATTTTGAGATTTGGCTGAACTACCCTTTAAGTTGCTAGAGTGTTAGTATCATTTTGTCTCTCTCACCTTGTTTAACTTTGGAATCCCAGAAAGACTCAGCTTTACCCACAAATCCACAGGAGATTTAGACATACAGATTTAAACATCTTGCCTGATGATTTTGGAAACTTCGGGATTGTAAAAATCATTATCAGCTAGGAGGAAGGAATAATTATTTCTGGTGTCTAGGAGTGGGATTGACGTGCTGCTTCTTATAGAGAGAGACTCCACGTGTGTCCTAGCTTTATGAAGGCCTAAAATCAAGGCCTAGTCAGAAAAACTTCACTCTACTCTCCGTCTAGGTTATCCCGTTCAGGCTCTCCACCAGTTCTCTAACAGTAGACATGACAATGTGACATTGTCATCTCGATTTCCAGCAGGTTTCACTGGTACGGGGAGGGTAAGCCTTCAAAAGGAGCTCTCTCCTCTCCTCCCCTGATGAAAGTTAAACGGTGAGGTATTCCTGTTCTCTGGTGTGATTAGTGTGTCACACATTTTAAAATGCCATATTAAGTAATCCCATCCTTCAGGCTTTACTTCGCATCCTCCACAGGTATTAACTTAGAGAATAATCCTAAGCTATTTGGAAAGTAGAGGGGATACATCTGAAGATCTGGCACGTCATGTTTCAAATTCGATCTGCCTGGTAGGTGTGATACTCAACTGCCGAAGAGGGAAACGTACGCAGTACAGACAGTGGTGGAGTGAAGCAGGGGATATATCATCTGTACACAGGCTTTCTCTAAACCTTAACTTTGGTTTAAAAAAAAGGTTCTCTCTCATAGATTTAGTAGAGCCTTGTAGGATATGTAATGCTGTTCAAACTTAAATGAGTAAAATACTACAAATTAGACAAATTAGTAAAACGCTACAAAATCCATGTCGTAATTGCAAATAAAACACAGGCCTATTGTACAAAGTAAATCATCACATCACAAGTCCACATTGGTGAATTGTGCGTGCTACAGTGTATTATTTATTCTTCATACACGCGTCAAATACTGTGCGAGATGGTGAGGCAATAACATTGTCTTCCTCTTGGAGAGGAGGTCAAAGCCCTGTGGCCCTTGAATCGCTAATTACCATCATACGAATGTGTCATGTTATTCATTATTTCTGGTCACATGGGCTGCTCCTGTCTAGACAAACTCATCCTTTCAATGCCTATGTTTTGTTTTTGACTGGGATCAGATCACTGTTGCTATTGGGGATCACTACCCTCCAGGCTGTGTGTATGGGGTGACGGGGGGCGGACGGGGGACGGACGGGGGACGGACGGGGGAAGGACGGGGGACGGACGGGGGAACGGGGGGGGGTTACAGCCCTCAGCCGTTATTGTAGCAGCAGTCAATAGCGACTAGCTGGAATCAACACAGCAAGTTATCATTCTACTACCGTACCATATTTAGAAAGCATCTTATTAATGGTTGGCAATAGTATTGTAATTATAAAAAGAGGAAGGTTTTATGAGCAATGTCACACAACTGTAAAAGTTGAAGAGCTGTTCCGTCTGTTGTCTCTCTCCTTCTGTCCTTCGCTCTCCCTATTCCTCTCTCCCTCTCTCTTCCGGGCAATAGTCTTGTTTTTCTTTTTTCAGATTCAGTACTAAGAAGAGGTGGCAGATGAGGCTTAATTCTCTGAAAACAAATACCCATTTGGTTTTGTTGCATCACTGAACATTGTCTATCCACCATTGGCCTGTTACATTTTAACCCGGGGCAACCAAAAGACCACAAGGCAATGGTGTAGCTACAGCACATGTTACCACTGTTGGCAAATATTCTGTCCCTGATTGTTCATAATTATCATATAGGAAATGGTTTAATTAAGGAAGGAAACTATTCATATAATTTGCAACAACGTATATTTTCTATAATAATTGTTTTGTTTCATTTTTCAACAGGCCTTAACGGAATACTAATTGGTCTATACAGTTTACAACGGGTACACTAATCGTACACTATGTCTACACAACAGAGACTAAACGACTAATATGAAAAGCTGTGGTACCTCATATTCGTCTCTGACAATAAAAAACGAATATGGATTACGCTGGGAAACCATACTTTATTCAATTTCCATCGCTAAAAGCTCAGCTCAAATTCATAATATGAGCGTATCTGCTCGATTGCATGATTCAAACCTCAACCAACGCTTACACCTGCTTGAGGGAATTAGGGTGAAACCTTAGTGAATGTTTAAACCTGTCAAACAAATTAGATAAATGCATTCAGAACCTGCTCAACTGTTCATCAGCTTAACTCCATCTGTGGGAATCATTCCCTTCCCTGCCCACACCTGCACAGCTACAGCTAGGGTAGTCCCTAGTCCCCGCAACTGGCTTCCTGAGTTTCTTACAAAGAAAATCTCTCAATGGTGAGCACTGAGGCACAGTCAAAGGCAATTAAAAATCTGATGCAAGGTCATAAAGCTCAGCCCATGCACCCAGGACTGATACTATTAGACTAGAGAGGGCCAAGTACTGAGCCCTGACTCCCTCTGTCCCCGCTATCCATTATTAAAGCAGCCAGTCTAGCCTCCACTGTTCAGAGGTGTCAGATGGGGGACTGATGAGCAGAGCAGAGCAGAGCGTGGCCCTGCTAAAGACAGTAAGCGGATGTTAACTTCCCACTGAGAGAATTTCTCCAGGTCGAATGCAAAACGTTCCGCTAATCATCCGCGCCATGAAAGTGCCAGCTGCGGCCCATGGTAGGATTATCATTCTCATAGACCTCGCACCGAGCTTTTAGCTAAATGAAAAATCTGCCATAGCCTAGGGAGAAGGCAGTGAGAAGATAAGCAGGAAGAGTGTTTACTAGGAAGTGAGCAGGGAGAGTCAGTGCAATTAGAACAGGTTTTCTCCTCCCTTCCCTTCTTCCGTGATGTAAAAATCGTATATAGGAAACCATTAAGGTTTAGTGAGGGAGACGGAATGTACACAGGGAAAAATAAGACGAGAGACAGAAGAGCAATGTATTTCGTTTGTGACAAGTTCTTATGGGTTCATTAATTTAACATTTCTCTCTCTACCTTCCGTCCTGAGGGCAGAGCAATGTGATTTGTTATTCTATTGTTCTTGAGTTGCTCCCTGCCTCCCTCTCTCTCGGTCTACGCTGCGATACTCCATTAACACCCAGACTCATAATCCTCTGTCTTAAACTACTTTGGAAATAATCAAATTGCATTGCTTAATATTGTGCTCAGGATTGCCGCCATTGACTGACACCTTTGTTGCTACAAATGAAATAATTAGTTTGAAGGCAAGGCGGCGTGATTGTCTCTCAGGGGCTGGAAGGAGGGGTGATGGGGGTGGGGGTAGTAGTAATCCTATGAGACACTTTGGCCTAGTGTTGCGCTAGCTCTCACCTAAGGGTAATGGATCTCTATTAATCCTCTATTACTGACATCTGTAAAAACTGAGCTTTGAGCCAAACATGGCTAACAAGGGCAATGTATTTGGAAGTCACTACTATGGGCTCCCTCTGGACTGTGGACTCTCATTAAAGAGCTATCAGGCCATTCTGTTTGTCCGGACACGGGAGGGAATACTGAAATAACAATTAAAAAGAGTCTCTGACTGGCTGCAGTCACCCCACCATTACATAGAACTGTTAGCTAGGGGGATTGGGACCAGGCCATCCTTCGGGTGCCCTTCTGGACCAGTTGATCTTGACCACAGCCAGCTCTCTGATCTGTCTGGAGACAATCTGTGCGTCCCAAATGGCACCCTATTCCCTATATAGTGCACTACTTTTGACCTGGGTGTCATTTTGGATGCACACAATGCCGCTGCGCATGAAGAAGCAGCTATGTGGGAAAGACTGTGTGTATTTTAACCCCACAGCTAATTCATTCATAATAACTCTTGGTTTGCGTTGAGAGAGATGGAAATGGAATCAAAGTGGCTGTTGGAGGAGCAAGGAGACCTAAAAATTGTATACAAACAAAGAGATAAAAAATATATATTAGAGATGTCATGAAGTTGTCCTTGGTTTGTGATGCTTTTTGGTTCCATCCTAATCAAACAAACCCTGGTCTGTGTCCCAAATGACTCCCTATTTCCTATATAGTGCACTACTTTTGACCAGGGCCCATAGTGCTCTTGTCAAAAGTATTGCACTTTGTGGGGAATAGAGTGCAATTTGGGACACAGACCAGGAGTCTCTGGATGGGCCGAGCCGATTCCTTTCTAAGGGAGCTCTGCACTCTGTGGTATCATGAGGAAGGAAGAAATTGACTCCGTCCAAAATGTTACCCTATTCCATATTTAGTGTCTCTATGGGCCTTGGTCAAAGTGGTGCACTTTAGGAACAAGCTATAGTGTGAAGAAGTAGTTTAAAGTGATTACTGTGATTATCACTTAAAAGGATAGTTCACCCAAATTACGAAATTACATATTGGTTTCCTTACCCTGTAAGCAGTCTATGGATAAGGTGTGACAGCAATCCATGCTTTGGTTAAGTTTCCCTGGCGCTGTTAACACGTACTAACATTTTAGCATTTGTGGCTCAAATCCTATTCAAGTCATGGGACCGATATTAGCATTTTCGCACATAATGTTCAAATCGTCTATGTGACTTTGTTGAGCTTCACAATCAATTTGAGATACTTTCTGTTGATTTGGACATGATGCTTTAAAAATGCATCATGTCCAGATCAACAGAACGTATCTCAAATTGATTGTGAAGCTCAACAAAGTCACATAGACGATTTGAATATTATGTGCAAAAATGCTAATATTGGTCCCATGACTTGAATGGGATTTGTGCCACAAATGCTAATACATTAGAATTTGGAAACAGTGCCAGGGAAACTGAACCAAAGCATGGATTGCTGTCATACGTTTAACAGACGCTCTTATACAAAATGACTTACATGAGCAATTAGGGTTAAGTGCCTTGCTCAAGGGCACATCTACAGATCTTTCACCTATTCGGTTCTGAGATTCAAACCAGCGACCTTTCAGTTAGTGGCCTAACACTCTTAAACTTAGCTACCTTGTCTATGGACTGCATACACGGTAAGGAAACCAATGTGTCATTTTGTAATTTAGCTGAACTATCCCTTTAGCTCAGAGGCATAAGATAGTGGCAGTCTTGTTCAACATTATTTGGATCTTGACATGGACCATTTATCTTTATTTTGCTTAGGAGAGGGAATTCGGAGAGGGAATTGCAGCGAAAGTCAAAGGGTGCAGGAGATTCCAGAGAGACACTGGGGAAACATGGTCTTAACTCTTTTCACATTCTATCATGATTGAAGTTATAGTTTTGGATTAGGTAATTGGTCGAAGGTGGATCTGGGCGTTAAAGTGGACAATAGATCCTCTGAAAACGATGACAATTTTGGTCAAAAATAGACCATAATGTGAAATTTCAACTTACTATTTATTTTTATAAATATGGTTTGAATTTGTGTATTCGTCCATGAAGAGATACACACAAAAACTATCCTTTATTTAACCAGGTAGGCCAGTTGAGAACAAGTTCTCATTTACAACTGCGACCTGGCCAAGATAAAGCAAAGCAGTGTGACACAAACAACAACACAGAGTTGCACATAGAATAAACAAACATACGGTCAATAACACAATAGAAAAAAATCTGTATACAGTGTGTGCAAGTGAGGTAAGATTAGGGAGGTAAGGCAATAAATAGGCCGTAGTGGCGAAGTAATTACAATTTAGAAATTAAACACTGGGGTGATAGATGTGCAGAAGATGAATGTGCAAGTAGAGATACTGGGGTGCAAAGGAGAAGAAAAAAATAATAACAATAAAGAGTGGGTACAATCCATTTTCCTTCCTCAAAAGGCAAAGGCGACTGTAGGTGCCTTGTTGAAACACAGGAGCCAGCCGGATGACTACAGTCGCCTCTGTTAATAAACCATTCATCCCCCTGACACTTCTGTCATAATGCTTTAGATAAAATACAAAAACAAAGCAACCCGACTTAGAATAAGTCCATCACACTCGAGCTCCCTCTGATGCTGACCATATGTAGGTTGTCAAACAATGTCGCAATACTCAGTGTGATGGCGCTTAATCCAATTGGCATTGGAGCCAAACTTGTAAACTAATCTATGCATTAGCCCGGCTGGTACAGCGAGCCCACTTGGTCCTCTGGAACCTGAGTTAAGAGCTGTTTTGCGGCGAGTGATAAGCACGCCCAAGCCTTTTGGAAGAAGGTTTAGCTTCTATTCTTCTCCAGTGCGATCGTTCCTAGTACATTTATCATTCTACCTGTCTCAGAGACTAAGCAAAGATTAAAGTCAGCCGAAAAAGAGCCTCCTTCTCCGGTTCTTTAAATGCTTTTAAAATTCACAAGTCAAGAGGCTTAGGCTTTCTTAGCACAAGTTTTTCCTAACAATGAGATATTCTAATATTTAATATAAGAATAGCTGACAGGAGATTTTTTTACTCCTTCTCTATTTCCCCCATATCAAAGTCAAATACCCTTACAATTTGACAAGGGGAAGACACATGCATGCACTAGGCAGACCTGATGGACGTAAATCCTACCCAATCACGTCGCACGCCTGTTTTTCCAGCCTAAAAAAAGAGGTGCACTCAGTCAATCTGTCCTTCCGCATCTTCCCCAAAAATAAAGTAGGAATGAATCTTTGAATGTGCAGAGATAGATCCACCGCATATGTGGTTGTTTGATAGGATTTTCAGCGAAGGCCCCTCTCTCTTTCTCTCTCTTTTGGTCTATTATGCCAAGTCGGTCATTCTCCGAGGTATAACTTATAACTGCTGCCATATTTTCTAAGTTGTGTTAGTTCTAGTCCTTTTTATCACTGAATTCATTCAACTTGAGCTCTTAAGCCTAAGGCACTACAGACCTGGTAAACAGAGTAAAGACTGATGAAAATGTGGAATTGGTTATTATATTATGGGCTCATAGAATACAAGGTCCCATGCAGCCTTTGGCGAATATGACTCCACAAACCAAAATGTGTGCTACTGTGTGATAAAAACAAAAAAAGTAAAGAAACATGCTATACGTCAAACGCTATGTAAATAAGTAATACTGTGTGAGCATATTATAGTAGTCAACACATTATCAAGAAAGGTGTACATTATATCAGGATTCGGGAGTGATAAACAGCTAGAAATGGACAAGTTAGAACTCAAAATCATAGTGATGTGGATAGCATCTCCAACGGCAGTCGCTTTGGGACTTGACATCCTATTTTTGGTGATTGAGTCCACAGATTATCCAAAGACTGTCTTCAATTGTGAGTGTTCCTGTACATCTAAGAACCCATTTCAACCCGTACTGTATGCATGAGTGTATGCTTCCCAGATTTTTCAGTGGAATACAACAACTAGATGGTTCAATATCAAGGACGCTAGTCCTGATTTCAAAGCACAGAGAAAATAGAGAACCCAGTCTGTTTACAGAACAGGGAGTGTGTGAATTGGGCACGTCGCTCCTCGCTCCCGTCTAGGAAACAGAAGAAATGCTCCAGTGTGTACGTACATTTCGTAAATACTCTCTTTGCTTTACAGTAGTTCCTCTCTATACCATTACTGTACTGTAATTCCCTGGCTATTATGTCCAGGACTGCATCTGACTGCAATATCATTGTATGGAGACAGAAATGCCTTGCGGTCTTGTTTTTGGATGAATGTCAAATATCTTTTTCTTTTTTTTATTCTAAGTTATTTTTCTCTGGGAATTTAGCATAAGGTTAACAGTGCCCTGGACTGCAAATACTCTAGAGCAATACACTTGCGTAACTATGCATATTTTTCTTTATATGTTGCTGTTGTTTATTGATGCCCACTTAAAATTCCAACTTTATCCACGTAACTATTATCTGATACTGCAAAGGTCCATCACTCACTGCAACAGATTATCAATGTTTGACTTCTAACATCAATCGACACATGGAAAATTGGAAATACTTCAATATTCAGGAAGCAGATACATTTTTTATAGTGAACTTAATCAAATCCAATAAAAGTGTACATCTTAAAGGTACAGTGGAGTCCGAAATTATCGACACCCTTCATAAAGATCGGCAAAAATTACTGTATAAAATAAATAATTCTAATAATTACTACTTTGTGTGCTCCATAAAATGTACACTAATGCAATTGCTCAGAGAAAGAGATTTTGATTAACAAGTAATACATGTTTTTCTCAAAAAGGTAGAGGGGGGGGGGGTTATAAAACTGTTTTCACTACTCTTCAATACCTCACCTAGCAAGGATAAATGAGCCTTTTTTCTAAAATGTTTCCTGAGTTGGAGAACACATTGGGAGGGATCTTAGAACAGTCCTCCATACAGAATCCTTCCAGATCCTAGATATCCTTCGTCTTTGTTTATGGACTGGCCCTTTTCAATTCCAAGCACAGGTTTTCAATAGGTTTCAAGTCCAGATTTTTAAAAAATGATTTTGTGGCCAATGAATCATTTCTTTGTGGATTTTGATGTGTGTTTGGGGTTATTGTCTTGCTGGAATATCCACTTGCGGCACCAGTTTCAGCTGCCTCCAGAGGCAAACAGGTTTCTGGCAAAAATGTCCTGGTACTGGGTAAAGTTCATGATCCTGTTGACACTTAACAAGGGATGCAATATAGCCCCATAAAAACAAATATTCAACACCATGTTTTGCTGCAGGTATGTGGTTCTTTTCTGCTCAAGCATTCTCATTTCGATGCCAAACCCACCACCGGTGTGCATAGGCAAAGAGCCCGGAGAAATCATCCGAGTGAGGAAACAGCACCCCTGTCTCAGTATGTGTAGCCCATGTATCTGATGCTTTGTGGAACAAAAGAGTATGACATGTCGTCACTGTAGCATTTCATTGATTGTTGCCAGCGAACATTTGGCCTCTCTTGATAACCGTGGGTGGTCCTGGCACAGGAAAACCATGCCCCAATGGATTTGGCTTCACACCAATCAAATCACATCAAGAGAAAAACGTCATTTTCAGAAAACGTCTCTGTTTCTGGTCTGCTTGTGTTGTTGTCCTGCAGTAGTTAGCTAGCTAGCTGAATCGTCCCTTTCCTAAGCAATGGATGGGGATTTGCGCTTGTGGTTTTAACTTAATTCTCCTTACAGGCCAAAAATTATAAAGGTGATTCTCATCCAACCATAAATCCATACATTGCGCCACTGACCTGAGCCGATTGAAGTTCAATATGTAGCCTAGATGTAGTAGGCTCACGTTAACTAGCTAGCTAACTTAGCTGGTTCATTTTTGCCCATGTGAGGAAGTTAGGCAAGAAAGCATTTTAGATAGGTAGCCTAGACTAGAACAACAAAAACTAAAAGCGTGTACTACTGTATGACAGAGTCATAGACCGTTTTGCCAACATGAAAGAGAGGAGGGTGGCATTGGTTTTCATGAAGTCTACAAGTAGGGTGAGTCAACATGTTTGTTTTACTTGAGCGCGCACACACACAGAAATTCATACCATGGACAGCCACATGATATTTAGCAAAGTTGATTGGACTAAATTGTTTTTGGTATGTTAAAGTTTGTTTTCGATGTATTAGACTAACCATATGTAGCCTAGTTGATTTTATGATATTTAAATGTTTAAGTTGAAATGGTGCTGGAATAGAGGAGGCAGGGCTCCTGTTGTCTTTGTGCTGAGTTGCAGTAACTCTCCGTGGTTCGAAATCAGTAGTTGTTTAGTAAACTGTTTGAAACATTAACTTGATTGACCGTGCTATAGCTCTTGTTGCATGCAATATTTGCATTGTGGACTAAATGGGACAGATGTTTCTCTACGGTTATGTGATAAAACAAACATATGTGTGGTTGAAATTATCCCGCCACTGCGTGACTGTTGTCTTTTTGTTGTCTCTGCCTTATTCTATATCACGGTGGCATATGAGCGAACGGGTTATAGAGCAAACAACGCATTTATCACAATATATATTGTATGGCTTTTTTCCTGGCTTGACTTCCCCAGTGATTTTACCCACGCACTGCTACTGCATACTCCAAATTTTCAAAGGGAAAGAAAATTTGGGGTCACTTAGAAATGTCCATGTTTTTGAAAGAAAAACATTTTTTAGTCCATTAAAATAACATCAAATTGATCAGAAATACAGTGTAGACATTGTTAATGTTGTAAATGACTATCAGAGCTGGAAATGGCAGATTTTTTATGGAATATCTACAGAGGGAAAAAAGTATTTGATCCCCTGCTGATTTTGTACGTTTGCCCACTGACAAAGAAATTATCAGTCTATAATTTTAATGGTAGGTTTATTTGAACAGTGAGAGACAGAATAACAGCAAAAATATCCAGAAAAATGCATGTCAAAAATGTTATAAATTGATTTGCATTTTAATGAGGGAAATAAGTATTTGACCCCTTCTCAATCAAAAAGATTTCTGGCTCCCAGGTGTCTTTTATACAGGTAACGAGCAGAGATTAGGAGCACACTCTTAAAGGGAGTGCTCCTAATCTCAGCTTGTTACCTGTATAAAAGACACTTGTCCACAGAAGCAATCAATCAATCAGATTCCAAACTCTCCACCATGGCCAAGACCAAAGAGCTCTCCAAGGATGTCAGGGACAAGATTGTAGACCTACACAAGGCTGGAATGGGCTACAAGACCATCGCCAAGCAGCTTGGTGAGAAGGTGACAACAGTTTCTGTGATTATTCGCAAATGGAAGAAACACAAAAGAACTGTCAATCTCCCTCAGCCTGGGGCTCCATGCAAGATCTCACCTTGTGGAGTTGCAATGATCATGAGAACGGTGAGGAATCAGCCCAGAACTACACAGGAGGATCTTGTCAATGATCGCAAAGGCAGCTGGGACCATAGTCATCAAGAAAACAATTGGTAACACACTATGCCGTGAAGGACTGAAATCCTGCAGCGCCCGCAAGGTCCCCCTGCTCAAGAAAGCACATATACATGCCCGTCTGAAGTTTGCCAATGAACATCTGAATGATTCAGAGGACAACTGGGTGAACGTGTTGTGGTCAGATGAGACCAAAATGGAGTTCTTTGGCATCAACCCAACTTGCCGTGTTTGGAGGAGGAGGAATGCTGCCTATGACCCCAAGAAACCATCCCCACCGTCAAACATGGAGGTGGAAACATTATGCTTTGGGGGTGTTTTTCTGCTAAAGGGACAGGACAACTTCACCGCATCAAAGGGACGATGGACGGGGCCATGTACCGTCAAATCTTGGGTGAAAACCTCCTTCCCTCAGCCAGGGTATTGAAAATGGGTCGTGGATGGGTATTCCAGCATGACAATGACCCAAAACACACGGCCAAGGCAACAAAGGAGTGGCTCAAGTAGAAGCACATTAAGGTCCTGGAGTGGCCTAGCCAGTCTCCAGACCTTAATCCCATAGAAAATCTGTGGAGGGAGCTGAAGGTTCGAGTTGCCAAACGTCAGCCTCGAAACCTTAATGACTTGAAGAAGATCTGCAAAGAGGAGTGGGACAAAATCCCTCCTGAGATGTGTGCAAACCTGGTGGCCAACTACAAGAAACGTCTGACCTCTGTGATTGCCAACAAGGGTTTTGCCACAAAGTACTAAGTCATGTTTTGCAGAGGGGTCAAATACTTATTTCCCTCATTAAAATGCAAATCAATTCATAACATTTTTGACATGCGTTTTTCTGGATTTTTTTGTTGATATTCTGTCTCTCACTGTTCAAATAAACCTACCATTAAAATTATAGACTGATCATTTCTTTGTCAGTGGGCAAACGTACAAAATCAGCAGGGGATCAAATACTTTTTTCCCTCACTGTACATAGGCGTACAGAGGCCCATTATCAGCAACCATCAATCCTGTGTTCCAATGGCACCTTGTGTTAGCTAATCCAAGTTTATCATTTTAAAAGGCTAATTGATCATTAGAAAACCCTTTTGCAATTATGTTAGTACAGCTGAAAAGTGTTGTCCTGATTAAAGAAGCAATAAAACTGGCCTTCTTTAGACTAGTTGAGCATCTGGAGCATCAGCATTTGTGGGTTCGATTACAGGCTCAAAATGGCCAGAAACAAAGACTTTCTTCTGAAACTCGTCAGTCTATTCTTGTTCTGAGAAATGAAGGCTATTCCATGCGAGAAATTGCCAAGAAACTGAATATCTCGTACAACGCTGTGTACTATTCCCTTCACAGAACAGCGCAAACTGGCTCTAACCAGAATAGAAAAAGGAGTGGGAGGCTCCGGTGCACAACTGAGCAATAGGACAAGTACATTAGAGTGTCTAGTTTGAGAAACAGACGCCTCACAAGTCCTCAACTGGCAGCTTCATTAAATAGTACCCACAAAACACCAGTCTCAACATCAACAAAGAAGAGGCAACTCCGGGATGCTGGCCTCAGTCCTCATGAGAGCCAGTTTCAGTTTCATCATAGATGGTTTTTGTGACTGCACTTGAAGAAACTTTCAAAGTTCTTGAAATATTCCAGATTGACTGACATTCATGTCTTAAAATAATGATGGACTGTAGTTTCTCTTTGCTTATTTGAGCTGTTCTTGCCATAATGGACTTGGTCTTTTAACAAATAGGACTATCTTCTGTATACCACCCCTACCTTGTCACAACAAAACTGATTGGCTCAAACGCATTAAGGAGGAAAGAAATTCCATAAATGAACTTATAACAAGGCACACCTGTTAATTGAAATGCATTCCAGGTGACTACCTTATGAAGCTGGTTCAGAGAATGTCCAAAGCTGTCATCATGGCACTGGTATTTTGAAGAATCTCAAATATAAAATATATTTAGATTTGTTTTACAGATTTGTTTTACACTTTTTTGCTTACTACATGATTTCATATGTGTTATTTAATAGTTTTGATGTATTAACTGTTATTCTACAGTACAATGTAGAAAATTGTAAAAAAATTAAGAAAACCCTTCAATGAGTAGGAGTGTCCTATCAGACCTCAGGATAAGACCCAGATGCAGACAGTTCTAAGTAACAAAAGTTCATTACAAAAACAGGGGGCAGGCAAACGACAGGTCAAGGGCAGGCAGAGGTCAATAATCCAGAGCAGAGTCCGAAAGGCACAGAACAGCAGGCAGGCTCAGGTTCTGGGCAGGCAGAATGGTCAAAACCGGGAAAACTAGAGAACAGGGACTAGAGAGAAAAACAGCAGTACGGGAAAAACGCTGGTAGGCTTAACGAGACAAGACGAACTGGCAACAGAAACAGACAAAACAGGCATAAATGCACAGGGGAAAATGGGGAATGGGGAAAATGGGCGACACCTGGAGGGAGGTGGAGGGGGGTGGAGACACGCACAAGACAGGTGAAACAGATCAGGGTGTGACATGTCCAAACTTTTGACTGGTACTGTCTTCACACCCCAGAGTTAATTCTTGGTGGAAGCACCAAGCCATTAGAGCTGTGAATCCTTTTGAATAAGATTCTACCAGCTTTGCACAAGTCTTATACCCTGAATACACCCCTTGCATCGCGTGCGCGAGCGTTGCAAAATAAATGTAGAAATCTATGTTATTCAATTATTGCACCCACACTGCTCGCGCGCGTCAACGAGCGTTGCCAAGAGCTAAAACAGTCCTTTCTATTTCTGCCGCAGATCGCGCTGCAAGTCCTGCCTCTCCCATCGGTTTATAGAAGCAGGTACCCACGTGCCATCTCCTCATTGGTTATACCCACAGTGGGTGATTGAAAGACAAACTATGTTGCCGGTTGTCGTGGTAATACTATGAAAGTTTAGATGCCAATCACCATATAAATTCAAAGATGAAAAAGCCTGGAAGGAGGAGAGATGACTAGAAACGATTCGGTTCACCATTTTATGTGTTGCTTAATTGTCGGAGTAAAGAACCTTGTGCATTTCAGGTAAAATAACAACCTAATGTTTATATTCCAGGACAAATTAGCTAGCAACAGCAAGCTAACTAAATAGGACAAATTAGCTAGCAAGTGCAAGTTAACTAGCTAAATTGCCATAAATGTTTAATGCTTTTCGACCTGTCCCCAATTTAATTTAATTGGTTGAGAGATTGTTTTGATATTTTAACCTGCGTGTCGTGATCACGTTTGGTGTGGGGGGGCAAAATAAATGTATGCACGATGGCGCACGATGGCGCACAATGGCGCACAGCCGGTTTTGGTTCCGTGTCAGGGCAACATACTGTACAGGTAACCGTCGAAATAATGGACACACTTCAGTAAATGAGGGATACAAAGTATATTGAAAGCAGGTACTTCCGCACAGGTGTGGTTCCCGAGTTAATTAAGCAATTAACATCCCATAATGCTTAGGGGTCATGTATAAAAAAAGCCCAGTTGCCCATTATTTTGTCTACCATGGCTAGAAGAAGAGATCTCAGTGACTTTGAAAGCGGGGTCTCAAAGGAGCATAGGGGGTTTAAAGGGTGTGTGTGTGTGTGTGTGTGTGTGTGCGTGCGTGCGTGCGTGCGTGCGTGCGTGTCTCAGTAACCAGATCTCAACCCAAAGCGGCGCCTGAGACAGGGTTTTCCATCACAATCAATGAAACACCAAATGATGGAATTTATTGTGGAAGAATGGTCTCTTATCCTAATAGAGTTCCAGACAGTTGTAGAATCTATGCCAAGGTGAAGCTGTTCTGCCGACTCTTGGTGGCCTAACGCCCTTTAGCCGTCATTGTAAATAAAAATGTATTCTTAAAGGGATATTTCGAGATTTTGGCAATGACGTCCTTTATCGAACATGAAAGCAGACACCCATAGCTTCCAGTCATTGCGCTAACGCTAGTTAGCATTGGCTCTCAACGCTACCTCTAACTTCCTTCATGCTGGACACAGAGACATACACATGGTATCCACGAGTTCATCTGACTCTGGGGAAGTAGAAACGCCAAAGTATCCATTTAATTGATAAATAAAGGTTCCATTTAAAAAAAAGACATATTAATATTATTTTTGTTATTCAATTTGAAAATATAATCCCTATTTAGATGACATTTTAAGGCAGCAAAATCTGAAGACTGTTCAAGAGGTTAAAAGACTTTCACTAGGCACTGTATTTAGGTCATTGTATTTGTGTAAGGGATCAAGAGGACTATCTACCAGGAGGAAGAGAGAAAAGCTCAGCACGCATTTCACCAGTAAATACGCCAAGCTGCTTTTATTAAGAAGAAAGGAGAGATTTACATGAGCAGTAAAATACTCTAGAATGTAACTGATATTTAGTCCAAAAGACTAAATAGAAAAGACCTTTGCAAATAAAATTCAAACTGTCCTAAAATGTATAGAAATTCTACGTGGAAACCTGGAGACTAATTTCCTCATTCAGGCATGTTATAATATTAGGCAAGGCTTATGTGATCCTTACATCTGGAAATACCAAGCATTTGTTCATTTGTATGTAATTGAGTCTCTTATAAGCACCAAAATCTGATGTTAATTTTCTCTCTGCATGCACTCACACAACTTGTACAGTCCCATTATACTGCACTTTTAATATAAAGAATTCCCACTTAAATAAAAGCAATCATTTAATGTCAAAATGGAAACACGCAAATTCTGCAAATGACAGCCTAATCTGAGCTACTTGATAAAAAGTTCCTTTAAATACAATAGCTCAACAATGGCCCCTACCCAATCACCTTGAGGCCATATTTCAATTTCCCATTGAAAATTAAACCTTTTTTTTAACGGTTACTAGCAATCAAATGAAACCTAGCCCCTTCCTAATTAAGTGTGTGAGTATCTGGACACTAATTATCATATTTGTGAGACAGCTAGGCAGACAGGCCTTTATGGCAGGGCTGTATGTTCACAGCTTGAGCTGTGTCTTTCACACCTGGGTTAAAAGAAACTCCAGCGCATTCAAGCACAGGCTCTTTGAGCCTCAAAGAGGGGGGAAACGGAGTAATTGGATGACAGTCCTGTTATCCCTTTGTTGGTTGCAATTCGAACCCTGATTAGCATTTCGGAATATTTTAAATTATAATCCAGAATTAGGTTTTACTTTTTCCAATTAGTTTGGGATTTAAAGGGAGAGGACAGACTGGGGCTCAAGGTTTCACTTGTTTAGGGCAAATATAAATGAGTGCATGTGAACGTGAGTGCATGTGTGTTATCAATAACCTTTCTCTTCTATTTTTTGCAGCAATGACACAGTTTTTTAGGATACTGTAGAGGCAGAACTTGGAATACATTAGAGTTCCATATTCGTATGTGTTGGTGCTTCTGAGTACTATTATAATTAAACAATAAGGCACGAGGGAGCGTGGTATATGGCCAATATACCAATATACCACGACTAAGGGCTGTTCTTATGCACGACACAGCCCTTAGCCGTGGGATATTGGCCATATACCACAAACCCCCGAGGTGCCTTATTGCTATTATAAACTGGTTACCAGTGTAATTAGAGGAGTAAAAATAAATGTTTTGTTATACCCGTGGTATACGGTCTGATATACCAAGGCTGTCAGCCAATCAGCATTCAGGGCTCTAACCAGCCAGTTTATAATGCTTGATAAAATAGCAATAATACAGTCCTCTTTGAACATGTATTCTCCTTGACATTTCACATTGACGACTTCACAAAGCAGCTATTGTGGTTCAATACCAAGATTATCAAGAGTGTTTTAATTGTTAGTATTTAAGGTTTTCCTGTTTGTTTTTATAAATGGTGGAACGTAAATAACTGCCATATCGAAGTAAACTTGCCATTCTAAAATCGGATTATTTCCTGAGTCTGGGCATTGTTGAAAGTGGAGTGCAGCCTGATGTTTTGAGCGAAGGTTATGTGTGTGTGTGTGTGTGTGTGTGTGTGTGTGTGTGTGTGTGTGTGTGTGTGTGTGTGTGTGTGTGTGTGTGTGTGTGTGTGTGTGTGTGTGTGTGTGTGTGTGTGTGTGTGTGTGTGTGTGTGTGTGTGTGTGTGTGTGTGTGTGTGTGTGTGTGTGTGTGTGTGGAATAAAGCAGTGGCCCATATCCTCCCTGCACTCCTCTAGTTAATTGGAAACGTACAATGTCGACTCAGCCAATGTTAGGGCCCTAATCAGTGTGAGTTTCTGAAACAAAGTAGGTTTTATTGAAGAGAATTTAAATCACGGGTGACCCAAATTGTTACAATTCATAATGATCATTCATGGGGGTCTATACAATCCTGAGGCTTCACAAGTCACTTCAGGGACAAATGTAATGCATTAAGGCACAGATTGGAGAATTATTATCACTCCAATTCGAAAAAATACGTGACACCAAGCACACGTTAAAAGAAGACACCTTTATTCAAGGTATTACTAAAAATCAAACACCAAAATAATGCAGAAGCGAGGGACACAGCCAAGCCAGGCCATGAGACAGCCACCGTGGCTGAGACTTCAAGATCAAGACCTTCAGGCTCAAAACCAGAGACAAAACTAGTGCACAATATAGGAAATAGGGTGCCATTTGGGACGCAACCTCACTGATCCAGTACTCACCTAGACCTGTAAGGATACTACAGGATGTAAGCAGGTAGTGTACACTGCATTACCTCTCAAAGGACAGTTGTATGATTTATTAGAGTCGCCTCTTACAGAACACTTCAGCCTTTTATGACAAGACCTAAGACGCCACCCTGTAAGCCACCATACCCTTCACGTTCCCTCGAATCGCTGTGGCTTTTTCCTTCAAACTGCATTTGTTCCAAGTGTCATGTTAATGTAGAAAAGTTAAAGATGTCACAAGTAATCTGACAGCTAAGGTTTTAGTTAAAGCAAACGTCCTCCTCACACTCGAGTTCTATTAGCAGGTCGCCACGGAGCTATTAGTGACACCCAAGTTACTGAAGTGTCACCTTAATTTAAAGTTAAGCACTGTGACAGTTTAATAATGTGGAAGATGAAAGCCTAGTGTTTGGATGACACGTCAAACCTTTCTCAACTGGCTAATAGAGAGAGCTTATTGTTTTATTCACACAGTTAGAGGCTGAGAGCAACTGTCTTCTTTCTCCTACTAATGCCACCCATCTTCCTTTCCTCCTAACTTCTCCCTCCTCAGTGATTGAATTGCTTACCTTCTGTGTACTACCGTGTAGGCATGCATCTATGAGTGGTACATTGATTGGTCGTGTAACAGATTACTAATCCACTGTATTATTGTAAATACAGTTCAAGTCGGAAGTTTACATACATGTCACGCCCTGACCATAGTTTGCTTTGTATGTTTCTATGTTTTGTTTGGTCAGGGTGTGATCTGAGTGGGCATTCTATGTTGTATGTCTAGTTTGTCTATTTCTATGTGTTGGCCTGCTATGGTTCTCAATCAGAGGCAGGTGTTAGTCGTTGTCTCTGATTGGGAACCATATTTAGGTAGCCTGTTTTGTATTGTGGGTTGTGGGTGATTGTTCCTGTTACTGTGTTCCTGTGTTTGGTTTGTCACTTTACGGGACTGTTTCGTCTTCGTTCGTTTATTTCGTTATTTTGTTTGTTTCAAGGACTCCTATTAAAATGGATACTCACCACACTGCATCTTGGTCCGACATTTCTTACTCCTCGTCAGAGGAGGACGAAGAATTCCGTTACAATACACTTAGGTTGGAGTCATTAAAACTCATTTTTCAACCACTCCACAAATTTCTTGTTAACAATCTAGAGTTTTGGCAAGTCGGTTAGGACATCTACATTGTAGACACAAGTGACACAAGTCATTTTTCCAACAATTGTTTACAGACAGATTACTTTATTTTAATTCACTGTATCACAATTCCAGTGGGTCAAAAGTATACATACACAAAGTTGACTGTGCCTTTAAACAGCCTGGAAAATTCCAGAAAATTATGTCATGGCTTTAGAAGCTTCTGATAGGCTAATTATCATCATTTGAGTCAATTGGAGGTGTACCTGTGGATGTATTTCAAGGCCTACCTTCAAACTCAGTGCCTCTTTGCTTGACATCATGGGAAAATCAAAAGCCTGGTTCATCCTTGGGAGCAATTTCCACACTTCTGAAGGTACTACGTTCATATGTACAAACAATAGTACGCAAGTATAAACACCATTGGACCACGCAGCCGTCATTCCGCTAAGGAAGGAGACGCGTTCTGTCTCCTAGAGATGAACGTACTTTGGCGCTAAAAGTGCAAATCAATCCCAGAACAACAGCAAAGGACCTTGTGAAGATGCTGGAGGAAACAAGTACAAAAGTATCTATATCCACAGTAAAACGAGTCCTATTTCGACATAACCTGAAAGTCCGCTCAGCAAGGAAGAAGCCACTGCTCCAAAACCGCCATAAAAAAGCCAGACTACGGTTTACAACTGCACATGGGGACAAAGATCCTGCTTTTTGGAGAAATGTCCTCTGGTCTGATGAAACAAAAGTAGAACTGTTTGGCCATAATGACCATCGTTATGTTTGGAGGTAAAGGGGGGAAGCTTGCAAGCCGAAGAACACCATCCCAACCGTGAAGCACGGGGTGGCAGCATCATGTTGTGGGGGTGCTTTGCTGCAGGGACTGATGCACCTCACAAAATAGATGGCATCATGAGGATGGGAAATTATGTGAATATATTGAAGCAACATCTCAAGACATCAGTCAGGAAGTTAAAGCTTGGTTGCAAATGGGTCTTTCAAACGGACAATGACCCCAAGCATACTTCCAAAGTTGTGGCAAAATGGCTAAAGGACAAAAAAGTTAAGGTATTGGAGTGGCCATCACAAAGACCTGACTTCAATCCTATAGAAATAAAATAATCTGTCTAGAACTGAAAAAGCGTGTGTGAGCAAAGAGGCCTACAAACCTGACTCAGTTACACCAGCTCTGTCAGGAGGAATGGGCCAAAATTCACCCAACTTATTGTGGGAAGCTTGTGGAAGGCTAGCCGAAACATTTGACCCAAGTTAGACAATTTAAAGGAAATGCTACCAAATACTAATTGAGTGTATGTAAATTTCTGACCTACTGGGAATGTGATGAAAGAAATAAAAGCTGAAATAAATCATTCTCTCTACTATTATTCTGACTTTTCACATTCTTAAAATAAAGTGGTGATCCTAACTGACCTAAGACAGGGAATTTTTACGAGGATTAAATGTCAGGAATTGTGAAAAACTGAGTTTAAATGTATTTGGCTAAGGTGTATGTAAACTTCCGACTTCAACTGTACATACATAGAGCATTATTAATGCAGACAGCGGTAATGACGTATTGTTTTCTGTATCTATATTTTCTTGATCTTTTTGTTTTTGCGATCTAGGCATATTGACCGGTATAGTACAGTATGAATCTATTCCTATAATGGGAAGACAAGCCTTGCCTCTATGCCTCTATCACTGTCAACTCCTGCAAGGCATGTGGCGTCCCAGAAGACCGTTTCCTACATGTGACCATCAGACCATATATACAAATGGTGTCAACAATTTTTCCAGAGATGGCTGACAGCTAGCCTTGTTGAATGTAAATGGCCCCATTGTAAATAGCTCTGACATGTCGTTAGGAGGGAAAGTGACACAGGTTGCTCGCTCAACAGAGACCGATTTACACAAGCATCGCAAAGTGTCCCACAGCTACAGGTGGGCAATTTTGCAGGTTGTTAAAGGGCCTGAGGGATCCCACCGTCAAGATAAGCAGGACTATTAAACCATCAAGGCCCGGTGCTCATTCGGTGCTCACTTGGTGCTCACCCGGTGCTCTCTCGGTGCTAGACCCACTCGGGAGTCCGTTTGTTTTGTTCTTTTATGTGAGCTCTAGAATGAGGTGCCGTGAAGCTTGAAAGCGTGTCTGACATCTGAAGTGTTCTGATAGCTCCCTGCAATGCTCGAAAAATTTACTTGGGCTCTCAGATCAACCCTCAGGAGCTTAATTACATCAAAGAAGAAGGAATCTTGTTCAATTCAATCCAAACAAAAAAAAATGATCAGTAGCTTTTCAAAGCTTTGTTTGACATTGAGAAGACATGGATGAGAAGAAGGGAGGGGAGTGGGTGAGAGGGGGGAAGAGAGAGAGAGAGAGAGAGAGAGAGAGAGAGAGAGAGAGAGAGAGAGAGAGAGAGAGAGAGAGAGAGAGAGAGAGAGAGAGAGAGAGAGAGAGAGAAATGCACATGTGGGGAATCTCAAAAGTATAAGGATAATAAAAGGCGAGCCAGTCAAGGGTGGCCTGTCAAAATTGTTGGCTTATACATGATACTATTATAGGGACACATCTAGTTGAAATAGTAGTTGAAAAGTGACCTAACTGACAGAGGCCTACACATCTAGAAAAGAGAAGTGGGGAACAGTGGCTACAAAGGTAGCCTATGTTTGCATCCCAAATGGCACCCTTTTCCCTTTATCAAGGGTAGTGCACTATATAAGGAATAGGGTGCCATATGGGATACAGATTTTGCTGTATCCCATATGGCAGGCTCCCCCTGACCGTTCTATTGACAAAGATGACAACAGTCCCATGATGCTCTATTATCCTTGACCGTCGAGAAGACATCAAATGGGCAGGGAGCGGTCTGTCAAGAGCTACGAAAGAAAGGGGCCTCAGAAATACGACGACGCAACACAGAGCCAGCCAGCACAGAGCTTGTTACGTTATGTTCCACCTAGGTTTGTCAAAACATAGGCTTATTCAGTGTGTACACAAGCCTTAAGGGATATTCCTTCCAACAAAAAAGCAAGAAAGAAAAGAATGGCGAGAACAAGAAAGGGTGAAGAAACAAGACAGACATGCTCTTGAATCTTACAATGTTTTATTTCTTTCGTTCTTCACGGAGGCGAACGATACTCTGCATATGTTTACGCAAACCTTTACTTTTGCTCTGAAATTGCGACAAGAAAAAGAGCCTTTGAAGAAAAGATCAAACGAACCGTCTCCTCCGCTGTACACGAACGAGCCTTATCTTTGTGATGTTACAAGTAATTGATAAACAAGGCCTTTTCCATCAAGAGGACTTGTCACAAACTCAGGGTTACTGCTTCTTTAATAATCACTCTGACGATGTCCCATGGGAACCAATGCACTACTACAGTGGAACTTCACTTTTTCTTCTTTTCTCCTTATGGCGTATTGTATCAAATTAACAGCTAGAGGCATCTGTTTTATAGCTGTGACCCAATTGCCTTCCCAAATATTTACACAGAGTTGGGAAAGCTAGTAATTTCTATCAACATGTTAAATGTGCAACCAGAGGGAAATAAATTCTAGATCACCTGTACTCCACCCACAGAGACGCGTACAAAGCTCTCCCTCGCCCTCCATTTGGTAAATCCGACCACAACTCTATCCTCCTGATTCCTGCTTACAAGCAAAAATTAAAGCAGGAAGAACCAGTGACGCGGTCTATAAAAAAGTGGTCAGATGAAGCAGATGCTAAACTACAGGACTGTTTTGCTATCACAGACTGGAACATGTTCCGGGATTCTTCCAATGACATTGAGGAATACACCACATCAGTCACTGGCTTTATCAATAAGTCGTCCCCACAGTGACTGTACATACATACCCCAACCAGAAGCCATGGATTACAGGCAACATTTGCACTGAGCTAAAGGGTAGAGTTGCCGCTTTCAAGGTACGGGACTCTAACCCAGAAGCATACAAGAAATCCTGCTATGCCCTGCGACGAACCATCAAACAGGCAACTGTCAATACAGGGCTAAGATTGAATCTTACTACACCGGCTCCGACGCTTGTCTTATGTGGCAGGGCTTGCAAACTATTACAGACTACAAAGGGAAGCACAGCCACGAGCTGCCCAGTGACACGAGCCTACCAGACGAGCTAAATCACTTCTATGCTCACTTCGAGGCAAGCAACACTAAGGCATGCATGAGAGCATCAGCTGTTCCAGACAACAGTGTGATCACGCTCTCCGTAGCCGACGTGAGTAAGACATTTAAACAGGTCAACATACACAAGGCTGTGGGGCCAGACGGATTACCAGGACGTGTGCTCCGGGCATGTGCTGACCAACTGGCAGGTGTCTTCACTGACATTTTCAACATGTCCCTGATTGCGTCTGTAATACCAACATGTTTCAAGCAGACCACCATAGTCCCTGTGGCCAAGAACACAAAAGGCAACCAGCCTAAGTTACTACAGACCCGTAGCACTCACGTCCGTAGCGATGAAGTGCTTTGAAAAGTTGGTAATGGCTCACATCAACACCATTATCCCAGAAACCCTAGACCCACTCCAATTTGCATACCGCCCAAACAGATCCACAGAGGATGCAATCTCTATTGCACTCCACACTGCCCTTTCCCACCTGGACAAAAGGAACACTTATGTGAGAATGCTATACAGCTCAGCGTTCAACACCATAGTACCCTCAAAGCTCATCACTAAGCTAAGGATCCTGGGACTAAACACATCCCTCTGCAACTGGATCCTGGACTTCCTGACGGGTCACGCCCAGGTGGTGAGGGTAGGTAGCAACACATCTACCACGCTGATCCTCAACACTGGAGCTCCCCAGGGGTGCGTGCTCAGTCCCCTCAAGTACTCCTTGTTCACCCACGACTGCATGGCCAGGCACGACTCCAGCACCATCATTAAGTTTGCAGACGACACAACAGTGGTAGGCCTGATCACTGACAACGATGAGACAGCCTATAGGGAGGAGGTCAGAGAATAACAACCTATCCCTCAACGTAACCAAGACTAAGGAGATGATTGTGGACTACAGGAAAAGGAGCACCGAGCACGCCCCCATTCTCATCGACGGGCCTGTAGTGGAGTAGGTTGAGAGCTTCAAGTTCCTTGGTGTCCACATCAACAACAAACTAGAATGGTCCAAACACACCAAGACAGTCGTGAAGAGGGCACAACAAAGCCTATTCCCCCTCAGGAAACAAAAAAGATTTGGCATGGGACCTGAGATCCTCAAAAGGTGCTGCTGCTACTCTGTGTTTATCATATATGCATAGTCACTCTAACTATACATTCATGTACATACTACCTCAATTCGGCCGATCAACCAGTGTTCCCGCACATTGACTAACCGGGCTATCTGCATTGTGTCCCGCCACCCGCCACCCACCACCCGCCAACCCCTCTTTTACGCTACTCTCTGTTTTTCATATATGCATAGTCACTTTAACCATATCTACATGTACATACTCCCTCGATCAGCCTGACTAACCGGTATCCGTATGCAGCCTCGCTACTTTTATAGCCTCGCCACTGTATATAGCCTGTCTTTTTACAGTTGTTTTATTTCTTTACTTGCCTATTGTTCACCTAACACCTTTTTTGCACTATTGGTTAGAGCCTGTAAGTAAGCATTTCACTGTAAGGTCTACACCTGTTGTATTCAGAGCACGTGACACATTTGATTTGATTTGATTTGAATGTTGTTGTTTTTTAAATGAGGCCCATGCCATATACAAAAGGCCAAAAATGTGAAAGGCTTCTGTAAACTTGCATGCATTCTGAAAGCCATTCATGCATACATGTACATATGATGCCATGCTAAAACAACACGTCATGTTTTAGACTCACTTAGGCTACGATTACACAGGCAACCCAATTCTGATCTTTGCCCCTAATTGGTCTTTTCACCAATCAGATCAGAATTTTGCCAGTAATTGGGCAAAACATCAGAATTGGGCTGGCTGTGTAACTGTAATTCTAAACCTTTTCAACAGTTTATTGTCAAATTCATAATCCTTGAACTTATTATGTATTGTCTGTGACATGAATCAATATTTTACCATTTAAAAAAGAAGTTTTGTGAAAGTTTTGCAACCTTATGTGCACCATTACTGCCCATGCAAAAAAAGAAAACGCTAAATAGACAGTCTATATGAATGCTGATGAAATATGCATTCCATATTCTTTAACCTGTAAGCTAAACGTCACATTTACCACCGTTTGAGCCTTGAGTGAATCTGTTAAGATCATTTCCACTGTATCTTGTATCATTTGAATACAGCTGAGACAAATGGACAAGCCTATGGTAGCTAGCTTCATTACCATTCACCCCCCTTGGCACTCAGCCACTCCCGGGCCGGGGTCGCCTTTTCATTTATGTCATTGTGTGTCAGGGACTTAACTCTGTTAATAGATGATTATCCATCCCTGTAAAGGTAAAAATATATCACGGTATTACATTGAAAAAGGGGAAAAAGCAGAGGGTACACTGTGGATTATTACTGTCTGATATAAATAATGATTTATTCAAATGTATTCAGATCTTACTGTGGCAAATATAACAACTTATATTACATTGAATTTAGCTATACATTTAGGTATATACATCAACAAATAAAGCAAATATTTTTTTGTATACTAAAATATACTTCCTGAGTTTCAGTTTATTTCCTATATTGACTGAATTGGCATACAATAGACACCAGCCCTGCTAAGAAGATTTGTCCTTCTGGGCCACCATAACACACCCTGAGGAAGCCCATACCAGAGACGGGAGAGAAAGCAAGGTATTTCACTGGGTCTTTTTTTCTAGTTCATATATAGCCAGAACTGTGACTATTTTTTTCCATGGTAAACAGCCTGACTAAGACACCTTTATTTGTCCACCATATTTGCCCATACATCTCGGCGAGAGATGTCCGTCACAGTGGGCCCACCACCACTCCACTCAGGAAACATCCCTGATTTTAGAAGTTTAGGAAACATCTCAGAGCACCTCACCCAGTCTGGGTCCTCCACAAACACAAACACAGGTTGTTTTTTGTTTCAGGTTTTTTCTTCTGAATGTTTTTCCCTCCATGTTGACTAGTGTCAAGGGTGTTTTCCCAACACAGCTGTCTGTGCGTTTAAATGATGTAATGGAAGAAGTCTCTTACTTCAGTAGATTGACGAGCTGAAGAGCTGCCTGCCTGCTGACTCATTATAGTTAAAATGGTGGTCAGACGCCCATGGATGAGCTCAGGTTTAGTCACCATGCCATAGGTAGAACATAGACAACACGTACTGTAGTCTGGGTACAGCTGGCATGGGGCATATAGGCCAGTAATGCAACTTCAATGGTGTAGTTAACCTCTGAACATAGCAGCCTATAGACTGTCAACTCTCTTTTCAGGACATGTCGGGCCGATCAGGACCTGTCATGACCGGGTTTCAAGTGATCCAGCTCAGCCATTGGCCCGAGGGCGAACCGCTCCCCTACTGAGGACGACGGTGGCCCCCTGGAGTTCAAGCCCATGTTTTAGAACCTAGACCCTCATCATCGTCTATGAAGAGGAGTCTGTCTGCCTTTGTCCCCTCTGCTTTACTCCCAGGAGGTATTAAGTCTTTTGCTCAAAGGGTTGGCACCCCTTACACACTGCAAAGCCATACATATATTCCCCATCTCTGTTCCATAGCTTTTGAAATGGCATTTGAATGGAATCAAACCACCATTTCACTAATCTGTATACTATACAATATATCAATTAACACAGCTAATGGGAATAATGACACCAATCAACGTGTTTTATCGAACCAATGGCCTAGCTTGTATCTGTCAGATCCGATCAAAATCAGGCCACTACCCGACTACTACAGTAACAGCATTCCCTGTCCTTTCCATTCCAAGATACATCTTCAACTTTTTTTCAGTAGAACCTTTCAAACAGATCCCTAAGCTGCACTGGGCTGCCTAATTTGCTTTGTTCCTAGTTACCTGCCCTGGCCATCAGAAGAGAAGCAGGGGGCCACCAGGGGCCAGTAGGACCATCTTTACTCCCATGCACCCCTCTCGCCACAGCCTTTAAAGTCCTGCACTGTGCTGCGCCGGCCTTGATGTTCTCCTTGTACCCACATGCAAAGCTATCATTATCCATGCCTCTTGACAATCCGCCCAGCCATCTTTGTTACGTCTGCAGCTCTTTGCCCAGGGCTACGACAAGACTGCATGGTTGATCTTGTCTCTTTTACATATCGCACTGCTCTCTCTTTCATTCTTTTATTTTTATTTTTGCGAGAGCGTGTTATGTATGTTTGAAACTCAGATTTCAAAAAACTCAAACTTGGAAAAGCTCTTACCTCTCTCTGCGTGACACCTCTGCCTCCTTGATCTATTAATTAGGTCTTCTGATAACAACTGTGCTCTACGCGAGCATGTAGACCGAGAACATGAGATGATGATATGTAATCCGTTACTATAGTACTTTACTCTAGCCTGTTGTACAACTGTAGGTACAAGCAAATGACAGTCAAGCTTGTGATGAACTAATTATTACCTCTTACCAGCCATCTACTGCAAAATATAGCCATATATCTATACTATACATTTAAATGTATTCACAAAACAATAAAGTGATAACATATTCAGTACAGGAAACATAGTCTAAAACCATATGGGCCCTGGTCAAATAGGGATTACGCTGGGATTTGGGACGCAGACATATAGTGAGTTCAGTTTACTACATGTGAAAGACTAATACTACACTGTTTTCCTCTAGGCTATTGGCCCTGTTGGGTCACTAACCCAAAGAGCACAGTGAAATATACATCTGAAGGATTGCTTAGCAAAGCAGAATAATGCCCCAGTCATTAACTGAAGCTGCTCCTTATTCAAGCAACAAAAAGCTCTCATTGTAAATTAAGTATAGAGAGTGGCTGTATTCCATTATCTATATTAGTCATTCTAATGGTCTTGTATTAGTGATGTTGTCCAATCTGTGTTAGAGATAGAGACCACGGTATTCTACTGGAAGTGTTACACATGCTGATCTAGGATCAGGTTCACCCTATCCATATAATCGTATTAATTATGATCTAAAAGGTCAAATTGATCCTAGATCAGCTCTCATGCTCAGAGATGCTTTATATATATGCAGGCCCAGATTCCTACTTATGTCCCATATGCAGTGCTCTCCACGTGTAGCCATCCACCTTCGTCCAATCTACAGTACTAATTGGAGACAACACCATTCTACAGTAGGTGTTAAATTTCCTACATATATCCCATTAAATATGCAATACTCTCCACGTGAAGCTAGATAGATCCGACCGCGTTTGTAGAAAAGAAGCAAATCCCAGAGGAGATAGTTTTTACACTGACAGGACACTGCTTGGGAAGTCAACTGCTCCCTTCTTGTTCACCAGAGGAGGTAGCCTGCAGCTGTTACAGCCAGGCCACTAATCTACAACAAGGACAAGACAGGACTATGCAGGAGCTCGCTGTAGCCTACCACTGTACGCTGGCTGAGTGACACTGTCAAAGAAACTCAGCCTACTGTACATGTTAAACAAAAGTGTTGTAAAAGTGTGTACATGTGCACTCGAAGTCAACGTCCACTCTCATTCACAACTGTAGTGTTGTATTTGCAGTCATTCGCCAATTGTATTTCTCTTCAAATGATGAATCGGACATTTCATTTGTTTTTACACGTTGTGTTGATTCATATCTCTGTGGTACCTGGTTCTAATAATCCCCACACTGAGGGTGCATCCCAAATGGCACCCTATTCCCTATGTATTGGGCTACTTTTGACCAGAGCACTATGGACCCTGGTCAAAAGTAGTGCAGTATAGAGGGAATAGGGTGCCATTTGAGCCAAAATACTGAAACATGTGGCCCCTTAAATGGTCTGGGGTCCCACTGGCCCACACATGAATATATACCATAAAACAGTCTTAACGTAAACCTGAGGTCATTATCGGCAAGGTGTTTCACATTATTGAACCCGCGGTGGGCTGACAAGTTGTCTTCGTCCCAAATATCACCCTGTTACCTCTGTAGTGGCCTACTTTTGACCAAGGGCTCTGGTCAAAAGCAGTGCAGGCTACTATCTAGGCTATAGACTGCTGCCATTTGGAACGCAGATGTTATATTTATTTTATGATTTCGGGGGCAATCGGTCAAATTAACCATTAATAGAGTGGATTCACGCAACTACGGGGCTGGAAAAAACGGGCACTTGTTGTTTTAACTCTGCAGGTGTTCTCATTGTGCGATATACGAACGACAGAAACTGAGGAAAAACAACTAATCTTTGTGTCAATAAGAATTTAAACAGGAAATCTGAGATTGAAACATCCGTTTTTGGACATTTAAATAAAAAAAGAGTTGAGGTGACAACTAAATTGTTGTTTGAGTCCCAGATTGCCCCTTTAAGTCACGAGGTAACGAAAATGAGAACTGAGCATATACACTACATGACCAAAAGTATGTGGACACCTGCTCCTCAAACATCTCATTCCCAAAACATGGACATTCATATGGAGTTGGTCCCCCCTTTGCTGCTATAACAGCCTCCACTCTTCTGGGAAGGCTTTCCACTAGAAGTTGCAACATTGCTGCGGGTACTTGCTTCCATTCAGCCACAAAAGTATTAGTGAGGTCGGGCAATGATGTTGGGCGATTAGGCCTGGCTCGCAGTCAGCGTTCCAATTCATCTCAAAGGTGTATGATCGGGTTGAGGTCAGGGCTCTGTGCAGGCCAGTCATGTTCTTTCACACTGATCTCCACAAACCATTTCTGTATGGACCTCACTTTGTGCATGGGGGCCTTGTCATGCTGAAACAGGAAAGGGCTTTCCCAAAACTGTTGCCACAAAGTTAAAAGCACAGAATTGTCTAGAATGTCATTGTATGCTGTAGCGTTAAGATTTCCCTTCACTGGAACTAAGAGGCCTAGCCTGAACCATGAAAAACATCCCCAGACCATTATTCCTCCTCCCCCAAACTTTAAACTTTGGCACTATGCATTGAGGCGGGTAGCGTTCTCCTGGCATCAACCCAGATTCGTCCGTCGGACTGTGAGATGGTGAAGCGTGGTTCACTACTCCACACTCCAGCCTACACTTGGCATTGAGTATGGTGTTCCTAGGCTTGTGTGTGGCTGCTCGGCTATGGAAACTCATTTCATGAAGCTCCTGACGAACAGTTCTTGTGCTGATGTTGCTTCCAGAGGCAGTTTGGAACTCGGTAGTGAGTGTTGCAACCGAGGACAGATGATTTTTACGTTCCACGCGCTTCAGCACCGTTCTGTGAGCGTGTGTGGCCTACCACTTCATGGCTGAGCCGTTGTTGCTCCAAGACGTTTCCACTTCACAATAATAGCACAGTAGACCGGGGCAACTCTAGCAGGGCAGAAATCTGACAAACTGACTTGTTGGAAAGGTGGCATCCTATGACGGTGCCAAGTTGAAAGTCACTGAGCTCTTCAGTAAGGCCATTCTACTGACAATATTTGTCTATAGAGATTGCATGGCTGTGTGCTCGATTTTATACACGTGTCAGCAACGGGTGTGGCTGAAATAGCCGAATCCACTAATTTAAAGGGGTGTCCACATACTTTTGTGTATTTAGTGTACCATCTCCACTTTCCTCACAACATTGAAACTCTATCTGTGCTGGCCTACTATTGAGTACTAACCCTTCAAACCGAATGCAGTACAGTACACGTTTCATTCCTATTTCTAAATCTTACATTTTTTCACCCTAAAAAATGTATAAATAATGAAGTGTCTTCTCGGATTTAATTTGTAGCTAAATTAGGTCAGGGGAAAGTTTGCTGAGTGAAAAGGTAGAGAGTCACATCTACAGGCCACGTTACGGACTCTCTCTCTCTCAGTGGGGGATCCCACTTTCATGTGGTGAAAACTTGAGCGGAGAACAGAGGGATCCCGGGGCCAGGGCGAGCCAGCAGGATTGACGCTGCAACGAGGGGGGAAGCAGCGCGGGGAGAGAGGGCCAGGGCTGTGGACAGAGATAATAAAGTAGAATCTAGCGCTTCAGAAAGCCACTGAATTAAGTCCCAGGGAAGATATTATTAGGCCTACTGTAACTATGGCCTCCAGCCCCTCCTCGTCCCCCACCAAAAAAAAAAAAGCTGTCTGTTTGTTTGTACTGTAACCTCAGAGAAATAATTATTCTGTTTAATTACCATTTGGAAAACCACTGTGTTTACGGCTTAGGATGCGGACTGGCTGTGGACTGACTGTGGTCTCTGGTTGGGGACGTTTTTTGACGGACGGTGGGAAGCTCTTCTGACAAGAGCTGTGAAAGGACACAGGCAGAAAAGGACACAGAACTCACACAAGCAATGTTATCACCTTTAACATACATCGCATTGGGATTAATGACTTTGATCAGTCTGGGCATAACTTCTCTCACGTTGTGTGCTTCTCAACTTTCATGTACCGCACAGAGGTCGTGTGGGAGTTAGATCTGTGCGTAAACAGTATTTCAAAGAGAAACAAATTATTTGAAATAACCCTTGAATGATACAGTACAGAAATGTACTATATACTGTAGCTTATGTCTGATTTGTAGTTCTCTAGTAGGTTGCAGCTCCCAAGAGGCTCATTTCACTGACACAACTCTATAAACTACAGTACTGTATACTGTATATCATCAAGTATTTTCGTGATGTTTCATATTTACTTTTTACTTAATGTAACGAAAAAGCCATTGTGTTTAAACTAAATCTAAATTAGCTGTGTTTACACAGGCAGCTCAATTCTAATATTTTTTTTACTAATTGTTCTTTTGACCAATTAGATCCGTTCTGAAAAAGATCTGTTTTGAAAAGATCTGATGTGATTGGTCAAAATAGCAATTCGTGGAAAAAAGATCTGAATTGGGCTTCTGGTGTAAACATAGCCATTGTGGGTTTTGTCCCAAAATGACACACTGTTCTCTAAATAGTGCACAACTTTTGACCAGCGCCTTATGGGAATAGGGCGCAATAGGGCGCAATTTGGGATGCAGACCTCGAACTGAACATTGAGGAACACACCTCTCACATGAGGGGGAAACAGAAATCTCCTTTGATGTTCTGCCAACGTAAAAAGACGGATGTACTTTGTCAACGGTTGGAAACCTCTCCCTGTGCCAGCCGAGCTCCATACAGTCTGTTGACCCGTTGTTCTAAAAGAGACGGAAACTAGAAAGGTAAGCAACTCTGACATTCAAAGTACACAGATAGAGGGGAAATAATAAATAATCACACAATACATTTTTTATTTGCACTACAGATTTCAACTCTCAAGTAAACTTTGGCCACGTACACTCAGATGTGAAAAGTGAATAAGCACTAACCTTTTGCAAAAAAGAGACGAAATGATTTTACATACACCTTAGGCAAATACATTTAAACTCAATTTTTCACAATTCCTGACATTTATGTGAAATGTCAGAATAATTTACATTTACATTTACATTTAAGTCATTTAGCAGACGCTCTTATCCAGAGCGACTTACAAATTGGTGCATTCACCTTATGACATCCAGTGGAACAACCACTTTACAATAGTAGAGAGAATTATTTATTTCAGCTTTTATTTCTTTCATCACATTCCCAGTGGGTCAGAAGTTTACATACACTCAATTAGTATTTGGTAGCATTGCTATTAAATTGTTTAACTTGGGTCAAATGTTTCGGGTAGCCTTCCACAAGCTTCCCAAAATAAGTTGGGTGAATTTTGGCCCATTCCTCCTGACGGAGCTGGTGTAACTGAGTCAGGATTGTAGGCCTCCTTGCTCGCACACGCTTTTTCAGTTCTGACCACAAATTTCTATAGGATTGAGGTCAGAGCTTTGTGATGGCCTTGACTTTGTTGTCTTTTAGCCATTTTGCCACAACTTTGGAAGTATGCTTGGGGTCATTGTCCATTTGGATGACCCATTTGCGACCAAGCTTTAACTTCCTGACTGATGTCTTGAGATGTTGCTTCAATATATCCACATACTTTTCCTCCCTCATGATGCCATCTATTTTGTGAAGTGCACCAGTCCCTCCTGCAGCAAAGCACCCCCACAACAGGATCTTGCCACCCACGTGCTTCATAGTTGGGATGGTGTTCTTCGGCTTGCAAGCGTCCCCCTTTTCCTCCAAACATGCCGATGGTAATTATGGTCAAACAGTTCTATTTTTGTTTCATCAGACCAGAGGACATTTATCCAAAAAGTACAATCTTTTCCCCTATGTGCAGTTGCAAACCGTAGTCTGGCTTTTTTATGGCGGTTTTGGAGCAGTGGCTTCTTCCTTGCTGAGCGGCCTTTCAGGTTATGTCGATATAGGACTCGTTTTACTGTGGATATAGATACTTTTGTACTCCAGCATCTTCACAAGGTCCTTTGCTGTTGTTCTGGGATTGATTTGCACTTTTTGCCACGAAGTACGTTCATCTCTAGGAGACAGAACGCGTCTCCTTCCTGAGCGGTATGACAGCTGCGTGGTCCAATGGTGTTTATACTTGCGTACTATTGTTTGTACAGATGAACGTGGTACCTTCAGGCGTTTGGAAATTTCTCCCAAGGATGAACCAGACTTGTGGAGGTCTACAATTTTAATTCGGAGGTCTTGGCTGGTTTCTTTTGATTTTCCCATGATGTCAAGCAAAGAGGCACTGAGTTTGAAGGTAGGCCTTGAAATACATCCACAGGTACACCTCCAATTGACTCAAATGATGTCAATTAGCCTATCAGAAGCTTCTAAAGCCATAACATAATTTTCTGGAATTTTCCAAGCTGTTTAAAGGCACAGTCAACTTAGTGTATGTAAACTTCTGACCCACTAGAATTGTGATACAGTGAATGATAAGTTAAATAATCTGTCTGTAAACAATTGTTGGATGAATTACTTGTGTCATGCACAAAGTAGATGTCCTAACCGACTTGCCAAAACGATAGTTTGTTAACAAGAAATGTGTGGAGTAGTTGAAAAACAAGTGGTTTTAATGAATCCAACCTAAGTGTATGTAAACTTCCGACTTCAACAGTATGAATGAATCAATTAAATCAACTTTCTTTAAAAAATAATGAAGTGTAAATGTTCGAATCAATGAATGTGAGAATTCATGAAGATAAGGTCTACAATAGGGTTTTTTGGAAGCACAGGGTCAGCCACAGGGTCAGCCACAGGGTCAGCCACAGGGTCAGCCACAGGGTCAGCTGCAGTGCATGGCTGCTGGATGGGGAGCAGATAGTGGTTATTTCCCAATTATCTCTCCTGCCTCGCGAAGTATGCACTTGTCAACTTCACTTCACTGATTTGAAAGGAAATGACTGGTATAAGAAATGTGGTGGAAAATTCCACTAGTCCATGCCTCCATTAATCCAATGTGTTTAGATTTGTGGGAAGTAGTGAACGGGTGCACACTTCAGGAGAAAGGAGATATTATTGGGACACACCGAGGGATTAAGTGCCTAACATGGATGCTGGTTCCCTGGTTCTTCTCCCCAACCTCCACCAGAACAAGATGGACCATAATCCTGATCCCTGTGGTAAAAGCTTGCAGGAGCCTAGTCTGCTCCCAAATAAAATAATTATGATAAGATTATTATATGACCTTAGCTAGCTACTTTATTCAGGGTTTTCCCTCCTTTCCGCCATTTAAAAAGGAGTATTCTCTTTTTTTTCAGGACTCCTGAACTGGCTATGCTTGAATCTCAGGTTGAATACAGTCCTTTCAATTGCTTTACACCCAGTAATAAAACATATAATTATGTTCTACAGGACTACTCTTATCTTAGCCCTCCTTCAATTTCCCCACCCTCTCGGTATTTCAATGGCTTTTCAAAAGTACTTTTAAGCTATGTCAGGTCACTGCTGCTGCGTGTAATGTATCGTATACTGTACAGCTCCACAGAATAATTCAAAACATATTTAGGGCTTTTAATTTTCTAAGGAATGCAACAAAAGAGCCCCATTTCTATGGACTTTTCCCCCCACAAAAGATGGAATATGTTTGAACTTACAGAAAAATAGGCAGATGTGGATTTATTTACCTGCATATAACAGTGGTTCATTCCACCATAGCTACAATATCACCCTTCTGTATGTCACAATGGTCATTTTGGTCAAAGCCTTGAAATCATGCCATGCTGGGAAAAGTAGCCTAACACCCACAAAAACCTGCTTGATTTTCTCCTCTCCTCCTTGTTCTTCTTGCACCTTCATTTATCTTCATCAGCCAGTATAGCGTCTTAGTTTAATCAGATCTCATTGTTTAGAAGTGTTGTATTCCTCATTAGGAGCTATTGTTTAACAAGCGCATTTAATTACGACTCCTAACAGACTATCATCGGAGCGTTTTGCTAAGGGAAGAAAGTGCATCAGACAGTGGCTGGCTGCTAATAGGTGTGTGTGCGTGTGTGTGTGTGTGTATACGTGGATCACAGAATACAAGCCCCCTGAAAGTCAAACCTGACACCTCATAAGGTCTCATGAGACTCCCTCCCCCAGGTTTCCTGAATGTGACAAATACACACAGAATAGGAATACCAGATTTGAGTCTATCTCAGTATTATATCATCCATTTTAAGTCAACACACAAAAGTGTGGATGCAAGGTATGAGAAGAGAGAAAGTTTAGACTTAAAGGGGTGCGGGCAACGCTGTTGTTGTGTTTGTTTCCTGTGCTGCGAAGGAGAAGAAGATGTTGTCTGTGGGGGCTCGGGGGGGGGGGGGGGGTTACAATGCTGTCACCGTGTAGCGTGTGGAGTAGGTGTGAATTATGCAAATTCTCATGACACATACTTGGACAGTATTCGCTAAAGGAATCGTCATTCAAGTGAATGCAGCGGCCCCGACACACACAAAACGTAGGCCTTCTACCTTGAGGCAGAAGCTTATCTTATTTGCTGCTCCTTTTTAAAGTGAGAGGATTAACATAAGCACCTCTGCCATTGTGCTCGCTCTCAAAATAATTTTATCTGCTAACGCTCTCAGCGACAATCTCCGTTTATCAGGTAACTGAATATCCTTCCTCTCTCTGCTCCGCCAGCCAGCAGATGAAATGTGCCTTGGCTTTGAGGATCTCTCTCTCTCTCTCTCTCTCTCTCTCTCTCTCTGAGACACTTCAGAAAAGGCGGATAGTGACAAAGAGTGGCCAGGGGGCTCTCCTACAAACAACAACCCACACTTCTCTGGGTAGAGGTAAAGAGGGGGAAGAAGAAGGAGGTGATGGATTGCAAGTTAGGAGGCTTCTCCAATGAACTCACTGTACTGTACATACAGTACTGTGTATGCAAGACAGTACTGAAGTGTACACAGTACAGTAACATGGTTATCTTTCAGTTTGATAACCATCCTGTGTCTTTCCCCCTTTTTCTCTCTCTTCATAACCAACCCTTGACATGATCCCAACATGTAAATCTAAAGTCCCTTCGGTGCGATTCCCATAACTGCATTTTTCTCTCCCTCCTTCCCTACCGCATAAAGAACTTTTAAGCTCTCCCTCTTGGTTTCCTCCCTATGCCCTGTGGAAATTGCCCATTAAAAGGCTTTTTTGGCAGCTCCGGCTGACAGGAAACAGAACAGGAAATGATATAATGGTTCTAGAATTGAGCGCTTCTCCCATGCCCAGCTGCTCTGACTGTGACCTCTGAGTTGACTGGGAGCTGTGAGGTGGCATGTTTGGCATCAGTGCTCTCTCTGAATATCTTTTATTTTTTCTCTCTCTGTCCACGTCCCAAATGGAAGCCTATTCCCTATCTAGTGCACGTTGGGCCCGGGTCAAAAGAAGGGCTCTGGTCAAAAGAGGGGAACCAAAATTTGGGGGATTTTTAACAGTGGGGAGCGAGAGTTCCTATGTCGCGCTACAACATGAGGTGAAAAAGGAGGCTTTTTCTTTTTCAGTCAGGAGTAAAAATAGACCTCCAGGCAACCACTTCAGTTCTTTCAATGACAGTGAAGAGGATGGAGAGAGATGGAGAGTGAGTTTCAGAGAGTGGGATTTTCAGAGAGTGATTCCAATCTACAGAACCCGATTTGTCCTCTATACTGTATCTCCGATTTCTTTAACAACCATATTGTATCTGCAGTTCTTGTTTTCAAAGTGTTTTTTCAAAGGAAACTTCAAAGTAAAATAAAGGTTGAATAAATAAAATATGTTCATATGCTTGGAATGTGAACAATACAAATGAATGTGAGACAAAAGACATCAAACAATATTGTCTTGCCTTGTGACCTACTCGCCTCATGGTTAATGCAAGCCACCCATGGCCCTTTCCTTTCGTCTGTTGTGTTATATCTGAGGCATGTCGTCCTTCGGTAACGGCTGCCCGTCTCTCTATACCACGTACACCATCCCACTATGATAGCTGTGCATTAATGTCACTCACTTCCTGTCTGTGTCTCTCTCACACACATGCACGCAGACACACATACATGCACACACACACAGACGCATGCATGTACAGACAAGCGCACACCCTAGCACACACTTGCATGTGCACGCAGGCATGCACAGGCACTGTAGCAGTAGTAACAGTGTATTGGATTGTTGTTGTTGAAGCCGTGGTCAAAGGGTTACAACTGCCACTGATGAGTCCAGACTATAGACTACCCTGCTACTGTATAACGTATAAAGAACTGAAGCTCATCTCTTTCATATTTATGGCATGACTGGTTTGAGATGGACTGATTGTAGAGTTTAATTATAGGGGACACAATGGCCACACAATTCAGTTCTTCTCTTTTTCTCTCGTCCCTTCTTTTCTGAGGCGTTGACACGCCACACACTCTGGTGCCCACTGCCGCCCGCCCGCCCGTCGATGTTTTACACTCCAAACAAGCTGTGCTTGCAGAATAATTTAATTTGATCTGCCGCTGTAATTGTGCCTCCAAAAAAAGAGGGGACAGTGCAACTTTAAATGTAATATGCACAAAAAGTAAATTAACTGTGGAGAGAGCAAGAGGAGAGAGAGAGGGAGAGAGAGAGCCCTTGTGATGTGTTGAGACTTTGCTCTTGTGCTCGTGCACACACACAAAAATCATCTGGCGATGATAAAACACCACAAAGCAAAGCGTTAGGAATTTTATTAATGACTGCAAGACAGTATGCAAAACATCAAAGGTCCACGGAAAAGATTAATGACCTAGTGTGAGACTGTTTAATTACCTCTGGCTAATTAGATTCTTGACCAAATATTTAATATCTGCATTCCCCTCCAAAGCCTAATTGAGATTCCACCGTATTTATCAATCTTTCAAGAAAACCCTTAGTGATGCTTCTTTTCTTTTTGCACTTATGGTTTCCCCATTTATGGACAATTATTCAATAAATTACAGGCAGGGCTATTCCCGAAAAATGTGAGATGGAATAATGTACTTAATAGGGGATTTCCCTGTGTTTATTTATACTTAGTGAGGGTTATCGATGTGATCTGTTCTAATGAAGTGTTGATGCTAATAAACAGACTTAGCAGGGTGCTGTAAACTCCCCCTGTCATTCAGCAATTGTAATATCTGGACCTGCTGGCTGAGAAAGAAAGGAGTCTCAAAAATGACACAATCTAGTTACTTGTTATGTTTTCCTCTCCTTGGTGTCTGTCTGTGGATTATCTGGGTTGGTGTTTACTAGGGTACACACACACACACACACACACACACACACACACACACACACACACACACACACACACACACACACACACACACACACACACACACACACACACACACACACACACACACACACACACACACACAAACACACACACTGATTGCTCTAATCACCCTGTCTGAGCCCCACAGACACATTATCTATTCCTAGACCCGTTGTTGTCGTACACTAATTATTATACCAGGATTATCGAAGTCAAGGAACACAAAACTATAAAATGTTGAATTTGAAGAGTGTCTATTGCTAGTTAGTTAGTTAGTTAGTTAGTTAGTTAGTTAGTTAGTTAGTTAGTTAGTTAGTAGTAAGAGTTGCTTATGGGTTGCTTATGGCAGTTTAACCAGGTTGTCCCCTCCTGTGAAAGTACACATGGATACGTTCAGGGTGCAACAACATAATACGATGATGGTGGATGTGCTCACTGCTCACACAACACAGCACCATCTGGTGTCCCTCTATTGCATTTCCACTGCAGACTTCTACACACACACACACACACACACACACACACACACACACACACACACACACACACACACACACACACACACACACACACACACACACACACACACACACACACACACACACACACACACACACACACACACAACCACACACACCCACACACACACACACACAACCACACACACACTTTGTGAAGAGTAAATTAACACACTGTGCTGCTGGACCATAATAACAAATAATTCTTATGAAACAATTGTAGCCACGACTACAGCTTTCTAATTAGCCAACATTCCAGGACAAACACTGATACTAAACACATAGGCTTCATCCCAAATGGCACCCTATTCCCTTTGTAGTGCACTACTTTTAACCAGGGCCAATAGGGCTCTGGTCAAAAGTAGTGCATAATAGGCTGCTATTTGGGACGCAGCCATACCCTCTGATCCCTCTCCCTCACATCCCTGGCTTCTTCACCCACCAAGAACTAGATGGGAGCAGATCCCTGGTCCTCACTGGTATTTCATTAAAGGCAATTAGAAAAGGAACGCTGTACCGTCCCATAAGGCTCAATCTGAATCTGAAAGAAAGCATAGGCGAGAGTTTGATGTATTAGCTCGTTGAGCTGGAGTGTGTACGACATCGCTTTCATCAATAAATAACAGTTTCGCTGACATCTCATCGTGTCTGAGGTACAATTCTAACAATTACAACAATTAACACTTTCAAAATAAACCCATTAGCTAACCAAGAGGGCTTACTAACACAGTTAAGTACAGGCTTCTGCTTTCCAAAATGTATTTTCCTCAAACCGCAAAAAAATGCAGCATACATACAGGACAGTAAGGCGACTGCGACACAAATAGCAGGACATCTGCTCTTGTATTTATGTTAGCCTCGGGTTCCTACCATCCAGCTACAGTAGCCAGATTGACTTCACATTTGTCTAATTTCTTTAAGATTGCATCAGTAGATACAGATCAACCAATAAAAGCTTTGTTTAAGGGTCACTTTGTTCAAGGGTCACTGTTTAAGGGTCATACTGTCTTCAAAATAAAATACCATTGCAATATTGAGACATGATCATCACTTGACCATGAGACAGAATCATGATTACTGTGATTTTACCTGTTCAAAAATAAGCCTCTTTACCCCACAACATGTAAGGTAAGAGATGCAGGTAAGAGATGCAGACAGTGTCGAAGTAACAAAAGTGTATTACTAGAACAGGGGCAGGCAAAACGACAGGCTAAGGGCAGGCAGAGGTCAGTAATCCAGAGAGGGTGCAAAAGGTCCAGAACGGCAGGCAGTCTCAGGGTCAGAGCAGGCAGTGGTCAATAATCCTATGTGGTGTGCAAGGTACAGAGCGGAAGGCAGGCTCAGGTCAGGGCAGGCAGAATGGTTGAAACCGGGAAAAACTAGAAACAGGAACCAGAACAGACAGGAGCAAGGGGAAAACCACTGGTAGGTTTCACGAAACAAAACGAACTAGCAACAGACAAACAGAGAACACAGGTATAAATACACTGGGGATAAATGGGGAAGATGGGCGACACCTGGAGGGGGGTGAAGACAAGCACAAAGACAGGTGAAACAGATCAGGGTGTGACAGGGCCTCTAGTGGGGAAACAGTTTGCTTGGAGTTACATAAAGAACAGTATGTGAAAATACAATCAGTCAATCTCCTGGGAATGCTCCCTGTCACATAACATTTAGGCAACCTTTGTCTGGGTTCACTTGCGCTCCTATCTCCATCAATCCATGCATCCTGCAATTCATAAATACTTCTTGACAGTAACAATCCTACAAGACACTCTGGCAAATGAAAACAGGTTAAACTCAAGAACCCAGACTTTTCTGTTAGCAAATGCATCTGGCATTCTGTACAGTAGACTAATTAATTCACACCTTCATTCCTTTGTACCTGAACTCAGAATGCATCCTCATTAGCTGGTTGTAATTCCTTCCATTTGTTGGGGAAAGGTCAGAAGGTCTGTATGAACTCATGTGGTTTACAGGGGACCGTTACCTCTGGATGGCCCTGGGCCTGCTAACATCATCCCTTTGGTGTTCGCTTCGAACTGGAATGGCATCCAGCGCCAACGAACAAGGAGAAAGATGCTGCCGATAGCCACAGGTCTCATATAGTACACCGGCCTTGCAAACACGCAGGAAACACATAAAAACACGCACAGGTCTTTCACACAGCCCACACATACAGGATGTATACAGGCTATACAGACACACACTCAGGCATCACACATGCTCAGGCGTCACACACACACACACAAAGGCCTCAATTGTTCCAGGTCGCTGATGGTGCAGCCCCGTTCTGTTCTGAGTTCATCTGTATTTACTGATCCCAATCTGAGCAGAAAGAAAGAGGGGCAATAATTGATGAATCTTCACTGTTGAAATGCATCTATCATTAGCAAGATGGAGACAAACATGCAAAAGTTTCGAAAACAAAATGTTGATGTGACTATGTACTTTCATCGATAATCTGTAGTAATATAAAATCTAGGGAACGTCTACGATAAGCGGATTGAATGGCCACACACTAGGCCTTGGCCCGCTAGACTAAATTAGACATACTGCTGTATTGCCACACAGTCGTTGACCTTAGAAAAACCAAAGTTCGAACTGAAGTTGCTCTATAGTCACAGAGTAGTTCTACTGAGGTCAGACCTTTTAATGGCAAAGAAAGAATGAGTCCAAGTGTACAGTCATCAAATCATCATGAAATGCCAGTGTGTGATATCAAAAACAGTCATATTTCCCCTCGTATCTTATTTCCTGAGTTTGTAGTGTACACATCCTAATAAAATCAGCTGCCCTGCGAATCAGACCACTTAAAGTTGAAACTTGGGGAAGAATCGTCTGAAGCCGCTGGTGTTTCCCCCTATTTGCTTTGATCAAACGGAACTCAATGAATCTAACCAGATAAGGATGAAAGCTCTTTGCTCAAAACTCAGTGTTAATAAATGAATAACGATCATTATCCCATTTCAGAGTACCGTTTATTGCATTTCTGTATGCAGGCCTAAATGTAATTTCTCTTATTTCTGTAATACAAATCATGGGAGGAAATAAGTCTATGATAGGATATGATGAGTCACTGCGGTAAAATGCTCCTGATTCTTATCGGAGGAAAATCAGATCTTGTTCCTCTCTTTCAAGATGTACATCTTCATCCCCGCCAGATAATGTCTCTGAGCAGTGACGGTAAATGTGGAGAAGTGGAAGTAAAACGGTGATATGTGCTGCCCCTGGCTCGGTGGGAGTGGAGAAGACCATCATCCTATCAAGAAATGACATCATGTAACTCCCGAACTCTGGCAGTCAGATCAGTAACACTTGGGGGGAAAAGCAGAAAAAAAGAAGGGACAACAGGATCCAGCTTTCCCATTTACCATTGTCTGAGACTGGTATGAGTCGAGAGCACAAGGGACCGAGTGTCTCCTAGCTTCGTCACTTATAAGGAAGGAGTTTGAAACTTTGGCAGTTTTTCTGTTTTTTTTTATGTCATTTTTTTAGGGTCTAATTCTTCAAAAAAGGGCATGTGGGGATTGTCGCAAAAGAGTCTGATATGCTTAGAGACAGTAATGCTGCAATGAGGACATATCAATGGACACATTATCGAGAAAACATAATGCCACAGTAACGCTGGACCCTTTGATATGTACTGTATGAATTCAGTCATTGTGTACTCAATTATACACTTATTGCTATTTTTGTACCCTGTCCATTCAGAACATTTCACTTGCTTTACATTATGAACATCTTTTAAGATCTCGTCTTGTCTCCGGTTTAGTAGGTTGACAAACATGTCTCTGAGAGGAAAGGTTGGCTGTCGCGATGCTTGTTATCGCTGGCCATGGTTTATATGGCATGGTGGATAGTAGCATACGTTTCCCATGACTGTGAATTTACCATGCAGTCATCAGTGGATGAGCAACGTATGAAAAAATAAATGTTGGAAAGTTCCCCCTTTTGCCAACAAAGATGCTCTTGTTTATTTTTTGCTGTGTCTGTAACAGGAGAAAATACCCCATGTCCAACCGTTGCTTTGGGTGAATTGTGGAAACACTGCTGTGATATTTCGGTAGCCAGCAACTCGCAGGGTGGTGTATCTGAGATCAAGGATAGACAAGGGCAGACACCCAGCCAAAATAATATAAAACCCAAATCTCTCACTGACTGGGCCTAGAGTGTAAGCTGTTTTCTAGGTATACATACCCATGAGATTGATGTGTGATTTGGGTGAGCTACGCTACATTAAGCTTGAGCTTCAATCAAGTAAAATAAACATGCAATTACTGTATGTAAACTGCAAAAAAGTACACAAGATTGTCCTCATTTCTGAGGTAAGTATTTGACAATATGTTGACCCTCTAGACCTAAAATGTTGTAATGTATTTGTTCTACAATACAGCATTCTGGAGACTGTTATCTGCTAGGGGGTTTCAGAGGGAGTTTCTGTCTCCATGTGCTTTAAACGAATAGATTTATGTTAAGGTACATTTTAGGCTAAACACATTACAATGTGCAAGACACACCGGCACTTCATCTGATATAGAGACCAACCTAGCCATGGGAACCAAATATAAATCCCCCAAAATAAATCCCCCATCAGACAGACAGGTAGGTCACCTGTCTGTCTGATGACTGAATGTTCACCAAGGTGTGTGTTTTTGTTTTAGGTAAGTGTGTCAAGACTAGAACCTAATGACCAAAAATATAACAGAGTATCTCAGGAAATGGGAATGACATCTTTTAATGATAGAGCGGTGGATAAATTGTTTATGGTGCTTTTACGGGGACCGTATTCCAACCACTCTCTCTGTGTGTTCAGTGAATTATTCAGAGGAAAAAGCTGTTTGTTTCAGAAGAAGGAAGGCAGCAGCGTCTGAAGCATATGGAGGGAAATCACATTGAAAGCAGTGAGCAGTAAATTAATAGTAACAGATGCCAGGATGTCTGGCCACTGCTTTCTTTAGTTTTTTTTCTTCCACTTCTTTCTCCAAGGAGTCTTGCATTCTTTAAGTTTTGAAACAATACTATTGCAATTTCTTTCTTTATTTCAGTTTAGTTTCAGCTTTTACTCCTGCGTCAAAGAGTTTGTTTTATTCAGGGTTCTCACGTGATTTGAAACCTTTGGGAAATGATTCCATCTCAGGCCCTTAAAATGAGTTATCTTGATTTTAGGTCAAGTCAACATTTGCCTAGACTGAGCCTTTAAAGTCTGCCACGATTGTAGCTCTAATGTTGGCTTCCACTTTTGTTACTCCTAGCGTAAGGCACCCTCATGCATAGGATTATAGTGTAGTGGAATAGAAATATAATAGAAATGGAATAGAAAACCTCTTCCACATTACGACAACACAACTCCAGCTCCTAAATTGTCAAATGTTAGTCAACGTATGATGTATGACCTATGACCACACTGTTCGTGAGGAGTGTGTGGTTTGTATCTTTTACCTGAGGGAAAAAAATACAACTAAATAACTGACCGAAAAATTGTGCAGAAAGACATTGGCCTCCTTTAAACTACAGCAATTGCCGTCTAAGAAATCAACCTTGCTGCAATGGCAGATATCATCTGTCTGAGAGATGCAAAACACACATGACGGCAATCTCTGTGATCTCTACACCGATAACAATTATCCTTCAGGAAGCATAATGACAACTGCACACCGTAATCAAGGGTATGGCGGAGCAATTAAATCAAACGCTTTCATAAGCCATTTTAAGATAACAAAGAATGATGACAAGACGCGAGAGGAAAAGGAACAACAAACGACGAGATACTTCTGAAGTGCATGCTTGACCTAGACAAAGGGGAGGGAGAAGAAGAAAAAATGGTATTAATATTCTGGTATTAATCTAGTCTAAATGCGCGTACGGAGAGATTTGCGGGGCTGTGGACGGGCTGGGAGGCTGAGGCAAGGGTGGGTGATGATTGAGTGTGTGGGGCTATTGTGATGGGGAGATACATGGCCCAATTAAAGCTAAAGGATTCAGTTTACGCTCTGTCATCCGTGACAGTGTAAGGTGTCTTCCATTTCAACCCTAATGGAAAATAAGTCAGGTAATTGTCATTGTGCACTGGGTGTCATCATTTATTAAATGTGTAATTCGTCTTCACAGCGAAGCGGTGAAAACAGGTGCATTGATTTATTATAAATAAACAGGTTTCATAGAACTGTTTGTGTTGGTCACGAAACACCTTATAACGTGTATATTACTGCAAATCATGCCAACACAAAACACACACACACACAAACAACACATATGTACACACAGATGCATGTATGCACGAATGCACGAATGTACGCACGAATGTACGCACACACACACACACACACAAAACACACATAATTGTACATAAACACGTACATTTTCTTTCGTAAATAGTGGGGAGCACAGTGGGGAGTGGGGTGGAGCACAGTGGAGCATCACGGCGTGAACTCAGATGGTTTTGAACAAGTTTTAAGGCCTCAAAACCGTCGTGTACTGTATCTTTTAGGTGTGAGACAGAGGGTTGACACACAAAAAAAGAGATTCAGCGTTTAGTGTTTTCTTTCCCAGTTACAAAGAGGCGCATAAAAAGTTACAAGGTTGTCCCCTGTGGGGTTACATTCCAAACAGCACCTGTCAAAGCAGATGGGGCATTTAAATAACATTCTTTGGGAGGTATTTGTTACACTGTTACTCAGGAGTACCTGCTGTGCTCGGCGATGCTTTCGCTGCTGTTGTTCTTTCTTTCTGTGTGAATCTGTTCCGGAAAAACATCTCAGTTTCATTAAACACTCCGGACTACAAATTGCAATGAAGAACACGGCATGTGTTTATGTTGGTATCATTGCGAGCTTAAGTGCAAGTGCTTTGGGTGAGACGGAGGAGATATGGCTTTATTTAGGAGAGGAAAAACACTTTGCCACTGTAAGTGGATTCACTGTCTACAGTGCCTTCAGAAAGTATTCACACCCCTTGACTTTTTCCAAGTTTGGTCGTGTTACAGACTGAATTTTAAATGGATTAAATTGAGATTGTGTGTCTACACACAATACCACATAATGTCAAAGTGGAACTATGTTTTAGACTTTTTTTATTATTAATTAAAAATGAAAATCAACCCCTTTGTTTAGGCAAGCCTAAATAAGTTCAGGAGTAAACTTTTGCTTAACAGGTCACATAATAAGTTGCATGGACACACTCTGTGTGCAATAATAGTGTTCAACATGATTTTTGAATTACTACCTCATCTTGGATGGTGTATCAATACACCCAGTCACTACAAAGATGCAGGTGTCCTTCCTAACTCAGTTACCAGAGAAGAAGGAAACCGCTCAGAGATTTCACCATAAAGGCAATGGTGACTTTAAAACAGTTACATAGTTTAATGGCTTTGATAGATGAATGAGAATGGATCAACAACATTGTAGTTATTCCACAAAGCAAAGATAATTGACAGAGTGAAAAGAAGGAAGCCTGTACAGAATAAAAATATTCAAAAACATGCATCCTGTTTGCAATAAGGCACTAAAGTAAAGTTGAAAAAATAGGGTAAAGAAACAAACTTTATGTCCTGAATAGAAAGCATTATGTTTGGGGCAAATATAAAAACCCATCACTGAGTACCCCTCTTCATATTTTCAAGCATGGTGGTGGCTGCATCATGTTATGGGTATGCTTGTCATCGTCATTTTTTTAGGATAGAATGAAATGAAATAGAGCTAACCACAGGGAAAATCCTAGAGGAAAACTTGGTTCAGTCTGCTTTCCAACAGACACTAGGAGACACATTCACCTTTCAGCAGGGCAATAACCTAAAACACAAGGCCAAATATACACTGGAGTTGCTTACCAAGATTACATTGAATGTTCCTGAGTGGCCTAGTTACAGTTTTGACTTAAATTGGCTTGAAAAGCTATGGCAAGAAATTAAAATGGCCATCTAACAATGGTCAACAACCAACTTGACAGTGCTTGAAGAATTTTTTTAAGAATACATTTGCAAATATTGTACAATTCAGGTGTGCAAAGCTCTTAGACACTTACCCAGAAAGACTCACAGCTGTAATCACTGCCAAAGGTTAACTCTCAGTGGTGTGAATACGTATGTAAAATATATATTTTTGTGTTTCATTTTCAATATATTTACTTAAATTTCTAAAAATATATTTTCACTTGGTCATTATTGGGGAGTGTCTGTAGATGGGTGAGGATAAAAAATCTACAGTCTATTCAGAAAGTATTCAGACCCCTTCACTTTTTCAAAATGTTGTTAAGTTACAGCCTTATTCTAAAATGGATGATTTATTTGTTTTATGTAATCAATCTACACATAATACCCCATCATGACAAAGTGAAAAAATATTGTAAATTTTTTGGGGGAAATGTATTCAAAATAAAAACTGAAAAATCGAATTTACCTAAGTACTCGGATCCTTTACTCAGTATTTTGTTGATGCACCTTTTGCAGTGATTACAGCCTCGAGTCTTTTTCGGTATGATGCTAAAAGCTTGGCACACCTGCATTTAGGGATTCTCCCATTCTTCTCTGAAGATTCTCTCAAGCTCTGTCAGGTTGTACAGTATGGGGAGCGTTGCTGCAGAGCTATTTTCAGGTTTCTCCAGAGATGTTCATTCGGGTTCAAGTCCCGGCTCTGACTGGGCCACTCAAGGACTTTTCCCGAAGCCACTCTGTGTTGTCTTGGCTGTGTGCTTAGGATTGTTGTCCTGTTGGAAGGTGAACCTGTTGGAAGGAGTGCTGCAGAGATGGTTGTCCTTCTGGAAGTTTCTCTCATCTCCACAGAGGAACTGTGGAGCTCTGTCAGAGTGACCATCGGGTTCTTGGTCACCTCCCTGACCAAGGCCTTTCTCCTCCGATTACTCAGTTTGGCCAGGCGACAGCTCTAGGTGGTTCCAAACTTCTTCCATTTAAGAATTATGGAGGCCAGTGTGTTCTTGGGGACCTTCAATGCTGCAGAAAATGTTGTGTGCCCTTCTCCAGATCTGTGCCTCAACACAATCATGTCTCAGAGCTCTACAGACAATTCCTTCGACCTCATGGCTTGGTTTTTGCTCTGACATGCACTGTCAACTGTGGGACCTTATATAGACAGTTTTGTGTCTTTCCAAATCATGTCCAATCAATTGAATTTACCCCAGGTGGACTCCAATCAAGTTGTAGAAACATCTCAATGATGATCAATGGAAACAGGATGCACCAGATCTCAATTTCGAGTCTCACAGCAAAGAGTCTGAATACTTATGTAAATAAGGGATCTGTTTTTTATGTTTAATACATTTGCAAAAATAAAAAGCTGTTTTTGCTTTGTCATTATGGGATATTGTGTGTAGATTGATGAGGAATTATTTTAATTTTAATCCATTTTAGAATAAGGCTGTAACGTAACAAAATGTGGAAAAAGGTAAGGGGTCTGAATACTTTCTGAATGCACTGTATTTAATGCATTTTTTATTCAGTCTGTAACACAACAAAATGTGGAATAATTCAAGGTGTATGAATACTTTCTGAAGACACTGTATAATACTGTACGTCTCTGCACTTAGCAAAAACATGTCATCTGCACTGCTACTTTCAGTTAATCTGACTATTCTCTCATCATTGATTTAATTTACTTATTTCAGCAATTCAGTTTTTTTGGTACAGTTGTCTGTTGTTGGTGTGGCATATTATTCTGTTGTAATCTTACTCCTGAATCTTACTCCTACTTACTCCTAGTTTTTCTTGAGTGTATTTTTCACAAAGCTGAGATTTAATTTGAAGTCCAACGTGTAGGAATAGAGGTGAGTCATTGACACAGAGATGGTGGCATAGCAGGAAGTTCGTAATGCCGTGAACCAAGAAGTTGAGAGTTCAAATCCCAGGTGAAGAAGACAAGTTGAATAATAATTACTGTATAAATATGTAAGTTGAAAACACTGCAACTCTTTTGTGACATCCTAACGACAAATTTTTGTTTGCAGGGCATCACCATTTAAATCTCATGTGAAAAATATTAAGGTTATGTGATCACATATGAAAATCCACGTGAAACTTAACGTGAAATATCATCACGTGAACTATTGCAAAACCACATGTTTTTTTTACTGAGAAATCATGTGATTTTCCACATGAAATCATGTAGTTTTTCCGTAAATGTCCCGTAAGTACAAATATATATATATATATATATTTCATTGGTGGGAAAAGGCCTTAGGCCAAGCACCAGTGTCAAACCCCACCAAAAAAACAAAAAGAGCTCCATTTGTGTCCATAGAGCACAAATTAACAAAACCACCTACCACCTCATCCGGAAAACAAAACACTGTTTCTTCTAATCATTTAAGCGATTCTCTACACTTCTGTCTAAGTGAATCGTTCATGTCCCTTTATCATGTTATTCACTATTTGACAAAATCTACGACAAGTTCAAGGGGTTGTTGTCATTGACAGGCAAGAGAGGATGGGTTTGACTGAGTGGTCGTCTAGGAGAGGACAAGGAGAGGAGAGTGATCCCCTCTTGAGACGCCTTTACTGTCACTTTGGCAGCTTCCGTGTTTCACCACTTCTTTTCAATTTCTCCGGGCTGTGACCACATGGGAGCCCGGTGCGAGGCTGGGGGGAGCTGGGGGTCAGCGACGTTGTGTCCTCCTACGCCACTCTCTGCTCTAGCCCCTGCTTTCTGATGACAGGATGAGAATTCCTTAATGCACTGAGGGGTTCAGTGACCATTGCTCCACTGTCGCTCTCCTCTCGCTCTCCTTTCTCGCTCATCTCCTCTCCTCTGTCATTTCCATCTTTTTTCCTCTCCCCGGCACCTTCCCTTCCATCAGAAGAAAGGATGCCCTGGCCTCTTGTTCCGAGCATGCTGAACTTCATTCAGATTGTCACACACTTAGGAACTGACAAAATGCTTTCTCAGCCCCCTCCGTCAGTCAGACAATATTAATAAATCAAGGTCTCCATTGTGGACACAGAGGGCAAGACAAGGAATATCAAATATCAAGAGAGATACAAACAATCTGAAGAAAGCTAAAGGGTTGGGGGGGTAAAACACACACAGAGACATACAAACACACACACACTTCAGACGTTGTGGGCTTTTGTCCCAAAAGGCTTATAATGGGAATAGGCAATGTGACAAGAGTTAAAGCTGTGGCAAGCCAATGTACCAGATAAAAGGACATACAACACAAAGCTGTGCGTCCAGAGTTCTTGGGTTCCTGTCTGGGTTTTGGTCATACAGGTCTAATGCGCCAATACTGCCACCATTTGGGGTTTGAGACGGAGGGTGGAAAGGGGTTGTGGGGGAGCGGACAGGGGAAGATAGCTCCCCTTAACCTTCTTCAGAGAACTACTACTAATGCCCGACTGCATTTCCCACTGCAGACCCTGTACACCACAAACCCTTTCACAGTCCGTCACTCCGGCACAGAGTGGGAATGTTATGAAAACAAACCCACAGACAAAGGCAAAAATTGAAAAATGTAACAAAAAAAAAAAACACTACCACGTTACAAACAAGTTAAACAAATACAAATGCAAGCGCTGATTCATAAAAGCCCACAAACGTAGCTACAGTATAACAAATGTATTAGTTTGGGCTACAGACACTGAATGCCCTTGCTTTGTTGCTATGGCTTTGGTTTGCAGTAGTTTGTTGTGTGACTGAAGGACAATTGGTCCTTGGTGTAAAGTGAGTGTTTGGCTTTTAACGGACCTCTGTATGCCAAGTCCTCAGCAGCATGGCTGGGAGAGGATAGGACGATGCTAGCCTACTGTACCTTCACTGTCATTCAGGCCCATCTAGTTATGCACTAATCTTCTTGGTGCAATGAAAGAGCTTAACAGCTTTGCAACAGTATCCCTTCCCAGATGTCATTATCGCAATGTACTGTAGCTAGAACTGTCTCTCTTTGTTTATGAATTTCTTCATGGAAAGTTAACAGCTACCGCCATTGACATTCACAAAACCTCTCGTTCTCCATCACCATCTCTCTCTCCCACTCACACAAATCTCTCCCTAAAAAATCAGTGTGGTCTCAGGGCGTTTTGTATTATTCTGTACGTAAATCTGTGGCACTCCATTTAGTATGATATGTTACGTTACGTTAGTTTACATTATGAATGGATTAGCGGTCGTACAATATCATACAAATTAGGGGACGTATAGTATCATATGTCATTCCCGGTCGTACAATAGCATCCTATTTGGATGATGTAGCTTATCATACATCTTGGAAGATGTATAGCACTGAATGTCTTTATTTAAGACCTGGTTGCTTGTTGCGCCATTAAAACAAAGGAGAATTACGGGGAGAATTTACATTGGTGGCTAGGGGAACTAACCACAAAGGTTAGGAGAACTAAAGCAACAAAGGTCAGGTGAATTTAACTTCTTTGGGAACGGGGGGCAGTATTGAGTAGCTTGGATGAATAAGGTGCCCAGAGTAAACTGCCTGCTACTCAGGCCCAGAAGCTAGAATATGCATAAAATTAGATATGTAGATATGGATAGAAAACACTCTAAAGTTTGAAAAACTGTTAAAATAATGTCTATGAGTATAACAGAACTCATATGGCAGGCAAAAACCAGGAAGTGGGAAATCTGAGGTTTGTAGTTTTTTTAAGTGATTGCCTATCCAATATACAGTGTAAATGGGGTCAGATTGCACTTCCTACGGCATCCACTAGATGTCAACAGTTTTTAGAACGTTGTTTCAGTCTTCTACTATGAGAGGGCAGTGAATAAGAGCTGTTTGAACCAGAAAGCCTTTAGCTAAGTCTTGCGCGCGGCCGTTTTTAAGTAGCAGGTTAGGAGGATTGGGTTAAGTTTAGAATAAGGGATAGGGGACGGTTAGGTAAAATGCTACAGTTGTCCCCGACGAGACTCGAACATGCAGATAAGCCAGGCAGTAAAAATGATTTATTCTGTTGTGATTAACCAGTACCACTGTAGTTAGTAATTGAGTCAATGTACAGATGTGCTTCCATCCCGTATGTATACTGTATCAGCTCATGACTATGGGGCTCACACTGGACGTTATGAATCAAATAGACCAAAATATTAACTTTGTGAAGGTAAGTGGGAGGCTGAAAGGCCTCAACATTTCAAAACTCAAACAAGGAGAACCGGCAGGTTACAAGTGTCTGATTTTCCTGTAACCTCTACATTACAACATGGCCTTTTCCTGAACTACAAAAATCTCCTCTGCTTGCTACTTTCAGGCTTTGGATGAATAGATCTTGACCAAGTCAAACAATGTAAGGTTTCTACATTTCAGTGGAGTGAAGAAAGACTGCGAGAGGTATCGGATCATAACCTAAACTCATACAATATAGTAGCTCAGTATAGTAGTATACACTGAGTGTACCAAACATTAGGAACAATGGTTCTTTCCACAACATAGACTGACCAGGTGAATCCGGGTGAAAGGTATGATTCCTTAATGATGTCACTTGTTAAATCCACTTCCATCAGTGTAGATGAAGGGGAGGAGACAGGTTAAGAAAGATTTTTAAGCCTTGAGACCAGTGAGTCATGGATTGTGTATGTCTGCCATTCAGAGGGTGAATTGGTAAGACAAAAGATTGAAGTGCCTTTGAACGGGATATGGTAGTTGGTGCCAGGCACATCGGTTTGTGTGTCAACAACTGCAACGCTGCTGGGTTTGTCACGCTCACCAGTATCCCGTGTGTCTCAAGAATGATCCAAAGGACATCCAGCCACCTTGACACACCTCTGCAAGGCATTGGAGTCAACATGGGCCAGCATCTCTGTGGAACGCTTTCGACACATTGTAGAGTCCATGCTCTGACGAATTCAGGCTGTTCTGAGGGCAAAAGGGGTTGCAATGTTTTGTACACTCAGTGTATGTTTACTGAAATGAGAGAGTCTATATAGTACATTGTGCCGATCATTTATAACCTGAGAATATGTTGCGTTAGTACACAAGTTACTTCGCGACACATTTCATGTAACAAACACATTGTACAGCTTTACTTCCACCCAACACGGAATACCTCCTCAACAACACATTAGTCAACTAGCTAAGCCCCTAACTAGTGTTCTCTCTAGGCACAGCAGGAAGTGAGAGCAGAGGGGGATTGATAGATAAAGGATTGGTGGGGGTCCCTGGAGTTGATGCTCTTGCTCCTCTCTTTCCTGTACACACCGTCTTTGTTTACTCTCATTCGGAGTCTGCGATAAGAGCACTTAGACATAGTCAGGAGGCAGAGCACATACATTCCACCACCTCATTACCCAGGGCAGGCAGGCTACCTGATGATAGGATCTCTCTCTCTCTCTCTCTCTCTCTCTCTCTCTCTCTCTCTCTCTCTCTCTCTCTCTCTCTCTCTCTCTCTCTCTCTACTTCCTTATTTATTTATCTATCTATCATGCCACCAGACCCAGACTTTGCGGGTTACTGTTTTAATATCGTTGCTGAAACATGATTATTACCTCTTTATGCTGAAATTACGGGGGCATTCTTTTTGTCTTTCCTCAGCCGTTGCCAATTTTTCCTGCGTCGCACCCCATGGCATTAACATCTTTATCTCTCCATGTGCTCCTAGTTTTAAAACCTTTACCCCTGCTGTTTGAAAAATATTTCTCATTTTCCTCCCCCATGGTGTAGCAGAAAATCCCCATAGGCAAACCATTAGCGATCTCTTCTGCCTTTCCCAAACACTTATTACTATCACCCGTACTCCGTGCGCTGCCTCATTGGCTTTTGGTAAATTATGCAAATAAGGTGATGTTCAACACATAGTTTTCTGGTTTCTGCAACTGCGCAAGTTTGCACAGTTTTCCAGAAGCAGAAGAGAGAGGCCATTAAAGTGACTTGGATCTGTCAGCAAGATTTATGCATCAATGACAAATTATAATGCTTTTGTTCCTAATTTTTCCTCGGCACACACTTCTCTACTCAGGTTTAGTTAAGTTATGTGTTTGCCTTTTGGGGTCTTTCAGTCGAAGTTTCGTCTGTTTGTTTTTTGCATACAAATGTGCCGGTTCACAAATACATCTGCGCTGCGTTGATGATATGCATGGCTAGAGTTACTTAAATCAGTGTTGTCGTAAAATGTCAATGCAGACATCTCAGGGATAGATAGAGTCAATGTCTTAAAACCTCGATATGAGTCACATGAAAGTAGTTATGCTCAACTCACGACCAACATTCTGAGTGCAAGTGCAACAAAACTCTTGGAAGTTGGACTTTTTATCCAGAAGAAATGTGAGTGTGGCATTTAATGAATATTCAAAAATACATATATCCAATATAGGCCTCCATGGGGAACAAGTAAGAGCCCTACCCCATCCTTTACCTTAACCATCATCTTCCCCTCCATCTTGACAAATCTCGAAGTTTTTACTGTATGTTTCTTGTACCTTTTTCATTATGGGGACTGGCAGCCATTTTCCCCTCCAGTACTTTCTAATCATATTGGTGCTAACTTTGTACGCTTGATGATACCTTTTAAGTATGTCTCTTGCTAAGGTAATGACCAAAAACAGTGATAATAGCATCCATCACTTAAATACACCGCTGTCATTAAGGCAGTTTGTATTTGGGAGACGAACGCTTCCATAGCAGCAGGATGTGCGTCTAGAGAGAGAGAGAGAGTTGCCGGCAAAACACGTCGACAGTCTCAGGATCGTTCATGGCCATCTGAAGGAGGGGAAACTGTGGGCATATTTCACATGGCTTTTTCCCCCAACATGGCTTTCTCCATCTGCATGCAGCGTGCTGTATAATTGGTTTTCATTTACTTCAACGTGGCTAGTTGAAAAGATAGGCCGTTTCAATGAACAGATTAGGCCCAGTGAGTGCAAACAAATGACAAATCCCTCTTAACCCTGCGAGCCTCTCGATATATGCCCCCTCCCTTCCTCCACCGTCAGACATCACTCTCCTAATGTCATTAAACACAACTTTGTAGATTTACTTCCTTCAAAAGTGCCATTTAACCAAACCGCCGGGTCCAGGAAGGAAGAGCTTCGAGGGGAATTACAGGTTGCCAGCGTCGTCTCTTAGTGGAGGGATGAGGAGGAGTGACAGGGCCATCATTTCCAGCGCAGGGCCACCTCCCTGTGTGTTGTGACAACCAGTCATTATACCTCGCCGACATGCTCTCAGCTGCAGGTTCCTTCAACATGCAAATGGACACAAATGGCCCACGACTGTGGAGAGGCTAATAACGCCTTTTTATATATCTGCTTTACCTCCCCCTCGTTCTCCCCGTTCCCTTTTACTCGCCTGCTTTCTTTAAGGTGGAGGGGTTGCCGTTGAGAGGGGAGACTGGCTCTGAATACGGTGAATTCAGCCAAGTTACTGTCAGCCTTATGTTAAAGGAGATGGCACGCGTTGATTTGACAGGTCTATTGACACGCAGGGGAGTTGTACATACAGATAGAGGTATAGTGAAATCATTTTTTTTTAAACGCTCTCCTTCTGGAGGCTACCTGTAAAATGTTGCGCTAATTCCAAGACGACACACGCTTCTTCCTGCACATCCTACACACCTCTCTCCCACAAAAACGTCTTCAAATTCACGCTCTCTGATGACGAACGCAGGAATGAAAAGAGGAGAATGCCATGTGGCATCACCGCAGGTGTGATATCCTATACCTGATGGTGACAGTGGTAAGTACACCGCAAGTACGCCACATTCTTCTTCTAAGGTAAGCCATCAAACTTGAAACCACGTTTCATTTAATCAAAGTCATTAACTGTAGGTTGCAACCATATATTTATTTTGAACGGGAACAGGTCTAGCCCACTTTCATTGCCATTTTGATTGAAGTCAGTGATGCAGATATGTTTCAGGTACCGTAGACAGTACTGTTGCATGCATGGCGATATTTTGTTCATCAGAAGAGACATCTTCTGCTCTGATGTTGACAAGAGATGGATTGTTGATTTATGGAGTCATGATGACCAAATGAAATATATCTGCACATGTATGCAGAAGCACCTTATAGATGAGCAACGCCACAACACCGTGTTCCTGCTCCAGCAGAGTTTCACGTCTATCTATGATATTTTAGAGAAAAATACATATTTACCCTCTACCTACCACCTAGGTGAAATAACATATCTACAACTATGTTATCCAGATCCACCTTAAACTCCACCACTATGAAGAAGAAAAGAACCCGTTTTATATTCGTTTTTCTTGCATTAAACATTATACCAAACGGCAGCTGACTTTTTATTGCCGTTTTGCCTGAAAAAATGAATGATTTTATTTCATTTTATTCTGTTGGTCATATTTTATTTACGTTTCAGTCCACAATACATGTTTTTGATGAACAAAATCAGCAGGGGGAGGGTTTACGTCCGGCATGAAAATATATTCCTTCTCTCTACCACTATTTGGCTTCAAAATGGGAGAAAAGTTACATGTACACACAAGCCACACTTGGTTTACTTAGGCCATGTAACAAACAGAACAGAGTTGTTGCACGGAAGAGACTGGGAAAAAGAGAGAGCTCTGTCAATGTAGATTCAACAAAGGAAGTGATATAGTCAGATGTTTTTATTTGTATTTTATTCCAATGGTAACTGCCAGATCTCTTTAGCATCAATTACATTCTCTGAAGGTGACGGCTATTGCTAAATACTGCATAACCATAATCTACTGTATATTATGAACCAGGTCATTTGGGTCCTGGATGCCGATAGGCAGAAACAGAATTTCAGCCGTGTATCCAATGAGTGTACAAAATATTAGGAAAAGCTGCTCTTTCCATGACAGACGGATCAGGCGAATCCAGGTGAAATCTATGATCCGTTGTGGATGTCACCTGTTAAATCCACTTCAATCAGTGTAGATGAAGGGGAGGAGACAGGTTAAAGAAGGATTTGTAAGCCTTGAGACATTTGAGACATGGATTATGTATGTGTGCCATTCAGAGGGTGAATTGGCAAGACAAAGATTGAAGTGTCTTTGAAGAGGATGGTAGTAGGTGCCAGGCGCAACGGTTTGAGTGTGTCAAGAACTGCGAGGCTGCTGGGTTTTTTCCACGCTCAACAGTTTCCTGTGTGTCTCAAGAATGGTCCACCACCGAAAGGACATCCAGCCAACTTGACTGTGGGAAGCATTGGAGTCAACATGGGCCAGCATCCCTGTGGAACGCTTTCAACACCTTCTAGAGTCCATGCCACGACGAATTGAAAACAAAAGGTGTTCCTAATGTTTTGTACACTGCATATCAGACATAAACCGAGTGGTTCGAGCAATGAATACTGATTGGCTGAAAGCCGTGGTATATCAGGCCTATTACCAAAGGTATGGCAAAAGAAAATTGTTTTACTGTTCTAATTACTTTGGTAACCAGTTGATAATAGCAATAAGGCACCTTGGGGGTTTGTGGTATTACCACGTGTATGACAAAACATTTACTTTTACTGTTCTAATTACATTTGTAACCAGTTCATAATAGCAATAAGGCAACTCGGGGATTGTGGTATATGGCCAATATACCACGGCTAAGGGCTGTATCAAGACACCGCCAGCTTTGCGTCGTGCATAAAAACAGCCCTTAGCCGTGGTATATTGGCCATATACCACATCTCCTCGGACCTTATTGCTTAAGTATATAGTATGAACAGCTTCTCCAAGGACAGCAGTCAATGGTAAAAGGGTTTACTTTGTGGTTTTGTTGTGAGAGGGCATTCCAACACACAAGGATTTATTACCGTACCATTGTACATTATCTCATTCGAGTGGGATGCATGAATTCCTTTCAAAAATCACACTATGAATTTGTTAAATAAGAAACAAATGCTCACAAACATTAAATAATTCCATAACAATATTATAAAGGCTCCTTTTTATTGGGCCTTGAAGGATTTCAAGCTTTATCTTAACACATCACAAGCCATGTGTGCATAAATTCTGTCTTTAATTGGATGAATCAATTCCGAATAGATTCATTACATAAATGTGGACTGTAAAGACCAGACAACCCCCCCAGCAAGGATGGTCTTAAAACCCTACTAAAGTCGTTGAGGACTTATATAGCTAGAACTTTTGGATCATCTTGCTTTCCGGAGATACATTTTCTTAAATTAGATGACTACTAACATTAATATTAGATGCAACTTCTGTAAAGATTAAGCTCCAACGAAGGCTTGAAACCCTTCTAAGTGGCTGAGTCGGGGTTATACCATAACTCTTAGATGGTCTAGCTTTCCGGAGAAGGACTTAATAAAAACACTTATTTTCTTAAATCTGATTGTGGAACTGAACTCTATGTATTAGAATAAGACAGTTGTCACTGAAGGAAGAAACACTTTCCATACTGTGACCTTGGAATTCTATTCCATTTTATTACATCTCATCTATTCTATTCTTATCTATTCTATGATATTTTATTCTCCTCTATACTCTTCTATTATATTCTCTTCTATTCTTTTCTCTTTAGAGTTTTCGTAAGAGGGTTTCGAACCAAATAAACTCTGGCTAACACTATCTACAGTATATACTGTACATGAGGTCCTTACCAGTCCATTTCTGCCTCCTTACCAAGTTATAAGGTGCTTTCTTATCAAGTACAGCAGTGATTTGTGTCTCTCAGAAGCATATGCAAGCATAGATTCACATACTTGTGGCCAGTCACCACATTTTAAAACCAAATACCTCAGTGAAAATAAGATGATTTCATTGATTTAAACATTAAACTTGTTTGTTTTCTTCTTTTTAATCCTTCCTTTAAGATTATTAAGTGTGCTGAAATATGGGGTGAATAAATAACCATTCTAATTTCCTGACTATAGACTTTTTACACTTTTTACACTGTTTATATAAAACAGGACTTGGTGTTAGGATGGTCAAAGTGGGCACTGCAGAGCAAAGCCGCACTCCATCCCCACAATGTCCTTGAAAAGATGAAGAAGACATGCCACAATGAGACGCGTGTGTAAAGAGAGAGCGAAAATAGGATTTAAAACCTCTGGGCCAGTATTTATACTTCCCCGTTCTGCGATAAAGTGGCCCATAATCAGGAAATTGAGTTTTCTTTAAAAAATATTATTTGGAGAAAAAAAAACGAAAAAACAGACGAGCTCGAAGCAAAGCAGAGACCTCTTAATCTAATTAATTGATTTGCAATTTCCTCTAAACTGTGAACTGACAAATGTTGGCCTCCCTGTTGCTGAGCTCTCTCTCTCTGCGCCTTGCCTCCCTCCCGCTACCTGCTTAATGTAGTACAGCACATTAGAAGACAAAGGGATCCCCACCCGTTCCTAAACTATTTCAGACTAACCATGGTCACTGTAACGATTCATCGGGGCTCTGCCAGTGGTCACCTAAGGATTAAAGGGGGATGTACTCATAAGCTCTGTTTTCACCATTTCTATTCTTTGACCAAAAAGCCACAATACGTCCGAGACCAGGCATTAACATCGCTTGCGAATAAAAAAAACAGATCATCCTTGGATACCAAATCCCATGTTCTTCGATGCTGGACAGCTGAATGAAAAATGAACAATAAGCGGTTGACTTGGGTTCTGTAGCTAGTATCATCTGCACCAGCAGATTGCGGGGAAGAGAAATAAGATACAGTGACTTCACAGGGCCATTATAACACCATGCAGCCCTCTGTGTGTAAAAAATAGAATTAATCTGAAGCTCAATAGACCCGCGGCTCATTCCTAAGTAGCATGTTTCTGTACGGGGGAAAGATTTACCACCCATGGCTCCTTTCGGTGCAGTGTGAAATATGTCAGACCTTTTTCTAACTCTCTCTTGAATACACACACACACTCACAGATATGCACGCACACCCCAAAACAACAAAAATGAATGATTTTCACAAGCAAAAATCCTGTCAAGTCCTCTGAGAGTAGAATGAAATGAGTCTTTGGGAATGTTTGAGTAATCTCCCAAAAGTATTAGTCATTGTTTTATGGTTTAGCTGTTGTTCTGACTCCAGTGTGCACCTAATGTTTGGTACCAGGTGTACCTGACTCAAACTGAGGCCTGAACGGGATTATTACAGTAATCACAAAAGAACACCGAATGTGGATCAGTGTCAAAAAGTACAGAAAATAAGACGTGGGGAAACACAGAACAACACTGGCGCTGTTCCTTCTTGGACCACATAAGATCATCAGGGACATTCTCATTCTCAAACACAAGAACTAAATCTCCTCTCAATGTATTTAATAAATTCCACTTGACATTGGGAGGCTTTGGTGATGTCCTAGCCGTTTTTGGAGTCGACTGCATGAGCGAGGAGGAGAGAGGAGAGGAGAGTTCCTGTGGATTTGGCCAGTTGGAGGAGCCTCATATCTCTAGCTTGGCAGAAGGCAGGCACCAGGGATTTCATGGCTATTTGCCCATCCTGGTTCTTTTCTCTCTTCTTCTGCTTTCCTCAACGCACCGCTTCGGCAGTTTTTCTATTTCTCCTAACCTAACCAATTAGTATTTTCTTTGATTTACAGTATGTGTATATATTTTTGGGTAATAATATTAATTTTCCTTGAGATATTAGTTTTTTTATCAATGTAACCCTTTTATAGGTTACCGTACAGACGACTGCAGCTGATCTGTTATTTGGTGGGAGCATCTGCTTTCATGCACACAAATAACTTATCTCTTCTTGTAAGGCCTCGCAGACATCACATGCTAATGTAGTGCCGGAATATCTTGTATGCATATTCCTCACCTGCGACTATGCAACTGATATTAACACAATCGATTCAAGTGAGCACCTGACTCCGTAAGATACATAGCAATGTGCAAGCAAGCATTAGGCTATGACTTTTAGTTGACTAGCAATAATTGGTCTGAGAATTGAATATCAAAGGCAAGTATTTAATAACATTGTAAAATGAATGAATTCACATACAAGGCATAACCATAAGATACAAAGCAATACTGGCATTAACAAAGCATTCATAATCTAAGCATGATCAGAGAGAGAGAGAGAGAGAGAGAGAGAGAGAGAGAGAGAGAGAGAGAGAGAGAGAGAGAGAGAGAGAGAGAGAGAGAGAGAGAGAGAGAGAGAGAGAGAGAGAGAGAGAGAGAGAGAGGTCATGGGGAGGAGAGAGAGAGTGTAGGTGCAGTATCTCACCAGAGCAGTTCAGGAACGAAGGAGGAAGAGACAATGAATCTGAGGCTCTTTTATAACCATCTGAGTTGTTTGGATTCTAAATCTGAGTTGTTGACCACTAACATCCCTGTAAAGTTAACTTCCAATCAGACATCAGACCTACAGGATGTTACCACAACAGCGCCACTGCTTCTCAGAGGTGGGACAGAATGGGGGTCGGAGACAGCAGCACAGATCATTCAGAATTCCTAAGAAACACATAATCACTCTGAAAAGTCAGGTCGGAGGGCTGGAGCGCAACTACACGAATCACAGTACCCTCCTCTTTAAAGAGAAGTTTACTCTTGTACAGAGAGATGCTAAATGAGACAGAATATGAAATGAGGGAAATACAATATAAAGGAGTCATACATGCTTATGACAAGTCTTCAGATGCATTATAACTGCATCATAGTGCAGTTTAACTGTAGGTTACAAGTGTTACGGAATATCCCCATTAACTGTGGGTGAAGGCAATGTGATAAAAAGCTGAACTGAAGAGGTGCAGCGTGTTCTAACGTGGCTGCTGGGCCTCTGGATGTGTTCCAAATGGCACCCCATTCCCTAGTGCACTACTTTCGAAAGTAGTGCCCTATGTAGGAACTAGGGTGCCATTTGGTACTCAGCCTGTGTCTGTACTGGATCACGATCTCTCTTCGCAGCCAAAGGCAGTGTTAAACTGGCCAGCCCAGCCACAGCTGTGTCCTGCCTCAACCCACTGCGGTCATGTGTCTCTCTCTAGTCTATCTCGTACGTGACCTTTTTGATGTTTATCATATTTTTCCTGCCCCCTTTGTAAAACTTCAACTGAAAGGTTTTTATTGCGCTGCCCGGGTCGGTGAAACGTACTTATATATACCCTGGCATGCTATGGCTCAGACCAAACTCGATGGAAAAAAGTCGCAAATAGTTGCGACCTGTGTTCTCACACAAAGGCAGTGCTGCTGGGGTGTGTTGGAGACCCAGAGACCACAACACACCCACTAATGTAACGTTTGACTGCCAAAACAATACGGAGCAGAGGGAATATTTGGTCTCATCTCCATCTTCCTATACACTCAACAACAGGATGATATCACCCACTATTTTCCACCTTTACACTGCTCTGGCTCATAAAAAACCCATCTTGGCTTAGCTAAGAACAGCAATACCCAATTACAGGGTTGAGTAAAGTAAAAATGTCCTCGTCTGTATGTTTTAACACCCCTGTTCCAAACACTAAAGGAACCGATGGTTCCCCCCAAAAAACTGAGATTCCAAACGAACTGAGAGACAATGGTTTCATTACATTAGTAGGGTTTGGAGAGAATCGAGAGGGAATCGAGAGATAGGACATTGATGGATGAGTAGATGTGTTCCAGACCGCTGGACCTCAGTGGCTGGGTTGTTATGTGCTGAGTAACCCCATTTCCTGGCTGCAGTTGACCCTACCTGCTCCCATCAGCCACTGGACAATAGGCCACTGGTTCCACACCAGGGGTCATGGGAGGTCACGGGAGCTGGATGGGAGGAGGAGGACAGCTAGGCTCAGCTCAGAACTGAGGAAAGGCAGAGCCGTCTTTATTTGTCACATGCGCCGAATACAACAAGTGTAGACCTTAACATGAAATGCATACTTACAAGCCCTTAACCAACAGTGAGTTCAAGAAGAGTTAAGAAAATATTTACCAAATAAACTAAAGTAAAAAATACCAAACCTCTAGGCTGTGTCCCAAATTGAATCATATTCCTTATGTAGTGCATTACAGTTGACCATCACTATTCAACATTTTGACATTTTTGTCATTTAGCAGACATTCTTATCCAGAGCAACTTACAGGAGCAATTCGGGTTAGGTGCCTTGCTGAAGGGCACATTGACAGATTTTTCACTTAATCAGCTCAGGGATTTGAACCAGCAACCTTTTGGTCTTCCTCCTCCCATCCAGCACTATGGGCATTGGTCAGAAGTAGTGCACTAAATAAGGAATAGGGTGCCATTTGGGATTCATTTAGCTACCGGCCTGGCTGTGGTCTCACCACCAAGGCCTGGACAGAAGCACTACTCACATGCTCTCTTGTCCAGACCAGGCCAGAAGTTAGTCTAGTGTTCTGGCATTAGAGAATATTACATAAATGTATTCTGAATTCTTGTATATCCCTGGCCATTCTAGATTGATTAAATGAGTACTGTCTGAAGCTTTTAGTGAATACAATAATTCAGTCATTTTTTTTCATTTTTTGAATGAAGTATTGTACTTCGCTACCTTATTAAAACCATCTGTTAAAGAGTACCATTTTGTAGGCTATCCATAATAGTAGATTGAGGTCACAGAAAGTTTTACACTCTGGTACAGTAGCTAGCTAAGATAACTAGCTAGCTAGTTATGAATGATCAACATGTTTCTGTGGATGGCTATAGCACCTAGTATAGCTAGCTATCTATATATTTCAGGGGGGCTCATTAATTTTGCATTTCCATGATGTTCTGTTGTTGCCTCCAGAGCCAATTTGACATCAAGTATTTTAGCTCTATCCAGTGTGCCCTGGCACTACCCATTTGGCCTTGTATGGGTGGGTGGGTGAGTCCTTTTGAAATTAGCTTTTTTTTTTTTTACTTTTACTTGAGTAGTTTTACTTCTACTTGAGTAAAATGTCATTCAAGTCACAGTACTTCTACTTGAGAAGGATATTTCTGTACTCGTTCCACCCCTGCCGTTAACGTTGGAGGCAATCATTTATGAAATAATGTACGGAGCGATAACCGTATCTGCTTTGGTCACTGCTTGTTTTTCCTATAGACATTTCAGAACGTGATATTTTGAAATCCTAGTATAACACTAAATTGGGGATATACAGTACTTTTAGAAAGTATGAATATGCCTGGACTTAATCCACACTTTGGTGTTACACCCGGAATTCATCTACACACAATACCCCATAACGAAAAAGTGAATGCATGTTTTTAGGTTTTTTGTGTGCAAATGTATTGAAAATGAAATACAGAGATATCTGATTTGGATAAGTGTTCACAACCCCTTTGCTATGACACTCCTAATTGAGCTAAGGCGCAGCTGGCCGTCCAATGAAACCGAGTCACCGGGAGAGTGGCCAGACGGAAGCCACTCCTGAGAAAAAGGCACATGACAGCACGCCTGGAGTTTGCTAAAAAGGCACATGAAAGACTCTGAGAGCATAAGGCAAAAGAGTATGTGGTCTGATGAGATGAAAAATGTCACTTTTTGGCCTGAATGCAAAGGGCTGTGTCTGGAGAAAACCAGGCACAGCTCAACACCCGTCTAGCACCATGCTTACCGAGAAGCATGGTGGTGGCAGCATCATGCTATGAGGGATGCTTTTCAGATTAAGGGACTGGGAGACTGGTAAGGATAGAGGGAACAGTGAATGTAGCCATCTACAGACAAGTCCTTGATTAGAACCTGCTTCAGAGGGCAAGCAACCTTAGACTGGGGCGAAGATTTACTTTCCAACAGGACAATGACCCCAAGCATACAGCCAAAGCAATGCTAAATTGGCTTCAGAATAAGAATGTGAAAGTCCTAGTGCGACCCAGGCAAAGCCCAGACCTGAATCCCATTGAAAATATGTGGAAAGACTTGAAGATTGCTTTTCACCGCCACTCTTTATCTAACTTAACAGAGAAAATCTGCAAGGAAGAATGTGAGAAAATCTCCAAATCCAGATAGGCGAAGCTGATACAAAGGTGACTCAAAGCTGTAATCACATGCTTCTACAAAGTATTGAATCAGGGGTCTGAATACTTATGTAAATGAGATATGAATGTATTTCATTTTCAACCAATTTGCTAAAATGTTCTAAAACATGTTTTCAGTTTGTCATTATGTGGTATTGTGTGTAGATGGGTGAAACAATAATAATATTTAATACATTTTGAAATCAGGCTGTAACACAACAAAAAGTGGAATAAGTCAAGGGGTATGAATACTTTCTGAAGGCACTGTATTCGTAGAGTTTCTTTCCTAAAATGTTATGTATCAATTTTCAGAAAGGTTGACAAATTAGCTTTTATTGTTTAAATAACTTATGAAAGATTGTGTTTTTTACTCTGTAATCCTGGCATGGGCTTGTTCAATGACAGACGTGTATTTGTTTGAAATCTATCACTTGATGGTTTCATTTCAGAGAAACAGTGTACAAAACATTAGGAACATCTGCACTTTCCATGACATACTGTAGACTGACCAGGTGAATCCAGGTGAAAACTATGATCCGTTATTGATGTCGCCTGTTAAATCCACTTCAATCAGTGTAGAAGGGGAAGAGATAGGTCAAAGAAGGATTTTTAAGCCTTGAGACAATTGAGACATGGATTGTGTATGTGTGCCATTCAGAGGGTGAATGGGCAAGACAAAAGATGTAGCGTAAGTGCCTTTGAACGGGGTATGGTAGTAGGTGCCAGGCGCATCGGTTTGAGAGGGTCAAGAACTGCAATGCTGCTGGGTTTTTTCCACGCTTAACAGTTTCCCATGTGTATCAAGAATGGTCCACCAGACAAAGGACATCCAACCAACTTGACACAACTGTGGGAAGCATTGGAGTCAACGCTTTTGATACCTTGTAGAGTCCATGCCCCGACGAATTGAGGCTGTTCTGAGGGCAAACTGAATAGGAAGGTGTTCCTAATGTTTTGTACACTCAGTGTAAGTAGTACTGCTAGGGTTTCCACAGTCAAATGTAACAAATAACTACATTTTTAATAAAGAACTGCACAAAAATGTTTAACAAATGTATTAATACAGTAATATGAGATCTGTATGTAAAACATTCACATTTGACATTTTAGTAATTTAGTAGATGCTCTTATCCAGGTCGACTTACAGTTAATGCATTCATGTTAAGATAGCTACGTGACACAACCACATGTCACAGTCAAATATACAGTATACAAACATTCCATTCCAGCTAAACAAGGGATATATAGCATTATTGCAACAACAACAAAAACGTTTTAATACACACCCCAAAAAATACACACACATGAAGGTACCCATAAACAGTAATTTTTTGGTGAAAAACACAAATGTGATTTTTTGGGGGGGGACTATTGTGTTTTGGAAATAAACTCTTCATTTTTTTCCTAATGTGTTTGAGTATTGCACAGTTCAACCTTTTGCATATCCTCATATCCAGAAACTCACAATTTATTATTTTTGCAGAACAGCTACAATGAACCCCTTTCGCCCCCTAGCAGGACCTGTAATTTGTGCACATGGCCTCCAATGTTGTTTTAGGCCCTAATCCAAATCCATTGAAAAGGTATGTGGTTTTTGCAAAAAAGAATAAACAGCCATTTCATTTTACTCCCACGTCTCTCTCGGACAGTTGTCTCTCTGCTCTTCTCCACCTTGCCAACTCTAACACTGTGTCCCAAATGGCACCCTATTCCCTATTTAGTGCACCTCTTTTGACCATGTCCCTTGGACTCTGGTCAAAAGTAGTGCACTATCTATAGGGAATAGGTTGCCATTTGGGAGTCCCTTCTAAGTCCGGAGCCCAAAGAAAAGCACACATAAAACACTTTGGGGAAATCAAAACGAAGGGGCGGAACTGGAACAAAAAAGGTTACAATAAGAACCTAGGAACAAGCCAAAGTGTAGTTTAAACATAGCCCACAACACTGGTCTGGCACAGTCCTGCAAAAGACAACATAAGAGGAGAGGTTTGGGCGGTATGATCATGTGTTCCTTCTGCTGTGTTTTGCCTCGTCCCAAAAGGCACCCTATTCCCTACATAGTGCACTGCTGTCTCTGGTCAAAAGTCGTGCACCACATAGGGAAAAGTATGCCATTTGGGACGCAGAGTCAGTTTTCCATTGTCTGTCTGAAAGTGATTTGCTCAGACATTAATCAATTCGGTTTTTTCAATTGCTTATGAAGCAATTTTCACAAGTATGTGGTGAATTTTTGAACTCTCAGTACAAAACTCCAAACTGGAAACACTTGTAATGCAGCAAGTCTTATATTTGAAACCTTTTATTGTGCATTCACACCACCATTGAATCAAAATACACTATATAGGCCTATACGAAAGTATGTGGACACCACTTCAAATTAGTGGATTCGGCTATTTCAGCCACACCAGTTGCTGACAGGTATATAAAATCGAGTACACCGCCATGCAATCTCCATAGACAAATATTGACAGTAGAATGGCCTTACTGAAGTTTTTAGTGACTTTCAAAGTGGCACCGTCATAGGATGCCACCTTTCCAACAAGTCAAGTTGTCAAATTTCTGCCCTGCTAGAACTGCCCAGGTCAACTGTAAGTGCTGTTATTGTGAAGTAGGAACTTCTAAGAGCAACAACGTGCTGAAGCGTGTAACAATCTGAGCTTCCAACTTTGTGGCAACAGTTTCCTGTTTTAGCATGACAGCATTGTATCCCGTGCAAAAAAGTGAGGTCCATCCAGAAATGGTTTCTCGAGATCGGTTTGTAAGAACTTGACTGGCCTGCACAGAGCACTGACCTCAACCCCATCGAACACCTTTGGGATGAATTGGAACGCCGACTGCGAGCCAGGCCTAATCTCCCAACAAATAGCCCTGTGAATGCAGTATGCTACAGTACTGTAAATTACAGCACATTACACTGTTTTCACATCGAAATTTACCCATAAAATTGTTTTACATCTAATTTCCATCATTTCTGTCCCATGTGTAATCAAAGGTGTGATCATTGAAGCCATCTTTTACAATAATTGATGCAAAAATATATTGTTCAGATATAATTACAGCTTAGGTGTGCTGTAATCAAATGAAGCAAATGAAATGAACAAAAGAAACAAAAGAAAACGTTTAGCAGGCACTGGTTTGCATCAAGCCTGTCTTGAGCATTTGGACATAGGTTCTTATCGACATGTCCTCATTGTTCATGCGCCAGGGGAGAAACCTTTTGGCATTGCGAATCCAAGCCTCATATACTGTAGGTCTGGATTGATATCATTGCATGCGTCATCCATGGCCTGGAGGAGGGTGGCAATCGAACGCCTCCACCTGTATTGTATTCTACAGTATTGTATTGTATTTATGTACTGTAGTGGTCCTGTGCTGCTCAGTTAGTAAGAGGGTGGCACTAGCAACACCAGAGTTGTGTGTTCGATTCCCATCGGGGTCACATACAAAAATGTGTGGACTCACTCTTGTCACTTTGCATAAAAGCGTCTGCTACATAAATGGCATATATTACGGTATTACAGTACTGTATTGGCCAATGCAATTTTAGTAAAGCAGTGTGAAAATCCACATTAAAAAGAGCCCAGCAACATTATTATGGATACATGTTATCCGTATCGGGGATGCATTACATACAGTACATGTACATCTCTGATTTTTTTTTTTACTTACTGTGAAGTAAAATCATAACAGTCATAATAGTACAGAATATACCTGACATGTTTATATTTTACAGACATACATTTTCATTACGTATGATAGTTCTCAAAATCTGTAGCAGACAAACCTATATAAAAATCTATAGGTTTACCAAATGGTTCAGGGATCATCAATTAAAGAGCATTTGGATTAAGTAATAGTAAAATGTATTTCAACAAATGAAGGGGAAATTATGTCAAACGTAATGTGAGCATTGCATTGTGAAAGGCAATTTACTTCATATGAACATGTATTGCAATGTGAAACAATAATTTTTCAATGAAACACTGATTAAGTTTGAAAAAGGGATTTTATGTCACGGCCGATGCTGGAAGAAGACCAAGGTGCAGCGTGGTGAGCATACATTTTATTTTATTTGTTAAAATGTCACCAACAAAACAATAAATAACAAAAATGACCGTGAAGCTTACAGGGCATAAGTGCCACTAACAAAGTCAACTACCCACCCTGAAAGGAGGGAAAAAGGGCTCATTAAGTATGGTTCCCAATCAGAGACAACGATAGACAGCTGTCCCTGATTGAGAACCATACCCGGCCAAAACATAGAAATAAAGAAACATAGAAAACAAAACATAGAATGCCCACCCCAAATCACAACCTGACCAAACCAAATAGAGACATAAAAGGCTCTCTAAGGTCAGGGCGTGACATTTTATCTGTTGTACTTAGCCAATTGAAAATGTGCTCAGTTTTAAAGCAACTGCCTTTTTGATGATCTGTTTTGGTTGTGAAAATGTACCACATACTTGTACAAATTGCACCAAAGCGATTGAAAAAAACTGTAACTTGGAGAACAATGTCAGTATCACATTTTGGAAACTGCTTGCTGCAGAAAACGTGACCGACCCATTGCTGCACTATGAGTAAACACAGACTGCAGCTACTGCAAGTGTGTGTGTGTGTGTGTGTGTGTGTGTGTGTGTGTGTGTGTGTGTGTGTGTGTGTGTGTGTGTGTGTGTGTGTGTGTGTGTGTGTGTGTGTGTGTGTGTGTGTGTGTGTGTGTGTGTGTGTGTGTGTGTGTGTGTGTGTGTGTGTGTACACAGGCCAGCAAAGCACTAGGAAGGAGAGCTGGGGGAGGGAGAGCGAAGGCTGTACAAATCCACACTGACAGATTCACTGCTACCTGGGCCTTATTGGTCACGTCAATGTTTACATCGTCTTAGACTGACACATAACTGCTTCTGGCAGACATGTAGTAGGGCCAAATTCCGTACGTCTCGGTGAATACGCTCCCCTCCCCCACGTTTCACTTGTCATGAGGAGGATGTGTGTCGGAGGGAGGTCAGCACTGTTTCACCTGGTTAAAAGACACTTAGCGCAGTTGGCAGGGTTGTCGGTAAGACGGTGAGCACAGCACATCACACCACACGGCAGGAGAGGAGAGAATCTAGCCCGGGGACCCGGAGCGAGTGAGATAGTGAGGAGCTGAACTGAGCTCACCTTACATCAACAGTACAGGAATGAGACAAGCAGGCCAAGGCCCATGTAGGAGTGCTGATCTAGGATCAGTTGCCCCCTGTCCATACTTGTATATAATTCATTATGATCTAAAAGGCTAAACTGATGCTCTATCAGTTTATATCAGTATTCCGTGCTTCTGCACCTGCATTGCTTGCTGTTTGGGGTTTTATGCTGGGTTTCGGTACAGCACTTTGTGACATCAGCTGATGTAAGAAGGGCTTTATAAATACATTTGATTGGTTGGTTGATTATCAGCACTCCTTACAAGACTCATGTCCTTTTCCTCTAAACGAAGTAGACATTCGCAAAGGTTAAAGTTACACGTAGGTGTTTCACATGATCAGAAACACTGTAACAATCAGGCACCTGAAGGAGGAATTCATAGTTAAAAGTCTTTCATATTCCCCCACACAGATTGACTCCACCATTGTTCTTTCAAATGCCAGCCAATTGAGATTTGTCTGTCGGAGTTCAAAACACAAGGTATTTAATGCAACGTTCTCCTTCATTTATTGTTTCTTTTGATGGAATTCTCTTCAAAGCAACCACTCCTTATATCTGTAGATCTGGGCTGAGGGCTCAACCCCCTTACTTCAGATCTGTCATTTGGTGGAGCACCCACCACGATCAACCCATCAGCCTGCCTCATTTGCATGCCGAGGTACTTTACCTTGAGGAACTGAAGTATCAGAACGTATTAACAACACCGAGAAAACAGGAGATTCTCCTCAAACACGTCTGGAATATTCCTCTCCCCGGGAGACTAAACAGCAGCAGAAATAACATGAGTAGTAAGTATTAATGCAGTCTCTTTGATGTCTGCTTCTCTTCTCACAGTCCTGTTATCCCCATTAACATTTTAACTGAAACATCACATTTGTCAGAATTAAATTGTGCATCTAAGATAGAAGTGGAACCCGGTATATGTCTATCACTGAGGCGAAGCGGGGAAGGGGAGAAAGAGCAAAAGGCCCAATTAGAATTGTTTTTTGAACTGGAGTGTGTTCAAAAAGGAGAGGGAAGAGAGAGAGAGATAGAGAGGTGTGCAGAAAGAAAGAGTGGTATGACACATTAACCTAGCCCCCTCCAGTGGCCATTTAGAGCACCCGTTCAACATCTTAAATAAACCGTGATACCACACACACAAGGTAAAACAACATTAAATGATTACTCTATCAACCACTATTAGCATTGTTTTCTTGATTTAAGACCGCTCACTTTCTTAAAAAATGAAAACAATAACAGTCATATCAAAACTGTGAGTAGGATCCTCTCCGGTGATTCATATTCACAGTGTGTTGGAATGATTTATCCATTTTCATGTATTCATCTTTGATCTCCTAAGAGATTATCAACTTGTCATTGACATGTGAATAGGAGGGAGGACCATTATGCCTGTAAGCAAGCGCAAGTATGATCAAGATGACAGCTCTGCACACTCTTGGCATTCTCTCAATCAGCTTCACCTGGAATGCTTTTTCAACAGTCTCGAAGGAGTTCCACATATGCTGAGCACTTGTTGGCTGCTTTTCCTTCACCCTGCGGTCCAACTCATCCCAAACCATCTCAATTGGGTTGAGGTCGGGTGATTTGTGGAGGCCAGGTCATCTGATTCAGCACTCCATCACTCTCCGTCTTGGTCAAATATCCCTTACACAGCTTGGAGGTGTGTTGGGTCATTGTCCTGTTGAAAAACAAATGATAGTCCCACAGCGCAAACCAGATGGGATGGTGTACCACTGCAGAATGTTGTGGTAGCCATGCAGGTTAAATGTGCCTTGAATTCTAAATATATCACTGACAATGTCACCAGAAAAGCACCCTCACACCATCACACCTCCTCCTCCATGCTTCACGGTGGGAACCACACATGCGGAGATCATCCTACCACAAAGACACGGCAGTTGGAACCAAAAATCTCAAATCTCTAATTTGGACTCATCAGCCCAAAGGACAGATTTCCACCGGTCTAATGTCCATTGCTCGTGTTTCTTGGCCATAGTGAGTCTCTTCTTCTTATTGGTGTCCTTTAGTAGTGGTTTCTTTGCAGCTAAGCCTGATTCACACAGTCTCCTCTGAACAGTTGATGTTGAGATGTGTCTGTTACTTGAACTCTGTGAAGCATTTACAGTATTTGGACTGCAATTTCTGAGGTGCAGGTAACTCTAACGAACGTATCCTCTGCAGCAGAGTTAACTCTGGGTCTTCCTTTCCTGTGGTGGTCCTCGTGAGTGCCAGTTTCATCATAGCGCTTGGTGGATTTTTGCAACTGCACTTAAAGTAATGATGGACTGTCATTTCTCTTTGCTTATTTGAGCTGTTCTTGCCATAATATGGACTTGGTCTTTTACCAAATAGGGCTTTTTTCTGTATACCACCCCTAACGTGTCACAACACAATTGATTGGCTCAAACACATTAAGGAGGAAAGAAATAATAAACATTAAAAAAAAAAAACTTGAATGAGTAGGTGTGTCCAAACTTTTGGCTGGTAATATAGTTCTAACACCAAGTTAAATGTTATAATACAAGAGTCAAGTTACTGTAAAAGGCACATTGGTGATGCACTAGAATAAGAAACACAGTTCTTGTTCCATGACTAATATTTAGCAATTAATCACTTGATTAATATGGTTTTAAACACACAATGAGACAGTGACAAATTACATCACCACATTTGCGATCGCGAAAACGATAATTGTTCAATGAACATCTCATTTGTCAAAGGAGAGGCAGGGAAACGTCGGCATTCCACAGGTTTAACCGTAGTTCACTCCCATAAAAATAGTGCAATCATAATAATAGCAAATATAATTGTATGTTTTTATATGGCGGCTAAGTCCGTTTCATTACGTCTCGACACATTCATTACAGTTTCAGCCTTTAATAAGAAAATCACTCCGGTATCACATCACATATTTCAGCCACCAGGAAATGGCCGTAGTTTCAACTCTGAGACCAGTAGGATTACGATAAAGGGTTCAGTATGAGGACCTTACAGTCTCACTGCAGTGTCAACACTGTTAGTGTTAAACAGTGATGCTACAGTACAGTACACCGACACTTTGGCCAAGAAAGGACACTGTACACTTTACCTGATAACTCAGACAGCAGTCCTAAACATAACATCAAGGATACAGGTTGCAATAGAGCATAAGCCTATTTAATAAAAGATCTTACGGTCAAATACACATCATCATGAATCCTAAGCATAATATAACAGAAACAAGGTCACACTGAAGGAGTGCAGCTACATTTGTTCAAGTTGTGATGTGATGATGTGGAAGAGAGAGATCAAGGTCTCCGTGTCATGGAAGCTCTCGATGCTGTAGACGCTGTGGCCCTAGCCCAGCGGAGAGCCCTGGTGACTAGGGTAGAGGGGGCTGCTATGAGCCTAAGATCCCCTGGTACTCTGCTAATGAGCTTTGCTACCGCTCCTACCATGTTTCATTCTCTTTCTCAAGAACGTTGAAAAAGACACAAACACACACACACACACACACACACACACACACACACACACACACACACACACACACACACACACACACACACACACACACACACACACACACACACACACACACACACACACACACACACACACACACACACACACACACACACACACACACAGCAGTACTCTTCTTTAGCATACATCTGTATGCATGCACACCCCACACGGGCAATCTCCCAATCTCCATTGGCTGAGGGTTATACACAAGAGTGCGGCAAATAAGATTTTCTACAATTACCAACACTTACACTGCAATGGCCAATAATGTCTTCCTGAGAAAGAAACAAATTGAATTCGTTTTTATTCCAGTCAAAGAAATAAACGTCCCATAATTGCCCTGAAGAAAAATTTGCAAACTGTATCATTTTGGGGTCCATTTTGACTAATGATATTGTAATAAGATGCTTTGCAATAGACTTCAGATGGGGAAAAATAATTACATGCATTAGTTTGTCTAAGCATTTATAAGATCACAAATCCATCAGTTTTTCAGAGCCCATCTCGGAATCTATACATCACTGTCAGAGCTGGTTTGATGAGGGAGAATGTGTTCATCTGTTAGCTTAGTTTAAAAGATGTGGCTCACATTCATTTAGCCTTGAATAGAGAAGAATAGTTATGACAGCACCATTATAAAATGCAAAGGTTTCAGACAATACACTTTCCCTTTTGGCAACTTCATAAAATGTTGCATTTGGATGATTACAAGCAATGGGGATATGAATGTTCTGGGCACTATTTTACTGCAGATTTATTACTACCAATTCAATTATACATCGCCTATACTGCCACTGCTACTGCTAATACTTCTACAGTAGTAGTACTACTATACAAATCATATTTATTTTTAATAATAATATTAGTATTTATAATAACTAATGACAACATTGTGTATTGCCAGCAAACATTTGACCGTTGCAAACATCTAACTGTTGTTTTCTAATAGACCCAAGTCAAATATTTGACCTTATTGTACAGCTGTAATTGCATTTACATGGTTGGGGAGCAAAACTGCTTTTTGCAGACTTACCAAATGCAATGTGAATATTACAACATGCCCACCCACCTCTTGCCCCATTTTCTGCCCTACACAAATTGTATCAGATACTGTTCTGCCATTGCCATTACTCTGCAGCAGAAAAGAGCCATCTCAGAACACAAGCACTGATGACATCACTTCCGGTTGACCTTTTGACACTTTGGACTCTCCACTGGCTTTGGCCGATCTCCAGAACACACACGCACACATGCACAGACACACACAGACACACACAGACACACACACATACACACACATACACACACATACACACTTCCTCTCCTGTCCTCTCCTCTCCTGTCGTTAAACCATGGTGAATTACATACACCAAGGACGCAGTCACAGACACTCAGTTCTGCATTTCACAGAGACAAGACATTTGTGACAGGCAGTTCTCCTGTGTAGGGATAGTCTCCTGTGTATATAGGTCCTGTGTAGGATGTTGAATGTGTCTTCTGTTACATCAGTTATTACTTGGGATCAGGAAGAACGTTGATTGACGATTTACAGTTGTAAAATAAGCATGACACACTATGAAATCCAGGATGAACCTGAAATTCAAATGACAGACATGATGGCATGGATTTAAAAAAAAAAAGTTATAGCCTACACATATTTATATATATATATATATATATATAACACACACTACCGTCATTTCTAGTAATAACAAATTGGTTAAAAAAATATTGTATGGGTGACTCATTTATCATAGCCTATTTATGGCACTATACCATATTATCAGGTAGGTGCACTGTAAAAATATATATATACAGTTGAAGGCGGAAGTTTACATACACTTAGGTTGGAATCATTAAACCTTGTTTTTCAACACTTCCACAAATGTCTTGTTAACAAACTATAGTTTTGGCAAGTCGGTTAGGACATCTACTTTGTGCATGACACAAGTAATTTTTCCGACAATTGTTTACAGACAGATTTTCACTTATAATTCACTGTATCACAATTCCAATGGGTTAGAAGTTTACATACACTAAGTTGACTGTGCATTTAAACAGCTTGGAAAAGTCCAGAAAATGATGTCATGGCTTTAGAAGCTTCTGATAGGCTAATTGACATAATTTGAGTCAATTGGAGGTTTACCTGTGGATGTATTTCAAGGCCTACCTTCAAACTCAGTGCCTCTTTGCATTGACATCATGGGAAAATCAAAATAAATCAGCCAAGACCTCAGAAGAAAAATTGTAGACCTCCACAAGTCTGGTTCATCCTTGGGAGAAATTTCCAAACGCCTGAAGGTACCGCATTCGTCTGTACAAATGATAGTGTGCAAGTATAAACACCATGGGACCACGCAGCCGTCATACCGCTCAGGAAGGAGACGCGTTCTGTCTCCCAGAGATGAACGCACTTTGGTGTGAAAAGTGTAAATCAATCCCAGAACAACAGCAAAGGACCCTGTGAAGATGCTGGAGGAAACAGGTACAAAAGTATCTATATCCACAGTAAAACAAGTCCTATATCGACATAACCTGAAAGGCCACTCAGCAAGGAAGAAGCCACTGCTCTAAAACCGCCATAAAAAGCCAGACTACGGTTTGCAACTGCACACGGGACAAAGATTGTACTTTTTGGAGAAATGTCCTCTGGTCTGATGAAACAAAAGTACAACTGTTTGGCCATAATGACCATTGTTATGTTTGAAGGAAAAAGGGGGAGGCTTGCAAGCTGAAGAACACCATCCCAACCGTGAAGCACGGGGGTGGCAGCATCATGTTGTGGGGGTGCTTTTCTGCAGGAGGGACTGGTGCACTTCACAAAATAGATGGCATCATGAGGCAGGGAAATTATGTGGATATATTGAAGCAACATCTCAAGACATCAGTCAGGAAGTTAAAGCTTGGTCTCAAATGGGTCCTCCAAATGGACAATGACTGGCTTTTCTTTCAAAAACAAGGACATTTCTAAGTCACACCAAACTTTTGAACGGTAGTAATATATTTAAATATATATATATATATATATATATATATTTATATACTGTAAATACACACAGTATATTTGCCTGTACAATATACATCCTTCTGAATAACAAAACACCCAACCAATATCTCAAAACGCTTGGTAAAACGTGTCCATAAGATTACGTCAATCAAAGGTCATTTTACCCTTGTTTTATATAATGGCTTATGAGAGAGTGACAAGACAAATGCAATTAAAAAATGAAGACATTTGCAGTAATTGCTCTTCAGAAGCCCATGAAAAACGGATGCTGTTGTGTAGTTTGCAGCCTGAACACTCACCATTATAGTTCTCAGGCATGGCGTCTCAAACTCTTAATGGACATTAAACACTGAAACGGAAGAAATATACAAGTGCAATTGAGTTAGCAGGCACTTACTGGGAGAATGTTCCCAATACATTTGCGTAACAACACATAAATGTCACAGAGATTACATGTCATTAGCAATGGGGTATGGATTCCCTTTATTACGTTTAATGTTTTATCTTTTTAAAACATGTCTAGTATAGTATTTATAGATCATGTCCAAGTTTCATTGGCCTCTACACTAGGAAACATGCTTATTCAATTATTATTTCAAACCAAGCAAACCTCCATTTCGATTTCCTTTTGCCGTCATTTCCTTAGCTTTGGGAAGATGTTAGGCAGAGTAGCTGCCAGTGGCTTCTTCCGTACATGACGCTAGTTCAAACTCTACTTTCCCCGTACAAAAGATGCAGCTTTCTCCGAGTGTCATATTTAACACTTGCAAATCAAAAACCTGATTTTCAGTGGTGACCCCTCCCCTGACGTGGGCTATGTTTTTTTTTGTATGATATCGTAATCGACATTATGAACCGTTAAGGGTTGCACATTTTCCTCAACAGTATGCTTAGGTCTATCACATAAAAAATGTGAAACAAAATCTGCATTATTTCCATAGTCATAAATCTTTTACTAGGAGCAATCAAGCACAGAGTTCAGAGGAAAGCGATGGAAATTAACTGCTCGGTCAGAAACTATAGGGGACAAACTCCCCCTACTGGTCGTAATGAGAAAATGTTGTTTCACTCGCCTGCCTCTCGGCAAAATGGACTTTCAGTGCAAAAAAAATGAAGATATAATATCTGATGTATTTTCGGTATTGGGTAAAATCTCCATGCATATGAAAGACGCACACAATCCATAATTTGACATTAAACCGACACTTGAGTAAGTGTTATTGTTGGTGAGCTTAGTTCTAAAATCAAACTGTGGACTTTATTTGAGGAGACCTATGCATATCAAATGAAGTGTCAGCTTTATCTTAGAAACGGAGGCTGTATCCATTGGACATGTTAAACACATCAGAAAAAGATAAGAAAATCAATCAACTAGAGCAATATTCTGTCTACAACAGAATCCTGTTCTACATCTCTTTAACTAACCACTTCTCCATTCATTTGAAATTCCAAGGGTTGCAACCCAAAAATACAGCAGCGATCTAGATTAAACCAGTTATAATCCAGACACACACAGACCACATCAGGGATATTAACTAAAGCAAATTGCCTGATTCACTAGAGTGTGTCTCCGTCAGTAGTAGCATAGGCCTATTGCCAAGTGATTAAGGTCATACACTAACAGCTATAACTGCATGGGAGTACTTTCCCTTCAAATCGAAGGCATTTGATTTATCGCATTTTGAAAGCCATGTCGTGTTATTACTTCCGTAGTATGACCGGGGGATGAAATAATACGCTGAACAGCTAGGAGCCCAAACATTGGCCCGTGTCTGAGACACATACTGTATAGTAGTGTCACAACCCACAAAGACTGTACGCATCCCAAATGGCACCCTATTCCTTAGTGAAGGGGGGAATAATACATATCGCAATATTATTTTGGGACGATATTATATCGATACTTTGACTTTGACGTTATTTTTACATCCTATTGATTGTTCTAAATCTTCTTTTTAAATAGTGAGCCAACATGTTTTCAGCACTTTAATGATCCAAACAAATGTTCTCATGCTCTCTCTTGTCTCTCTGCAGCAGAGATACAGTTAGCAATATGTTTGGAACATCAAATCGCAATAGAATCACAGTATCGAATCACAATACATATAGAATCGGGAGAATCGCAATACATATTGTATCTGCTCCTAAGTTCCGTGATAATATCGTATGGTGAGGTCCCTGGCAATTCCCATCTCTATTCCCTATAGTGCCCTACTTTTAACCATGGAGCCCTATGGGACCTTGGCAGAAGTAGTACACTATAAAGCAGGGATAATCAACTAGATTCAGCAGCGGGACAGTTTTTTTTGGAGCGGATGGTCAGGTGGCTGGAACATACTTGCAAATGATTTGTAAACTGTAAACCACAAGAAGACCAGACAGATATCATATTTGACTAAAACATAATCATTTCAAATCTTGCTTACATTTGTATGCGATCACATATATCTCTCTATTATGCATTGGAATGTTTTTGTAATTCTCACTTACAGCTGATTTGCTGGTGTTTTTACTATCTTCTAGGTCCAAGAATGTATATATATTTTTTAACTCTTTTTTATTTTTTTTTGCTCAGAAAACTTTGGGGGCCAAATAAAAACTGCCAGTTGGGTAACCCTGCTATAAAGAGTCCCAAATGCCACGCTATAACTGTTCCCTATATAGTGCACTACTTTTGACCAGAGCCCTATGAACCCTGGTCAAAAGTAGTACACTACATAGGGAATGGGGTGCCATTTGAGACACATTCTTGGCCTCCACGGCTGCTGTTTAGACATTTAGATGTTAGTCAGACATTAACTGCTTCTACCACATCAGCAAGTGTTCCTTTCCAGGCAGCTCCTCCTGCATGATTCATGAAAAACCGGTGGAGAGCTAATTGTTGAAATTAATTTGCATAAATGACTAAGCAAGAGATAACAGAATTACATCTGCACTTTTCTGGCATGGGTTCAACCACAATGCTAGCGATATGGGCCCACAGCCGCCCCAGCCCACCCAACAGCCAGCTGCTTCAAGACAGGCATCCTTTGCCAGAAATTAAAAGCCACAAACATTAATTAATATACTTTTTGTTACGTTAATTTGCACCAAAAGGTTCAAGATTGAGTGAAGGAAGGGAGGGGGAGAGAGAGAAAAAAAAATGCTGAGAAGACGAGGAACCAGGGACGGGATAATTTGAATAAATTAGTTGGATGCAACATTTTTTAACAGCTGAAAAGTGTTTTGAAATGGGGGTAAAGATGGGGGAGGAGGGGGGCAGGGGGGCTATAATCGGGGTGGAGAAGTTACATTTTGACAAGGCCATTAATCTCCATGATAATGTAGCTGTTACAATTAGAGGTATTAAATCCCAGTGCAGTGGCGTTGTCCATCACACTGCGTTATAGCAGCCCATCTGTCACTGCTCAAGTCAAATGGTGAAGGCTGTCCTTGAGGCTGCAGGACTGAGGAACCACGGAACAATAGAAGCCAAGCCCTGGGAATTCCGGAATACGTCGGAACATTCTGTAGGGGCGTGCCAGAGTCAACGAGTGTTCCTAAGGAGCATGAACATCAATCTCCTTGGCCTTCTCTCTCTCTCTTCTTGTTTCCAAATGGAGGGAGCCAGCCCCATACTTTGTGCTTGTCAATTGAGAGTGTTATCTATATGCTTAGGCCTAATGAGCCATCTCAAACTGATCTAGTGAGATATGGGCACTCGGCAGTAGTTAAAGGGACTACTGATCTGACTGAGGTTTTATACGGGGGCCTCTCACTTAGGCCTAAAGCTGTGGCTTGGTGGACAACATACTAAGATCCCATCCAAGCTTTCAGATGATATTGATGTCTAGCCACCAGGAAGATAAAAGTGGATCTTATGCAATAGGCATTCATACTAGTCATACATTATCAATACACTACCAGTACAGCATACGTTACCCATACATTATCCGTGCTAACCCTCACTGTCAGCCAAAGTTCATGATCACCCATCCAGGCTAACTATTTTATTGCCTGGCTAGTCTGATGGATGGGAGAAAAGTAGGGAGCCATTTGTCCTCTCCCTCCTTTCCATCTGGCTGAAAGGGAAATCAATGAGTCTAGCGCTGGGGGCTATCATTTATGTTTGCTTTTGTATGTCCCGCTCTCCCACGTCCCACGTCCCAGCGATGGCTCACCTGGGTCCGGTACATCTTGTGTTTATACATCATGTTTATATCACCCCTGAGAGTGGAGGAGAGGAGACAAACTGCTCTACCTCATACCCTGACCAGAAATTGAAACGTTTCCTTTCATATCAACAGCTGACAGTCACGCCATCTCCTACAGTAGTTGTTACAGCAGGTGTGTTAAAACGGTGAAGAATCAACGGCAAGTATCTCATGCTACCGAGTTGTGACGAAGGCTATAGCACATGGACATAAACATCACATGAAAATGTGTAGGCCATGTTACTCAAACACCGCTGGATTACACCTCCTGCAATGGTTCAGTCGTTAATCCAAATTCAAAAGATGAAGGTGTGTCATCGTGTTTGTTCTGCATCTTTTGTCCCTCTCCTTTTCTTCTCTCTGCCTCTGTGTTAACTCATGTATGCCAGTCAATGTTGACATCCCAAATGGCACCCTATTCCCTATGTAGTGCACTACTTTTGTCCCGGGCTCATCTGCTCCTGTCAAAAGGAGTGCACGACATAGAGAACGGGAAGCCATTTGGGACACACAGAGTCTCATCAACGTATTCCTTCTTGATTGTGGCTGCTGCCAATTAGCCACTGTGAGGCACCAGCAGTCCATCCATCAGTCCTAAAGGTTCCTTGGCACTAATTTTGATGATTGGGTCAAGTAGCCAAGGGGTCCATTAATTGCAATAATGAAGTCTTCAGTGAGTGATCATCAATGGTTTTCAGAGTGTTATTAATTCTTTTAGAAATCAGTTTTTAATGTTTAGCTTTATCTTCCGTCGGTCCCGACCGGGAACTACACCCGCCCCCTCGCCCCATCGCCCGCCACACGGCAACATCTCATTTACGCAGGGCTTAATAAACATCATGGATCTCTGATCCTCTCTCTCTCTCTCTGCTTTGCCCTCCCTGCCTCTCTCTTTCTCCACCGCTCTCTCCCCCCTCTCCGTCGCTGTCTCTCTCTCCCTATTTTTTCACTCTCTCTCTCTCTGCCTGCTCTCTCACTCTCCCTCTCTCTGCTGCCTCTTCCACTCTCTCTCTCTCTGCCTGCTCTCTCACTCTCCCTCTCTCTGCTGCCTCTTCCACTCTCTCTCTCTCTGCCCTGCTCTCTCACTCTCCCTCTCTCTGCCCTGCTCTCTCACTCTCTCTCTCTCTGCCCTGCTCTCTCACTCTCCCTCTCTCTGCTGCCTCTTCCACTCTCTCTCTCTCTGCCCTTCTCTCTCACTCTCTCTCTCTCTGCCCTGCTCTCTCACTCTCCCTCTCTCTGCTGCCTCTTCCACTCTCTCTCTCTCTGCCTGCTCTCTCACTCTCCCTCTCTCTGCTGCCTCTTCCACTCTCTCTCTCTCTGCCCTGCTCTCTCACTCTCCCTCTCTCTGCCCTGCTCTCTCACTCTCTCTCTCTCTGCCCTGCTCTCTCACTCTCCCTATCTCTGCTGCCTCTTCCACTCTCTCTCTCTCTGCCCTTCTCTCTCACTCTCCCTCTCTCTGCCCTGCTCTCTCACTCTCCCTCTCTCTGCCCTTCTCTCTCACTCTCCCTCTCTCTGCCCTGCTCTCACTCTCCCTCTCTCTGCCCTGCTCTCTCACTCTCCCTCTCTCTGCCCTGCTCTCTCACTCTCCCTCTCTCTGCCCTGCTCTCTCACTCTCTCTCTCTCTGCCCTGCTCTCTCACTCTCCCTCTCTCTGCCCTTCTCGCTCACTCTCTCTCTCTCTGCCCTGCTCTCTCACTCTCCCTCTCTCTGCTGCCTCTTCCACTCTCTCTCATGTAGTGCCACTTCATGTCTTAAAGGTTTATTTTTTCTGCTTCACTGGACAAATAGAAGATCTATCTATCTGTGTGAAGAAAGCCAAGCCTGCGTCACTACACAATTTACTCTGTATAGAGTCTTCCCGTTCATTCATTTTCATGCCAGCCCAGTAGACAGCTTTAATAACTGAAATGACAAATAAACTGGAAATCATTCCAGCTCTTTTCACTTTACTGACAAGTTGAACACATCTTATAATGAGGCAATGACTGCGCTTCTTCCCCCCTACTCCCCCCACCTCCATGCTCCCCCTCTCCATCTCAGACACCCCGCCCCTCCTGTTCAGACACCCCAACCCCGCCCCCCTCCTGTCCCCCTCCTCTCCTCCCAGCCCCCCTTCCTGTCTCCACAGCCCTCCTCCCAGCCCCTCTCCTGCCATAATAGGTTCATTTAAGAGCATCAGGGGCTTGACATCTCATCATTTATCTGCATTATTTCTCATCCTCCTTCAAACAATTTACTGGATACTACAGTGCACTGCACACATGAACGTGAACCCACCCTGCTCTAAGCCTGCACAGCTTGGCTGTCTGTGAGATACAATTGTGGGGAACAAATGTTTTGTTTTGTTTTGTTTTGTTTGTCTCCCTCTCATCTTTCTAGGTGAGCTCAGTAGTCTCGGACTGTGTGTGGCCAATACGGTGGTCTAACTCGCTGCCTCCGGAACAGATATATCACTGCAGCATGGGTTCAAGTCTATAAAATGGTCACTACCTCACGCAGCCGCCAACTCAGTGGCCTTGTGCTTATAGCGGCCGCCCTGAGATCGGAAGGTGGTGATTTTAATCCCTGGACGAGTCATACCAAAGACTGTAGAAATGGGACCCTGATGCGTCTCTGCTTGGCCTTAAGAAGATAGATTGGGGGTACGGCCCTGCGATAGAGTAGCTGCCTCACGCTACAGAAACAGGAGATAGGCTCCTGCCCTATGAGCCGTTCTGTTTCGTGCAGAGCTACTTACTTAGCTTATGTAGCCAGGGTCTAAGGGTCTTGAACAAAAGCTTGGAAGTCTCCTTTCTGTGGTTCATGCTAGAAGTCTTTTAAATCAAGAAACACATCATCAAGAAACCAATATAAGAGTTAACATGGTCAATAATCATGCAATGATAACATGTCAAAGCCAGGCTACATTGGACTCCACAATAAATTGTTATAATTCTGAGTAAAGGATGGACTTGGAGTGTCCCGGTCGCACACGTATATGATCTTAATGTCTTTATCTCATGGCTGAAGTGAAACTGTTCATTTGACCTCTAATCGTGTCATTTATCAAACTGCTGCTGAAGCACGTCGATATGTGTGATTACACTAACTAGATTTAAGCAAGGGCACAGGGGGGCTGCCATCATTTAACTTCGAGAAGTTCCGCAGAAAGCAACTTTACTTAAAGCAAAATCAACCGTGGCTTTTCTTTCGGTTGACCACTTGTTTTTTCTGTCACTGCCGTCGTTGATATTCAAGACACTGTAAGTATCAGTGTAAACATAGCAATGGCACATTTTAGCGATACCTCATGGAGTCAAAATGTTGTGTTTAATGCATTCACCCAAATGAATATACAGTATATATTCAATTGATAATGATCTACTGCGTATGTCCATCAGAGGGATATATGACCAGAAACTATTCATAAACAGAAGAGTTGAGTTGTGTCCTCTAATTAACACATTCGTTACTGTCACGCCCTGACCTTAGAGAGCCTTTTTATGTCTCTATTTGGTTTGGTCAGGGTGTGATTTGGGGTGGGCATTCTATGTTTTGTTTTCTATGATTTTGTGTTTCTATGTTTTGGCCGGGTATGGTTCTCAATCAGGGACAGCTGTCTATCGTTATCTCTAATTCGAAACCATACCTAGGTAGCCCTTTTTCCCTCCTTTCGTTGTGGGTAGTTGACTTTTGTTAGTGGCACTTATGCCCTGTAAGCTTCACGGTTGTTCTTTCGTTTCTTGTTTTGTTGGCGTCATTTTTCTATAATAAAAGGAATATGTATGCTCACCACGCTGCACCTTGGTCTTCTTCCAGCATCGGCCGTGACGGAACTACCCACCACCAAGGGACCAAGCAGCGTGTGCCAACCTGAAGGACGAGCTGGACCGGGGAGGAGAGAATGGCAGGGGACAAGACCCGGTCACAGAAGCCCGAGAGGCAGCTTCCAAAACAATTTGGGGGGGAGGACACGGGGAGATTGGCGGAGTCGGAGTTTAGACCTCAGCCAACTCCCCGTGCTTACCATGGGGAGCATGTGACTGGTCAGGCACCGTGTTATGGGGTGATGCGCACGGTGTCTCGAGTGAGCATTCACAGGCCGGTGTGCTCTGTGCCAGCGTCCCGCATTTGCCAGGTGGAAGTGGGCATCCAGCCAGAACGGGTTGTGCCAGCTCTGCGCTCCAGACCTCCAGTGCGCCTCCACGGCCCAGTGTATCTGGTGCCAGCGCCAAGAACCAAGCCTCCAGTATGTCTCCCCAGCCTGGTGAGCCCTGTGGCAGCTCCGCATACCAGACTGCCCATACGTCTCCTCACTCCAGTGATGATCCATGGCACGAAGCCTCCAGTGATGATCCATGGCAAGAAGCCTCCAGTGATGAGCCATGGCAAGAAGCCTCCAGTGATGATCCATGGCACGAAGCCTCCAGTGATGATCCATGGCAAGAAGCCTCCAGTGATGAGCCGTGGCACGAAGCCTCCAGTGAGGAGTCATGGCACGAAGTCCTCCAGCGACGGTCCCCAGTCCGGGGCCCGCAACGAGGGTCCTCAGTCCGGGGCCGGCGACGATCCATGGCACGAAGCCTGACCTTAGAGAGCCGTTTTATTTCTCTATTTGGTTAGGTCAGGGTGTGATGTGGGGTGGGCATTCTATGTTTTGTTTTCTAGGTTTCTATATTTCTATGTTTTGGCCGGGTATGGTTCTCAATCAGGGACAGCTGTCTATCGTTGTCTCTGATTGAGAATCATACTTAGGCAGCTTTTTTCCCACCTAATGTTGTGGGTAATTATTTTTTTCCGTGTTTGTGTGCACCTCGGTTGCGTCACGTTCTTTGCTGTTTACCTGTTTGTTTTGTTGGTTAAGTTTTTCACTCCGATTAAAAGATGTGGAACGACATGCATGCTGCGCCTTGGTTGTTTTATGACAGGGAGTTTGAGGATAGCGAGCGTGACAATCCCGTACAACGCTGTGTACTACTCCCTTCACAGAACAGCGCAAAATGGCTCTAACCAGAATAGAAAGAGGAGTGGGAGGCCCCGGTGCATTACTGAGCAAGAGGACAAGTGCATTAGAGGGTCTAGGTTGAAAAACAGACGCCTCACAAGTCCTCAACTGGCAGCGTCATTAAATAGTACCAGCAAAACACCAGTCTCAACTTCAACAGTGAAGAAGCGACTCCAGGATGCTGGCCTTCTAGGCAGAGTTGCAAAGAAAAAGCCATATCTCAGACTGGCCAATAAAATAAAAAAAGATTAAGATGAGTAAAAGAACAGAGACACTGGACAAAGGAACTCTGCCTAGAATGCCAGCATCCCGGAGTCGCCTCTTCACTGTTGACGTTGAGACTAGTGTTTTGCGGGTACTATTTAATGAAGCGCCCAGTTAAGGACTTGTTAGGCGTCTGTTTCTCAAACTAGACACTCTAATGGACTTGTCCTCTTGCTTAGTTGTGCACCGGGGCCTCCCACTCCTCTTTCTATTCTGGTTAGAGCCAGTTTTTGCAACCACTTGCCATGTGGCTCCGTTTTTTGAGGATTGTGGGTAATTCAATATTTTTTGACTTTATAACACTTTTAAACAACGTTATACGCATTTTTTAAGATAGAAAAGTACATTTCTATATCAGTATTAAGCAGTTTGTTGTGCTATGAGGTGTAATGGATCATGATGAATCGTGGGCCCTGGGCATGTGCCCTGTGTGCCGAGTCGGTAATCTGGCCATGCCAAAAGAACTCCTAAATTCATCATTTTATTCTATTGGTTTCATTGTTTTCGATTCTTTTTTTGTTGTGATTTTAAGTTCTCAAATATTATATGATTAAAAAATATATAGGTCAATTATTTTTTCTCCAAACTTTCTGTCTGATTTTAGTCATTTAAGTTATATCTACAATATAGATTGTTGGTGTGGCGGCAACAATTTAGCAGTGGCGGTGCGCCGCAGCTAGATTAATACAGGGGAAACACTGAAAAGGCCATTTATTCTCCAGTTTAACATCCAATACTTACAAATGATTATGAAAACCTTGTTCCTGCTGATGGAAAGATTAATCTTGTTTTGATGGAAATATGTCAGTTTCAGAACGACCATGATGGATGTGATTTATCATTCTGGACAAACCTACCATCTAACGTGCCTCTTTGACAGCTCTATTGTGGCTAGAATGTCCCCAAAATGTCACCTGTTGTTCACAGAGTGACCTTCTAATTTTCTAATTCAATTTCAGCCTCCTTCGGTTCCCCTCAACCGCCTCGAACTCCCTCTCCCCACACGCCCCCCCCCCCCCCCCCCCCCCTCTCAACGCCACATTCATATCATGACCGAGTAATGACAATTACATTCCAGAGACTGCACGGCTCAAACCTGCAATTCCCTTTAAATCAAACCAAGTAGTCTTTTATTAGACTGCTCTGTTAAATCAATCTAAATCTAAGCATAATAAGTCTCTAATCAGGTAGTAGGAAGAATATTAGGTTGTCACGCATGAGGAAAAATAGGCAATCATGGAGTGTTTTCTTTAATTAGGTCTGGTAAAGTAGAAGGGCAGGCTCCAAGCCGGGGACACATTCATCATGGCCAAGGTGGGAAATTACTTCAATTACTCAGGAAGGAGAGAGAGAGAGAGAGAGAGAACAGGATAATAGAGGGACGCACACAAGCAGAGGAGCGAGCGGGGACACTCTGAACCGTAGAGGAAGTCCCAACGACATGACACCTGCTCAACTAAGGACAGCGATTGAAGGAAGGAAGGAAGGAGGATGGAAGGAAGGAGGAAAGGAAGGAGGAAAGGAAAGAGGGGACTGAAGGAGTCTCACATAGGGTATTGCACTACTATCCAAAAAGGAGTCAACTGAATACGAGCTCTATCGTTGACAGGTATGACAAAGCAGTCCTCTGACACAGGCATGTATATGTTTGGGAATTACAAGGCTACCTTTGCATATACTGTACGTGTCAACAACAAGATTGTTTTCGACGCCTCACATTATTGTACTACTATCCCAACAGAGGTCAAGAAAGCCTTCATTGCTGATAGGTATGAAAGAGCACTCCTCTGACAGTTCCAGGCGTTAGGACAACTATCAAATGAAGGAGGGGTGCAGGGAAAGAGATGTGCGAGTCAGTTCTATGTGGCTTCTATCGTTGACAGGTAAGGCACTACTCTGACAGTTGTAGAATCTGTTTCATGGTAACAAGACTCCTATGCACCTACAGAGATGTCAAACAACTCTAAGATTCTCACGCCCCCAGGCCTCTTTTCTTCTGTGTCTCCTGTGTCTGTCTGTCAGACTACCCAAAATGCAATAGTGAGACTGAGTGACTGAGCGTCTGGGGCCGCATCGCACTTCCTCCTAAGATGACAAGATAAACGACCTCTTACAGTAACTGGATTCATTGATTCTGTGAGGGAGAGAGAGACAGAGAGACAGAGAGACAGAGAGAGAGAGAGAGACATGGGGAGAGAGAGTGCGCGAGAGAGAGCGAGACAGAGAGAGAGAGAGAAAGAGAGAGAGAGAAAGAGAGAGAGAGAAAGAGAGAGAGAGAGAGAAATGGGGAGAGAAAGCGAGAGAGAGAGAGAGAGAGAGAGAGAGAGAAATGGGGAGAGAAAGCGAGAGAGAGAGAAAGAGAGAGAGAGAGAGAGATGGGGAGAGAAAGCGAGAGAGAGAGAGAGAGAAAGCGAGAGAGAGAGAGAGGGAGAGAGAGAGACATGGGGAGAGAGAGCGCGTGAGACAGAGAGAGACAGACAGACAGAGAGAGAGAAAGTGAGAGAGAGAGAAATGGGGAGAGAAAGTGAGAGAGAGAGAGAGAGAGAGAGAGTGAGACAGAGAGAGAGAGAGAGAGAGAGAGAGAGAGAGAGAGAGAGAGAGAGAGAGAGAGAGAGAGAGAGAGAGAGAGAGAGAGAGAGAGAGAGAGAGAGAGAGAAATGGGGAGAGAAAGCGAGAGAGAGAGAGAGAGAAATGGGGAGAGAAAGCGAGAGAGAGAGAGAGAGAGAGAGAGAGAGAGAGAGAGAGAGAGAGAGAGAGAGAGAGAGAGAGAGAGAGAGAGAGAGCGAGAGCGAGAGCGAGAGAGAGAGCGAGACAGCGAGAGAGCGAGAGAGCGAGAGAGCGAAAGAGAAAGAGAAAGAGAAAGAGAAAGAGAAAGAGAAAGAGAAAGAGAAAGAGAAAGAAAGAGAGGCCTGGATGAGCTGAGGAGATGAGAGGATCCAGAGACTTCAGTGGCTGAGCTCCTGCCAGCAAAGCTAGTCTGTAGATAAATATAGAGATTATGAGTTTTGATAACTGCAATTGAGTACCCGTCTAACCGAATAGCCTGCTTTAGTCCACGAATATATAGTTCAAATCTAGCCCCAGCCAAAACAACGAGAGCTAGTGGCCTGCTGTACACAGCCTGATTCCCAAACGGCACCCTATTCCCTACATAGTGCACCATTTTTTACCGGACCTACATGGGCCCTGGTCAAAAGTAGTGCACTATATAGGGAATGGGGTACCATTTGGGACGGAGAAACATACGAATATAACCGTACAGAAGAGGGGATCATAATAAAAATCCTGAATCCTAAAAAAGAGACAAAGCCAAGAGAAATAGCCCTGATAGTGCCAAGATGGAATGACTTGAGTCAGTAGAGCAAGAGGGATGGAGGGGCCTGATCTCACAGGGATCTGCAGTTCACTCACAGAATCAATAGGGCTATTGTGCATCACTGCGTGCAGCTGTGCAAGATATCCTGTTCAAATGATCAATCATGAATTTACGTCAATACCCCCGCCACGTCATCGACAACAGCATCCCGAGCTATAGGTTTCTGTAGCCTAGACCGAACCCCTGTTTGTCTTCACACAACAGTGTCATTGTACATGGATCTTTACTAATATCATAATTAGACTTTGACACTTGAGTTGGTACCGATATGTGAATTTTGACCTTCTGGCCCATGGACTATCTGGGCCTAGGTCCTGCGTCCCACGGACAATTTCCCTTCATTACCATAGTGCCAGGGAACAGCCCAGCCCAGGCAAGAGTGATTTAGTCGTTTACAGAGCAGGGGGCCTGGCAGAGGATAGTCTCACAGTGCTGCTCCACCGCTCATGAAGAACCACCCCACCAATCACCTTTCTGTCATCTATCCCTGAATGATCCACCTTGTTTGAGGTGGGTTCAGCCTTTTGTCTACGACTATGTTGTGTGGACCCGTGCAAATTAAATAAAGACTGAAGACTAGCTCTCTCTCTCTCTTTCCCTCCTCCTTACTCTCCCTCTCTCTCTCTAGCAGCTCTCTCCTTTATCTCTCCCCTCTCTCTCTCTCCCCCTCTTTTTCTCTCCCTCTAGCTCTCTCTCTCTCCCTCTGTCCCCCTCTCTCCCTCACTCTCCCTCCCTCTCCCCCCTCTCCTTCTCTCTAGCTCTCTCTGTCCCCCTCTCTCCCCCCCTCACTCTCCCCCGTCTCTCCCCACTCGCTCTCCCTTGCTCTGTCGCTCTCTTTCCCTCTGCCCCCCTCTCTCTCTCACTCACTCTCCCCCTCTCTCTGTCTCTCTCTCTCTCTCGCTCTCTCTCTGTCCCCCTCTCACTCACTCTCCCTCCATCTCTCCCCCTCTCTCTGTCTCTCTCTCTCTCTCTGTCCCCCTCTCACTCACTCTCCCTCCATCTCTCCCCCTCTCTCTGTCTCTCTCTCTCTCTCTCTCTCTGTCCCCCTCTCACTCACTCTCCCTCCCTCTCCCCCCTCTCTCTGTCTCTCTCTCTGTCCCCCTCTCCCTTCCCAACTCTTTCTTTCTCCCTCTCTCAACCTCTCCTGCAGCGCTGTGCATGAGTGACCCGTGAGGCTCCATCATAGACATTCAGCCAAACAGCAATAAATCATTTCATCTTTCATCTATTGTTATTGATGAATGGGCAATTATTTGTCATCTAATATGCTGGAAAATGATGACCTAAGAGATGGATCAACTTATTTTTCCTCTCCGTCGCAACAATAGACAGGATTGATGGATTACATCCTTAAACTGTTATTACACTTTTAATGCCCCGCTCAGAATTGACAGCACGGGTAGTCTCTTCTTTCACCTCTTTTTTCCAAATATAATTTCCATTGTAGAACAACGACGACTAGAGACGCAAGGCTCATAATTCATGTTCACACATACACACACACACACACACACACTCTCTTTTTTCAGGGCTTTGGCATGGTGAGATGAACACGTTGAGTATTGCTTCAGAGAGATTCTACCTGACCGGCCTAGTGATTGCTGCTGCTGCTCTCTCCGTTGTAAAGTAAATGGCTTGTGTGCTGAGGCAAAACTGAAGTCTGTCATATCATCACACTTCCTTGACTGACTCCCTCTGAAATCGGAATGTATGAAAGGCAGTGAGAGAGAGAGAGAGAGAGAGAATTAGACTTGGAGAAAGATACACTTGACCGATTTGGTTCAATTTTCCTCAATCAATCACAGACACGGTCATAAAGCTGGACTCAGATGCTGGGAAATAAAACGTTTGTTCCATTGGCACTGAGAAGACTGTAGCATTGATTAATAATTTCAATCATTCAGTGATTAATTAACTTCACTGTTGTTTGTGCTGTACACGTTCAACAATGAAAAAAGAGGTAGGCCTACACCACACAAAGCATGGATATGTTATCTAAAATGATGCCCATCATAGACCTCTAAATAAATACAGTGAATCCAGGGGCGACTTCAGCAGGACACAACGTTTCGGGAATGTTCAGATAGAAATATGTTATGTAGAACAAACATGCCTCTCCGACCTGAAGAACAAGAAATCATGTTGGCTCTATTCACAGCATTTCTATCTGCGACGTTTAAGGACGTTTGGCTGCTGAACGTGACCCAGGATTCAGCGCGGAGACGAATCCTGCCTGTCCCCAAACGTGTTCACTTCCTGATGTCCTGATTTCCAAATGCAGAAGACACTGTGCACCGTGCGCACACACACACACATTGACACAATCACACACACACACATCGTTCAAATGGAAAGCTGTTTGATATGTCCATGCAACCAATAGAAACGCTATTAATCAGAAGCAAATGTTACATTTGTATGCACGGTGCAACTTTGCATACACATTTGATGTTTGAAGGAAAATCGAAAATTGATTGGGAACACCAGAGGCTAGATCCTCTTTAATAATTAATAAAAGACACCAGAGATTGGGAAGTGGAAGTGCTCAGTGCTCCTACACACACACACACACACAAGGTGTTCTTGAATAAAATACCTCGTTTATAAAAGATCAGCTGTACTGTGACTCTTCCACAACCGCTTCCACATAGATTACCCATCTGCTATCAAATAGAACAGGAAAGTATTCATACCCCTTGACTTATTCCACATTTTGGTGTGTTACAGCCTGAATTCAATATGGATTTTTAAAACATTATAATAACGACCCATCTAAACACAATACCCCATCATGACAAAGTGAAAACATTTATTGAAAATGAAATACAGAAATATCTCATTTACATACAGTAAGTATTTAATACTTGTGTCAATAAAATCCCCTTTGGCTGTGATTACAGCAGTGAGTGTTTCTGGGTAAACCTCTAAGAGCTTTCCACACCTGGATTGTACAATATTTGCACATTATTCTTTTTAGTTTGTTGGTTTTTGATCATTACTAGACGGCCATTTTCAAGTCTTGCCATAGATTTTCAAGACGATTTAAGTAAAAACTGTAACTAGGCCACTGAGGAACATTTAATGTCGTCTTGGTAAGCAACTCCAGTGTAGATTTGGTCTTGTGTTTTAGGTTATTGTCCTGCTGAAAGATGAATTCATCTCCCAGTGTCTGTTGGAAAGCAGACTGAACAAGGTTTTCCTTTAGGATTTTGCCTCTGCTGAGCTCTATTCCGTTTATTTTTATCCTAAAACACTCCCTAGTTCTTGCCAATTACAAACATGCCCATAACATGATGCAGCCACCACCATGCTTGAAAATATGAAGAGTGGTCCTCAGTGATGTGTTGTATCTGCCCCAAACATAACGCTTTGTATTCAGGACATGAAGTAAATTTCTTTGCCAATATTTGGGCAATTTGATTTTAGTGCAAACAGGATGCATGTTTATGAATATTTTAATTCTGTACAGGCTTCCTTCTTTTCACTCTGTCATTTAGGTTAGTATTGTGGAGTAACTACAACGTTGTTGATCCATCCTCAGTTTTCTCCTATCACAGCCATTAAACTGTGTAACTGTTTTAAAGCCACAATTGGCCTCATGGTGAAATCCCTGTGCAGTTTCGTTCCTCTCCGACAACTGAGTTATGAAGGACGCCAGTATCGTTGTAGTGACTGAGTATATTGATACACCATCCAAAGTGTAATTAATAACTTCACCATGCCCAAAGGGATATTCAATGTCTGCTTTTTTTCTTCTACCCATCTACCAATCGGTGCCCTTCTTTGCAAGGCATTGGAAAACCTCCCTCATCTTTGTGGTTGAATATGTGTTTGAAATTCACTGCTCGACTGAGGGACCAAATAATGGTATTTGTGGAGTACAGATATGAGGTCGTCATTAACAAATCATGTTAAACACTATTATTGCACACAGAGTGAGTCCATGCAATTTATTATGTGACTTGTTAAGCAAATGTGTACTCCTGATAACAAAGGGGTTGAATACTTTAATTCATTTGTTTAAAAAAATACTAGAAGCATAATTCCACTTTGACATTATGGGGTATAGTGTGTAGGCCAATGGCACAAAATTTAAATTTAATCCATTTTAAATGCAGGCTGTAACAACAAAATGTAGGCAAAGTCTGGGGTTGTGAATTCTTTCTGAAGGCACGATATATATCCTCTCTCTGGGATCTAGATGAGGGGAAGCATGCCTTTCAGACCTCAGTTTCTGAGACTGCGATTGTGTATAAACACATACAGAGCCTTCACTCTGCTTTCCACCAGACACTGGGAGATGAATTCACCTTTCAGCAGGACAATAATCCAAAACCCAAGGCCAAATCTACACTGGAGTTTCTTACCAGACGACGTTAAATGTTCCTGAGGGGGCTAGTTACAGTTTTGACTTAAACCTCTTTGAGACTTTCCCAGAAAGATTCACAGCTGTAATCCCTGCCAAAGGGGATTCTAACATGTTGAATACTTATCTAATCAAGATATATTAGTGTTTTATTGTTAATAAACATTTTTTAATATGAATATAATTTCTCTTCCACTTTGACATTACAGAGTATTTTGTGTAGATCGTTGACCAAAAAACACATTTAAATACATCTTAATCCCACTTTGTTAAGGGGTGTGAAAGAGGCGCCAGAGCCGCCCGTCAGTCCAGAGGCGCCAGAGTCGCCCGTCAGTCCAGAGGCGCCATTCACTCCAGACTCGACCATCAGTCCAGTGGCGTCCTCTAACTTTCTGAAGGCACTGTATCTGGTTTAATTCCACAGTGAGCCCTCAAAAACAACTGGGAAAACAGAGATAGTTCATTTACCAAACAAGAAACTCCGATTCAAACTCCCAAATAAACAGAAATATATAGCCTACGTTTAGTAAGTTTAGCAGCACTTACCACTCTGAAATATGTGTGATTTCATTCTCGCTGGATCAGCTGTAGGCTACATCAGCGTTCACCTTGCCTTGTCTCAATCAAAAAGTAGCATATGGAAGCTCCTGTAAATACAAACAAATGTTTATTTTGTTGCCGAGGGTGCAGGTAGGTCATAGCTGTGTGAGCGAACTTATCCCTTCATGTCTGCAGTTAATAACAGTAAGTACAGTTATTTTAACAGTAACACTCCGTCTTAGCGCATAACATTGGAGAAGTGTTTGAGTTAAGGACGCTGCAAATGACTGTATCTGTTTAACAGCATGTGTCTGATGTTGGAAGGTATGTCCGTAATCAGTAGGCGGTTCTGATTACTAGGTTCTCATTTGCATCCCCAAGCAGTGGCCCGGAAATGATTACATCCAATTATTAGATGCTACCACCCCCTCCAAATCAAAACCAAACATGGATGTCAATGTTGCGCGCCGGTGCGCCGCTCTACTTCTTGTCTACTTCCTGTCTGCGGCAGCATGGTGGCCATATTGCGAGCTAGGAGAAACAGGTGTGAAGCACAGACAGGTGTGCGCGCGAAGCAAGAACCCACCACGGAATCCATGTTTGGTTTTGATTTGGAGGGGAGGTGGTAGCATCTAACAATTGCATTTAATTCTTTCTTGGGCACTGCTCAGCGATGCAAACGAGGACCTCTTAATCAGAACCATCTACCGATTACGGATATAGGCTTGGACATGGGAAAAGTGTTGCCAAGCAGCTACAGCCAAGCATAGGTTAGCAAATAACTCGCCAGGTGGGTGGGTAGATGTTATAATACTAGACCCGAGTTCCAATTGGGTCAAGAAAACTGGGCAAAACTGGGCAAACATAGGAAAAAGGGTGTGCCTATGTGCTCTATATAGCTACATAAAAAAAATTAAAAAAAGCCAACCGAATTAAACTGGCTTTTCTCTGCATTCTGCCATTCGTCATACCTGTGTGGAGAAAAGGCCTAAACATAGGATAGTGAGGGTGTTGTTTGTGTGTGCAGAGTAGCCTATCCCTTTTGCTTTGTGCCACACTTCTAATGTAGGCTGCTTGCTCTAGTCTAGACATAGCTGCAACCAGAACCACATTATAGAAAATAATATAGCCTAAATATATGGCTGTGGCTGGAATTAAACAAAGATTCCACTAGATGTCAGTAATAACACGTATACTAGAAGCCAATTCAATCAACCATTCTACCCATTGCTTGGCTTTTCTTGGTCCCTTGTAGTGGTATTTTGGTAATAATTTACAATGACCACCAGAGGGCAGCATTCGACAAGCACTGCATTTTACACTATATAGAAAATCAAAGACCATATCCCAACCTGAATCACCTCTCTTGATGTTCAAATAGGGTCCTTTCTCAAATTGCCTTGGCATTGAACCAACATAAATGGGATATACTGTACTCTTGGTATGGCAAAAGACTACCTATAAACATCACCATCTCTCTGCTTGCGTAGGCACTAGGTACGATAGATCCATTCACATCGCTATATGAAAGAAGAGAAAATGCCCAGAGGCCATATTTATTATATGATCATTCTATCAATTCCTATGATTCATACAGGATATTCAAGAGGTATCTGCTTTGTTGTTCGGTAGTACGTAACAAAGCTCAAAAGCTCAAAGCTTCTCAGGGTTAAATCTGGAGATGGAGAGATGACTTGGCGCTTTTGAAGGTCAAATTATATATTAACATTCAGTAATAAACCATTTATAAGGCCGTTATAATAGTGTGTTCAGCATCTATTAATCATTACAACCACACTTATAAACAATTTACTAATCATTAGTAGTGTTTCTGCGGTCCCTAATCTAAAGCGAGCGCTGTTTATACTTTATTAATGCTTTGTAAATGTTTTGAGTGACCAGTGTAATTTCTCACAAAAGAATATGGACATGCAATTGGTAGACATTCCGGCAGTACCTGATGCTCCTTAAAGACATGCTCCGGAACTTTGGCGTTTTTTTAAACCTCCCGCTTTGGGCTGGATGTGTCAATGTGTAGTTCATACATGCACAATCTATGAGCAGAATGACTGTTTTACCATAATTAGCCACAAAATCCCTAGTCTGAAAGCAATTTCTTCTGGAAGCTATGTTGCTCATTAGATAGAACATGAATTGCTAGTGGGCCCACTAGCAATTCATGTTCTATCTAATGAGCTTCAGACACTCACCATGTGAGTGACAGCTAGCAAGCGGCATACACAGCAGATCGCGAGAGAGAGAGAGAGAGAGAGAGAGAGATGACGTGGCACACATATCTGCATGTACAGGTATGTGAAAAGTAGTAAGCATATTTTCGGCGACCACTTTTGGCTTATGAGAGCTACAAAGAGAGCTATAATGAGAGCTATAAAGTATACAAAAGTACCGGAGAATCTCTTTAAGGTCTCAAAAAAGGCCTAGAACATGGTAAATTGGTAAAAGAACAAGCAGGATGTTTAAGGAAATATATTGAACATTTGAAATAAAATGTGTGCATAACTAGCTTACTAACATTTACAAATGTGGGAGTCAAACTGTTCGTAAATGCCTTATAAATGTATTACTGAACGTTAATATAAAGTGTTACCTTTTTGAAACGACATTACATTTGAGCGGCTTAGTACAGGCATGGGAACGTACTATACATTTGGAACCCTATGGCTTAGTGCTTAGTCAACAGAAGGAAGCAGGAGATGGCATTCAGGATGATGGCATCTATGATACTGATTGCAGTAATACCCTTGTTGCCATCTCCATAGAAATACAATGATTTTAATTCTATGGCCTGCTCACTTCCCGTCTGTCTTGGGATTCAGACGGTCGGGCACGGGGGACATGGGGACATCAGTCAGAATGGTGAAGCCAGCAGAATCACTGCATCTCATGATGAAATTAATAGTAGGACCAGAGAGAGAGAGAGAGAGAGAGAGAGAGAGAGAGAGAGAGAGAGAGAGAGAGAGAGAAAGAACACAGACCAAGGGCGATCGATGAGCTCATTTTGGCTGGAGTGGGAGGAGCCCAAGGCATAATTTATCTTGTGCATGACATCACCACTAGCCAATTGGCTGCTCTCACCCAGCTGGGGACATTCATTAACTCTACTGTAGACACCCAATGTAATATCTTGGGTTTTTTCATCCTTTGCGTGTCAGATAATGAGGGGAAACAGTGAAATGTAGAAATAGATCAAATATTATTTCAAGCGATGCACCTCTTCATCAGCATCCTGCTCTGCAGAGACATTTAAACTCCTCAAACCAGTAAAAACAATGTTATGCATGTTTTAGTTTGAAGCAAACAGGCAAACAGGGCCCATATGAAATGACACTGTGTAAACATCAACAGGAGGCATGTTTAATCTTTCACCGTTGAGCTGCAAATGAGAGAGGGGCCTCACACACACGCACACACACACGCACACACACCTCATCAATCATACCGTTGGTGGTATCGGATTCCTAGAGTGACAGGCTTCAAGGTCTCACCCTCTCAGGGGTACGATGGGGTGACCGAGGTCTCTTTCTGTTAAAGAGAAAACATCTCGGTAACAAGAAGAGAGTGTGTGCAAGCAAAAAAGTTCTCCACACTCACACACCCAGCTCCCCATGAACCCCCTGCCCTCCCTCCTGCAGCAACTTAATAGCTGCACATTCCTCTGTCAATCAAAGCGAGGTTTATTTTGCCTCGACATCGCTGTGTACCTTGGTAGCAGCGCTCTCTAAAATAGGACCGGGAGTGACTGTGATGAGACAGAGGAGATCTGTGGGCTAAAGGCTTCTTTGAACAGAACGTAATATAAAGTGACAGAGGGGAAAACACCGGGAGCCTTTTGACCCTGGTGGTATAAATGTGGTGTTGTCATAGAAGACGCCTATCAGGTTGTGGTGTTGTTTTAGTAGAACAGTCCCGTCTGTGACTGTCAAAACCTCCTGTACATACCGTACACCCCACAGGGCTGGCACACAATGGCTAGGAGCCCATCACGGTAGCCAGTCTTGTCCTGTACTGGAAGAGAAGGGTTCAAACAGTTCAACAGTCGAGACATTTAAATCCCTTAGAACCAGTACTGACCACGATGGCAGTGTCACATTACAAAGCAGGCCTCCTTTCATACACATCCCAGTCAAGGTTTTGAGGGAAGCGGCAGCCTGTGATATTCTTAAACAGCAGTTAGTGCGGTGTTATAAATGACAACCAGCCATGTGCTGTCCTCATTACCGCTACCAATTCAGTCCTTCAAAGGCACGGTTACATGAGGTCTCACCCCTCATCCACTGTACCCCTTACCTCCCTATCCCTTGACTGGGGTCGTTGGGGTCGTTTGTGTGTGTTTCTCACTGGGCACGGCCGTCAGTTCAACGTCTATTCCACGTTGGTTCAATGTCATTTCCTTGAAACGACGTGAAACAATGTTGATTCAACCAGTGGGGTGTGTGTGTGCTTCACACTGTTCGACACTGACAGGACGCAGCGGGACTCGGAGAGGGGCCATGTAGTGATGTAAGCTGGCTGGGAGCCAGCAGAAACGGTGGCGTGTGATGATGGTGCATGGCGCCTGCCTGACTTGTTGGCCAGAGTGTTGGGGTTCAGGGGGCAGGATCTGTAGCGGCAGCGGGAGGCTAGGGAGGTCAGGTGTTTGTGTCTGTTGAAAATAGTCCTGACGACCCCCCCCCCAGCCAGCTCCACACACCCGCACCCACACCCACTCCTGAGCTGGTGGCTTGTTCATCAGCATCGCTAATCCTGATTTTTCTGGCCCAGGCGAGGAATGCTCAGGCTATTTCGTGCTCCAACAACAACATGCACGGGGCACAAAGGGACATGGAGGGACATCAGAGAACCAGGACATCTAAACACAGGGCCTGCAACGACCCCCTGACCTCTTACTATGACACACATTACACTCTCTGATTCCCTTCCACATGTTATTGCAGCTGACTGCAGAAACATACAGTATATACAGGTTGAGTCCCAAATCGCACCCTATTCCCTATATCCCTCAAACTCAACTCTGGACCTCAAATCCAGTTCCACTGCATTGTTCCATTGTTCCCCTCTAATCAGGGACTGATTTAGACCTGGGACACCAGGTGGGTGTAATTCATTATCAGGTAGAAGAGAAAATCAGCAGGCTCCGGACCTCGTAGAGTCAGAGTTGAATACTTCTGCCCTACATAGTGCACTACTTTTGAGCAGGGAGAACAGTGTGTGTGGTTTCTCCTGCAGGTCAAAAAGCATTACCGTTGTTTCATTTCAGCACGTCACATTGTTTTCACCACTGACTGGTGGATTGCTGTTGATGATGTCTGATGGGATGTGTCGTGGCAGAAACTGGTCAGTCCTGCTGAATTGTCTACAAGGACACTCATAATCCCTCGCGCCACACAGCACAGAAGCTGTAGTGTTTTCATTTATTTTATTTAACTAGGCAAGTCAGTTAAGAACAAGTTCTTATTTACAATGACGGCCTACCCCGGCCTAACCCGGACGACGCCGGGCCAATTGAGACGCAGTGCCTTAGACCACCGCGTCACTCGGCAGCCCACTGAGTGCCTGCACTGAGTCTTTGAATCTTTATCTTCTGACGTCTACTGAAGATGGTGGACGGTTCTAGAGCTATATTGTCGGACGACTGGCTTGACATCATCCCAAATAAATCCCATGTTAGAACTATGGCTCTAGATAGAACAACAACACTGGATTTCGACCCCAATAAAGAACTGTCCCAGCAGTGGATTCTCTTCAGATAAAAAGTCTCTGAACCTGTTGCTGTGATGAGACAAGGCAGGTTGGGTCGTAATGCATTGGCAGAAGTGGTGCCAGTGCTACAGATAAGGAATGAGTCCCAAATGACCCCTCCTCCCATCCTCACCTACCCTCCAGTCCCTCTACCCCCCCGGATGATTAGAATTCCATACCCTTTAAGACAGTACATTGTGTACCATGTAGCTCTTCCTAGAATAGAGCCAGGAGCCAGAACTGGATAATGGGCCCACCAGGAGCTCCTGGACATCTACATTAATTACAGAAACAAATGGATCTCATCACAGACCACAATTGTATTTGTCCCACTGGGCACAGACGTCAATTCAACATTGGTTCAACATAATTTAATTGAAATTACATTGCCCTGTGGGGTGTATTTCACACTGTCGGACACTGACAGGGCACAGCGGGACTCAGAGAGTGGCAATGTAGTGATGTAAGCTGGCAGGGAATGAGCAGAGCGGGTGGCGTATGATAATGCTGCATTACATTTGTCATTTAGCAGACATACTTATCCAGAGCGACTTACAGTAGTGAGTGCCAGCATTTATTTTTTATTTTTCCTAATGATCCCCCGTGGGAATTGAACCCACAACCCTGGCATTACCAACTGAGCCACACAGGACCATAGTGCCTACCTGACTGATTTGTTGGCCAGGGTAATGGGGTTCAGGGGGTAGGATCTGGAGCGGCAGCGGGCAGCTAGGGCGGTTGCGTGTTTGCGTTTGTTGAAAATAGTCCCTATAACCCCCCAGCCTGCTCCACACACACACACACACACACACACACTCCTGAGCGGTGGCTGGTTCATCAGCATCTCCGATCATGATTTTTCTGGCCCAAGCGAGGAATGCTCAGGCTATTTCTGCCTCCAACAACAACATGCATGGGGCTCGAAGGGACATGGAGAGACATCAGAGAACTAGGACATCTAAACACAGGGCCTGCAAGAACCCCCTGACCTCTTACTGTATCATGACTGCTCTCTCTATAACATAGACTGACCAGGTGAATTCAGGTGAAAGCTATGATCCCTTATTGATGACACCTGTTTAATCCACTTCAACCCGTGTAGATGAAGGGGAGGAGACAGGTTAAAGAAGGATGTTTAAGCTTTGCGACAATTGAGACGGATTGTGTGTGTGTGCATTCAGAGGGTGAATGGGCAAGACAAAATATTGACATGCCTTTGAACGGGGTATGGTAGTAGGTGCCAGGCACACCAGCTTGTGTCAAGAACTGCAGCGCTGCTGGGTTTTTCATCCTCAACAACATCCTCAACATCCGCAACGAATTGAGGCTGTTTTGAGGGCAAAAGGGGGTGCAACTCAGTATTAGGAAGGTGTTCCTAATGTTTTGTACGCTCAGTCTATATAGTGCACTACTTTTGAGTAGGGCACAATGGGAGGAACAGTGTGTGTGTTGTCTCCTGCAAATCAAAAAGCATTACCGTTGTTTCATTTCAGCACGTCACATTGTTTTCACCACTGACTGTGGGATTGCTGTTGATGACGTCTAATGGGATGCATGGTGGCAGTGTTGGGAGAAACTTGTCAGTCCTGCTGAATTGTCTACAAGACCACTCTTGATCACTAGCAGCACACAGTAAAGAACCTGTAGTGTCTCCACGAAGTCCTGATCTTCTGACGTCTACTGAAGATGGTGAACGGTTGTAGAGCTATATGGTCGGACGACTAGCCCCAATAAAGAACTGTCCCAGCAGTGGATTCTCTTCAGATGAAAAGTCTCTGAGCCTGTTGCTGTGAGGTGAGATGGCGGCAATGGCAGGTCGGGTCATAATGCATTGTCAGTAGTGGTGCCAGTGCTACAGGTTAAGGAATTAGTCCCTAATACCCCCTCTACCCTTATACACACCTACCCTACAATTCCCCTACCCCTGCACCCCCCCCCCCCCACCCTGCACCCCTACCCCACCCTGCACCCCTACCCCTTTTAACCCCAACCATACCCCCTTTACCCCCACCCCTACCCCCCTGGATGATTAGAATTCCACGCCCTTTAAGATAATGGGCCCACCAGGAGCTCCTGGACATCTACATTAATTACAGAAACAAATGGATCTCATCACAAACCACAATTCATAGACGCAGCATGCATTATAGGCTAATCTAGGCTGTTCCATGTTTGCAGCAGTGGTGACAGACTTGGGACATTAGTGTGGGCAAAGTTGTGGGGTAGGGTGTTTGCGTGTATGTATGTGTGTGTGTGTGTGTGTGTGTGTGTGTGTGTGTGTGTGTGTGTGTGTGTGTGTGTGTGTGTGTGTGTGTGTGTGTGTGTGTGTGTGTGTGTGTGTGTGTGTGTGTGTGTGTGTGTGTGTGTGTGTGTGTGTGTGTGTGTGTGTGTGTGTGTGTGTGTGTGTGTCCCACCGCAGATTAAAAAGCATTACCGTTGTTTCATTTCAGCACGTCACATTGTTTTCACCACTGACTGGGGGATTGCTCTTGATGACGTCTGATGGGATGTGTCGTGACGGTGTTGGGAGAAACTTGTCAGTCCTGCTGAATTGTCTACAAGGCCACTCATTATCCCTAGCAGCACACAGCGCATCTTCTGACGTCTACTGAAGATGGTGAGCGGTTGTAGAGCTATATGGTCGGACGACTAGCTTGATATCATACCAAATAAATCCCATGTTTGAACTATGGCTCTAGATTGAACTATGGCTCTATGGCTCTAGAACAACAGCATTGGATTTCTACCCCAATAAAGAACTGTCCCAGCAGTGGATTCTCTTCAGATGAAAAGTCTCTGAACCTGTTGCTGTGTTGCTGTGTTGCTGTGCTGGAGCTCCCGAGTGGCGCAGCGGTCTAAGGCACTTCATCTCAGCGCTAGAGGCATCAATACAGACCCTGGTTCATTTCCAGACTGTATCACAACCAGCTGTGATTGGGAGTCCCATAGGGCAGTGCACAAATGGCCCAGCATTGTCCAGGGTTAGGGTTTGGCTGGGGTAGGAAGCCATTGTAAATAAGAATTGATTCTTAACTGACTTGCCTAGTTAAATAAAAAAAAATTGCAAGGTCAGAAGTGGTGTCAGTGCTACAGATTAAGGAATGAGTGGCACCCTATACCCATCTATCTTCCAGGATCCCTAACCCTGCACCCCCCTGCTACATTTTCTCCCTCTCAAAAAGCACTACTTTTGACCTATGCTCTTTAGGGAATAGGGCTCCATTTAGGATGCAGATAAGTCAGATCACCTGATCCGTCTCCCTACAACAACCAGGTTTCGTCCCAATTGGCACCATATTCCCTATATAGTGCACTACTTTTGACCAGCGCCTTATGGACCAGCCAACCCTGGTCAAAAGTAACTCACTACATAGGGAATAGAATGCTATTTGGGACTCCAAACTCCCAGTTGGGTCCACAGGTCTCTGTGTAAACACAAAGTGCTTATCACCATACTTTAAACCATAATAAGTGGGCCGTTGTGTGATTTTGTGTATTTTTGCAGCGTTGTCACGGCAGCTGCTGTGGCACCCCTTGAGGGCCCAACTAAAACAGGCATGGATGCCTTACTGCAGAGTAGGAGCACGTGTAACTCACTACGGCACAGATTCATTACATGGCATTTAGTTTTTACAGTTCAGTCTCTCTGGATAAGACTCCCAATCAGTGCTTTCAAGTAAAGTAGGAAAAACAACCTGATCAAAGAATGTAAAACCTTCTTCAAAACTAGCAATCATCTGCAACATCAGGGCTACCAAGAGGAAAAGACACGTAACATTGTAATTATAAATGCCATTTAGCAGACGCTTTTATAATCTAACTTAACGTGTGCATACATTTTACGTATGGGTGGTGCCAGTAATCAAACACACCATCCTGGCATTGCAAGCACCATTCTCTACCAACTGAGCTACAGAGGACCCATTCCCCATCAGAATAGGCTGTTATGTAGGAGAGGATTTGTCTCTGATATTAACCTGAGCTGAATCTCTCTGCTGTTAGCCCCATGAGGATGGGGAATACGTATAACAATAGCAACAACGAATGTGTTGAATGAACAGGGTGATTCATACGGCTGCTGTGTTGTGTTTTCTCCTCCCTGTGTCTCTTGTTACCCACCTCTCGCTCTCTGGCTTAATTCAAGTGGCTTAATTTGTTGTCAAATCAGGATAATTATAATCTACTGTCTAATTGACTGCAATTAGAAGAGGTAATTTCACAAGTCAAGTTCCCTTATTAACGTGTGTATGCAAAAAAAAAATGCCAAAATGCCCATGATGCCAAATGTATCAATTGTTTTAGATTAACGATATGAAGTGAAGTCAACAGAAGTACTGTAGTAGTATTTAACAATAGCTACCGTAGTGCAGCTTCCAAAGAGGGCTTTTAACTGTGCTTTCACATGGTCTAAATGTTATGACAGTTATAGGCTCACCAAGTGCACTTAAATCTAGAATCTGCAGTTGCTGCATCCATTTTTTAACCCTAATTATAACCATTGATTCTTAAAGAGTATAACTTATAAGCGCCTCATGCGCATAGGTCAGCTGTCGTACCCACAATATAAGCTTGTTTTACTCCAATGTTTGTAAACAACGTAAATGTAAAACAAACAAAACAATTGTATAGCCTCAAAAGTATAATTTGATATCATGGATGGTCAGTGCTTGCATCCATAGCACTGACTATGAATTTGAGAGTGGCTACATTTATCCAGGCCCATCCCTCAGCTTTTTACCAAAACAGAGGCGGGTGTCCACCTTGTTATTGTTTCAACTCCGGATTCTAGCTTTAAGTTCTGAAGCTAACATAATGGTGGCCTGTCTATACACGGTGTCAGAAGTGTGATTCGAACCAACACCTTACAAACACACTGACTTGCAATGCTAGTGATCAAATGTCAGGAGTGCCTACATAGACCCTCATGGTGAAGGGTTTCCCTTGTTCAGACTGAAGTCTGAGCAGAAAAAAAGTGGTGCGCAATGGCCTCAAGCCAATGATGGGGGTAAGCCACTAGGCCTATTCTGATTGTTTCTATGATCAATGTCTCTATTTTGACTATTGAAATATGAAAGACTGAGGAAGATATGAAAGGCTTGCTCAGCTACTCTGATCATTTTTGGCAGAGTCACTCAGGTTGTTATTGATCTCAACCGCCATGCCAAGATAACAACTGCTGCAAATGGACCTGATTGAAAGCACAAGTCTCCGGGAATGATTATTTTGCTCTCAAAATGTAGACGCTCTTCATCAGTAACGTTATCCCTTCTCTGTGGAAATTTAGCTGTAGGCCAGCGGCTGATCAGTCAATGCGTCCCAAATACCACCCTGTTCCCTATATAGGGCAATACTTTTGACAAGGGCCCATAGGGCTCCATTTCGGATTCAGACTGTGGCTCTTGTACTGTTTTATTTTTATCAGACAGACAGCTCTTAAACACACATTTCACATCCCAGACCCGTCGTCAAGGCTATTTGTTGGATGAGGGAGAGAGTTTTCAGTCCTGTGAAATATTTAAGTGATAATGCCAGAGAAGCCAGTGGTTGGAGGATATACTGTATTGGCACGGGTGTTGTTAGGCCTAGACAAAGTCAAGGGCCAGCAAACCGTGCCAATATATCCTCCAAACACCGGCTTTGACGGCATTATCATTTTTATACAACCGGTTACCAACATCTTCAAATAATGATTTACATATTTTCAGAAACGTTACTTTGATGAATTTATTTCTTACTATTTCATCCTTCCACAAGATATGATCCCGAACACAAATCTAAGGTTGCTACCCAAGCCGGTTGGTTATTTGTTCAATCGGTTCGGTTGCCAGAGACGCAATCCAGTTGTTAAGTCTTTTTGTTCTGTATCTATGGACGAGACCCAGTCGTTCGTTTTAAATGTTCTATTGCAATACTGGCTGGAAACGTTCTTATCCCTTAATTGCTAGCTAGCCAACTACGGCTAACTTACAGTCACGTCAAACAGTGCAGCCAGAATAACAACAAAGTAGCTGCATTTGGATGTCTTAAAGCTGTTTTCTAGTGACATTTATTTTTGGTACATCCATAACAATGAGCCAATGATGCGCGATTTCACCTGGCATACACAATGTGCTCTCTAGTCAGGACACTGTTGTTCAGAGGAGCTAGCCAACAACACAGCTAACACAATCACTTCAAACTGAAGCTGGAAAGACTGCAAACTAGCTGCACTTTGTTCCGTTTAACCTTTTTTCAATTAACATTTCTTTGAATATATCCCCCAAAAATTATGGCAGCTGATTCATGATTTCGACTGTCTGAAAAAAGCTGCCTGCCTGTCTGTCTCATCCTGACTACCGACCCCGACACGTTCATTACTATGGGACAGCTGGGGACAGCAAGGTTTATGCAAATCTCGGCTATTGAAAACCAATTGCTATTCTTAAAGAAATGGGAGATAATGTCTAGATGCTTTTTATAGTGGCGATCAAGTTTTTAAATTGTCTGGCTGGGCTGATGACAGTGGATTGTTCAATGAGATGGAATAGAGTAAATAGGCATTTCAACGTCATAGCTTTAGCCGGTGGTAACTTGTGGAATAGACATCGGTTGGAATGCGGTTTTAACCAATTAGGGCCCAGAATTAGACCCAGTATAAACTGTAGCACTGAACAGTTTCTCTGGAAACGTACATTTAAAAGTAAAGGCTTTTATAGCATGCGAAAGGCAGGAGACGTTCAGTGAAATAATTGAATTGAAATATTTTGTTCACAATAGTAACAATGGAACAGCTGTAGTAAGAAGGAATATATGTGAAGTCTATGTGCTATAACACTGTTTGGATAAGTTGAACCTGACTTGTACAGGCCTACAGTATGGCCTGCAACAAATGCCAACCCAGTTGAAAATCAAGCAAATATAAAATTAAATCAAACATGAAATATTCACAATAAAATACCTAAAATGAGATGATCCGTCCTGTTTACAGTTTATTGAGGCGATGTCAGTGGTCTTTAGCATAATGACAGATTAATGAAAAAGAGCTTTTGGTGAAAAGAACCTTTGACATGTAATAAATTTTATCCAACTGGCTACATTTGTTCCATCTCAAAAAGCAATCAGACATACAGTACTGAAGCATGCAGTTATGGATGGTAGCTATAGACACTCACAAACACGAATGCCATAGGAAATGTTATCGTTATTTGTTTTGTTTCATTGTATAGCAACTAACATGTAGAATGATTCATGACCGTGTCCCAAATGACACCCTATTCCCTATATAGTGCTCTACTTTTGACCAGAGCCCAATGGCCCCTGATCAAAATTAGTACACTATGTAGGGAATAGGGTGCCATTTGGGATGGAGACTGTGGCTTTTGTACTGTTTTATTTTTATCAGACAGACAATTCACATCCCAGACCTATCGTCTAGGCTATTTGTTGGATGAGGGAGAGAGTTTTCAGTCCTGTGAAATATACTGTAGCACTCAACAGTGGGTGGTCTCCCGGGTGGCACGGCGGTCTAAGGCACTGCCTCTCAGTGCTAGAGTCGTCACTATAGACCCTGGTTCGATTCCAGGCTGTATCACAACCAGGCCATAATTGGGGGTCCCAGCGCACAACTGGCCTAGCATTGTCTGGGTTAGGGTTTGGCTAGAGTAGGCTGTCATTGTAAACAATAATGTGTTCTTAATAAACAAATTAGGCACATTTGGGCAGTCTTGATACAACATTTGTACAGAAATGCAATGGTTCATTGGATCAGTCTAAAACTTTGCACATACACTATTGCCATCTAGTGGCCAAAATCTAAATTGCACCTTGGCTGGAATAATACATTATGGCCTTTCTCTTGCATTTCAAAGATGATGGTAACCAAAAAATTACAAAAAAACGGTTGGTATTTTTTTGGTATTATCTTTTACCTGATCTAATGTGTTATATTCTCCTACATTCCTTTCACATTTCCTCAGACTTCAAAGTGTTTCCTTTCAAATGGTACCAAGAATATGCCTATCCTTTCTTCAGGGCCTGCGCTACAGGCAGTTTGTCACATTCTGACCATAGTTCTTTTGTGTTTTCTTTGTTTTAGTGTTGGTCAGGACGTGAGCTGAGTGGGCATTCTATGTTGTGTGTCTAGTTTTCCCGTTTCTATGTTTGGCCTGATATGGTTCTCAATCAGAGGCAGGTGTTAGTCATTGTCTCTGATTGGGAACCATATTTAGGTAGCCTGTTTTGTGTTGGGTTTTGTGGGTGGTTCTCTTCTGTCTTTGTGTCTATGCACCAGATAGGACTGTTTCGGTTTTGCCACATTTGTTATTTTGTATTTTGTAGTGTTCACGGTTTTGTCGTTATTAAACATGATGAACACTAACTACGCTGCGCTTTGGTCCTCTCCTTCGTCCACAGAAGAAAGCCATTACAGAACCACCCACCATAAAAGGACCAAGCAGCATGGTAACGGGCAGCAGCAGCAGCAGCAGCGATGTCAGGATTCCTGGATATGGGAAGACGTTTTGGACGGCAAGGGTTGCTACACATGGGAGGAGATCCTGGCTGGAAGGGATCGCCTCCCATGGGAACAGGTGGAGGAAGCTAGGAGAGCAGAGGCAGCCGGAGAGAGGAGCCAGCGATACGAGGGAACAAGGCTGGCAAGGAAGCCAGAGAGGCAGCCCCAAACATTTCTTGGGGGGAGGGACACGGGGAGTGTGGCGAGTCCAGGTAGGAGACCTGCGCCAACCCCCCGTGCTTACCGTGGAGAGAGAGGGCGTCGTACTGGTCAGGCACCGCGTTATGCGGTGGAGCGCACGGTGTCCCCAGTACGCGTGCTTAGCCTGGTGCGATACATTCCAGCTCCTCGTATCGGCCGGGCTAGAGTGGGCATCGAGCCAGGTGCCATGAAGCCGGCTCAACGCATCTGGTCTCCAGTGCGTCTCCTCGGGCCGGTGTACATGGCACCAGCCATACGCATGGTGTCCCCGGTTCGCCAGCACAGCCCAGTGCGGGCTATTCCACCTCGCCGCACTGGCCGGGCTACGGGGAGCATTCAACCAGGTAAGGTTGGGCAGGCTCGGTGCTCAAGAGCTCCAGTGAGCCTTCACGGTCCGGTCTATCCGGTGCCACCTCCACGTACCAGCCCTCCGGAGGCAGCCCCTCGCACCAGCCCAGTACCACCAGTGCCAACACCACGCACCAAGCCTCCTGTGCGTCTCCAGAGCCCTGTACGCCCTGTTCCTCCTCCCCGCACTCGCCCAGTCCCCAGTCCGGTACTACCAGTTCCAGCACCACGCACCAGGCCTACTGTGCGCCTCAGCAGGCCAGAGTATGCCGTCTGCCAGCGCCGCCCGTCTGCCCAGCGCCGTCTGAGCTGCCCGTCTGCCCAGCGCCATCTGAGCTGCCCGTCTGCCCAGCGCCATCTGAGCCGCCCGTCTGCCCAGCACCATCTGAGCCGCCCGTTTGCCCAGCGCCATCTGAGCCGCCCGTCTGTCCAGCTCCATCTGAGCCGCCCGTCTGTCCTGAGCCGCTAGAGCCATCCGTCAGTCAGGAGCCGCCAGAGCCGTCCGCCAGTCAGGAGCCGCCAGAGCCGCCCGCCAGTCAGGAGCCGCCAGAGCAGCCCGCCAGTCAGGAGCCGCCAGAGCCGCCCGCCAGTCAGGAGCCGCCAGAGCCGCCCGCCAGTCAGGAGCCGCAAGAGCCGCCCGCCAGTCAGGAGCCGCCAGAGCCGCCCGCCAGTCAGGAGCCGCCAGAGCCGCCCGCCAGTCAGGAGCTGCCAGAGCCGCCCGCCAGTCAGGAGCCGCCCTTCAGTCCAGAGATGCCTTTCAGTCCGGAGCTGCCTTTCAGTCCGGAGCTGCCTTTCAGTCCGGAGCTGCCCCTCAGTCCGGAGTTGCCCCTCAGTCCGGAGTTGCCCCTCAGTCCGGAGCTGCCCCTCAGTCCAGTGGGGCCATTCAGTAGGGTTGCCAATCCTAGGTCGGCGGCGAGGGTCGCCGTTCCTAGGAGGACACTAAAGCGGACAAAGACTATGGTGGAGTGGGGTCCACATCCTGCGCCAGAGCCGCCACCGCGGACAGATGCCCACCCAGACCCTCCCCTATAGGTTCAGGTTTTGCGGCCGGAGTCCGCACCTTGGGGGGGGGGGGGGAATACTGTCACGTTCTGACCATAGTTATTTTGTGTTTTCTTTGTTTTAGTGTTGGTCAGGACGTGAGCTGAGTGGGCATTCCATGTTGTGTGTCTAGTTTTCCCGTTTATATGTTTGGCCTGATATGGTTCTCAATCAGAGGCAGGTGTTAGTCATTGTCTCTGATTGGGAACCATATTTAGGTAGCCTGTTTTGTGTTGGGTTTTGTGGGTGGTTGTCTTCTGTCTTTGTGTCTATGCACCAGATAGGACTGTTTCGGTTTTGCCACATTTGTTATTTTATATTTTGTAGTGTTCACGGTTTTGTCGTTATTAAACATGATGAACACTAACTACGCTACGTCTTGTTCCGATCCCTGCTACACCTCCTCTTCAGACAAAGAGGAGAAAATCTGCCGTTACACAGTTAGATTTGGGTATGTCATTTTAGGTGAATATTGTAAAAAAGGGTCCGATCCTTAAGACTTGCCTACTTAAATAAAGGTTAAATTTAAAAAAATGATAATAATAAACAGTTTCTCTGGAAACTTACATTTAAAAGTAAAGGCTTTCATAGCATGTGAAAAGCAGGAGACATTCAGTCAATTTAAATTAAGTGTTTTGTTCACAACAGTAACAATGGAACAGCTACAGTAAGAATTTATATATAGTGTATTGGTGAAGTATTCAGACCCTTTGACTTTTTCCACATTTTGTTACATTACAGCCATATTCTAAAATGGACTAAATAAAAAAAAATCCTCAGCAATCTACACACAACACCTCATAATGACAAAGCGAAAACAGGTTTTTAGAAGTGTTTGCTAATTTATAAAAAAAAAACAGAAATACCTTATTTACATAAGTATTCAGACGCTTTGCTATGAAATTGAGATCAGGTGCATCGTGTTTCCATTGATCATCCTTGATATGTTTCTACAACTTAATTGGAGTCCACCTGTGAAATTCAATTGATTTGGACATGATTTGTAAAGACACACACCTGTCTATATAAGTTCCCACAGTTGACAGTGCATGTCAGAGCAAAAACCAATCCATGAGATGGAAGGAATTGTCCATAGAGCTCCGAGAAAGGATTGTGTAGATGCACAGATCTGGGGAAGGGTACCAAAAAAATGTCTGAACACAAGAACACAGTGGCCTCCATCATTCTTGCCAAAAGGCACCTAAAGGACTCTCAGATCATTAAAAACAAGATGCTCTGGGCTGATGAAACCAAGATTGAACTCTTTGACCTGAATACCAAGCGTTACGTCTGGAGGAAACCAGGCACCATCCATACGATGAAGCATGGTGGTGGCAGCATCATGCTGTGGGGATGTTTTTCAGCGGCAGGGAATGGGAGACTAGTCAGGATCGAGGGAAAGATCAATGGAGCAAAGTACAGAGAGATCCTTGATGAAAACCTGCTCCAGAGTGCTCAGGACCTCAGACTGGGGGGAAGGTTCACCTGCCAACAGGACAACAACCATAAGCACACAGCCAAGACAACGCAGGAGTGGCTTCGGGACATGTCTCTGAATGTCCTTGAGTGGCCCAACCAGACCCCGAACTTGAACCCAATCGAACATCTCTGGAGAGACCTGAAAATAGCAGTGCAGCGACGCTCCCCATCCAACCTAACAGAGCTTGAGAGGATCTGCAGAGAAGAATGGGAAAAACTCCCAAAATACAGGTGTGCCAAGCTTGTAGCTTCGTCAAGAAAACTTAAGGTTGTAATCGCTGTCAAAGGTTCTTCAACAAAGTACAGAGTAAAGGGTCTGAATACCTATGTAAATGTGATATTTCAGTTTACATTTTTTTATAAATCTGTCCAAAATTCTAAAAACCTGTTTTTGCTTTGTCATTATGGTTTATTGTGTGTAGATTGATGAGAGGGAAAAAACTATTCAATACATTTTAGCCTAAGGCTGTAACGTAACAAAATGTGGAAAAAGTCAAGGGATCTGAATACTTTCTGAATTCACTGTATATACAGTACCAGTCACAAGTTTGGACACACCTACTCATTCCTGGGTTTTTCTTTATTTTTAACTATTTTCTACATTGTAGAATAAGAGTGAAGACATCAAAACTATGAAATAACACATATGGAATCATGTAGTAACAAAAAAATGTTTAACAAATCAAAATATATTTATATTGGAGATTCTTCAAAGTAGCCACACTTTGTGTTGGTGACAGATTTGCACACTCTTGGCATTCTCTCAACCAGTTTCAGGAGGTAGTCACATGGAATGCATTTCAATTTACAGGTGCGTCTTGTTATTATTTTTTTATTGAACCTTAATTTATCAAGGCAAGTCATTTCAGAATAAATTCTTATTTACAATGACGGCCTACAAACGGTTAAATGTTCTTAATGTGTTTGAGCCAATCAGTTGTGTTGTGACAGTGGAAGGGGTGGATATACAGTGGCTTGCGAAAGTATTCACCCTCTTGGCATTTTTCCTATTTTGTTGCCTTACCACTTTGAAGATGCAAAATATTATTTATTGTGAAACAAACAAGAAGTAAGACAAAAAAAGAGAGTCACCTTTTGCAGCAATTACAGCTGCACGTCTCTTGGGGTATGTCTCTATAAGCTTGGCACATCTAGCCACTGAGATTTTTGCCCATTCTTCAAGGCAAACCTGCTCCAGCTCCTTCAAGTTGGATGGGTTCTGCTGGTGTACAGCAGTCTTTAAGTCATACCACAGAGTCTCAATTGGATTGAGGTCTGGGCTTTGACAAGGCCATTCCAAGACATTTAAATGTTTTCCCTTAAACCACAAAAGTGTTGCTTTAGAAGTATGCTTAGGGTCATTGTCCTGCTGGAAGGTGAACCTCCAACCCACTCTCAAATCTCTGGAAGACTGAAACAGGTTTCCCTCAAGAATTTTCCTGTATTTAGCGCTATCAATAATTCCTTCAATTCTGACCAGTTTCCCAGCCCCTGCCAATGAAAAACATCCCCACAGCATGATGCTGCCGCCACCATTCTTCACTGTGGGGATGGTGTTCTCGGTGTGATGAGAGGTGTTGGGTTTGCGCCAGACATAGCGTTTTCCTTGATGGCCAAAAAGCAACATTTTTGTCTCATCTGACCAGAGTACCTTCTTCCATATGTTTGGGGAGTCTCCCACATGCCTTTTGGCGAACACCAAACATGTTTGCTTATTTTTTCTGGCCATTCATACATAAAGCCAAGCTCTGTGGAGTGTACGGCTTAAAGTGGTCCTATGGACAGATACTCCAATCTCCGCTGTGGAGCTTTGCAGCAACTGCAGGGTTATCTTTGGTATCTTTGTTGCCTCTCTGATTAATGCCCTCCTTGCCTGGTCCGTGAGTTTTGGTGGGCGGCCCCCTCTTGGCAGGTTTGTTGTGGTGCCATATTCTTTCAATTTTTTAATAATGGATTTAATGGTGCTACGTGGGATGTTCAAAGTTTTGGATATTCTTTTATAGCCCAACCCTGATCCAACCCTGATCCCTGGCCTGTTTGGAGAGCTCCTTGGTCTTCATAGTGTTGCTTGCTTGGCGGTGCCACTTGCTTAGTGGTGTTGCAGACTCTGGGGCCTTTCAGAACAGGCATATATACTGAGATCATGTGACAGATCATGTGACACTTAGATTGCACACAGATGGACTTTATTTAACTATTTATGTGACTTCTGAAGGTAATTGGTTGCACCAGACCTTATTTAGAGGCTTCGTAGCAAAGGGGGTGGATACATATGCACGCACCGCTTTTCCTTTTGGAATTTTTTCACATTTTTTGAAACAAGTCATTTTTTCATTTCACTTCACCAATTTGGACTATTTTGTGTATGTCCATTACATGAAATCCAAATAAAAATCTATTTAGATTACAGGTTGTAATGCAACAAAATAGGAAAAATGCCAAGGAGTGTGAATACTTTTGCAAGGCACTGTACAGAAGATAGCCCTGTTGGTAAAAGACCAAGTCCATACTATGGCAAGAACAGCTCAAATAAGAAAAGAGAAATGACAGTCCATCATTACTTTAAAACATGAAGGTCAGTCAATTCGGAAGATTTCAAGAACTTTCTTCAAGTGCAGTCGCAAGAACCATCAAGCACTATTATGAAACTGGGTCTCATGAGGACCGCCACAGGAAAGGAAGACCCAGAGGTACCCCTGCTGCAAAGGATACATTTATTAGAGTTACCAGCCTCAGACAAATAAACGCTTCACAGAGTTCAAGTAACAGACACATCTCAAAATCAACTGTTCAGAGTAGACTGCGTGAATCAGGCCTTCATGGTCGAATTGCTGCAAGTAAACCACTACTAAAAGACACCAATATTCAAGAAGAGACTTGCTTGGGCCAAGAAACACGAGCAATGGACATTAGACCGGTGGAAATCTGCCCTTTGGGCTGATGAGTTCAAATTTGAGATATTGGTTCCATCCCCAGTGTCTTTGTGAGACGCAGAGTAAGTGAATGGATGATCTCTGCATTTGTGGTTCCCACCATGAAGCATGGAGGAGGAGGTGTGATGGTGTGGGGGTGCTTTGCTGGTGATACTGTCTATGATTTATACCCTGCATGGCTACCACAGCATTCTGCAGCAATACGCTGCATTTGTTTTTCAACAGGAAAATGACCCAACACACCTCAGGCTGTGTAAGGGCTATTTGACCAAGAAGGAGAGTGATGGAGTGCTGCATCAAATGACCTGGCCTCCACAATCTACCGACCTCAACCCAATTGAGATGGTTTGGGATGAGTTGGACCGCAGAGTGTGGGAAAAGCAGCCAGCAAGTGCTAAGCATAATGTGGGAACTCCTTCAAGACTGTTGGAAAAGTATTCCAGGTGAAGCTGGTTGAGAGAATGCCAAGAGTATGCAACTCTGTCATCAAGGCAAAGGGTGGCTACTTTGAAGAATCTAAAATTAAGAAAAACCCTTGAATGTGTACGTGTGTCCAAACTTTTGACTGGTACTTTATACAGTATGAAGTGAAGTCTACGTTCTGTGACACACTGGATAAGTTGAACCTGACTTCTACAGGCCTACAGTATGGCCTGTAACAAAGCAAATATGAAATGAATTCAAAACATGGAATATTCACAATTGCAACCAAATCCTCATATAATACCTAAGACGAGATGATCCGTCCTGTTTACAGTTTATTGAGGCGATGTCAGTGGTCTTTAGCATAATGACAGATTAATGAAAAAGAGCTTTTGGTGAAAAGAACCTTTGACATGTAATACATTTTATCCAACTGGCTACATTTTTTCCATCTCAAAAAGCAATCAGACATACAGTACTGAATCATGCAGTTATGGATGGTAGCTATAAACACTCACAAACACGAATGCCATAGGAAATGTTATCGTTATTTGTTTTGTTTCATTGTATAGCAACTAACATGTAGAATGATTTATAGCTGCATCCCAAATGGCACCCCTTCCCTATATAGTGCTCTACTTTTGAACAGAGCCCTGTGGGAATAGGGTGCCATTTGGGACATAGCTTATATTATTTTATATGGCGCAGTGGTCTAAGGCACTGCATCTCAGTGCGTCACTACAGTCCCTGGTTCGACTCCAGGCTGAATCACATCCGGCCGTGATTGGGAGTCCCATAGGGCGGCGTGCAATTGGCCCAGCGTCGTCCGTGTTTGGCCTGGGGTAGGCCGTCATTGTAAATAAGAATTTGTTCTTAACTGAGTTGCCTAGTTAAATAAAGGTTAAATAAAAATAAATAAATACATATTAGAAGTATTGTGCCCATAGAGTATGGCGCTACATACTAAGAGTCCAGTGTTCTGATATGGGCAGCAGAGGAACACTGTGACCCACATATTGCAGTCAGAAAACATACAGTAAAGCCCACACTACACCACACACACACACACACACACACAGAGAGCTAAACCAGCTCCCCCTCCCCCACCCTGCACAGCCGCCTAAAATTCTGGAATATTAATCAAGCAGAATGCTGTTAGTGTGTGTGCACGTGCGTGCGCTCAGCCAGCAAGCTGTCCACCTCCTATTCTCCCTCCTCAATGCAATCGCTAGATTCAGAACATGTCATACCACGTTATATAAACTGTAGAATGGAACACAAACTAATACACTTAGGGCAATATAACATCTCTACCAGGAACAAAACACTCAGAGAAAAAGAGTTCCACAAGGGTTACTCGCTTCTTCTTTTTTCTAAGAGTGTGGGTTTATCAGAAACTATATTCATAAGAGCACCACCGGTAGGTGAGGGAATCTTATCTAACGTAACAGCAACAACATAAGGCCTCCTCTCAGAGCTAAAGGGTGAAAGAAACCACAGCCTGGGTGAGTAGGTAGTGAAGCCAGTTTTGTGGTGCTATTGTTGGTATACCAGCAGAGGGGGCTAGAAATGCCAGAAAGCATAAGGTTAGTATAACATCAAACAAACCATGCATTGGCTTGGCTGAACACACAGATGACTCTGACTAGGGTAGGAAACAGCATGTACAGTATGAACAGATCCAGGTCTACCTGGAATCGATAATGCTGTGGGATGCTGCTACAGTGAAAATGACAAGCCACGCCCTGTAAAACGGGGTAAGGGAAGGAGGAGGAGTGAACCATTTTAAGGTCGGCGGACAACAAAGCTCACCCAGTGGACTTTGGCAAGCAGCTACCTGGATGAAGCGGAGAGAGCGTGGCTGTCACTCACCGGGTATTGATACAGCCATGATGCAGATAATGAAATGACCAAGAGTTCATTGCTCCCGCCGGGCATCCTCTCTCCTGGCAGAGCGGGTAGCATGGCAGGCCCTGGGTGCATTTCATAGTGCACTCTATTCCCTATGTAGTGCACTACTTCTGACCAGGGTTTATTCCAATGAATATGTCTATGCTAAGAGATTGAACAATTAGATGATAGTCTAGCACAGATTATGTAAAAGTTTTGCAACACATTCGTCAACACCTTTGGGGCAGGATAATGATCATGATTAAGACTGGAGAGGCTGTTATCAACAATCTGACGGATTAAAATGGGATTCTGTCTTTTTATGACATCTGGAGGACCTTTAGAAAAGGAAGGAGTGAGTAAAGCAAGTACCACAATGAGGATCGTTAACGAAATCAAATCAAATCATCAAATCAAATCAAATTGTATTTGTCACATACACATGGTTAGCAGGTGTTAATGCGAATGTAGCGAAATGCTTGTGCTTCTAGTTCCGACCATGCAGTAATATCTAACAAGTAATCTAACAATTTCACAACAACTACCTTATACACACAAGTGTAAAGGAATGAATAAGAATATGTACATATAAATATATGGATGAGCGATGGTCGAACGGCATAGGCAGGATGCAGTGGATGGTATAGAGTACAGTATATACATATGAGATGAGTAATGTAGGGTATGTAAACACTAAATAAAGTGGCATTGTTAAAAGTGGCTAGTGATACATTTATTACATCCAATTTTTTATGATTAAAGTGGCTAGAGATTTGAGTCAGTATGTTGGCAGCAGCCACTCAATGTTAGTGATGGCTGTTTAACAGTCTGATGGCCTTGAGATAGAAGCTGTTTTTCAGTCTCTCGGTCCCTGCTTTGATGCACCTGTACTGACCTCGCCTTCTGGATGATAGCAGGGTGAACAGGCAGTGGCTCGGGTGGTTGTTGTCCTTGATGATCTTTTTGGCCTTCCTGTGACATCGGGTGGTGTAGGTGTCCTGGAGGGCAGGTAGTTTGCCCCCGGTGATGCATTGTGCAGACCTCACTACCCTCTGGAGAGCCTTATGGTTGTGGGCGGAGCAGTTGCCGTACCAGGCGACCAGGGAGTTCAAACGTTATCATATGTGATATTATATATGTCTGTAGATACTGTACAATATCTTATATTTGTCTATATCCATATCTATATATCCATATCTACTGTATACAGTTGAAGTCGGAAGTTTACATACACCTTAGCCAAATCCATTTAAACTCTGTTTTTCACAATTCCTGACATTCAATCCTAGTAAAAATTCCCTGTCTTAGGTCAGTTAGGATCACCACTTTATTTTAAGAATGTGAAATGTCAGAATAATAGTAGAGAGAATGATTTATTTCAGCTTTTATTTCTTTCATCACATTCCCAGTAGGTCAGAAGTTACACTCAATTAGTCTTTGGTAGCATTGCCTTTAAATTGTTTAACTTGTGTCAAACATTTCGGGTAGCCTTCCACAAGCTTCCCACAATAAGTTGGGTGAATTTTGGCCTATTCCTCCTGACAGAGCTGGGGCAACTGAGTCAGGTTTGTAGGCCTCCTTGCTCGCACACGCTTTTTCAGTTCTGACCACACATTTTCTATGGGATTGAGGTCAGGGCTTTGTGATGGCCACTCCAATACCTTGACTTTGTTGTCATTAAGCCATTTTGCCACAACTTTGGAAGTATGCTTGGGGTCATTGTCCATTTGGAAGACCCATTTGCGACCAAGCTTTAACTTCCTGACTGATGTCTTGAGATGTTGCTTCAATATATCCACATAATTTTCTTCCCTCATGATGCCATCTATTTTGTGAAGGGCACCAGTCCCTCCTGCAGCAAAGCACCCCCACAACATGATGCTGCCACCCCCATGCTTCATGGTTGGGATGGTGTGCTTCGACTTGCAAGCCTCCCCGTTTCCTCCAAACATTACGACGTCATTATGCCAAACAGTTCTATTTTTGTTTCATCAGACCAGAGGACATTTCTACAAAAAGTACGATCTTTGTCCCCATGTGCAGTTGCAAACCATAGTCTGGCTTTTTTATGGCGGTTTTGGAGCAGTGGCTTCTTCCTTGCTGAGCGACCTTTCAGGTTATGTCGATATAGGACTAATTTTTCTGTGGATATAGATACTTTTGTACCTGTTTCCTCCAGCATCTTCACAAGGTCCTATGTTGTTGTTCTGGGATTGATTTGCACTTTTTGCACCAAGGTATGTTCATCTCTAGGAGCCAGAATGCATCTCCTTCCTGAGCGGTATGATGGCTGTGTGGTCCCATGGTGTTTATACTTGCGTACTATTGTTTGTACAGATGAACGTGGTACCTTCAGGCGTTTGGAAATTGCTCCCAAGGATGAACCAGACTTGTGGAGGTCTACAATTTTTGTAAACCTCCTGTGGTCTTGGCTGATTTATTTAGATTTTAGTCACTCGCTTTGAGACCTTGAAGTAGTGGTTCCCCTTGCTCTGCAAGGGCCGCGGCCTTTGTGGAGCGTTGGGTAACGACGCTTTGTGGGTGCCTGTTGTTGATGTGTGCAGAGGGTCCCTGGTTCGCGCCCTTGTCGGGGCGAGAGGACGGTCTGAAGTTAAACTGTTACATTAGCAACTCCAGTGTACTGTAGATTTGGCCTTGTGTTTTAGGTTATTGTCCTGCTGAGAGGTGAATTCATCTCCCAGAGTGAGTCCTTATTATGCACCTTATTATGTGATTTGTTAAGCACAATTCTATTCCTGAACTTATTTAGGCTTCCCATAACATTGACTCAAGATATTTCAGCTTTTAATTGTTTTATTAATTTGCAAACATTTCGAAAAACATAATTCCACTTTGATATTATAGGGTATTGTGTGTAAGCCAGTGACAAAAAAAATCTAAATGTAATCCATGTTAAATTCAGGCTGTAACACAAGAAAATGTGGAAAAAGTCAAGGGGTGTGGATACTTTCTGAAGGCACTGTATTTGTGGACTCCGCAAGGCAGTTCTCACTTCTCTCTGTATTGCATATTCACCAGTGACAGTCTGTCCTTGCCTGCAGAGATGGAGAGAGAGTAGTCAGTAGATTCCTCCTGCTTCTTTTCTGTTTTCACATTACGTAATGCCTCCCTCAGGCCCAATGTTCAAGGGTAATAATGTTATCAGGCACTAAATTACTTTTCATCACGCCAAATTCTGCCTGTAAAACTACTCCAGGACTATTGATGTTTAGATGGGCTGCTTATGAAACTGGAGACGAGAGGTGTGGGGCTAGCCTAAAAAGGGTCCAGACAGCCATGGAGGACTAGCGTGATCATCTGATCCTGTCTAAATCTCTCTCTCTCACACACACAAACAAACACACACACACACACACACACACACACACACACACACACACACACACACACACACACACACACACACACACACACACACACACACACACACACACACACACACACACACACACACACGCGCGCACATAGAGACACACAGAGGTGTGTTTATACTGTAAGATCCCTATAATATGTATCACACAATAGAAGTGTTTTACTGCAGTGTGCGTTTAATCTTCCATATTTAACACCTTGGTCCTATTTCGGGAGCTTGGGGAAGGCTTCTTGGCAACTGTATTTGCTTAATTACAGTAGAGCCGAGACTAGAGAGTACGGTCTGGGACCTGGGAAGCTGGGTAGAGGGGGGAGGGTGAGGGACTCTGCTGTGCTCCGACCTCTTCAGAGCAAAGTGTCTCGTTATGGTGTTGTTGGAGAAACGAGGACTTCAGGAAACCTCCATGCTCTGCAGGTGTAACCGATGTGAAATGGCTAGCTAGTTAGCGGTGGTGCGCGCTAATAGCATTTCAATCGGTGACGTCACTCGCTCTGAGACCTTGAAGTAGTTGTTCCCCTTGCTCTGCAAGGGCTGCGGCTTTTGTGGAGCGATGGGTAACGATGCTTCGTGGGTGTCAGTTGTTGATGTGTGCAGAGGGTCCCTGGTTCAAGGCGAGGAGAGGGACGGAAGCTATACTGTTACATTGAGGCTGTTGACCCGGATCACTGGTTGCTGCGGGAAAAGGAGGAGGTCAAAATGGGGGGTGAGTGTAACCGATGTGAAATGGCTAGCTAGTTAGCAGTGGTGCGCGCTAATAACGTTTCAATTGGTGATGTCACTTGCTCTGAGACCGTGAAGTAGTTGTTCCCCTTGCTCTGCAAGGGCCATGGGTTTTGTGGCGCGATGGGTAATGATGCTTTAAGGGTGGTTGTTGTTGATGTGTGCAGAGGGTCCCTGGTTCGAGCCCAGGTAGGGGCGACGAGAAGGACGGAAGCTATACTGTTACACAAGCATGCTCTATTCAGTGGATCATTTCTCATATTATTGACTTTTTTACTAATTCTAAGCATCAGCTCTCCTCTTGAACATTACTAACAGCTGTAACAAACGTCTGTATCCTGTCTGTAAGTAAGTACTGCTGTGATTGACCTGACAAAGGAAAAACCATTCTCAGAGTGAAAGGGCAATGCTCACCACTGGAAAATAGGCTATCTACTGTTCAGTGCTCAGACAATGTAGCCAATCTTCAGGATGTCTGGGGTAGCCATTTCCTGAACACATTAGCTGTCTGAAGGAAGGATCCCCTCTCCGCTTCACCCCAGGAGGTTTTCCTCATTGACTTAGCAGCAGCGTACAATACATTACTGCCATGCCTGGATCGCCACACACGCACATACACACACGGGCGTGTGCGTGCACACATTGAGAAACACACACATGCATGCACGGAAAAACAAAAGGACACATGCACGCACACATGCAGACGCACACACACACACACGAGCTGTACATCACTGTGACACTGTCAGAAACAGAAACAGCTTGGAAAGTCATCTGCTATGAGGTAAAGACGCGTAGGTTCAACAACGGGCCTTCATTTCATTCATTACTATAGGCTGTGGGTAATGGTACTGTACAGTAAGCAGTAAACTAGAACCATTAGAGGCAATTCCCAAAGAAATCTACTCCAATAGTATCCTTAAAATATCACCAGAGAGAAGTAAGCATCAGTCTTGTTGTTGACTGGTTTCTTTGTTAACTTTTCATTTTTTGGAGGGATTGATTACAGTAGGGCTGGTGTTTGCAGATATCACACCAATGAACATCCACTGAGCTCTGGGAGAGAAATATTAAGGAAAAGGGAAAATAAGGAAAAACATTTAGTTTCAGGTGGGCACGGAAAAAAGGAAAAAGCAGCATATCACTAGTCTACAATACCTGTCCAAATTTCACTGCATAAAATTATATTGTAGGCCTACTGAAAGGCTGTGAATTACAGATATTTAGTCATGAAATATTTCCCAGGCTGGAAGGCTAGCTTCTCATCCGTCTTTGTGCTCTCCTGAGATGACTGTAATTGATTACTGTGACAACACCTCGGAAAGCCAAGCATCTCTGCAGGGTTCTGTCATCAGAAGTGCTTGTATTCTATTGGTTCTGCACCAGGTGTGCAATGTAAGCCAATCTTTTCCACTGGGCATAGACGTCAATACGTCAATCGATTCCACGTTGGTTCGACATCATTTAAGTGAAATGGCGTGGAAACGACGTTGATTCAACCAGGTTGTGCCCGGTGGGTCGTCTGCAGATGACACACACACATGTGCACGCACACACAAACACACACGGAACACAGAATCCCAGAAACTTCCAAAAGAAGGGACATACTGTGTTAACCCATATTTACAGTGACAGACCATTGGTAGCAGCAGGCATATGTTACTGAGGCCCAGTGTTAGGGGATCCCCCTCTTTTTCCCCCTGCAACCTCAGCAGATCTCCATCAGTCCCAGACAATTGTTGTTTCTCTCTGGATAAACATGAAGAGGTTTTTTATGACCAGGTCCTGCCAAAGGACATGGAGGAGGAGAGAGGGAACACTTTGGGAACTCTTTTTAGGAAACTGGCTTGCCTTCCAGGATAATTTCACTCTGGTAATTCATATCCAGTACATCCAAACACACAAGCATGCAAACAAATGCAGAAACACACTCATACTGCACATGTACAAGGTAAGACTCCACGTCTGACTGTTGATTGATCCAGCAACACACAATCCTAAAGGTCCAAAACAACAATTTTTATCTCAATATGAACTCATTTCTGGGTAACAATGAAGTATCTTAATGGGATTGTTTTCAATTGTAGTGAACAAAAATGCAAATGAAGCATGCAACAAAAGATTTTACTGAGTTACACTTCATAGAAGGAAATCAGTCAGTTGAAATAAATTCCTTAGGCCCTAATCTATGTTTTTCACATGACTGGGCAGGGGTGCAGCCATGGGTGTGCCAGGGAGGGCATAAGCCCACCCACTTGGGAGTCAGGTCCACCCACTGGGGAGCCAGGCCCAGCCAATCAGAATTAGTCCGTCCCCCCCCCCCCAGACGATCCAGCAGGTGAAGAAGACAGATGTGGAAGTCCTGGGCTGGCGTGGTAACACGGGGTCTGCGGTTGTGAGGCCAGTTGGACGTACTGCCAAATTCTCTAAAATAACGTTGGAGGCCGGCTTATGGTAGAGAAATGTACAATAAATTCTCTGGCAACAGCTATGTTGGCCATTCCTGCAGTCAGCATTCCAATTGCACACTCCCTCAAAACTTGAGACATCTGTGGCATTGTGTTGTGTGACAAAACTGCACATTTAGAGTGGCCTTTTATTGTCCCCAGTACAAGGTGCACCTGTGTAATGACCATGCTGTTTAATCAGCTTCTTGATATGCCACACCTGTCAGGTGGATGGATTATCTTGGCAAAGGAAAAATGCTCACAATTGTATTTATTTTTTATTATTTAACCTTTATTTAACTAGGCAAGTCAGTTAATAAAAAATTGTTTTATTTACAATGACAGCCTACCAAAAGGCAAAAGACCTCCTGTGGGGACAGGGGCTGGGATTTAAAAAATATATATAATTTAAAAAAATAACATAAATATAGGACAAAACACACATTAGGACAAGAGAGACAACAAAACACTACGAAAAGAGAGATCTAAGACAACAACATAGCAAGGCAGCAACACAACATGACAACAACATGGAAGCAACACAACATGGTAGCAGCACAAAACATGGTACAAACATTATTGGGCACAGACAACGGCACAAAGGGCAAGAAGGTAGAGACAACAATACATCACGCAAAGCAGCCACAACTGTCAGTAAGTGTCCATGATTAAGTCTTTGAATGAAGAGATTGAGATAAAACTGTCCAGTTTGAGTGTTTGTTGCAGCTCGTTCCAGTCGCTAGCTGCAGCGAACTGAAAAGACGAGCGATCCAGGGATGTGTGTGCTTCGGGGACCTTTAACAAAATATGAATGGCAGAACGGGTGTTTTATGTGGAGGATGAGGGCTGCAGTAGATACCTCAGATAGGGGGGAGTGAGGCCTAAGAGGGTTTTATATATAAGCATCAACCAGTGGGTCTTGCGACGGGTATACAGAGGTGACCAGTTTACAGAAGAGTATAGAGTGCAGTGATGTGTCCTATAAGGAGCATTGGTGGCAAATCTGATGGCCGAATGGTAAAGAACATCTAACCGCTCGAGAGCACCCTTACCTGCTGATCTATAAATTATGTCTCCGTAATCTAGCATGGGTAGGATGGTCATCTGAATCAGGGTTAGTTTGGCAGCTGGGTTGAAAGAGGAGCGATTACGATAGAGGAAACCAAGTCTAGATTTAACTTTAGCCTGCATCTTTGATATGTGCAACAAAGATGTAAACAAATTTGTGCCCAACATTTGAGAGAAATAAGCTTTTTGTGCATATGGAACATTTCTGAGATCTTTTATTTCAGCTCATGATAAATGGGACAAACACTTCACATTTTGCGTTTATTTTTTCATGGCATATAAAATGGTCAAAAAGAAGCAAAAATAGCTTCTTAGCAAAGAGCCATTTCTCAAGCAAAAATTTTGCTAGGACTTTCTGAGAGTGGTCTAAAAACGATCTGTTATTGGCAGAGAGATTAGGAACTCTCTTTCTTATTGGTCTATTAACCAATTCATCACGAAGCAGAACAAAACTCCATCCCACCAAAACAGGCTGAAATTTCAGGCGGTCTTTTCAAACAACTCGTACACTAAAAGGGCATTATCATCATTTTCACAATTTCACAGTATTATTCAAACCTCATAGTGTGAAAATATACACTGAGGATACAAAACATTAAGAGCATGACATAGACTGACCAGGTGAATGAAGGTGAAAGCTATGATCCCTTATTGATATCACTTCACCACTTCAGTCAGTGTAGATGAAGAGGAGGAGACAGGTTAAAGAAAGAGTTTTAAGCCTTGAGACAATCGAGACGTGGATTGTGTATGTGTGCCATTCAGAGGGGGAATGGGCAAGACCAAAAAATCTGAGTGCCTTTGAACGGGGTGTGATAGTAGATGCCAGGCACACCGGTTTGTGTCAAGAACTGCAACGTTGCTGGGATTTTCGCGCTCAACAGTTTTCTGCGTGTATCAAGAATGGTCCACCACCCAAAGGACATCCAGCCATCTTGACACAACTATGGAAAGCATTGGAGTTAACATGGGTCAGCATCCCTGTGCAACGCTTTCGCACCTTGTAGAGTCCATGCCCTGAAGAATTGACCCTGTTTGGAGGGCAAAAGGTGTTCCTAATGTTTGGTATACTCAGTGTATATTAAACAGAGGAAAATCACGTTTTGACTGCACTGGGCCTGTAAAGAAATATCTGGCATGTCCATGCCTGTCACGCCCTGACCTTAGAGAGCCTTTTTATGTCTCTATTTGGTTTGGTCAGGTTGTGATTTGGGGTGGGCATTCTATGTTTTTGTTTTCTATGATTTTGTATTTCTATGTTTTGGCCGGGTGTGGTTCTCAATCAGGGACTGCTGTCGTTGTCTCTGATTGGGAACCATACTTAGGTAGCCATTTTCCCTCCTTTCAGTGTGGGAAGTTGTCTTTGTTTGTTGGCACTATAGCCTTAAGCTTCACGGTTGTTTTTGTATTGTTTATTGTTTTTGTCGGCGTCATCCTAAATCAAAGGAATATGTACGCTCACCACGCTGCACCTTGGTCCCCTTCATTCGACCCTTCATTCCCACAGCATCTACTTTTGGGAAGATCTCTACATTTAACTAGTCTCCCTAGGCAGACTAGTTGCCCAGGGTGGGATTTATGAGACTAACATTTAACAGAGTCCCACCACCGATCACTTCACACTTATTAAAAGCAAGACTGCTTTTTTCTAACATTGAGGAGTCTTACTGAGCTGAGCTTAAAGAGTATCAATCTCCTGTGTTAAAGAGTGTGTAGGTTTCAGCATTAGGGTCAATTCCATTTATTTTCCAGCCAATTCAGGAAATGTACTGTGGTTCTTCACTGCTTCTCAATGAGAACATTTTTGAATTGGAATTGGACTCTAGTTTACTTTCTGAATTGACAGGAATTTAAATGGAATAGACCCCAACCTAGGTAGTTTTAAGATTCCAAAATCATTCACCACCTGCCACGTATCACTTTACATGGACAGATCATAATTTTAGATATAGATAGATATTAAGAAAATGCTCAACCTTCTCTCTTTCTTGTTCCCAGTACTGTATATCAATCTGATCATACAGGATTCTCTCTCTCTCTCTCTCTCTCTCTCTCTCTCTCTCTCTCTCTCTCTCTCTCTCTCTCTCTCTCTCTCTCTCTCTCTCTCTCTCTCTCTCTCTCTCTCTCTCTCTCTCTCTCTCTCGGACCTTTAGACGCCCACACATAGTGATTCTTTGTGGTCCGCACTCCATAGCAGTCGGGGTGTCTGATTTCAAAGGCAGTGGAAGATTTGTGGTCTCTTTAAAACCCCTGGGCTGGCTGGCGCCTCTCATTCCAGCTCATTGAAGGAGAGCAGCCCAGCTCCAAACCTCCATCGACAATTACTGTACAGCAGAGGTGCAGGGTCATTAAGAGAAAGCTAGGATAGATTAATTAAAATGCTCCCTGATATAATTAGAACGAAAATATCTGCCTGACACACATAACATCTTCACTGAAAAGTATAGCAACAATGCATCGGAACAGAATCCCCCAGTGAATAAATATTTTAAGAGGCAATCTCTGAATACAGTGTGGCCCTAGCAACACCAGGGCTGTGGATTCAATTCCCACACTGATCACATGCTAAAAATGTATGTACACACTGTACTGTAAGTCGCTTTGGATAAATGCCTTTCCTGCTGCTGGCATACATCAGGGTGCATAGTGTGCAGGGAGCCAGAGCAAAAACATAAGCATCAATTCACCTGACGTGAAAAGTGGGTCATATCCCTCTTATGGAGGACACCGTGTTCTTGAATGCAGCAGACAGCCATTGACTTCCCTCACCATAACACTGTTGCATTATACAACGGATTTAATTACATCTCCTGTTGGGAACCAGTGATGTATGGAGGGAGAAAGAAGAGAGAGAGAGAGAGAAAGAGAGAGAGAGAGATTAAGGGAGAGAGAGAGAGAAAGGGAGGCAGAGGTGTGTGGGAGAAAGAGCGAGAGAGAGTGAGAGAGAGAGAGACAGCGAGAGAAAGAGGGAGAGAGAGAGAGGCAGAGGCGTGTGATAGAGAGAGAGAACTACATTATGTCACCATATATGTTTCATATTACATGGTGAAGGGGAAGGTGGTTCTTTCAGTACTGTTCATGCCAAACTCACAGCTGTGTTGAGACATCTGCCCGATCCTTTCATTTGATCACTGGAGACGTGAGATGAACCAGTTCAGAACACTATCGTGCCAATGGTTTGACCCTGTCTTCTTCTCTGAGCAACTCTCTGTCTTTCTTTCCCACATTATTAGAAAGCCCATGAGGAGAAAATGATCCACTGAAGAACATTGAGTTTCTTTGGTTTCAGTCGTTGGTGTCAGTCGTTGGTTTTCCCCAGGTTGCCATAGTGGTATTATTAGTATACACAAAAACACACCAATCAATTTATACCCAGAGACTGCTATATGGATATAATCTTAATGCATGGCTTTGAATTACAGTAAAATGAGTCCACTAGGATAAGCTAATGCATAGTAGATACAGATAGCAGTGTGCAAAGTGCTGTTTGAAAATCCATTTGTTGACCACAGAAATATACAGTCCACAAACCAACGAGTCATCAAGGATGAAGTAAACTGGTTCTCTGTCGAACCATTTTATTAAAAGTTCCCAGAGAAACTGAAAGAGAACATATGGATGACAACAAGATAACAAACGGCCCTAATAGAAACATACTCTTCAAATAAAGCACACCACAATGTTTAGCTAGTCTCACACCCCAGAGCTCGGTCGCACCTCCGCCTCCACACCAGATAGGTGTCTAAGGAGGATAGGAAACTGCTTATCTGATCTTCTCTTCATTTAAAATCACTGGGAACAGATGAACAGATGGCAAGACTCTGCCGTCCCCCTTCTGAGCCTCCACTAGACCTTATTTACAGCTGAACGCTCAAGGTTAGAAAATGAACATTAGTCAATGAGCCAACCACGTGAATAACGTCTGTAGAGCGTTGACTGCGCCTCCTCTGGAAACCAGTCGACCCAAAGAAAAATGCCAAGCTGTTCTGCCAACATATAAAGGGAAGTCAGTGGTATTAACTTCTTTCGAAGTCGATCCAGTGGGGCAGAATTCTGCCTTTCACTGGTATGGGCGACAGCCGATTGGCTACTACTTGACTTGGCTGAAGATAATTGCCCTGTGTACGGCCTACAAAGACACCCTGCCAGGATATATGTTGAGTGTGGCCACCCTGGAAAGGCTTCAGCTCTAGCTGTGAAGGGGCCTAGTTGCCACTAAATGCTACGGAGTTGGAGAACACATCCTCCTCCTCAGCCACAACAACTCTGTCAGCCGCAACAGATGGCCCACACACACACCACCACCCCCTCCTCTCAAGAGACCCAGCCACTGGGTAAACCTCAGACAGCAACATTACCCACTCCACTCAAACCCCATCGTTTACCAGTTTGTCCTGTTTTGTGGGAATACTTGGCATTTTTGGGGTGCGGCCTGCGAGACTAAGGGGAGGGTCGAAGTGAAATGGGCCATGTCCAGAGATTGTGTAGAGAGAGAGAGAAACTAAGAGAGAGATCGCTGTCGGGCTGGCGCCACTTTATCTACAGCAGGATCTCAGACTGCCCAGGAGTTTCCTGAATGAGTCGCCACTGCTTCCCAACTGAGGTTTAGGTGGCTGTGTTAAAAAAACTATCTCTGAGCTGGGCCACACCACAGAGCTGGAGTTAGACAGAGCAAGTGCTCTGAAAGACAGCAACATTCCAGTGATCCTCTCCACAATAATCTGACAACCTATGTGTGTTCGTATGTATGTCTTGGACTAATTTCCATTCCCCTGTGAGAATGGACAATAGTTATCTTTTTCTTCCTCTTATCAGACTCCAGGGCTACCTGGAGTAAATCTCCAGGGCTGTCCTGAACTAAATCCCATTAACTCATCCTGGAAGTGTAAACTGCTTCTATATAGTACAGCTAGCCATCACCGCATGGTAGAACAACAGCAGAACAGAGGGCACTTGAATAAACCCTTCCTGTTTACCCGTTTTGTCTGTTTCCCCCTGCCTCTTGACAGATATTCTAGTTATTCTGGGTCTCTGAGGACCATGCTGCTATGTCTCTGTCTGTCTGTCTGTCTGTCTGTCTGTCTGTCTGTCTGTCTGTCTGTCTGTCTGTCTGTCTGTCTGTCTGTCTGTCTGTCTGTCTGTCTGTCTGTCTGTCTGTCTGTCTGTCTGTCTGTCTGTCTGTCTGTCTGTCTGTCTGTCTGTCTGTCTGCCCCCTCCAACAGGGTATAATGCTTCATGTTTGCCCTGCAGTGGCAGCTCCCTGCTCCCCACCCATCACCCTCCCTCCGCCACACTATGGATTAGCTTGACAACAACACTTTCAATGCCTCCTGTCTGACTAGACAGAAAAAGACAGAAAGGACCGGGGTAAATCCCCTTTAGTCTGGAAATATGCAAATGCTGATGGTGGCAGGATTCTGGCAGAACTCAATGGGTACAGAACGTTTGAGCGAGCAGGGTTCTCTGCTGCTCAGGCTAGCACAATGCCTGGCTGCTGTCTGTGTCAGTGTGTCTGTCTGTGTGTCTGTCTGCGTGTCTGTCTGTCTGTCTGTCTGTCTGTCTGCGTGTCTGTCTGTCTGTCTGTCTGTCTGTCTGTCTGTCTGTCTGTCTGTCTGTCTGTCTGTCTGTCTGTCTGTCTGTCTGTCTGTCTGCCTGATTGCCTGTCTGTGGGGCCAGGGCAGCTATGAATGTACTGTCATGTTCAAAACATGTTTGATCGTCTACCAACCAAAGCAAAACTGATATTCTTCTCAAATTAGCCCTCATGAGAGGAGCTTTACAAAAATAACAGTGCATATTTCGGGTGGTGATGGACTAAGTATAGAGCTGTCAATGCTCAGTCTGTCGTGCTGTCATCTCCCGAAGGAGAGGTAACAACATGGCTGTGTCCCAAATGGCACCCCATTCCCATATAGTGCACTACAAGACAGCCTCCACTTAAAAAAGTAGCACACTTGGGAATAGGGTGCCATTTGGGACTCCTTGTTTCAGGAGTAGGTCTATATGTGAACAGCCATCACATGCTGATTAATACTCTAATGTGGTAACTGAGGTCGCATTTGTTGGAGACATCACAAAACTCAGCGTGAGGTTGAACCCTAAATTGGGAGCAGCACCAATAAGCATCCTCTCAACACCAATGGGCTCCTAACTTAGGGGCGCCTTTAGGCCCTGTTGACAGGCTAACGCTAGCGGAGAAGTATTTCAGCGTGACACCAGAACCAGCTGGAGAGGAGGAGCACCTACAGTAGACCAAAGTCAGCAGTATACGGTGGTGTACGACAAATGTATGACCCTGTTACCCTTACAATGATTTATTATAGCTTTGCAATTTGCCAATACTGTATGTATATTGTGATGTTATTTTACATGGACGACATAAAGAGAGACCTTTCCACAATGTCAATATATCTCATAAAATTGCGAGTTCATTATAGGGCAAATCCATCAACACATGCTTTGATTTGAGCGAAGACGGATCCTGTGGTCAAATAACTCCGACTGCACAGACATTTTATTACGTTTGCAATCGCAACAAATAATCTGCTCAGACCCCAACCAAGGAGCATCAAAAGTCGTGCTATAAATTCTCAGACAACCCAAAGATTCCTTGATGCCCTTCCAGACTCCCTCTGCCTACCCAAGGACGTCAGAGGACAAAAATCAGTTAACCACCTAACTGTGGAACTCAATTTAACCTTGCGCAATACCCTAGATGCAGTTGCACCCCTAAAAACGAAAAACATTTGTCATAAGAAACTAGCTCCCTGGTATACAGAAAATACCCGAGCTCTGAAGCAAGCTTCCAGAAAATTGGAACGGAAATGGCGCCACACCAAACTGGAAGTCTTCCGACTAGCTTGGAAAGACAGTACCGTGCAGTATTGAAGAGCCCTCACTGCTGCTCGATCATCCTATTTTTCCAACCTAATTGAGGAAAATAAGAACAATCCAAAATAGATTTTTGATACTGTCGCAAAGCTAACTAAAAAGCAGCATTCCCCAAGAGAGGAGGGCTTTCACTTCAGCAGTAATAAATTCATGAACTTCTTTGAGGAAAAGATCATGATCATTAGAAAGCAAATTATGGACTCCTCTTTAAATCTGCGTATTCCTCCAAAGCTCAGTTGTCCTGAGTCTGCATAACTCTGCCAGGACCTAGGATCAAGGGAGACACTCAAGTGTTTTAGTACTATATCTCTTGACACAATGATGAAAATAATCATGGCATCTAAACCGTCAAGCTGCATACTGGACCCTATTCCAACTAAACTACTGAAAGAGCTGCTTCCTGTGCTTGGCCCTCCTATGTTGAACATAATAAATGGCTCTCTATCCACCGGATGTGTACCAAACTACCAAACAACCTCAGGAGGCTGAAGAAATTCGGCTTGTCACCAAAAGCACTCACAAACTTCTACAGATGCACAATCGAGAGCATCCTGTCGGGCTGTATCACCGCCTGGTACGGCAACTGCTCCGCACACAACCGTAAGGCTCTCCAGAGGGTAGTGAGGTCGGCAGAACGCATCACCCGGGGCAAACTACCTGCCTTCCAGGACACCTACACCACCCGATGTCACAGGAAGGCCATAAAGATCATCAAGGACAACAACCACCCAAGCCACTACCTGTTCACCCCGCTATCATCCAGAAGGCGAGGTCAGTACAGGTGCATCCAAGCAGGGACCGAGAGACTGAAAAACAGCTTCTATCTCAAGGCCATCAGACTGTTAAACAGCCACCACTAACATTTAGCGGCCGCTGCCAACAAACTGACTCAGCTCCAGCCACCTTAAAAATGGGAATTGATGGAAATTATGTAAAAATGTACCACCAGCCACTTTAAACAATGCCACCTAATATAATGTTTACATACCCTACATTACACATCTCTTATGTATATGTATATACTGTACTCTATATCATCTACTGCATCTTGCCATCTTATGTAATACATGGACCACTAGCCACTTTAAACTATGCCACTTTATGTTTACATACCCTACAGTACTCATCTCATAGGTATATACCGTACTCTATACCATCTACTGCACCTTGCCTATGCCGTCTGTACCATCACTCATTCATATATCTTTATGTACATATTCTTTATCCCTTTACACTTGCGTGTATAAGGTAGTAGTTGCGGAATTGTTAGGTTAGATTACTTGTTGTTATTACTGCATTGTCGGAACTAGAAGCACAAGCATTTCGCTACACTCGCATTAACATCTGCTAACCATGTGTATGTGACTAATAAATTTGATTTGATTTGATTTGAAACTCACTAAAAGTGGCAGTAATAAAGCCTCTCTTGAAAAAGCCAACCCTTGACCCAGGAAATATAAAAAACTATCGGCCTATATCGAATCTCCCATTCCTCTCAAAAATTTTAGAAAAAGCTGTTGCACAGCAACTCACTGCCTTCATGAAGAAAAACAATGTATACTAAATGCTTCAGTCTGGTTTTAGACCCCATCATAGCACTGAGACTGCACTTGTGAAGGTGGTAAATTACCTTTTAATGGCGTCAGACCGAGGCTCTGCATCTGTCCTCGTGCTCCTAGACCTTAGTGCTGCTTTTGATACCATCGATCACCACATTCTTTTGGAGAGATTGGAAACCCAAATTGGTCTACACGGACAAGTTCTGGCCTGGTTTAGATCTTATATGTCGGAAAGATATCAGTTTGTCTCTGTGAATGGTTTGTCCTCTGACAAATCAACTGTACATTTCGGTGTTCCTCAAGGTTCCGTTTTAGGACCACTATTGTTTTCACTATATATTTAACTCTTGGTGATGTCATTCGAAAACATAATGTTAACTTTCCCTGCTATGTGGATGACACACAGCTGTACATTTGAATGAAACATGGTGAAGCCCCAAAATTGCCCTCGCTGGAAGCCTGTGTTTCAGACATAAGGAAGTGGAAAGCTGCAAACTTTCTAGTTTTAAACTCGGACAAAACAGAGATGCTTGTTCCAGGTCCCAAGAAACAAAGAGATCTTCTGTTGAATCTGACAATTAATCTTGATGGTTGTACAGTTGTCTCAAATAAAACTGTGGACCTCAGCGTTACTCTGGACCCTGATCTCTCTTTTGACTAACATATCAAGATTGTTTCAAGGACAGCTTTTTTCCATCTGCGTAACATTGCAAAGATCAGACATTTTCTGTCCAAAATGTATGCAGAAGGTTCACGGTTTTACAGCTAACCTACAAAGCATTACATGGGCTTGCTCGTACCTATCTTTCCGATTTGGTCCTGCCGTACATACCTACACATACGCTACGGTCACAAGACGCAGGCCTCCTAATTGTCCCTCGAATTTCTAAGCAAACAGCTGGAGGCAGGGCTTTCTCCTATAGAGCTCCATTTTTATGGAATGGTCTGCCTACCCATGTGAGAGTCGCAGACTCGGTCTCAACCTTTAAGTCTTTCTTGAAGACTCATCTCTTCAGTAGGTCCTATGATTGAGTGTAGTCTGGCCCAGGGGTGTGAAGGTGAACGGAAAGGCACTGGAGCAACGAACCGCCCTTGCTGTCTCTGCCTAGCCGGTTCCACTTTCTCCACTGGGATTCTCTGCCTCTAACCCTATTACAGGGGCCGAGTCACTGGCTTACTGGTGCTCTTCCATGCCGTCCCTAGGAGGGGTGCGGCACTTGAGTGGGTTGAGTCACTGACGTGGTCTTCCTGTCTGGGTTGGCGCCCCCCCTTGGGTTGTGCCGTGGCGGAGATCTTTGTGGCATGATGACTCCTTGATGTCCCCAGTCCACCTGGCCACAAATATCTCCACCCCTCGACCCCTCCTGACCCCTCGGCCTTGTCTCAGGATGGTAAGTTGGTGGTTGACGATATCCCTCTAGTTGTGTGGGGGCTGTGCTTTGGCAAAGTGGGTGGGGTTATATCCTGCCTGTTTGGCCCTGTCCGGGGGTATCATCGGATGGGGCCACAGTGTCTCCTGACCCCTCCTGTCTCAGCCTCCAGTATTTATGCTGCAGTAGTTTATGTGTCGGGGGACTAGGGTCAATCTGTTATATCTGGAGTATTTCTCCAGTGTCCTGTGTGAATTTAAGTATGCTCTCTCTTATTCTCTCTTTCTTTCTTTCTCTCTCTCGGGGGACCTGAGCCCTAGGACCATGCCTCAGGACTACCTGGCATGATGACTCCTTGATGTCCCCAGTCCACCTGGCCGTGCTGCCTGCGGCTATGGAACCCTGACCTGTTCACCGGATGTGCTACCTGTCCCAGACCTGCTGTTTTTAACTCTCTAGAGACAGCAGGAGCGGTAGAGATATTCTCAATGATCGGCTATGAAAAGCCAACTGACATTTACTCCTGAGGTGCTGACCTGTTGCACCCTCGACCCTCTTTTCAATTCAGTGTCACACAGTTTGCTTATCTAACATTTAGTGTATCAAAACGAACTTCAGAAGTCTGCCACTATACATGTATGAACACCCAAGGTTCTTCGAAAGAAAAGTGAATGTGTGAATTCAAATTACATGCCAGGATATGCAAGGATACGAATTCATGAAAGGCTGGTGAGTAATAACCTTCATTGCCATATGTAAACTCAAATAATTGATTGCTTTCATCTGTAGATGCAATTATCTTTCAGTGGCTCCCTGGAATATGAAAAGAAAGATTTTTATTTGTTCCAATAAAGATGGGTTGAATTAAAAGGTGAATAGGCCTATGGGTGGGTAGGCCTTCGTCTACCTGATGGATGGCCTTACAGTAAAATCCCTTGATGCCATGAATGGCGATGGAACAGAAAGCATAAAGATATGAAGACGAGAAGAAGACATGAACTGATGCTGAGAACCCGTTGACCCCTATCAACTTGTTTCTGGTACATTTTGGAGTGAGTTGAAATGACAGTTCCTGTGCAGAAATGGCCAACTTGGAAAGTGTGCTCCAATGCTCACACAATTGTGTACACACAAACAGTTTTGTGCTTTCAAGAGTAAAATCGTTCTTGACTCAAAACTCTAGTTGTGGCGAAAAATGTGTCATCAGATTCTTTGGGAAGATCTTCGCACTGTACCAGGAAAAAGTCTAGGTAATCGAAACACTTTAAAAGCCTTATATTGATACAGATATAATGCCTGTAATCATTTATCCCTGCCTGTCCTGGCAATGCCTGGTAAATAAATATGTCTTGCCTGTCTATCTAGAGTGCAACAGGGGCAACAGTAGCTAATGCTGGGCAGGCTAAGATTAAAGAGACACGAATACGTGCTTTGCTTTAAAAAGCGCTGAGCTTGCCAGCTTTAATGTTGAGCATGTTCATCAAAGCCTTGCTGCACAGAGGGACAGAGAGGGGTGGGAGGAGGAAGGAAGGAAGGAAGGAAGGAAGGAAGGAAGGAAGGAAGGAAGGAAGGAAGGAAGGAAGGAAGGAAGGAAGGAAGGAAGGAAGGAAGGAAGGAAGGAAGGAAGGAAGGAAGGAAGGAAGGAAGGAAGGAAGGAAGGAAGGAAGGAAGGAAGGAAGGAAGGAAGGAAGGAAGGAAGGAAGATAGAAAGAAAGCAGAGAAAGCAGAGAAAGCAGAGAGACGAAGAGAGAAAGCAGAGATAGGGAGAAAAAGAGAGAGAGACAGAGCGAGGTGGAGGGAGAGAGAAAGAGATAAATAAAGAGAGAGAGAGAAAGAGAGAGAGAATGAGAGAGCGAGAAAGATGGAGAGGGAGAGAGAGAGGCAGAGAGAGAGAGAGATAGGTGGAGAGAGAGAGAGAGAAAGATGGTGTCTGGGTTCATGTAAGGACATGAGGAGAGTAGTGCCAGATAAAAGCAGAAATTGGGAGAGCATCCACATAGGCTTTGGGTTTCAGATGCAGTCCCGCCCCTCTTACAGGGATGAGGAGCCAAGCTGTCACTGATACCATCACTCATGTCAAGCGCCATGGAGTACAGGTGTCGAGGAGAGACAGATTCTGCCTGCTTTGACAAATAGGGGAAAGAGAGACCCAGAAATACCATAATAACTGTTTTGGATGGTTTGCTTGGTGTAGGTGTGAGACATGTATGTGTGAAACATGTAGAGCACACAAATAAATAATTGAATTAACTAGTATTGTAGTATGGTATCACAGGAGGCTGCTGAGTGGAGAACAGCTCATAATAATGGCCGGAACACACAAACCATGTGTCTGATGTCTTTGATACCATTCCACTGATTCTGCTCCAGCCATTACCACGAGCCCGTCCTCCCCAATTAAGGTGCCACCAACCTCCTGTGTATGGTAGGTAGCCTGTAAGCCCGATGTCAACAGAACATCAATCAGAAAACCTAACCAAAATGATTGTTTCTGACGCTGAAATAGAAGTAGCTATTATGTGTCAACTTAATCAGATAGTGGAGTACTAGGCCTTCAAGAATCACTCCGAGATATTCACTGAAAACTGTTGCTGCATAAGTGTCCACTCCACTCTTTGCTGGAGAGGCTGAAGTGGGGCACATGCCTGCTCTGTACGTACATTTAAGGACATACTTGCAGTATGCCAATCACGAACAGCCTAACTAACTAGCATCATCATATGCAATGGCTGGATGTGTAATGCCGCTACAGGAGATTCTCTTTCCTAATGAGATTATGAGGAGGGTAATACTGCGTTCCAAATGACACCCTATTCCCTATATAACCCTATTGGCCCTGATCAAAAGTAGTGCACTTGGTTGAGAATAGGGTGCCAATTGGGACATACCGGGTGCCAGTAGGATGTAGCCTATATGTCTTGTGATGTATGTTATCTCTATGCCATGTAGCCTATGCCTGTACTTCATTTCAAAGAACATTTTCCTATTGGATACAGTATTCTATTCTTCCTTCCCGTACATTGCTCCTCTACTCAAGAAGAGAAAAAAGAAAGGGGAAAAAAGAAGACGATACTTGTGATGTGAAAGATGGAGGAAAGGAGGACAACTTGACTATGCCATGTGGTAAGGCTGTTAGCCTTACACAATGTACTCCATCTAATCCTATACAATTTTATCCTGGGGCCTGGGACTATAGGATAGTAATGGCTTTGGCAGAGATCAGCTGCAGGCAGGTGGCAACAATTACCAGCTGTGAATAAGATCAGGTGTGTCAATGGATCAAGCTGTTTAGAATCTGCTTCTGATCCAAATGGACTTCCTGTCACCAATTGTCTTTGACTTTAACATTTAGCAACGTCGTCAGTGGCCATTACAAGGCAGTAACTAAGCGATATATATTCAGTTTACTTCCAGATCAAATGTCCATATCTCGCTATTGAATACTGGCCTGTTCATACTAGCTGTAGGGGTGCTATATTCCACACTACTGAATCTAATTTGTTCTCCCTAAATGTTTTGGATAAAATAATTTAACAAGCCAGGACATTGGCAAGTGTCCTTCTCAAGTGATTACTTTTATTACACACGCATGGCTTATATAGCAAGCTCTAGGCAAGCAATAGGAATGCAGACAGTTTGTCCGAGCAGTACCGTGCTGTATGAACAATTTCACATTCCCTAACAAAAACCTAAATATAAACAAACAGCCAACTCTGAAGGCTGTCCTCCTTTTTCATCCTTCAAATACATATCATTTTTTATTTTAAAAGGAAGACAATATCCCCAAACTGGAATACAGGAGGTTGGTGAACTTGGTAAGTTATAGGAAGGAGAAGTATCCAAGGTTTGTGGAGAAGTTCTCACAAAGATATGAAAACAAGGAATATTTGGACAAGTGGGGATGAGAAAAAAGGCTATTTTAGGCTTAGGGGTTAGGTTTAGGGTTACAATTAGGGTTAGGCTTTAGGGGTTAGGGAGTGCTCCCGAGTGGCGCACCGGTCGAAGGCACTGCATCTCAGTGCTTGAGGTGTCACTACAAACACCCTGGTCGAATCCAGGTTGTATCACAACTGGCCGTGATTGGGAGTCCCAAAGGTTCATAAAAGAAAATAGGTTTAGGGGTTAGGGGAAATAGGATTTTGAATGGAAATCAATTGTTTGGTCCCCACAAAGATAGTAAAACAAATGTGTGTGTTTCTGTGAGTGTGTGTGTGCGAGCGGTGGGAGATAATTTATCTTAGTGGCATACTGTAATCTCTCCTGTGCCAAGATCCCTGGCCTTGTTTGGCGGTTGGCCCATTTGGCATGTGGAATTGTTTCAAATCTTAAATGGTTGGTTCCGGTTGTGCTCTTGACATACATTTATATAGACTGCTGCTTGACTACAACTGACAAAGAAAGTGTTCTAGGTGTACAATGGGGGTCCTCAAACCAGAGTGCCTGCTGTAACATTGGCAGGAGGACATCCATACTCTATTCACCTCACATTGTACGCTTAGCATACTACGTAACAGCAGGAGGACATGGCTGCCCGGTTAGGTCATAGTTGAAATCCTGCGTGACCTCTTGGCGTTTTTAACTAAGAACTAGTCCTCATGTAATTAGGATACGCTGCTCTAGTCCAATTACAGTCTCTTATGCAGCCAGAGATTGGGATTGGGAGTGAGAACACGTTTAAGTGCATGCGTGTGCCTATGACCTATTGGGTCAGAATCTTTCAAACCAGAACAATAAAACACTTGAGCAATAATCCATAATAATCCAAACACTTCATGTAAAAAGGTATTTCTACTGACTACTGTAGGGCTCCTACAACACAATCCTACTGTATTTTGCCTGGCAACAAAGTACTTAAGACACAGCGGTGTTATATTTGTGTAGGTATGACAACCTCAGTGTAGCTTAGGAAAACACTACAGTATGACAAATCACTGTTGACGTCAAAGAATTCCAACTATCCCAAACACTGAGCCTTATGTGTTACAATAGCACACAAGTAGAATGGGTACAACATAGCAGATGCCTTTGTGTGTTGAGGGAAAGAGAGGGGTGGGGGAGAGAGGAGGGGTCTGATGTTGTTGTCTGATGTACATTAATCATAGCCTAATCCATCAAAACCAATTTAGCCTGATAGATCACCTTGTGCAGTCAGATAAATCCTTCAGCTACCAACATGCAGGAGGCAAATACATTCATTGCCTTGAGACACAGGGTTTATGGGTAAATGAACTCAGTCATACACAATCCTTTCCTCTTCCCATATTACTCACATACACTGTATGTTAATAAATAAGCATTTCAATGCATTGTTTACACCTGCTGTAAAGTGGGTACGTGACAAATACAATTTGATTCAAAAAATATTTTTTTGAAATACAATGGGAACACTATAATAAGCCTCGGGAGGCTGTGATCATGAGACAAATGTTCATGCAAGCACAGCACATCTGGCTCTGATGACTTCTTTCACCACATATCAGTATCCACCAGTCCACCATCATGAAATTATAAAGAACATGATCCTGCTTATGGTAGGCCTACACCTTTCCTTGCTCCACTACCATTGATTTTCCAATCAACTCCAGGGGAGTTAGCTGTCTAAACTCCACTCCATGGTGAAGGAAGTGGAGCAGAGACCAGCCTTTGTGGAATTCAGCGCCGACTACATCAATTCGCCCAACATCAGTACAAAATCAATTGTTGCATGCCTTTCTTTGTAGTTGCGTGCCTTTTCCTCTGTAGTTTGCGTGCCTTTTTTTGTTTGCTGAAATCCATACTTTTTCAATAAACGTGTCGCATGTGGCAATTGAATCTCAACAAGGAAGCAGTCTGTGGTAATATTTGATTCACGTTTATTGAAAAAGTATGAATTTCAGCAAACAAAAAAAGGCACGCAACTACAGAGGACAAACATAGTTACGAGGTAAGCGTTTCATCATTAAAATGTTGAAGTATTGACCTTGGGTGAATTGATGTAGCCAAAGAAAGATGGTTTTAAACAAAATTGGTTTTGGGGGGCTGGCTTCTTGACTGGAGGCTTTACTGAGTTTCAGGTGGAGGGAGTACAGGGCTTAGCATGTCTCTCTCGAGGATGTTTCATATTTTCAGAAGGTGTACAGACTACAAAGGGAAGCACAGCCGAGAACTGCCCAGTGACACGAGCCTCCAGATGTGTTAAACTACTTCTATGCTCGCTTCTAGGCAAATAACACTGAAACATGCATGAGAGCACCAGCTGTTCTGGAAGACTGTGTGATCACGCTCTCCGCAGTAGATGTGAGTAAGACCTTTAAACAGGTCAACATTCACAAGACCGCAGGGCCAGACGGATTACCAGGACGTGTACTGCGAGCATGCACAGACAAACTGGCAAGTGTCGTCACTGACATTTTCAACCTCTCCCTGTCTGTAATACCAACATGTTTTAAGCAGACCACCATAGTGCCTGTGCCCAAGAACAATAAGGTAACCTGCCTAAATGACTACCGATTGTTAGCACTCACGTCTGTAGCCATGAAGTACTTCGAAAGGCTGGTCATGGCTCACATCAACACCATTATCCCAGAAACCCTAGACCAACTCCAATTTGCATACCGCCACAGATGATGCAATCTCTATTGCACTGCACACTGCCCTTTCCCACCTGGACAAAAGGAACACCTATGTGAGAATGTTATTCATTGACTACAGCTCAGCGTTCAACACAATAGTGCCCTCAAAGCTCATCAATAAGCTAAGGACCCTGGGACTAAACACCTCCCTCTGCAACTGGATCCTGGACTTCCTGACGGGCCACCCCCAGGTGGCAAGAGTAGGTAACAACACATCCGCCACTCTGATCCTCAACTCATGGGGCCCTCAGGGGTGCGTGCTCAGTCCCCTCCTGTACTCCCTGTTCACTCATTACTGCACAGCCAGGCACAACTCCAACACCATCATTAAGTTTGCCGATGACACAACAGTGTTAGGCCTGATCACCGACAACGACGAGACAGCCTATAGGGAGGAGGTCAGAGACCTGGCCGTGTGGTGCCAGGACAACAACCTTTCCCTCAACGTGACCAAGACAAAGGAGATAATTGTGGACTACAGGAAAAAGAGGACCGAGCACGACCCCCATTCTCATCGAGTCTGAGGAGGCCGACAAAAACGATATACTGCTTTCTCGGGAACAGGCCCAGATCCCAGTGATTTGCGTGAAGAGGAGGCAGAGAAAAAGGGGCCGGAGGGCGGGCTGCCTTCTGAGAATTCATAGGCGATCGAATAAACCCCCACTTCCTTCCATTCTGCTAGCAAACATGTAATCTTTGGACAATAAAATAGATGACCTACACGGAAGATTAAACTGTAATATCTTATGCTTCACGAGACGTGGCTGAACGACGACACTATCAACATACAGCTGGCTGGTTAAAGGCTGCACCGGCAGGATAGAACAGCGGCATCTGGTAAGACAAGGGGCGGTGGACTATGTATATTTGTAAATAACAGCTGGTGCACGATATCTAAGGAAGTCTCGAGCTATTTCTCGCCTGAGGTTTGTAAGCCTCCTTGCTTGCACACGCTTTTTCAGTTCTGACCACACATTTTCTATAGGATTGAGGTCAGGGCTTTGTGATGGCCACTCCAATACCTTGACTTTGTTGTCCTTAAGACATTTTGCCACAACTTTGGAAGTATGCTTGGGATTATTGTCCATTTGGATGACCCATTTGTGACCAAGCTTTAACTTCCTGACTGATGTCTTGAGAAGTTGCTTCAATATATCCACATAATTTTCCATCCTCATGATGCCATCTATTTTGTGAAGTGCACCAGTCCCTCCTGCAGCAAAGCACCCCCACAACATGATGCTGCCACCCCAATGCTTCACGGTGGGATGGTGTTCTTCGGCTTGCAAGCTTCCCCCATTTTCCTCCAAACATAACAATGGTCGTTACGGCTTTCAGGTTATGTCGATATAGGACTCGTTTTACTGTGGATATAGATACTTTTGAACCTGTTGTTCTGGGATTGATTTGCACTTTTTGCACCAAAGTACGTTCATGTCTAGGAGACAGAACACGTCTCCTTTCTGAGCGATATGACGGCTGCGTGGTCCCATGGTGTTTATACTTTGGTACTATTGCTTGTACATATGAACGTGGTACCTTCAGGCGTTTGGAAATTGCTCCCAAGGATGAACCAGACTTGTGGAGGTCTACAATTTTTTTTCTGAGGTCTTGGCTGATTTCTTTTGATTTTCCCATGATGTCAAGCAGAGGGGCATGAGTTTGAAGGTCGGCCTTGAAATACATCCACAGGTACACCTCCAATTGACTCAAATAATGTAAATTAGCCTATCAGAAGCTTCTAAAGCCAAGACATAATTTTCAGGAATTTTCCAAGTTATTTAAAGGCACAGTCAACTTAGTGTATGTAAACTTCTGACCCACTGGAATTGTGATACAGTGAATGATAAGTGAAATAATCTGTCTATAAACAATTGTTGGGAAAATTAGATGACCTAGCCGACTTGCCAAAACTATAGTTTGTTAACAAGAAATTTGTGGAGTGGTTGAAAAACGAGTTTTAATGACTCCAACCTAAATGTAGACATTTTCCAACCTAAGTGTAGACCAAATCTGAACCAATCATAGACATCTATGTTTCACAAGTTTAGACAGCAGAGCACAATACAGTACAGTAGAGCACATCACAGTACAATACACAGTACAGTAAAGAAAAGTAGAGTATAGTACAGCATAATACAGTAGAGCACAGTAAACTGTACTGTACTCTACTGAATTAAACTATACTGTACTGTACTCTAATGAATTAACCTGTAGTATATTGTATTGCACCGTACTGTATTGCACCGTACTCTACTGTACTATACTGTAGTTTACTGAAAAAAAACTCTGATGTCCTGAACCGTACCATATGTACCGAACTGTGCTGTACTCTACTGTGTTTTACTGTACTAAACTTTGCAGTACTATACTGTGATGTTCAAGCCTAGACGTTTTTGATTCATTCAGATATGGATCTGGTCTGCACCGGGTAAATGTGTACTATTTGAGAGCGGAGTGGATTCCTCAAAGTAGCAACCTTGATTACAGCGTTGCACACTCTTGGCATTCTCTCAACCAGCTTCACCTGGAATATTTTTCCAACAGTCAGAAATGTCCTTGTTTTTGAAAAAAATCCAAATTTTTGTCCATTTAAATAACATCAAATTGATCAGAAATACAGTGTAGACATTGTTAATGTTGTAAATGACTATTGTAGCTGGAAACTGCAAATTTTTTATGGAATGTCTCCTGTGTTCCGATGGCACGTTGTGTTAGCTAATCCAAGTTTATCATTTTAAAAGGCTAATTTATCATTAGAAAACCCTTTTGCAATTATGTTAGCACAGCTTAAAACTGTTATCCTGATTAAAGAAGCAATAAAACTGGCCTTCTTTAGACTAGTTGAGAATCTGGAGCATTATCATTTGTGGGTTCGATTACAGGCTCAAAATGGCCAGAAACAAAGACTTTCTTCTAAAACTTATCAGTCTATTCTTGTTCTGAGAAATGAAGGTTATTGCATGCGAGAAATTGCCAAGAAACTGAAGATCTTGTACAACGCTGTGTACTATTCCCTTCACAGAACAGCGCAAACTGGCTCTAACCAGAATAGAAAGAGGAGTGGGGGCCCCGGTGCACAACTGAGCAAGAGGACAAGTACATTAGTGTCTAGTTTGAGAAGACACCTCACAAGTCCTCAACTGGCAGCTTCATTAAATAGTACCCGCAAAACACCAGTCTCAACGTCAACAGTGAAGAGGCGAGTCCAGGATGCTGGCCTTCTAGGCAGAGTTGCAAAGAAAAAGCCATATCTCAGACTGGCCAATAAAAAGAAAAGATGGGCAAAAGAACACAGACACTAGACATAGGAAGATTGGGAAAAAAAGTTTTATGGACAGACGAATCTAAGTTTCAAGTGTTCGGATCACAAAGAAGAACATTCGTGAGACAGAAAAATGAAAAGATGCTGGAGGAGTACTTGACGCCATCTGTCAAGCATGGTGGAGGCAATGTGATGGTTTGGGGGTGCTTTGGTGGTGGTAAAGTGGGAGATTTGTACAGGGAAAAGGGATCTTGAAGAAGGAAGGCTATCACTCAGTTTGCAACACCATGCCGTACCCTGTGGACGGCGCTTAATTGGAGCCAATTTCCTCCTACAACAGGACAATGACCCAAATCACAGCTCCAAACCATGAACTATTTAGGGAAGAAGCAGACAGCTGGTATCCTGTCTATAATGGAGTGGCCAGCACAGTCACCGGATCTCAACCCTATTGAACTGTTGTGGGAGCAGCTTGACTGTATGGTGCGTAAGAAGTGCCCATCAAGCCAATCCAACTTGTGGGAGATGCTTCAGGAAGCATGGGGTGAAATCTCTTCAGATTACCTCAACAAATTGACAACCAGAATGCCAAAAGTCTGCAAGGCTGTAATTGCTGCAAATGGAGGATTATTTGACGAAAGCAAAGTTTGAAGGACACAATTATTATTTCAATTAAAAATCATTATTTATAACCTTGTCCATGTCTTGACTATATTTCCTATTCATGGAAAACAAGGACATTTCTAAGTGACCCCAAACTTTTGAACGGTAGTGTATGTTGAGCACTTGGTGGCTGCTTTTCCTTCACTCCGCGGTCCAACTCATCCCAAACCATCTCAATTGGGTTGAGGTCGGGTGATTGTGGAGGCCAGGTCATCTGATGCAGCACTCCATCACTCTCCTTCTTGGTCAAATAGCCCTTACACGGCATGGAGGTATGTTGGGTCATTGTCCTGTTGAAAAACAAATGATAGTCCCACTAAGCGCAAACCAGATGGGATTGTGTATCGCTGCAGAATGATGTGGTCGGTGGGAACCACACATGTGGAGATCATCCATTCACCCACTCTGCATCTCACAAAGACATGGCGGTTGGAACCAAAAATCTCAGATTTGGACTCATCAGACCAAAGGACAGATTGCCACTGGTCTAATGTCCATTGCTGATGTTTCTTGGCCAAAGCAAGCCTCTTCTTCTTGTTGGTGTCCTTTAGTAGTGGTTTCTTTCCAGCAATTCGACCATGAAGGCCTGATTCACGCAGCCTCCTCTGAACAGTTGATGTTGAGATGTGTCTGTTACTTGAACTACGTGAAGCATTTATTTGTCTGAGGCTGGTAACTCTAATGAACTTATCCTCTGCAGCAGAGGTAACTCTGGGTCTTTCTTTCCTGTGGCGGTCCTCATGAGAGCCAGTTTCATCATAGCGCTTGATGGTTTTTGTAACTGCACTTGGAGAAAGTTCTTGAAATCTTCTGGATTGACTGATCTTCATGTCTTAAAGTAACGATGGACTGTTGTTTCTCTTTGCTCATTTGAGCTGTTCTTGCCATAATATGGACTTGGTCTTTTACCAAATAGGGCTATCTTCTGTATACCACCCCTACCTTGTCACAACACAACCGATTGGCTCAAACACATTAAGAAGGAAAGAAACTCCTTAAATTAACTGTTAACAAGGCACATCTGTTAATTAAAATGCATTCCAGGTGACTATCTCATGAAGCTGGTTGAGAGAATGCCAAGAGTGTGCAAAGCTGTCATCAAGGCAAAGGGTGGCTGCTTTGAAGAATCTCAAATATATATATATTTTTGATTCGTTGAACAGTTCTATGGTTAGTACATGATTCCATGTGTTATTTCATAGTGTTGATGTCTTCACTATTATTCTACAATGTAGAAAATAGTAAAAATAAAGAAAAACCATTGAATGAGTAGGTGTGTCCAAACTTTGACTGGTACTGTATGTGCAGTTGAAATTTGGCCATAGAATCAATATCTATTTTCACCTTTCATTCAGCACGTAAAATGCACCTGATTTCAACATCCGTAAAATATGTATCTGTAAAATACGTATTTTCTATGTCCGTAAAATATGTATTTTCACATCCAGGATATATGTATTTTTAACGTCCACAAAATACGTATTTGCGATGTTTAGAAAAGGCGTATTTTCGATATCTGGAAAATAGGTATTTCCGAAGTCTGTTAAATATGTATTTTCAACATCTGGAAAATACGTATTTGTTACATCCGGGAAAATACGTCTTTCACTTTTCATTCTGCACCTAAAACGCACCTGACGTCGACATCTGGAAAATACATCTAAGACATATTTTCGACATATTTTGCTTACTGGGAAAATTGCTTCATGGAGTTTAGTTTAGTCAGCTAGGGGGTATATTGCTTTTTGACATTGACTCTCTTCCTTCATGGGTTGATCTGAAACTGAACAGGACAGGTAAAACAACTTCCTTTAAGAATACATCATATTTATTTCACTTATCAAATGTTTTCCGATCAGAGCAGATGAAGGAGAGGACATAAAAGGAGGAATCAACGAGGCTATTGAGATGTATCCCAAATATGAACGGTTCTCTTCCTCTCTGATTGGATTCCAGTCATCTTTAGGCTGCCCGAGCTCGCTTTCGATTTGACAAGACGGGGTTCAAGTAAACCGAGGGGAGGGGTCTGAGGGTGGAGTAAAGAAAAAAACAAAGACAATCCTCACCAAACGCCATCTTGAAACTGTGGCACTGGTCACAGAAGAGGAAAACGTTGAGGATACTGCACGCTTGGGAAAATGCTGTACTGCCGTTCTTGTCTTGGATACGCTCATGATTTGACAGCAGCGTGTTGACAAAACGAATTAACTGTTGATCTCATGTGTGTTTCCCAACGACGTTTCTGATTAAATCTTGGTTGCTCCAAAGCTGCAATTGGATACGATTTTTACAGACACTGGTTGCCAGCTTTTACCGTATGCATAACTAGCTCGCAAAAGTCAACGGACAGAACACGTTGCAATCCATTGGGAAGGGAAAATACAATGTTTCTGTTTGGAATCGGATTATGCGCTAGCATAACGTTAACGTTACATTTTGGAAGGTGAAGACAGCGTTGTGAGGACCAAGAAATTAGATGTATCAAATATAACGTTAGTCCACGACATGTGGTGTATTAAACGTCTTATTTAGCTAGCTAACGTTAGATAATTTATGATAACTCGCAAACGAAGTACTTTAAACTACCTGATGCTAACTAACGTACACATTTTAAGATTGAGGGTTAATTAGCTATGTTCCATGGCATTGTTGCTAAATTTACCTGGTTTAGTCTAATTAGGTAAAATAACAATGTTAAACAATTGGAAATCGTTAGTAATATTGCTAGCTACTAGTAGTACTGTAACATGCTAACTAACGTTAGATGGATCGTTAGACCAACCTGCAACAAGTCAGTCAATAGCTATGGTTTTAACCATTTGGTAGTCTCTAGCTAGCTACACAAGTATCACCTCTTCCATATTTGTGGACATAATTCGTCAGGACCTTCAACTGTGTAACGTAGTAGCAAGCCTCTTGGCTGGCCAGTGGATATTTTGGAGTGGGTCTACTCAACAAACACCTGTCAGCTGGAAAGTCAGTGTCAATACCACACTATGTTGTTGACAATACTAGCTTGCAAACTAGCTGGCTAGTTACGTTAGTCTTTTTTGTTTGTTGCACAGACCTTCATAACACACAGTGGAGGAGCAAACCTTTGCAGCTGTGTGTTGTGTTTATTTCACGGAAATAAAAGGATTTCAATTGGATTGAAAATGGGAGCCGCTAGCGAGCTGGCGTTTGCTGTTTTTCTCATCTCGTTTTCCTCAGGTGGGTGGATATCTGTTGGTACAATAACTGGCTTTGTATGTATGGTTGTGTTAGAAATACTGTACTACTATACACAGTCAATGATAAAATGCGCCTTGGCCTTTGACAGTGACACTTGCCTCGTTTTAAAGTTTATTACACTTTGCTTGAACAGAGATCCGATTGGTTTGTCTTTCTCACTAACAAGTATGCTGTAATGTAAAAAGGCAATTTGTTGCATGGCAAACAGGCTGTGCAACATCGGTAGTAGTGATTGAATACTTTAATGCACTTGGGTGTCTTCTCAGTCAGGGCCTTGTATTAGTGGGAAGGTATCTCTTGATTCATAATGTAAGAGGAATCACTGTGTGTGGATATACCTGGAATATGCCTTTTCCTCAGTGTGTGCAGCATTACATTTCCAGTGCACCAAGACCACTAACAAAACAAAACATGAAGAAGCATCCATGGTGCTGTCATCTGAGGGGAACTAGCCGTAAATCACATACGAGGCAATCTACCAATTTGTGGAGTGTTAACTGTGGTTATTGTGTTATACTTTGTATTCTATGTCATATAGAAGCTTCTCAGGAAAACGCAACACTTTATTTCATGAGGATAGGACTTTTAGGATTTTTAGGATCTTATTTTCAAGTGATTGGAAAAGGTCGAAAGGTTGTGGACTGGTCAATGTTAATCCCTAGTCAATAATGGCACTAAATCGCCTGTCTGTATCCTTACATTCAACATGTTGTTTTTTCCCCAATAAGATAGGGTGGTCATATTGTTATGACATTTTTAGGGCTGGTGTAGAACAGAGATGATTCAAGCAAATTGTATTAAATTAAAATGCAATATTATGCAAATGTAGCACTTAATATGCAAATGGAGAAGTATGGCGTACATAATAGAGTAACATAAGACCAATATTTTAAGGTAGGTTGGTCATATTAACAAATGATCCTGCTTTATGAAAAACTGAGATTGTGTAACAATATGAACCAATTTATGACATTAGAATGCAACTTTTTATACTACTTTATGCAAGGTATATACGTAATATGCTAATTAGTATGTACATAATGTGAGAGATACAGCATGTTAAGCTCATTCATTTAAAGTAAAATGTTCATATTATGTTTTATGCAGAACTGGGAGGTTGTAACAATTTAATAAAGCAATACCAAATATATATATTTTTAAATTGGGAATTGTAAAGTTCCATTCACTTAAATGTTTTAAAAACAATTACGCTTCTGCTCTTACACCTTTTTAAGCTATCAAACTAACTTTAAAAATGAGTACGTGGGTGCATGTGTGTGCATATTTATGGTACCAGTCAAACGTTTGGACACGCCTACTCATTCAAGGGTTTTCTTTATTTTTACTATTTACTAAGAAATCAAGCTATGAAATAACACATGGAATCATGTAGTAACCAAAAAAGTGTTAAACAAATCAAAATATATTTTATATTTGTGATTCATCAAAGCAGCCACCCTTTGCCTTGATGACAGCTTTGCACACTCTTGGCATTCTCACAACCAGCTTCATGAGGTAGTCACCTGGAATGCATTTCAATTAACAGGTGTGCCTTGTTAAATTGTGGAATTTCTTTCCTTCTTAATGTGTTTGAGCCAATCAGTTTTGTTGTGACAAGGTAGGGCTGGTATAGAGAAGATAGCCCTATTTTTGGTAGAAGACCAAGTCCATTTTATGTTAAGAACAGCTCAAATAAGCAAAGAGAAACGGCAGTCCATCATTACTTTAAAACATGGTCAGTCAATCCGGAAAATTTCAAAACGTTTAGAGTTTCTTCAATTGCAGTCGGAAAAACCATCAAGCGCTATGATGAAACTGGCTCTCATGAGGACCGCCACAGGAAAGGAAGACCCAGAGTTACCTCTGCTGCAAGGGATAAGTTAATTAGAGTTACCAGCCTCAGAAATTGCAGCCCAAATAAATGCTTCACAGAGTTCAAGTAACAGACACATCTCAACATCAACTGTTCAGAGGAGACTGCGTGAATCAGGCCTTCGTGGTCGAATTGCTGCAAAGAAACCGGTACCTCCTGTATATAGCCTCGCTGCTGTTATTTTACTGCTGCTCTTTAATTGTTTATTAATTTGATTTCTTATCTATTTTTTACCTAACACTTATTTTTCTTAACTGTGTTGTTGGTTAAGGGCTTATAAGTAAGCATTTCACTGTAAGGTCTACACCTGTTGTATTCGGCGCATGTGACAAATAACATTTGATTTGGACTAAATTTGTTTAACACTTTTTTTAGTTACTACATGATTCCATATGTGTTATTTAATAGTTGTGATGTCTTCACTGTTATTCTACAATGTAGAAAATAGTAAAAAAAATAAAGAAAAGCCCTTGAATGAGTAGGTGTGTTCAATCTTTTGACTGGTACTCTATGCATGTATTTATAAAACCTGAATGTTTTATTTCATTTTATGAGGCTTTGCTTCACAGCTGCCTATAGGCAAACTCTGACCATGGAAACTGGGAGGCAATTCTTTTATAAAGACTTCATAGGCGGCACATGAGTTTCAAGTTTGAGGAAGCTTACAATTTATCCAACCATTTCCACTGTTCTGCGTGCCAGTAATGATTTTCATATGCGCATTTTTGTGGAACAAATCATTGTCTATATCTTCGCCACACACCCCTCTTCTTGTCGCAACATTTCAAATCTGCAATATGTAACTGTTTGGGCTACCTGACCAAATTCACATAGAAATGTAAGTATATAGATATGTCATTCTCATTGAAAGCAAGTCAAAGAAGCGATAGATCTGTTCTATGTGCACTATTTCTATGCTTCCTGTTTTTGTTGCGTCTTTTTACTTTTTGTACACCAGCTGCAAATAACCAATATTTTTGGTTATTGAAAAGACATTTCACAGCTTAGTGCACCTTTTAAAAATTATACTCAAGTCACATTTTCACACACATTTTAGATGCTTGTCACTGACAGCCGCAACTCAATAATCAGCTAGGCCTATTGCCACAGAAGCCAAAGGCACAATCCTAGTCATATTTGCAACCCATCCTAGTTATTGCATCTTTAGATTCACTGTTTTGTAAGTTTCTAACAGATATTGTAATCTCTGTCACATATGGAAGCGCCATCAGGTGCGCTGTTTAGAATGGTGTTTTCCCGCAAATTGCATTTTGGCAAATGTTTCAAAATAATGTTTTATTGGCTGTTTATTACATGAGTTGCATGTTCTGTTAAGATGCGTTACCAGAATTTAAATGCGATTTCTGTCTTGCCTAGTTAAATAAAGGTTAAATACTTTAAAAATGGGTTATGCACCCAATGGCCGGTTAATTTAAATCTCCCCGGGTCACGTTGTTCGGCGCCACATTTTCCTAACCGAAACCCTGATACAGCCACTGCAGAGCAGCGCTGCCTCTTGCACAGAGCGTTACCTCTGCGAACGGCGTCAAGCCAACACTCCCTCATACAGCTAGCTAGCATCTTGTCATGAGAACAGGTGGCAACATGTGAATTTTGACATATCTCTGACACCCCATACACCAAAATGTAGATACAAAGCTCTACTTTGTAAGCTGTTGTGTTTTTTAGTGTCTCTGAAAACAGCTGAATGACCAAAGCGAAGAAAAAACATTTAACCGTATATTTCAGTCCAAGGACGTCTGTTGACCGTAAAACACCCTCAGAACGTTCCCATACTTGTTGGCAATACAATGTCACATTAATCTTACTCTGGAAGAGTGAGTAATACCTATGGCAAAGAACAAATATGAGCACAGGGGTTTCATGAAGGCTGTCCCACAGATTTGACCGTTTTCAGCAGGCACTTTACATTTGGGCTCATCACGTAAATAAAACGTACATTATTGGGATTTTTAGACATGGTTAACTTCCACGTTCATGTTTTCAAATGATTTAAGGTATTTTAACGACCACATTTAGTGAAAGTGCATTTGATTAAGCATAGCGTCCGCTGTTTGTCCTGTCACCTAAACACCCTCCATTTTGCCAGCTGAGTACCCACTGTCAATATATAGTATCTTAGATGGGAAATACCATCCTGACCTGTACTGTTTTGTCATACTGTGGCATCACATAACCTCTAGGCCTATACTGGGACATGCAAAATAAAACCATGACTGAGAAAAGGTGCCATACCGAACTTAATGTAAAGTTATTTTAAGTTGTTCCTCATTCCATTGGGGTCTATATGTTTTTGTCTGGTGGTGGTGGGCCTCGTGCATCTTTGTCTCATTTAATTTAGACAACATCTTGCTGACTTTAGACTATATGGAATTAAATGCAGAATCCTCACTGGGGAGCAAGCTGCCTAGATAATCCTGTATCCTTTTGAAAGCTGCTGCTGCCCTTACAGATTTGTCGGTCAAGCAGTGTTTCCCCTATATTCATTTAGCAGCTGAGACGCGCTTTTAAAGGGATAGTCATTGGCTCAATGACTGGAAGTCTATGCGAACAGCTACCCCTGCTACCTTTGCCGCCACTGCTGAAAAAAAACCTAGGGGAAACACTGTCAAGGTTATATTTTCAAGGTTTGATGACATGTAAAAGTATTAACTATTCTGGCCAACTTACACATTTACATTGTTTCGTCTACATCTTTCGTTCTGTGTTAAACCTGAATGAATATCTGTCACTAAACGTGGGTGTTTGTATACTGAAGTGAGTAGGAATTATGAGGACAGTAAATATGCATACCCTAGACCCTGAAGAAAGTACTGCAGTGTGACGCTCAATAAAGAATTCAAATGGTGTTGCCTCAAACAGTCCTTTTGATTCTGATTTGGGACAAAGGCCCATGTAGAGTTTGATCCTCTTTAAAACAAGGCTAAAGAGGTTAGGCTACACAGCCATATGCTGAGGGTAAAGTAGCTTAAACCCTCAGCTCAAAAATGTGTAATGACTTATGTTGGCTTCACCAAAGCCAAGCAACAGCACTATAATTGAATCTCACTCATCTTGTCATGTACAGTAATACAGACATGCTCTGCTGGACTGTAGATTTGTTACTTAAACTGAAACCAAACTCCGCTCTGACTGACTGAAGTGGTTGAGGTTTGGTGTCCTCGGTGTGGGATAATAAACCGCTCGAATGCTGTCGCTCGCCTGCCCATGGCCCATTCCTTTCCAGGCTTTGGATCCGGTTCAGGTTACCTGCTGCCTCGCTCTCTAGAGTCTGGACTTGTGTTCAAATAGTATTTGAAATCATGCAAGCCTAATCTGTGTTTGATTAAGCTTGCCTGGTGCATCAGGGCCAATGGAATAGTCCCCTAAGTGCAAACTCAACTCCATTTCATATACTCCAGGCAGGCTCAAGTAAACACTCAAATACTATTTGAACCCAGGTCTGCTGCGTCCCTCGGAGTCTCCAGGGAACCCTGGAGGCCCCAGAGCGGAGCCCAGGCATTCCTCACCGTGTCAGTTAGTGAAAAAGAGCATGCTCCCACCCCCACCAGGGCTCATGTTGACACTGTCAACCACCAGCAACCCAAACCAGACTAGAGAAATGATGAAGCCAGACAGATGTAGCAGGCCTAGGTCTCCCCCTTCCCCTCACAGGCTCCATTAGGTCCAGGCTTCAGGATGGATGGCACAGCTGGAGAACATCTCCTTAGTTTTGGCTAGCACAGTTTTTGAGAAGCAAGGGGAGTTGCACTAAAGGTCTTCACATGTCCAAAAATGTTGAACTCGTTCCAAACTTTTACAGTTTGTTATTTGGGTTAAACTCTTTCTCTCATCTGCAATATTTTGGTCGCTCACAGTTTAAGGAGCTGCTGGAGTTGACTGGCACTGTGTCCCAGTTTCCTTCTTGTGTCCTTCCTGAATAATTAGGGCCCTTTAAAAATCTGTGATGCGGACAGAATCACGGAATCCAGACATTAAAACTGAATTCAACAATATTCAAAAATGTATTGAACTTAGTAGGAAAACCACTAAATGCAAGCCGAGATCTACCGCTTAGATTTTCTTTTAACATGACTTAAGAAACGTAAGCCTATGCAATATTAACCAATTAAAAACAGTAATGTAGCAATGAGGTTTGTGCAGTAAACTGTAGACTATAAACTATACATTATCACCGCATATTGGCTTTGCTTGAACTGCCCTGCCAATGCATTGTTGTTCGGGCCATTTTTTAAAAATTATATTTGAGGTAGCCTATATTATCACACTGGTAATATATCAGTTGTTGTATTACTTTTGAAACACAGCTGAGTGAGCATACATTTAAATAATTTGCTTTTTTATTTTACTGGGCTGATGGTGCCTGCATCTGATGGTCATTCATTCTCAGCAGAGGTAGAGAGCCGCAGACTGAGTGTCCGCCTCTCAACATCCCTCCGCTCTCCCTTTCCTTCACTGACACTGACCAAAAAGGGACACCGTCTTCCAGCTGATGGCAACTCGAGTCGCACCGCATTATTTCTGCCTCATGCACAAATTAATGTTGCTACGCCTATGAACAGAGAAAGTGAAATATTCCTTGATATTAACAAAGACCCAAGACGCTAAGAATAACAACAACGCAAGCCGAAGGGAACTCGCTGGTCACTCTAACAGAGTTCCTCTGTGGGGATGGGAGAACCTTCCAGAAGGACAACCATCTGTGGCCAGACGGAAGCCACTCCTCAGTAAAGGGTATTTGGAGTTTGCCAAAAGGCACCTGAAGGACTCTCAGACCATGAGAAACAAGATTCTCTTGTCTGATGAAACCAAGATTGAACTCTTTGGCCTGAATGTCAAGCGTCACTTTTGGAGGAAACCTGGCAACATCCATACGGTGAAGAATGGTGGTGGCAGCATCATGCTGTGGGGATGTTTTTCAGCGGCAGGGAATGGGAGACCAGTCAGGATCGAGGGAAAAAGATGAACAGATCAAAGTACAGAGAGATCCTTGATGAAAACCTGCTCCAGAGCTATCAGGACCTCAGTCTGGGGCGAAGGTTTACCTTCCAACAGGACAACGAACCTAAGAACACAGCCAAGACAGCGCAGCGACGCTCCCCATCCAACCTGACAGAGCTTGAGAGGATCTGCAGAGAAGAATGGGAGAAACTCCCCAAATACAGGTGTGCCAGGCTTGTAGCGTTATACCCAAGAAGACTCGAGGCTGTAATCGCTGCCAAAGATGCTTCAACAAAGTACTGAGTAAAGGGTCTGAGTACTTATGTAAATGTTATATTTCAGTAGGATTTAAATCAATTTGCAAACATTTCTAAAAACCTGTTTTTGCTTTGTCATTAGGGGATATTGTGTGTAGATTGATGAAAGATATATATATATATATATATATATATATATATATATATATATATATATATTTGTAATCCATTTTAGTTTAAGGCTGTAACAAAGTGGAAAAAGTCAAGGGGTCTGAATACTTTCCGAATGCACTGTATACGGGGTAAAGTTGATAATTTCATAACAAGGACAACAATCACTTTTTCTACCTGCACTGAACGGTTGAAGCAGGAGGAAAGTAAACCTTCCAATCGGTCTTAACCCATTTTGAGCAGAAATTCTATATTCATATATTCATTATGCTATTTCATAGCTCATTTTTGGAGATAAATACTGATACATTACTAGCTCAAACTCTTTGAACCTGCAGAAATGACTAATTAGTAATAATTATAATTTTTACATTTGTACAGCATTATAGAAGAATAATCTTAGTGCATAAAATACAAGTTTAAAAAAAATCACATTTATACTGAACAAAAATAGAAACAGACATGCAACAAGTTCAATGGTTTTACTGAGTTACAGTTCATATAAGGAAATCAGTCAATTTAAATAATTTCATTAGGCCCTAATCTATGGATTTCACGACTGGGCAGGGGTGGGCCTGGGAGGGCATAGACCCACACACTTAGGAGCAAGGCCCACCCTCTGGGGAGCCAAGTCCAGCCAGTCAGAATGATTTCCCCCCCCACAAAACAGCTTTATTACAGACAGAAATACTCCTCAGTTTCATCAGCTGTCCGGGTGGCTGGTCTCAGACGATCCTGCAGGTGAAGAAGCCGGACGTGGACGTCCTGGGGTGGCGTGGTTACACGTGGTCTGCGGTTGTGAGGTCGGTTGGACGTACTGCCAAATTCTCTAAAGCGACTTTGGAGGCGGCTTATGGTAGAGAAATTAACATTCGATTCCCTATCAACAGCTCTGGTGGACATTCCTGCAGTCAGCATGCCAATTATACGCTCCCTCAACTTTACATCTGTGGCATTGTGTTGTGTAACAAAACTGCACATTTTAGAGTGGCCTTTTATTGTCCCCAGCACAAGGTGCACCTGTGTAATGATCATGCTGTTTAATCAGCTTCTTGGTATGCCACACCTGTCAGGTGGATGGATTATCTTGGCAAAGGAGAAATGCTCACTAACAGGGATGTAAACAAATGTGTGCACAAATATTGAGAGAAATAAGCTTTTTGTGTACGTATGGAACATTTCTGGGATCTTTTATTTCAGCTCATGAAACATGGAACCACCACTTTGTTGCGTTTATATTTTTGGTCAGTATAGAACCGTCTTGAAAGGGAAGGATGCACTTCCTATATTCTGTCAATTGGCGGAGTTACACCCACTTACAGTGGCAAGAAAAAATATGTGAACCCTTTGGAATTACCTGGATTTCTGCATAAATTGGTCATCAAATTTGATCTGATCTTCATCTAAGTCACAACAATAGACAAACATAGTGTGCCTAAATTAATAACACACACATTTTTTTCCTTCTCTATATTGAATACATCATTTAAACATTCACAGTGTAGGTTGGAAAAAGTAAAAAGACTTCTCCAAAGCTAATTGGAGTCAGGAGTCAGCAAACCTGGAGTCCAATCAATGAGACAAGATTGGAGATGTTGATTAGAGCTGCCTTGCCCAATAAAAAACTCTCACAAAATGTGAGTTTGCTGTTCACAAGAAGCATTGCCTGATGTGAACCACGCCTCGAACAAAAGAGATCTCAGAAGACCTAAGATTAAGAACTGTTGACTTGCATAAAGGTGGAAAGGGTTACAAAAGTATCTCTAAAAGCCTTCATATTCATCAGTCCACAGTAAGACAAATAGTCTATAAATGGAGAAAGTTCAGCACTGTTGCTACTCTCCCTAGGAGTAGCCGTCCTGCAAAGATGACTGCAAGAGCACAGCACAGAATGCTCAATGAGGTTAAGAAGAATCCTTGTGTCAGCTAAAGACTTAAAGAAATCTCTGGAACATGCTAACATCTCTGTTGATGAGTCTATGATATGTAGAACACCACACAAGAATGGTGGTCATGGTAAGAAGCCACTGCTGTCCAAAAAAAACATTGCTGCATGTCGGAAGTTCGCAAAAGTGCACCTGGATGTTCCACAGCGCTACTGGAAAAATATTCTGTGGACAGATGAAACTGCAGTTGAGTTGTCATTTTGCAGTTTATCAAGATGTTTTGCAGGAGAATGTAAGGCTATCTGTCGGCTAATTGAAGCTCAACAGAAGTTGGGTGATGCAACAGGACAACGACCCAAAACACAGAAGTAAATCAACAACAGAAGGGCTTCAACAGAAGAAAATACGCCTTCTGGATTGAGATGCTGTGGCATGACCTCGAGAGCAGTTCACACCAGACATCCCAAGAATATTGCTCAACTGAAACAGTTTTGTAAAGAGGAATGGTACAAAATTCCTCCTGACCATTATGCAGATCTGATCCTCAACTACAGAAAACGTTTGCTTGAGGTTATTGCTGCCAAAGGAGGTTCAACCAGTTATTAAATCCAAGGGTTCACATACTTTTCCCACCCTACACTGTGAATGTTGACACGGTGTGTTCAATAAAGAAATGAAAACGTATACTTGTTTGTGTGTTATTAGTTTAAGCAGACTGTGTTTGTTGTGACCTAGATGAAGATCAGATCACATTTTTATGACAAATTTATGCAGAAATCCAGGTAATTCCAAAGTGTTCACATACTTTGTCTTGCCACTGTATGTACTGTACACAGAGTTATGGTAAGACGTGTGCATAATTAGGCTAAGGTTACCGTTAGTAAACCATGAGTTTCACTTTCAGCCCACTGCAATTTTCTCAGCGCTCAGGACTCGGGAGGCCTGAAGTAAAAAGGGCTTAGTCCTAAGTGTAATTAATGTGTCCTGCAGATGTTGCCTTATGCTTCGCAGGACTGCAGTAGTCTAGACAGACTGGCTTCGCTTAGATCCAGGCTGATTAAAACTGGTTCTACATTTATCATGTTCTTATTTCAAGTCTCTCAAGACTCTTTTTTTTTCTTCCCCTTGCTCTTTTTGCTCCCGATAAGATTTTTCATGCCTTGCCATTATCAGGTTCTTTCCTTCTCCCTCCCACTGACTCAGGCCCCAAAGCACAAAGGGAAGTCTGTTGTAGGGAGATGGGTTATATGTATCTGCTCCTTGTTGAACAGACAGGTTGATTTGCTTCCAGTAGGCTAATGCACACTAAATGGTTAGATGGGGACCAATTACTAATAACCATGGCCTATTTAAATACCTATTTGAAAATGTAGGCTTTTCCTGTAGAACATGAACACTGTGCAGGTAGGTCTTTTCGAGCCCTGTGGATGAAAGAAGCAACAGAGTACACTAGTGTAGTAAGAGATGCTGGCAAAGACCTTTTTAATCAACTAGGTCCCAAGTAGGCCTGAAACGGCCCTCTGCTAAATAGTCCTAGCTATAGGTGGTTGTGAGCAGTCATTTTCTTTTACATGGTTGAATTGCTCTGAAGATAAGCATGGAATTTTGCTTTCCCTATTCTCTTCTGGTCATAAATTATTCTTACCACAATCTTCCTCAAGATAATTCCAGACAATTTAGCTAGCTGGGGTTAGTGCCCTTACCCCAACCCCCTGCCCCTACACCCAACACTGCTGAGGATAATTAGCTGTTTAAAATGGTATTTCCTTCCTGTAGAATAAACTGTAAGAATGTACACTATGCACAGAGCTGGCTGTAGCCTATAAGGCTGGCGCAGGGCTCTGGAATATTGGTGCCTGTACAGTAGACTAGTCCATTGGGTGCCCTGAATGCTGTAGCCTTGGCCGTAAGCAAAGCAACTGGCCATCAGCAGTATAATTGAAGTGGAGACTGATAGGCTGTCGGACATTCCAGCAAGGATTAAGGAGATTGGATGCTGTTGCTGAGTTTGCTGGTTTTACTGGCCTGTATGGAAAGACCGCAGGCTTTGTGACCGGGTCTGGCTAGCGACTAACCGGTTCAGTGTGCTTTGTTTGAAGTCAGTATCAACTTATTATGAATAGAGAAATGATTTATATTTAATAACCAATAAGGATACATAAGCCATTTCCAAGTATCGTTAGTTGCTACTTAACAGTCACTAGAGATGCTGCTCGACATTTGGCTGTAAGCGGCTGATTCCAAGGGTCCAGCATCCCTCACCCTGTCACAGTAAAGAGATTACACCAAGCAGGCAGAGTGGAGAGCAATGTTCCTCCTGATGGGCTACAGTGGCACTTCTACTGTATATTATATAACTGTAACCCAATCCCTGGAAACCAGCCGCATAGGGGCCGTGTGTGTGTGTGTGTGTGTGTGTGTGTGTGTGTGTGTGTGTGTGTGTGTGTGTGTGTGTGTGTGTGTGTGTGTGTGTGTGTGTGTGTGTGTGTGTGTGTGTGTGTGTGTGTGTTGCAGCAGCAGGGTGCACAACCACATGATTCCGCCTGCAGTGAGTCTCCTGTCTCTCTAGTCATTGCATAATGCAAGCTGGCCGATAGTCAGCAGCAACCCTACACTGCAGCAGTTGCAGCTGTGTAGCTAGGCACTCCTGTCCCTCAGCCACATCACAGAGAGAGAAACGAGGCCCAGTGTTTTTCCATAGCTCCTCCTATGTCGTTGATCATGGCAGAACCTGGGCATGTTATTCAGTGGGTGCAATGTCCAGGATATAGGAGCTATATCTGTAGTCTCAATCGCCAGACTCCGGGTCCTCCACAGCGGCTGTGGTGAGAGACGAGTAGATCTGTAATGCATAGAACAGAACCAACGTTGTTTCTTAATCAGATAACGCTGCATCTTCATACTCGAGCTGGTTGTAATTGTGCAATACAGTTATTGGGTTGAAGGAGTCAACTGAGTGTAACTGAGTAGTAACAAGTGGTTCTAGAAGTTGAACACTCCCTGGTGTCAGTAGAGCTGTTAGCTGTTTAAGGGACCCCTCTCTACACCCCATATCTTTTCCTGCCAGTTGTTGTTGGTATTGTAATATGATGCCCCGGTACTCTCGACATAGCCGAGAAGAGAAAGAAAAACTATTTCTTCAGGTGTCTGCTGTTCTGCTTCTTGACACTGCTTTATTTATCTAAACTGGACTCTAAAAATGCCTGACGTAAAGGGTTTTCCTAACGTCACGTGAAAGAAAGCATGATGGTCCTGGGAAAAGAAACATTAGGCTATATATAATTATGTCATTACAATTAGTGCTGACTCTGTAGGATTTCAGCTATGCAGAAGTGAGCAGTGTTCCAACCATGCAGCTCTAATGGGGCCTGGTCACTAGTAGTGCACTATATAGGGAAAAGGGTGCTAATTGCGATGCTTCCTACGTATCAGCTATGAGCCTTGGCAGCTGCTGTGCCTCCAATCAGACAAACAGCTGGCTGTAATTGCCCCAATTGTTCAGTTTGACAGACTGCAACAAGTCACTCTTCCAGCTAGATAGTTGTAGTAGTAAAAGCTGCTCCTGGTCAACTGCAGAGAACCTGGGTTGTATTCAGTAGGAACAAAACGCTAGAACAAGATCCAAAGTAACTGAGTGAAACGGGGAGGTAGTATCTGAACTTGTCCAATGAGTATTTCTCAACCCATGTCCACTACTCTCCTCACCAAGCCAGTGGTAAGTCTCGTGAGACCTCTGCACTCTTGTCTTTGGCTAGCTCCAGTGCTTTTGGAGGTAAAATCATTACCGTTTAACTTCTTGCCATTCCTGTACGCTAGCAGCATTGCCTGAGGGGAGGTTACCTGAAGGCTTGGTAAGCTGAACATTAAATTGATTCAGGACTGATCTACACTCCAGCTACTGAGAAACATTAGTGACGCTGCAGAAACTGGCCTGCCTGAGAGCCTACCTGTGGAACCTAAGACTTTATTTTCAAAAGAACCATATTTCCGACCTCAACACCTGTTTAGGGACAGTCCCCCCTTTTAGGGACAGTCCCCCCTGCCAGTCCCTCACAGAGTGGTACGTGCTAGAGACCAAGTCCCTGGTGTTGGATCATCTCTCGTCTCTTAGTTCCATCTAAGTTATGGCTTCATCCGTCAGTTACTTTTAAATCACAAAGAAAAGGTGAAGGCAGCAGCCAGTACTCTTAAAACCCTTATTCAGGTTCTCCTGAGTGGTGCAGTGGTCTAAGGCGGTGGTCTTGAGGCGTCACTACAAACCCGGGTTCGATCCCAGGCTGTGTCGCAGCCGGACGCGACTGGGGCGGGTTAAGGCGGCGCACAATTGGCCCTGCGTCGTCCGGGTTAAGGGAGGGTTTGGCCGGCCGGGATGTCCTTGTCCCATCTCGCTCTAGTGACTCCTTGTTGCGGTCGGGTGCATGCACGTTGACATTGGTCGCCAGTTGGACGGTGTTTCCTCCAACACATTGGTGCGACTGGCTTCCGGGTTAAGGGAGCAGTGTGTCAAGAAGCAGTGCGGCTTGGCAGGGTTGTGTTTCGGAGGACGCATGGCTCTTGACCTTCGCCTCTCCCGAGTCCGTATGGGAGTTGCAGCAATGGGACAAGACTGTAACTACCAATTGGATGTCACGAAATTGGGGAGAAAAAGGGGTAAAAATACATTCTTCACTCCAGTTTATCCTGGAGTGACCCCTGAAATCAGTCCATTGTAAAGACTGGTGTGTTGTACTCTGGGAGCGACTGAATTAATGACTCACTGGCGATTTCTCAAATGAATTTCCTTTCACTCCGTCTTAGCGCTGGGCATCATCACGAGAACAGGGATTGTTTTTTTTAAGGGTAAAGATGCACCCAGCTTGAAGCAATTCTGTGTGGAGTTTATTTGCGTTCTGTATTTCCATACTGCCAATCTCTCACAAAATCAACCAGCGAATCGTCAATAATCATTATTCGTTAGGATATTTGCTCTGTGTCTTTGTGCCGATTTAATATTCTTGCAAGATTCCAACATCATAACCTACGGTCTCTGAACAAACGCATCCCAGCTAATCATTTTAATCTCTGCTTACGGCAGTTAGTAAATGATTTATTTAATTTCGTCAACCACATGAGCAATTCCACCCTGTGCTGTGACTATGCCAAGTGTTTAATGAATAGTTTGGTTTACACACACGGCGGTACAGGAGGTCTCCCATGCAGGGCCGGTTCCTGACGTAAGAGACATAAGGGGCATTTCTGTGAGGTTATAAGGAACTCAGTCTGGGTCTCAACTTACTGTTGAGAGTAAGAATAATAGAATGCACAAGGTGCAATTTCAAAATGTGGTTGTGTATCAGCAGTTTTTCTCTTACGTCACTCAGTTAGTCATGTCGACTAACAATTTTTAGATTGGTAGTTAGTCTGGCCAGCTATCCAAACTTGTATTAATCATGGCCGAATACCGACCGGGCACCTGCCCAGGGGCCATGATCTCTACGGGGGCCACATTGATTTTGTTAGTCATTCTCATTCAGATATATTAACATGGCATAAGCCATTACAAAATGTGTAGAATTGCCTCAAATCTTCAGATGCTGCTCTCTCTCACGCTCTCACTATCGCTCTCTCGCCCATCCATCCATGCTGCCTTGTCTGTCTCTCAGACCCGTCCCAGAGTCACTGGACTGAACAGAGCTCTTTAACTCTGAAATGCTCCGGGCCTCAAGCTCATATGATTACCTTCTCAGTCCCAGCATCACCTTTTGGTTTCTGGACAGGCAGCAAGTCAGGCAGGCAGGGTGTCGGGGAGCCTTTGGTGAGGCTGCCAAGTCCAGACTCACTCCCTGTACTGTAGTCCACCAGCCTGCCAGTCAGTCAGTGTGCTGTACATAAAAGGCAATGGCCCTGTCTATCTAAACCACGACATTTGATTGCATTTCGGTTGAGTGGGGAATGGGAGGTCGTCTGGTGGGCAATGTTCACTTTGCATCTGCTTGTACTGAAAGTAGCCAATTAATGTTCCCTTGACCTTAGTTAATGTTTATACTGTGGGCATGTTTCAGTACATTTAAGGACAAAGATGTTCTCCAAGCTAGAAATGGAGGGCACTCAGGGCAGAGTGATAGTTAGGCTACACTCTGAGCAGGAGGCAAATCAGAGTAAGCATTGTTGTGAGCAACGCTGGTCTCTTTCCATGTACAGTAGTAGTACCACCATGTCTTCTGTAGCGCAAAGACCTCTGTATATTGACATTTCCTCCGACATTGTGTTATCTTAACACTTCAACTACACCTCATTCTAACAAGGGATCATGAGTTGACAGAAGTTTGCGGGTTAGCTCATTGTAAACCTGCGGTGAGGGATGTTTTTGTTAGGTCTGAATGCCTGGCTCTCGAGTGTTGTTTTGGCTAACCACAAAAACCGGCTCCGATTATGATGAGGCTTGAAACCATATGGTTCCTCCAGGCTAGTTTCGCAAAGTGTTGTGACTATTTTGTTACATGCTTTGTGGATTACATTAATCCCCGGCGGATGACTTTTGTTAAACAGAAGGATGAACTACTTTAATTGAAAACATGTCACACGTATCTGTTCTGTTTAACAGAGGCTTGTGGTTAGGAATGGTTTGGTTTTAAACAGTGAGCCTGGACTGCAGTCATTCTTTAGTTCTTCCTCTGAACTTCAATCTCTGGATATTAGGTTTATAAACTGTTTGGTTTGTTTTCAGGCTGTTTGTTTTATTGCGGCCTGTTTATTCTGTTGAATGTTTATTCATACCAACGCCTGCCCAGAAATCCTCATTGCGGTATTTCGTAAGGAAATGGCATGACGCTATAAACATCCACCCATTATTTGTTTAATCTTGAGTTTAACCTGAATCCCGCAAATCACTTGAGTCATTACTAATTGAGTCATTCTGAAATTCTTTGAGATGTTTCTGAGAAGTTTCTCACTCCCACCCATATATTATCTCTCTGCAGACACACAAATCATCCTTTTTCAACACTTTTGACGTTGTTCTAACAAAGCGTTGTTCTGTACGGTAAAGCTAAAATGTGTCACAAATGGCCCCCTATTCCCTACATAGCGCACTACTTTTGGCCAGAGGGCCCCGGTCGAAAATAGCGCGCTATGTAGGGAATAGGGTGCGCCATTTGAGACGCAGGGCTGCTGTGTGCTGTTTGTGTGGGAGGGAATGTGTTAAGGCATATCTGCCGCTTTGTGTGGGCTACGCTATGCACTCACCCTGATTGGTATCTGAAGGAGCTGTAACTAGCGATCGAGCCAGGAGATTGACTGAGCATTTCTGTTGGAAGTGTTTTGCTTCCCTTCTCTTCAGTAGTCTAGTGTTCAACTTAGCCTACGGGATGCAGGGACATTTGTGTGCAATATTGCTTAGTTTGTACTGTAGAGCTACATTGGCTAATTTATGTAGAGGGTGTTTTCCATCTAAAAAGGACCCATGAGCACCAACGTGACGTTGATAGGAGCATGTCAAAATTGGGTGTCAAATGAAAGCTAGTCTATATTTGAGAAGTTGAGACATTTGTAGATTTTTCAAGCATTTTCGATCCTAAAAATGTGGAGTAAGAAAAGGCTTTGATTTCTGGTCAAACGAATGGAATGGGAGTCATAGACGACATCAGTGGTGTAAAGTACTTGAGTTAAAATACTTAAGTACTACTTAAGTAGTTTTTTGGGGTATCTGTACTTTACTATTTATATTTTTGACAACTTTTACTACATTCCTGAAGAAAATTATGTACTTTTTACTCCATACATTTTCCCTGACACCCAAAAGTACTCGTTACATTTTGAACGCTTAGCAGAACAGGGAAATGGTCTAATTCACACACTTATCAAGAGAACATCCCATGTCATCTCTACTGTCTCTGATCTAGCGGACTCACTAAACTCAAGCTTTGTTTGTGTTGATGTCTGACTGTAACCCTGGCTATCCATACATTTTTTTTAACTAGAAAATGGTGCAGGGGTTTAAACTGCAGAACCCGGTTCCTACATTTGAATATAAACATTTATTTTTTTAAACAAACTATGCTACATTTTATCTCTGGGACCCTCAGGATGACAAATCAGAGCAAGATTACTGAATGTAAGTACATGATTTACCTTCAGAGGTGAGTGTATCGAACCAGTTGCCATGATAAAAGTGTTTTGTTTTTGTACATTCTCTTCAAACAATTAGCATGCTATTTTTTTTCCACTGTAATAGCTACTTTAAATTGGACACTGCAGTTAGATTAACAAGAATTTAAGATTTCTGCCCATATTACATTACATTTACATTTAAGTCATTTAGCAGACGCTCTTATCCAGAGCGACTTGACATGTCCATGTCCCGGAAAGTTGGCTGTTGTTTACAACGTCATTCTAGTCACATTAGCGCTTGTTAGCACCGATCCCGTAGAGGTTAAAGGCAGTGCAGTCGAAAACAAGATTTTCTCGTGTTTTATATATATTTCCACACTGAGGTTGGAGTAATATTGTGAAATTGTATGAAAGTCCCTTTTAGTGTAAGAGCATTTGAAAAGACTGCTAAAATTTCAGCCTGATTTGGTGGGATGGAGTTTTGGCCTTCCATGGTGACATCACCATGTGTTTATTAGGCCAATAAGAAAGAGTTAAAAACTTCTCTGCCAAGAACAGCATATTTTCCCCCCCTCTCCACTCAAACCACTCCTCCAGTCCTAGCAGAATTGAGAAATTGAGAATTGAGAAATTGCTCTTTGCTGAGATGCAAATTTTTTATTACCATTTTACTTGTAAACAATCACAGTAAGGTGCCTTCAGAAAGTATTCATACCCCTTGATTTATTCCACATTTTGTTGTTATAGCCTGAATTCAAAATGGGTGAAATATTATTTTTTTCTCACCCATCTACACACAATACCCCATAATGACAAATGGAAAACATGTTTTTAGAAATGTTTGCAAATGTATTAAATAAAATACAGAAATATATAATTTACATAAGTATTGACACCCCTGAGTCAATACATGTTTGAATCACCTGTGGCAGCGATTACAGCCGTGAGTCTTTCTGGGTAAGTTCCTAAGATCTTTGCACACCTGGATTTTACTATATATTTGCACATTATTATTTTAAAACTTATTCAAGCTCTGTCAAATTGGTTGTTGATCATTGCTAGACAGCCTTTTTCAAGTCTTGCCAGAGATTTTAAAGCCATTTATGTCAAAACTGTAACTAGGCCACTCAGGAACATTCAATGTCTTCTTGGTAAGCAACTCTAGTGCATATTTGCCCTTGTGTTTTAGGTTATTGTCCTGCTGAAAGGTAAATTTGTCTCCCAGTGTCAGTTGGAATGCTCTATTCCATCATTATTTTTATCCCATACAAACTCCCTAGTCCTTGCCGATGATAAGCATACCCATAACATGATGCAGCCACCACCGTGCTTGAAAATACTGTATGAAGAGTGGTACTCAGTGATGTGTTGTATTGGAGTTGCCCCTAACATAATGCTTTCTATTAAGGACATAAAGTTAATTTCTAAAGTTTTACTTTAGTGCCTTATTGAAAACACGATGCATGTTTTGGAATATTTTTATTCTGTACAGGCTTCCTTCTTTTCACTCTGTCATTTAGGTTAGTATTGTGGAGTAACTACAATGTTGTGGATCCATCCTCAGTTTTCTTTACAGCCATTAAACTCTTTAACTGTTTTAAAGTCACCGTTGACCTGATGGTGAAATCCCTGAGCGGTTTCCTTCCTCCCCAGCAACTGAGTTAGGAAGGAAGCCTGTATTTTTCTAGTGACTGGGTGATACACCATCCAAAGTGTAATAACTTCACCATGCTCAAAGAGATATTCAGTGTCTTTTATACTAATCTACCAATTGGTGCCCTCCTTTGCGAGGCATTGGAAAACCTCCCTGGTCTTTCTGGTTGAATCTGTGTTTGAAATTCACTGCTTGACTGAGGGACCTTACAATGATCTGTATGTGTGGGGTACAGAGATGAGGTAGTCATTCAAAAATCATGTTAAACACTATTATTGCATAGAGTGAGTCCATGCAACGTATTGTTACTTGTTAAGCACATTTTTACTCCTGAACTTATTTAGGCTTGCCATAACAAAGGGGTTGAATACTTATAGACTAAAGACATTTCAGCTTGTATTAATTTGTAAGCATTTCTAAAAACATAATTCCACTTTGACATAATGGGGTATTGTGTGTAGGGCAGTGACACAAAATCTACATTTAATCCATTTTAAATTCAGGCTGTAACACCAACAAAGTGTGGAAAAAGTCAAGGACTGGTGAATACTTTCTGAAGTCACTGTAGTTGTTGCCCAGAAATGATTTGATATTGAGATAAAAACGTCTGCATTGGATCTTTTAAAGATTTTTTCTAATTTCTCTCTCTCTCTCATGAAGAGGGAGGATAATGAAAGTTCACAGAAGTACCGAGGAAAGGTAGACCTACCAATTAGTTATAGTGTTTTAACTGATATCAAATGTGTTTTATAAATGTTTAGGCTGTGATTTAAAACGGGTAATTTTGTTTCCAAATCAGTAGCAGAATTAATAGAAATCATAGTAGCCACAAACCACAGTTTGGTCACTTGCTACTGTTTTACATTTACATTTACATTTAAGTCATTTAGCAGACGCTCTTATCCAGAGCGACTTACAAATTGGTGCATTCACCTTATGACATCCCCTTCCACTGGCATACTGTTATGTTCAGCTCATAACTGTTTTTTTTCTGTTGTCTGGTGGTCAACGTAAGACCGTCTGGACAACCTCCCACTCTCCCTCTCTCGTAATTCCGTTACCGGATGTAAATCCACTTACTACCTACCGTAGGTCAATAACCAAAATAAATGGGTGTCATGTCATAGCTGACAACACATTCTTTCTGCAGGCATTTTGCAATTTTAATTTCCGAGCAGATATTTAAGAGTTTTTGGAAAACGTGCATAAACAGAGGGAGATTCTACCATAATTCTCTTACCAATCTTTGCATCATTCTTAACAGTAAATTCGTTTTTGTGACAATTTGTGGAAATGGTTAAATGTAGACCTTGTACATAGAGTTGTGTGGTTTGTTAAACTTTGAAATCAATGTTTTTTTGTTTAGCATACATTTTAAGTGAATGTGAGTCAAAGCGTAATTCCGTTACCATGGAATTGCCCAAAGGCTTCCATAAAACAGCATATTCTTGTATACAAGAAGAGAGATCCACCTGCATCTGATTCCCAGCATTGCCTTTCGTCCCTGTGAGGAGAGAGGGAGAGAGTTTGGCCTCCCACCCACACACAGCAGCCCTGGCAGGCTGTGAGTGAGGCAGTGACGTGGTGTTGTTGAGCCCAGGTCTGCCAAGCCGAGCCAGGGTATGAGATACCAGAGAGGCAGGCTGCCAGGGGATACAAACGGCCCTACAACAGCCTACAGCCTGGGCACAGAGCAGCACATCCCACTGCCAGAGCTGTTCTTAGCTTCTGAGTGAGAGAACCAACCAGAGCAAGCTGAAGCGGCAGGAGGACCAGAGCCGGGAGTCTGGTTCCCGAACATGGGTCTTCTCAGGGTTGTGAGGCGGGAATTAGAGGATTCCTACTGGAGGAATGGTAGCTAAGAGCAGTAGGACAGAGCGTTGAGTGCAGTGCTCCTTCTCTTACCCGCTGGAACAATTTTGTTTCACCTGTTTAATAGGTGTAAACTGAGGTCTGTTTAGTATGGAATCATCTTTTTTTGACCACTTATAAATCGAATGAACAAATCCCCCATGCATCAGAGGCAAAGCTCCTTCCTTAATGATTATTGCTGGACTTTGGCCCTCCCTGTGTGTGCAGTTCTCTAACTGTGTGAGGCAAGTGCAAAGCACACCAAAGGTGAGGGTTGGATTTAAATAGCGCCTTCCTACGAACGGAGGTACCCAAAGCGCTTTACATCGTAAGGGGGAAACTCACCTTAACCACCACCATTTTGTTAGAATGTGCCCTCAGCCTGGATGCTGTTTACGTAGTTGCTTAAAACAACCTACCACTGCAGCATGACTCTGGCCCAAAGCACTTGACTTCTGTGGCCCTTTTTATTTCAGCCTGCCTGATTCAGTCAGTGCCCTGCTGAAAAATACATGACGTAGCTAAAGTTAGACCCCTACCTCAGTTACATGGAAGCTGCTGTACACATCAATAGCCTAGCTGTACTATTTGAAAATGCATGTGTTGTTTTCCTGTGTGTGCACGGCGTCTGTCTGTGTCTTTTAAGGACACGCAGGCTATAACCAGAATGCCACATTTAGCCTCCCGTCAGTTAATCAATCAGTCAGATAGTAAAAGCAGCCCTGTTTGACATCTGTACACTACTGTCCAGTGAACTGAACAAATGGCATGAATGTACACCTAGTTGAGGCAATTGCTGCCCTGTTATGAGCTCTGTTAGCCGCCTATGTTGTACGGTGTATTCGTTAAGTATTCAGACACATTGTCTTATTCCACATTTTGTTTACATGACAGCCTTATTCTAACATTTTATTAAATTGTTTTTCCCCCTTCATCAATCTACGCACAAAACACCATAATTACAAAGCAAAAACAGATTTTTAGAGTAAAAAAAAAGTATTTTGTTGAAGCACCTTTTGACAGTGATTACAGCCTTGAATCTTCTTGGATATGACCCTACAAGCTTGGCACACCTGTATTTTGGCGAGTTTCTCCCATTCTCTGTCAGGTTGGCTGGGGAGCGTCGCTGCACAGCTATATTCAGGTCTCGCCAGAGATGTTCAATCAGGTGCAAGTCCGAGCTCTGGATGGGCGCACTCAAGGACATTGAGACTTGGCCTGAAGCCGTTGTCCAAAGAATCCTGTTTCTCATGGTCTGAGAGTCCTTTAGGTACCTTTTGGTAAACTCCAAGCGGGCTGTCATGTGCCTTTTACTGAGGAGTGGCTTCGGTCTGGCCACTCCACCTTAAAGGCTTGATTGTTGGAGTGCTGCAGAGATGGTTGTCCTTCTGGAAGGTTCTCCCATCTCCACAGAGGAGCTCTGGACCTCTGGAGCTCTGTCAGAGTGACCATCGAGTTCTTGGTCACCTGCCTGACCACAAGGCCCTTCTCCCCCGATTGCTCAGTTTGGACAGGTGGCCAGCTCTAGGACGAGTCTTGGTGGTTCCAAACTTCCATTTAAGAATGATGGAAGACACTGTGTTCTTGGGGACCTTCAATGCTGGAGAACTTTTTGGGTACCCTTCCCAGATCTGTGCCTCGACACAATCCTTTCTCGGAGCTCTACGGACAATTCCTTCGTCCTCATGGCTTGGTTTCTTTCTCTGACATGCACTGTCAACTGGGACCTTTATAATGTGTGCCTTTCCAAATCATGTCCAATCAATTGAATTCACCACAGGTGGACTCCAATCAAGTTGTAGAAACAAACAAGGATGATCAATGGAAACAGGATACACCTGAGCTCAATTGCGAGACTCATAGCAAAAGGTCTGAATACTTATTTAAATAAGGTATTTTGTTATTTAAAAAGAAATGTGCTAACAATTCTCAAAAACAGTTTTTGCTTTGTCATTATGGGGTATTGTGTGTAGATTGATGAACATTTTTGATTGAATCAATTTTAGAATAAGGCTGTAACGTATGTAGAATACAGGCTGTGAATGACTTGTTCTGCTGGTGTGTCTCTTGCTCTGTCCCTGTAGGTGCAATCCTGGGTCGCTCGGAGACACAGGAGTGCGTTTACTACAACTCTAGCTGGGAGAAGGAGCGAACCAACCGCAGTGGCATCGAGCCTTGCTACGGCGACAAGGACAAGAGGCTCCACTGCTTCGCCACCTGGAAAAACACCTCGGGAACCATCGAGATCGTCAAGCAGGGCTGCTGGCTGGACGATGTCAACTGCTATGACAGGTTAGGTAGTGTCTTATTGGACTTAGGGCTTAGTGGTCCTCTGTAGGCCAGTTAGTAGAGCATGGCGCTTGTAATGCCAGGATAGTGGGTTTTTTATTCCCGGGACCTCCGATACGTGAAAATGTATGCACGAAAACAGTCACTTTGGATAAAAGCGTTTGCTAAAGGGCATATATTCTTATTAGACGTAGGGCTAGTGGTTAAGTTTAAGGGTTGGTGGCACTGTACTTCAGTCCTTTCTTGCAGATGGTGACTAACACTTATTAGTTTAGGTCATACTGTCCTTTGTATGACGGTTGACTTAGTACATCTTTAAAGGCGCTGTGTGGTCAATCCGACGTCTGCATTGGCCGTGCAGCATTTACGGTGGTATGGCCACTGCAGAAGTCAGGGCAATCATACTTCTTGCGCTTCACCGAGCAGCCCAAAGCTGTTTTGAAGGAAGTGAGTTTGTGTTTATACAGGACCTCCCGCCCTCACCTACCGTCAACCAATCATGTCAATGCGGAGCCATACGGAGCCCTCCGCGTTGTTACAGAATTTGAGAGGCGCATGGCGATGCGGTACGGAGCTCAATTTGGCCACTGCGTGCCTCCGGAGGCTCCGCGATGGCGTCAGGCCATCCATACGGCACCTCCGACCACATTTTCCGGATCAAGCACAAATTGGCTTTTAGAGTGGTTGTCTGTCCATTCCTGCAAAGAGGTAGTTCGTCCTCCCCAGACAGAGAAAGAGGGGGATCGGTTCAGTGGAGGGCTGCCAGCACTCATCTCTCTACCTTTGTGACAGAGGTGTGTTCTTTTCTTTCTTCTTCTGTCTTTCTCTCTCTCTCTCTGCCGCAGTAGTGAATGTGTGGAGACGAAGGAGAGTCCGGACGTCTTCTTCTGTTGCTGCGAAGGCAACACGTGTAACGAGAAGTTCCTCTACAGCCCCGACACGCAGGCTGTCCAAAGTAAGTCATCGTGTAAGTTCACACACAGGAAGCTGATGTAATGTCACATCCTCCTCTGTCGGTTTTCCAGCCGAACGCAGACGATCAGTCGGTAAGAATAACCCAACCTAACCCAAGAGACACTGGGGCATATTCCCTCACAAACACTAGAGACACAAGGTGTTCTACTTTACCAGGGCCCAGAGATTTACTGCTTTAATTTGAAACTCTGTGTCCAGGCTGGCCACTGTCCTCCTCTCTATGGGGGCCAGTAGGGACCTGTCTGGGCCCAGTCAGAGTGTAGCAACTAGTGGGGTCCGTCGGGGCCACCAAGCCCAGCCCCAGACAACCTCAGTGTCACAGGAAGGGAAACCGCAGCAATAATACAATCCAGCCGTGTCTGTGGTGGCAGAGAACTGTGATGGCATACCAGTGGCTGATCACATCAAATACTACATCTTTGTGATATGACAAGGGGGTGCACTGCACAGTAAGGCTTAGCTATTTGTTTTGTGGGTCACTTGGTTGTTTCGGTGGTTATTTTTGGCTGCTGGCTTACGTTCTCATGAACTGCATGTCACTATTAATCTCACTATTTAGAGGATTTTGTTGAAGCGACCCAGATGTGTTGAGCTTTTTGTTGGAACTATTTTTAGAGTGTTGCGCTACTAGTCTTCTGATACCATTGTGTATGGTGTGATGAAAATATGAGGGGAACAAAGCACGTTTGCATACCTGTATAAAGGTGTATTCTCTCTCCATCTCCCTGCCCCCTCCTCGCCAACCCCCGTTCCTCTCTTTCCACCATCCTCCCCGTTCTCGCACCTTTATGTAACCCTTACCTCTCATTTTCTCCCCCCTTCCCCCTCCTCCCCATTACCGCCTTCTCCCCCCCGGTCTCCCGTCCACAGCGACCTCCAACCCGTTTACCCAGAAGCCTCAGCTGTTCAACACCCTGCTGTACTCTCTGGTGCCCATTATGGGCATCGCCGCCATCGTCCTCTTCTCCTTCTGGATGTACCGTCATCACAAGCTGGCATACCCGCCCGTCCTGGTGCCAACACAGGTAAGACTGAAGAGTATGAGAGAGTGTGTGTGTGTGTGTGTGTGTGCGTGCGATGATTCGTCATACTTGTCTCGGCTGTACAGAAAAAGCACAAGAAGTACCCCTCGCTGCTTGGTGTTTTAATCTTGATATAGGAGTGACTCACCAACATTGGCAAGAAAAACGGATGCAAAACAATGGATAGCAGAAGAGAACATTGGAACTTGCTGATCTGAAGCGAACACAAATGTGATTTGCTGGAGAGTGACAGGAAGCCTAGCCCCAACTCAGACCGCGTGCGGCAGTGTGTGTGTGTGTGCGTGCGGTCCCTGCAGTCTGCGTGGGCACAGCCTGCCACTAATACTGTGAAATGTGTATCTGCTTAGCGCTCCAGCCGTTACTGTGGCCATACACACAGGCACACGACGGACACACACAAAGCTGTCGTTTGTTCACCCTGGTTAGGCTCACTGAGAATAGGGCTCTGTGGTCGGAGAAGGGTGGCTCTCTCAAGCCTGCTCCTGTACGGCTCTTTGTAAACTGCCGTTCAATCAACACAAATATCACCAGCACACTGCCACTGCCTTCCCTCCGCCTGTTGCCCTTTGCAGTGTGTTCGAGAGGGAGCCTGCGATGCCGTGAAATGTTTGGTTACTGTGCTTGATTACTGCGTCATACAGAACAGTGTGTCCTGACCCCACTCCTCCACCTCCATCCCAGGGCCAGACAGGCTCCCTGTGTTTGTCATCTATTTCTGGGGTGAGCTGGGACTATTCCCAGCACTACGTGGCCACGATGCCATGGAGGAGAGAGCACCCTGGGTGCGGTTTTGGCCTGAAAGGGAAAGTGAGGGGAAAAGCACAAACGAATAAATAATGCCGTCAGGCTCTCTCCCTCGTTCTCCCCCGTTCCCCTCTCTTCCTCCCTCCTTCCCCTGGAGGCTGGCTCTAACCCTGGGCCCTTAAAGCATCCATGTTTAATCCATAACACATCTCCTTTGAACAGAAGTGCTGATTGCCGTGCCTTGCGAGCAGCTGATCTCTGACACCGGACTAAACTCGCTCACTTCGACTCTTAATCACCGTGTCATGTCTGATTTGTTACAACAAGCGCCCCCCCCCCCCCCCCCCCCTCCCGTATCATTTGCCCCCAACGTGGGTTTATTTCAAGCTCTGCTGTAGCCAGACGAGCAGCCGTGACACACAGGTGAGGTGAGCCTGGAGAATGTGCATTTAAGAGCATCCGTCTATTTGTTATGAATACAACAATGGATTACAGGAAATGCTAGGAAACTGTTAGCCTATGTCCTAGAAGTTGCCAAAGAGTCTAGCAGCAGTGCTGTACATGCATACACGGCCCCAGGGCTAGTTCTGACAGGGACATCATTTAGGACTGTCCTGCTTGGGCACTGCAGCCACTCTCCTAACCACCTGTCTTACTGTATGGAACATGAGCTGAGGCCTCTCCATTATTAATGAGCCTTTTTATAAAGGTGAACACTTAACTGTGCTTTGTTACAGAGTGAGAGTGAGCGAGAAGGGATTGGCAACCTTTCAAGGGACGCCACAATCACGATCGCGTCCAGATGTGGTATCTTAATTTGAGCCCGTATGCTACAGCAGGAAAATAATCCTGCAGCAACAAGAAATGTATGTTATAATTAATTGACATTTTTGTAGGGGTTGATACATTTCTCGTTAGGGAAAAACAAGTTTGAAATTTCAAAGTGGAAATTACTAACTTTTAAACCTCGCAGGAAAGATCTCCTGCAACAGGGTGATGCAATTAAGATCCTACATCTGTATGAAAACAGTTTGAGTATAAAAAAAAAGGCTCAGGCAGAAAAGGAGATGGCTTCTCTATTTTTATTGTTTTAACTTCTATACTAGCCTGCACTGAGTGTACAAAACATTAAGAAGACCTTCCTAATATTGACTTGCATCCCCATTTGCCCTCAGAACAGCCTCAATTTGTCAGGGCATGGACTCTACAAGGTGTCGAAAGCGTTCTACAGGGATGCTGGCCCATGTTGACTCCAATGCTTCCCACAGTTGTCAAGTTGGCTGGAAGGTCCTTTGGGAGGTGGACCATTCTTTATACACACGGGAAACTGTTGAGCGTGAAAGACCCAGCAGTGTTGCAGTTGACACATCGGTGCGCCTGGCACCTACCACCAAGCCCTGTTCAAGGCTTAAAAATCCTGATTTAACCTGTCTCCTCCCTTTCATCTACACTGATTGAAGTGGATTTAACAAGTGACATCAATAAAGGGTCATCGCTTTAACCTGGACTCACTGGTCAGTCTCTGTCATGGAAAGATGTTTCGTATACTCAGTATAAATTCGCTTTCCCACACAAGCACAAACACATGGTCATCACATGCTGCGGCGCCAGACGATGCTGTTCACATATTTGTTATCGGGGCTCTATTTTTCATACAGCCATGAGAGGTCAGGGGAAGCTGGAATTGATTCAGTAGCTGACTACACACACAGGGCCACATCTTTCACATGCCAGACCCAGGAGGAGAGAGAGGAGAGAGAGGGGTGAGAGAGAAGAAAAGGGAGGTGGCCCACAGCTTTCACACCACAGGCCCAAGAGGAAAGCGGGAGAGAGAGAGTCATCTATCATCCGGGACGTGACTGTTCCGCCTTTATCTACCCCCATTTCACCCTCACTGAAAACAATCATTTCTTTTTGCCTCTTTTCTATCCTATAACAAGCACGCCTTTCATATAATGATAGAGGTAAGATACGTTTAATTAAACTCCAACACTTTTCAATTTCAGTGGGTTTTGGTTGGGAGGGAGCTTGATAACTGGGCCCATTTAATTTCTGACTGCTTCCCGATTGTCGTTTTTCTTTCTTTGGGATGGGTTTATGTTTTAATGTATTTTTGAAATGTCCTCTATATGTGAGTCATCGTTGCTTTTATGGATTTTCTATTTAATTCTATTTTTGCATGGACGTTATGTGTTTTTTTTTAATCCTTTGTAATGCTAAATACAATGGAATCAACCAATGACCAATCAAAGTGCATGAGTCGGTCAATGTAGAAAATGCATTCAATGAGCATGGATGTCCACTTTGGATGATAATATTTTGCACTTTTTGTCTGTTGCAATGCAACCAAGGGTAGCTACTAAGATGTCTTGTGCCGACATGTACATGAAAGAGGGGTTGGAATCCACTGAATACGGAAAGGCTGCCTCTGAAATGAAACCTTATTCTCTAAACACTGCAATACTTTTGCCCATGGGCCGTAGGGTTCTGGTCAAAAGTAGGGCACTGTGTAGGGAATACAGTGCCTTTTGGGACGCAACCCGTGTCTTGTGCTAATACATGGATGAAAGCGGCATTAGACCAATTTAAATACAAATATGGCCTTTGATGTGACGCTGGTCAACATTTAGCCAACGTTTCGTAAACAAGGGACTATTGTTAACCCTCAGCAGCATGTGGTGCTTTCAATGTCATATGTCAATTGCTGTAATTGAAGTAGCGGAGATGTTGGATTGTTTGAAGGCCTCATGCGTCAGGTTTGGATGGGTTTGTGCAGATGACGTCAGGTATTTTTAACATTTCCTGTGGCACAGTGTGGTGTGCTGACAAAGTGTAATGCACGCCATTCAGCCACCCAACCACCTGGTGAACGGAGCCTGGGTCAGGTGACACTGTGACTGACCGGTCACTGTACACAGCCAAGGGGATCAGAACAGTTCTCGAGAAAGAGATGCCGCTCCTGCTTTTGTAGTGCTTTACTTGAACTGTCTGCCACTGACGCAGGCCTAGGGCTGCATCCCAATTGGCACCCTATTCCCTAAATAGTGCACTACTTTTGACCGGGGCCCATCATCCATGTTGCACAAGACATGATCTGCATGCCAATTGGCACCCTATCCCCTAAATAGTGCAGTATTTTTGACCAGAGCTCGTGGGCCCCAGTCAAAAATAGTGCACTTTAATAGGGAATAGGGTGCCATTTGAGACTCCTCCTAGGTCTTTAGAGTGGATCTGTGGTCAGTGGATCTGACGGAATTGCCCTCACCTCATTAACAGGGTTAACTAGGCTTACCTCTTCCCAATTGTCCCGTGGTACAGCTGGTATCTATTGTGAATGCTCCTTAGCCTCCTTGGCTGTGTCATGGTTCCTGAGGACTTAGGCTTTTAGAAACAAAACAGTCCTTCAATGCGACCACTCCTTGTTGCATGTGTGACTACAGTGCTAGCCAAGGATGCCTCCAAAATGACACCCTATCCCTATAGTGTGCCCTACTTTTAACCAGGGCCCATAGGGCTCTGGTTAAAAGTAGTGCACTGTATGGTGCCAATATGGTCACACACCACGATTCATAACCGTCTTACCACCACCAAGGACGGACCAGATCGTAAATTGGCCGTAAATAAACAACACAATTGTTTGTTTGTTTTTATTTACATCTGGGTACTGTATCGCATGATTATTGTCATGCCATATAAACGGGGTGGAATTCTATTGAGGGCCTTTTATCAGTGCCCAGGGGCCTCTCTCCACCCAGGGGCGTCTCTCCACCCAGGGGCGTCTCTCCACCCAGGGGCGTCTCTCCACCCAGGGGCGTCTCTCCACCCAGGGGCGTCTCTCCACCCAGGGGCGTCTCTCCACCTAGGGGTGTCTCTCCACCCAGGGGTGTCTCTCCACCCAGGGGCGTCTCTCCACCCAGGGGCGTCTCTCCACCCAGGGGCCTCTCTCCACCCAGGGGCGTATCTCCACCCAGGGGCGTCTCTCCACCCAGGGGCGTCTCTCCACCCAGGGGCGTCTCTCCACCCAGGGGCGTCTCTCCACCCAGGGGCGTATCTCCACCCAGGGGCGTCTCTCCACCCAGGGGCGTATCTCCACCCAGGGGCGTCTCTCCACCCAGGGGCGTCTCTCCACCCAGGGGCGTCTCTCCACCCAGGGGCGTCTCTCCACCCAGGGGCGTCTCTCCATTAAACACAATATGGTTTTCAAACCTGCTTTTACGACTCAGCTTTCAAGCGTCTGATTAATTATTGAAACTATGGGGAAATCCAGGAGTAAGCGTGTAGGGCAGGATGGCGTCTGGTGTGTTTACTGAGACCGTGTTCAATGTCAGAGTCTGCCCCAACCTCTCTCTCACCATTCCTCAGCTCTGCAGGGCCACAATGCCCCCCTCCGAACACCCCTCACTTGTTCCGCTTTCCATCCATGGTTGCCATTGAACCAGCCACTACGTACTGTTCGGTTTTGGAGCTCCACATCAGTGGTGACATCTTACTCTCTCTCTCTCTCTCGAAAGTCACACGTGGAAGCGATTAGTTTTAATCCAGAGGACCAGCTGACTTGACCCATTTTTATATTTGGAACACACACACACACACAATTTGTAACACTTGCTCCCTCTACCACGTTGTTGATATGAGACTAACCCGGCCCTACGCCATCACCAGAGGGAGAGGCTCGACCCATCCAGGCCACTCGTATCATGTTGCTCTTCATGCGATACACTACCCAGATATAAATATGCTATATACATGGCATTACTTCTGACAGCAGCCACTGCCACACCCTCCTTGTTTTCAACCCTGCCGATCACGCCGGCATCCCAAATGGCCCCCTGTTGCATATATAATGCACTACTTTTGAGCAGAACCATATAGGCCTTGGTCCAAAGTAGTTGAGAAAAGAGAGAACCATTTGGACGCATCACAATAATCTAAGGCTGAAGACTCCCTCCCCTCTCTTTATTACCTTAGCTTCATCTAAGTCCCAGACCTCTCCTCTCTCTTCTCCTCTGTCTCTTATTTACTCTATATTTTATGTGGGAGGATTTGTAAAAGATACCCTTGGTCTTCAAATAGACCTGTAATAACATGGAAAGATCTAATTGAAAGCGGATGTTGGTCCATTTTTTTGAAGAGACGGTAGGACTGACAGAGCTAATGCCCTGTGAAGGCCTTGAGATATTTTTGGGGAGACTCTAGGTGCGGCCCCAAAAGGCGCCCTATTCCCTATATAGTGCGCTACTTTTGACCGGAGTCCTATGGGCCCTGGTCAAAAGTAGTGCACCACGTAGGGAGGCATCCTCTATCACCGTTGCATTCATCTTATAGCGTTTTAGTCATTATCCAGAGCGACTTACAGTAAGTAGTGAGTGCATTTAATTTTTTTTAGTACTTGTCCCCTGTGTGAATCGAATTCACAACCCTTGGCGTTGCAAGTGCCATGCTCTACCAACTGAGCCCCACAGCACCACATAACTGAAGTAGAATACAGCAATGCCCTCTCCTTGTCCTGGAATGATCCCTGCAGACAGTGTTTTAAACGTTCACACCACTCTGTCTGGACTAACTAATACCGTTTTCCATGATGGAAATCTTTCTGATGAATCTCATCAGGTTCTCATCAATGTTTTGTCTAGTCCGGACTCTTTATAATAATGATCTGTCTTCCCAAGTATGTGCCCAGCAATTCCACAGCTTTTAGAGTTTAAAAAGGCTGTTCCTGTTAGCGCAATGACGGAACTAATTAGATACAATAAAATTGTATCCGGTGTATCGGCATCATGTGGGGACCGGATACTGTGAGGACGTGCCGTGCACCTGCTCTCTCTCCGCTATTCTCAACTGAGAAGCAACGATGGAAATTAGAATTGGCATTTCAATTTACCTCCTGAATCAATTGACTGAATTGAAATGGCCCAACACCAAGTATGTAGCCTCTATGGCGCAGTGGTAGTACAGTGAGTGTTGAGTGTATGAGTGTTTTCATTGATCCCAGTACCAACCTGCTGTCTATCTCCCTGCCTGCCCTCTGCTACAGGAACAACTGGGACCACACACCCCTCCCTCGCCCATCATGGGGCAGAAGCCATTGCAGTTGATCGAGATCAAAGCCAGGGGGCGCTTCGGCTGTGTGTGGAAGGCTCAGCTCCTCAACGACTACGTGGCTGTCAAGGTCTTCCCCATTCAGGTATGAGTTGGAAGTTGAGGTACACCGTTGATATAAAAATGACTTTATACAAATAATTGGTTGATTTGAGGTTTAACTCTATTAGTTATCGTGTTCAATTTATGTCATATTTGTACATCACACAAGGTGAAATAGCTAATATAAGTCATTTAGAAGACGCTTTTATCCAAAGCGACTTTGTAATGTGTGCAAGCATTTTACGTATGGGTGGTCCCGGGAATCAAACCCACAATCCTGCCGTAGTAAGCGCCATCCTCTACCAACTGAGCTACAGAGAACCTAATGTTGTGTGTTGGGGGTGTCGCCTGCAGGACAAGCTGTCATGGCAGAACGAGTATGAGATCTACAGCCTGAGTGGGATGAAACACGAGAACCTGCTCCACTTTATCGGTGTGGAGAAGAGAGAAAACAACATGGACATAGACCTCTGGCTCATCACAGCCTATCACGACAACGTACGAATACGTAAACTTGATTGTCCGTTGAAATTTACATTTGTCCATTTCAGGGATCATGAACTAGATTCAGCTGCGGCACGATTTTTTCTTGACAGGATGGTCAGTGGGCCGGAACATAATTACAAATCATTTGTAGACTGCAAATTGACCACAAGAAGCCCGAACAGATATATTTGACAAAAAAACAAACAAAAAATTAAACCTTGCTTTCATTTGTATACAATCTCATATATCTCTCTATTATGCATGGGAATACTTTGGAAGAGATTTCCAAAATTAAAATCACTTGGAGCTGAAAAGACCCCCCAAAAATTGTCTCAAATATAATTAGCCCGCGGGTCGCAAATAAAATTGGCCTGCGGGTCGCCGGTTGGGGAACCCTGGTCTATTTGTTCTTAAAACCCCAACCGACCAGACACCACACACCACAGGAGGCTGGTGGGAGGGGCTATAGGGGAACGGACTATTGTACCAACTGGAATGGAATAAATGGTTCCACATCAAACATATGGAAACCGCTTGTTTTACTCCGTTCCATTAATTCCATTCCAGCCATTACAATAAGCCCGTCCCCCTATAGCTCCTCCCACCAGCCTCCTCTGCCACACATATACCAAGAGGCTGGAAGCAGCACAGGGTCAGCCCCTGAAGCAGGTTTCCAATGACTGGCAACTACAGGTTGTCTGCCCTCCAGTGGTTGGACAGTGTTACTACAACTACTTTGTCATGTCACAGCTGTAGCAGAATCAGAGATGTCCTCATTTTCCTGCGTACAATCCTGCAGGGTGAATAGAAAAAAGACAAACACTAATTGTGTTTCCCCCACAGGGCTCTCTGACTGATTACCTGAAGGCCAACGTGGTGTCGTGGAACGAGCTGTGCCACATCTCCCAGACCTTGGCCCGTGGCCTGGCCTATCTCCACGAGGACATCCCTGGGCTGAAGGACGGACACAAGCCCGCCGTCGCACACAGGTGGGTGGGGGGTGGTATCGGCTCGGCCCGGGCCCTACCTTGAATCAAAAACGGAACGAATTGCAAAAATCGCTGAAGTTGGAGACGTATATCTCCCTCACTAACTTCAAGCATCGGCTGTCAGAGCAGCTTACCGATCGCTGCAGCTGTACACAGCCCATCTGTAAATAGCCCATCCAACCAACTACCTACCTCATCCCCATATTTGTTTTATGTTTTTTTTCTGCTCTTTTGCACACCAGTATTTCTACTTGCACATCCTCATCTGCACATATATCACTCCAGTGTTGAGCTAAACTGTAATTGGTTCGCCACTATTGGTCTATTTATTGCCTTACCTCCTTACCCATTTGCATACACTGTATACAGATTGTTCTATTGTGTTATTGACTGTACGTTTGTTTATCCCATCTGCAACTCTGTATTTTTGCTTTATATTGGCCAGGTCGCAGTTGTAAATGAGAACTTGTTCTCAACTGGCCTACCTGGTTAAATAAAGGTGAAATAAAATAAATAAATACAAAAAAAAACGTTATTGTTTCTGGGGGGGGGGGGGGTTGGGTTTGACACCATCGTAGGTCACAGGGACCAGAACACACACATGCATATATGTTACGGCTAGTAGAATGAATACATTCCATCACATCAATAGAATTGAGGCCCACTCCCCTTGTTCCTCTGTCTGCTGTTTACTTATCCCTCTCTCTATCGCTCTCTTTCTGGCTCCAACAGGGACATGAAGAGCAAGAACGTGCTTCTGAAGAACAACCTGACAGCCTGCATAGCGGACTTTGGCCTGGCCCTGAAGTTTGAAGCTGGGAAGTCAGCAGGAGACGCCCACGGCCAGGTAAAATAATGACGCTGGTTATTCTGATGCTGTATTAACCTGCAGAAATCGGTGAATACATTATCCGCAAATGTAGGGATACTGCATTTCACTCCAAAATCAAATACATGTTCAGACTTCAAAACCGGTGTAATATCCCACATTGAGGTCCGTAAGAGGCGCGTAAATATCGGACAACCGTTGATTTCGGAGTGAACTATGACCTTAGGGCAGTGTGTTGTTGACATGAGACAGTGTGTAACCTTGTAGCCTTGTGTTGTGCTTCTCCAGGTGGGCACGAGGCGCTACATGGCCCCTGAGGTGCTGGAGGGGGCCATCAACTTCCAGAGAGACTCCTTCCTGAGGATAGACATGTACGCCATGGGGCTGGTGCTGTGGGAGCTGGCCGCTCGCTGTACCGCTGCAGATGGTGAGAGAAAAATGTGTGTGCGTGTGTGTGTCCTCGTGTGTTTGCAACGGGTATGTTGACCTTGTGCGTCTCAGTAAGGATCAGTGACTCGGGGACACGGCCCGACTGCTGACTCCATGTGGAGCTGACGGAAGTGACCAGAATACTTACATTGCCGAATGTGATCCCAAAGGAGTCACCGTGTGTCTGTGTGTCTGTGTGTCTGTGTGTGTGTGTGTGTGTGTGTGTGTGTGGCTTCTCTGCTGGTGTGTGTGTGTGTGTTTTCTCTGTATTCTCACGCTGTGTGTTTGTTTTGTTGCAGGTCCTGTGGATGAGTACACACTGCCCTTCGAGGAGGAGGTCGGCCAACACCCGTCTCTAGAGGATATGCAGGAGGTGGTGGTCCACAAGAAGCTACGGCCCTGCCTCCGAGAGTGCTGGCAGAAACACACAGTGAGTGAAGACCAGTGGTGGGAAAAAGTACTCCACTGTCATACTTGAGTAAAAGTAAAGATACCTTCATAGAAAATGACTCAAGTTAAAGTGAAAGTCACCCAGTAAAAACTGAGCAAAAGTCTAAAAGTATTTGGTTTTAAATATGCTTAAGTATCAAAAATAAAATTAATTGCTAAAATATACTTCAAAGTATTAAGAGTAAAAATCGTTTCACATGTTAAGCAAACCATTTTCCTGTCAAAATGTAACGAGTACTTTTGGGTGTCAGGGAAAATGTATGGAGTATAAAGTACATTATTTTCTTTAAGAATGTAGTAAAGTAAAAGTTGGCAGAAATATAAATAGTAAAGTACAGATACCACAAAAAACTACCTAAATAGTACTTTCAAGTATTTTTACTGAAGTACTTTACACCACTGGTGAGGACACGCTGTCACATGAAAAGTATATAGTGAAGTAAGTACACACTAGGAGTATAGTGGGTTTGCTGGGGGTGTTACTGGATAGGATGACGATTCAAACGTATAGATCATTCATTGTTTATTTGCATGTGGTTCCAATTACTCTGTAGGTTAGAGCAGTTCCCAACCAAGGGTATTAGGACTCATGAGACCATATGTTTACTGGTAAAATGCACATGAGGGGATATTTCAGGGGTACTCCGGGCAGAGCAAAATTCAGTTGGTGGTACAGTAACCGAAAAAGGTTGGAAACCAATGGGTTAGAACATAGAGCCAGCAACATCAGGGTTATGGGTTCCTGCGCGTGTCAAGTCCTGCGCGTGTCAATGTTGACGGTTCTGTGAGATGCTTGGGATAAAAACTTCGGCTTAAATGACCATATATATGCTCTTATGCTTGTCCCAGGGCCTGGTGATGCTGTGTGAGACCATCGAGGAGTGCTGGGATCACGAGGCCGAGGCGCGGCTCTCGGCGGGCTGCGTGGAGGAACGCATCATCCAGATGCAACGCCAGACCAACGTCATCGCCCCCGAGGAGATTGTCACCGTCGTCACCATGGTGACCAACGTGGACTTCCCTCCCAAAGAGTCCAGCCTATGAATGGACGGACATTGACTGGACGTGCCAGGTGGTGGACATGGAGCTATTTTGATTGGATGTTTTCAGGTATACATTGATCGACCAGAGTGGCCCGTTCAGGATCATGAACTCTGGATGATCCCGGGTTCATCTCTGACCCCTGACCCCCTCAGATGGGTGTGCTGGCATGGCGTGGTGTGTTTAAGTGCTGGGCGCTACACTACTGTCATTCAGGAAATACCTGGCTGTGCCCACCAACACTGGTTTGGTTTCTACCCACTTCATAGTATCATGATGTGTTGGATTCAGTTGGACTCCCATAGCGAGCCTCAAACTGTGCAACAGAATCCTTCAAAAGAGCAACACTAGGTCGTAACAAACCCTGTGAGCTGGGCAAAAGGGATATTTTATATATGAACGAAAACACTAGGACCTCCTAACAGACTTCTGTTCTATTTTCGAAGAAGAGGAAGGGGAAGAGGATGGACTCTCCAAGAAGAACTGTTACGGCTCAGTAAAGAAAAAAGGGCGACTTGTTTTAAAATTCCTTTGCTGTTTCCTTTCTGTGTTTATATGATAATGACAATTGTAATGCCAATAAGAAACAGCTTTTGAATGTCACGTGTACTGCTGCTGTCAAGGTTTATTTTAAGGGGGGGATCCATTTCCAAGCGTTACTACTTTTAAAGCAAAACCATAGACCTCCCTCGAATCAACAAGGTATACCTCAGTTCCATCTTCATTACAACACTGCAACTCTAGAAACAAAACTACTATTGTTTCTAGTTCTATTAAGTATATTTCTATGACGACAACAATCTCTGTAAACCATTCAGATGACATCATTACTTTGGTATTATTGAACTGTATACTGTACAGCTGTGGCAGGTGAAAGTAGAATCGTTATCACCAGTTTTTAAACTAGCTCGCCAGGAGATGTATGACCATACATTTACACACTTACATCTGCCTTCTTGTTTTTCTTTGCACGATTTTTTTTGTACTTATTATTTTTCCTCATTTTGTCCTTCCTTGCGGTTTTAAATCGTTTTTATTGAGAACATGTTAATCCTACATTTTAAGAATATTTCAATAACCCCCTAACTCATTGAAAATGATTTTTAAAAAGCACTTCTTCCTTATTTTGGCTTGCTGTGTCAACCGAGTATTTAATGATGTGAGCATGCCTTTTGGTTATCCTTTGGTCTTCTTTTTAAAAAAGCTCAGGAAGCTACTCTTCTGTCTCTCTTGACTCCCTAGTTATTACCCATCTGTATCTCCCAGTCCCTAGTTACTTCTCGAGTCCCTTGCTACTACCCCTCTGTCTCTCCTTGTCCGTAGCTACTACCCTTCTGTCTCACTTTGTCCGTAGATACTACTCTTATGTCTCTCCTGAGTCCCTAGTTACTACCCTTCTGTCTCTCCAGTCCCTTGCTACTACCCTTCTCGCTCTCTCAGTCCCTAGCTACTACCCTTCTGTCTCCAGTCCCTTGCTACTACCCTTCTGTCTCTCCAGTCCCTAGCTACTTCCCGTCTGTCTCTCCAGTCCCTTGCTACTACCCTTCTGTCTCTCCAGTCCCTAGCTACTACCCGTCTGTCTCTCCAGTCCCTTGCTACTACCCTTCTGTCTCTCCAGTCCCTAGCTACTTCCCGTCTGTCTCTCCAGTCCCTTGCTACTTCCCGTCTGTCTCTCCAGTCCCTTGCTACTACCCTTCTCGCTCTCTCAGTCCCTAGCTACTACCCTTCTGTCTCTCCAGTCCCTTGCTACTACCCTTCTCGCTCTCTCAGTCCCTAGTTACTACCCTTCTGTCTCTCCAGTCCCTAGCTACTTCCCGTCTGTCTCTCCAGTCCCTTGCTACTTCCCGTCTGTCTCTCCAGTCCCTTGCTACTACCCTTCTCGCTCTCTCAGTCCCTAGCTACTACCCTTCTGTCTCTCCAGTCCCTTGCTACTACCCTTCTCGCTCTCTCAGTCCCTAGTTACTACCCTTCTGTCTCTCCAGTCCCTAGCTACTTCCCGTCTGTCTCTCCAGTCCCTTGCTACTACCCTTCTGTCTCTCCAGTCCCTTGCTACAACCCTTCTGTCTCCAGTCCCTAGCTACTACCCTTCTGTCTCCAGTCCCTTGCTACTACCCTTCTGTCTCTCCAGTCCCTTGCTACTACCCTTCTGTCTCCAGTCCCTAGTTACTACCCTTCTGTCTCTCCAGTCCCTAGCTACTACCCTTCTGTCTCCAGTCCCTAGTTACTACCCTTCTGTCTCTCCAGTCCCTAGCTACTTCCCTTCTGTCTCTCCAGTCCCTTGCTACTACCCTTCTGTCTCCAGTCCCTTGCTACTACCCTTCTGTCTCCAGTCCCTTGCTACTACACTTCTGTCTCTCCAGTCCCTTGCTACTACCCTTCTGTCTCCAGTCCCTAGCTACTACCCTTCTGTCTCCAGTCCCTTGCTACTACCCTTCTGTCTCCAGTCCCTTGCTACTACCCTTCTGTCTCTCCAGTCCCTTGCTACTACCCTCCTCTCTCCAGTCCCTAGCTGCTACCCTTCTGCTTTGAGACGCGGGTGACCTTTCACACTGACTCTCTCTCTTCCTGGTGCCATCTCAACCATAGTGTTAAAACATCTCTACTTCTAGCCTCTCTATCATCTCAACTCAGTTGAGCCTTTAATCAGTGTGACAACGTTACTACTGTAGACCCACCCTGGGCAAAACAAGGATGACTCTCGTCGTCCTTCTGGAATTTGATTTGTGAATGTGTTCTGTATACCATTTCTAGCTTGTTGTATGAGCTCAGATTTGTCTTCTGGGTGACATTGACACTGATGATGATGCGTTCATCTTTGCATTCTCTCTTTTCACACCTCGTCAGTGTTTTAACTGGAACTACAACATCTACAACAACGTTCAGGGATTCAATACTATGCTTTTCAGTAATTACTACAGTATATGCAACCCGTGCAGAATGGTGCAAGTGCGTACATACTTGCATTGCTGCAGGAGCGACTTTCACACCACTGTAGCATTTTTTTAAACAGTTAATCTTGTCTATTGATGTTTTAATGATTTGCTGAGCTGAGCTTTCGGGTATTAGACAGAGAGCAGGTGGGCAGGTGCCAACTCAAACAATTATTGCTTTACCTATATCTGAAAGACAGTGGAACGGACTTAGGGGAGGCCCAACTGTATTACTAGATTGTGTCTGTACTCTCGGGGGGTAAAGGCTGCAGTTGGCCAGTGGTCTCGCAGCGGATGTAGGCTCTATCGCAATTAGTCTTTCCTTGGTTCCTCACATCCTGTCTCCTTGCCTAATATGGTTGAGGAGGAGGAGAGGGGATGCGAAGATTCAAGGACATTTGAATTGAGAAAGCCATAGAATGGTGGCTGTTACTGTGAATTCCCCCCCCTCCCTCACTACACACTGGAACCCTGTAGCGCTCAGCAATAGCAACTAGCAAGCATAGGGCATTGGAGGAAGAGTGGAAGGGGCACCAGTTTCCAAGCAGTTAGTGGTGAACCAACAGTCTGATATACAATCACTACAGTTCTACTGCATTATTTTGATTGTCGTATGTGCTTCTGAGAAAAAATAAATATGTAGCCATGATGTGATCCTCTGATTTCTGGTATTTTGAGGGTATCATTTTGTGCACATGATTTTATTTTTAAACCACAGCTACTTCTACAAAGCTGATTTCACTGTACAGACGTTTTAAAACCCCAAACCCCGCTACAATCTTCTTAGTTGATCAGACCTTGGCCTTCTTGTGAGGGTTGATTTTCTTTCAGATCAACTTCAGAAAGCCCAAATAACATGTGACTTCAGACTGGCTGGAATATTGAAATGCACATTATGTAAATACACATGTCATTTTTAGATTGTAGATGATGGATATAGCATGAGGTTGTTTCTATGGTTATTAGAATATATCACAAAGACGAAAAAAAATATCCCAGATAAATGAATTATTACATAATAAGATTTTACCTGTTTATTTTGTATATCTATGTTTTTAAATTGTATCAATTTATGGCCCAAATGGCCCGAAACGGTCCCTCTTCCTTCCCCAGATGAGACTAATTTCGTTCTAAGGTGGTCTGATCAAAGTTCCCTCAAATGGAACCCTGAATCAACAGTTATACCATTTTCACACCGCTGAGCTGAGCCAAACTAAGCCGAACCGAGTTGGATAGAGATGGCCTGGTTAAGCATCCACCATAGTTGCTGGAAGAAAGCTGAAAATGACAATGTGATCGGAAGATATCAGAGCCAGCAAAGTATGGTTCGGGTTGACTCAGTAGTGTGAAAATAGTCATTGTTTTACCTCAGACATCCTAGCTCAGACCCTTACGTTACACTACAACATTGAGATACCATTGCTACAATGTTCCAGCAGTGTTGCAAGAATGTTAACCCTTGTATGTGACCAGCAGACAGTGTTTTCTGTAACACACTTCCTCTCAAAACAACCCTAAAGCTAAACCTAGGTTAGCTTCGGTTCTGTATTTGCTGATAGTCGAACAGTGTGACTTGGCACAAATGACTGTTCTATTGGCAAGTGGACTTGCCAATAATTTGTATGCTTTGCAAGTTATTTAACAGACTTTTTCAGATGCCTGGTTAGAAGTGGATGTTAAATATTGTACAGAGAAATTGTATGCTATTGTCCCTGAAATAAAGTATAGTGACTGCTCATTGCTGATGTTGTCTATCTGAAATCATCTATGAATTGTTTTTATCTAATAATGTTGGTTTCAGAAAACAGACCACTAGATGGCAGCGTTTAGCATTGAATGGGTCTTAGGTTTTATTTTATTTACACACAGGGAATATACACATGCCAGAAACATTTTAATCAGGTCATTCATTGTCAGTCCGTGAGGGGATGGTTTGGGATCCCATGTCTTTCAGTGGTTGTCCAAAACCAACCCTCAAACTGGACCCAATATTAAAGAATATTACCTTTGACAAGCATATCGACTCTCTTCAAACTGAAAGAAGACCTTTCTTCATTGTTGACGCAGATACCTTAAGAATGATCTATAGAAACGTTATAAAAACATATTGTAATGACCTGACTAGATCATAAAGGAACAATTGTCCAGACAGAGTGTTGAGTTTACGAATTGACGGTTTTTTAACCCAACTTTACACAGGCTACTGTTTGGCCGTAGCCTACGCCAAATAAATGAAAGATACCCCACAAGCCAACTGTGACCTTCTCTTGTGAAGCCCAGACGTAAGAGAGAGAACAATGGCTAAACCTGGTCTTAACTTCCAATGCTCCATCCCCCTGCCCAACCCCCCTCCACGCCACTCCGCCAACCACCAGGATGCCCGGCATCAGAACATTCCAGGCATCCCCGTGATTGGCAGATAGCAGGTTGATTGGCATGTCGGACCCCGCGAACACTGGTAAGTACAACACAACCCACTAATAGCCTACCACATAACACACCACTGTCTGTGCGGGTCGCTACAATATGATGGATAGTGTGTAGGAAATTGTGTTCTACTGAGATGATAATGATGTCATGCGGACCCACCTTGATGACAACTTGCTTGTCAAAATGATGTATAGAATGAGATTTTCTCTGGAGGAACTAAAAAAAACGAAAGAAAATGTGGCGTAAATGTATATATTGTAATTCCCAGCAATAATATGCCCGCTTTTGCGTAGCCTTCTGTTCATACATCCTTACCATTTGTAGATGTCATTCGTCGTAGATGTCAGTCAAGTGTTTTACCGCAATTATCAGGCAAAGTTCATGAATGGACAGACCTGGGGTGAAAATCAGGCCAAATCATTGATGTGTAATAAGATAGTAACCCTGCCTCACAATCTTTTGAATAAATCCACAAAAAAAAAAAAGTTTACTCATTCACTCTCAAAGTTCTGAGCTCAACACAGTCTTGCTCACTGTCTCATAACTACAGCACCAGTAAGCAGTGGTGGGAAAAGTATAGTGATATTAGTAGCAGGCGTTAAACTACCATGGAGTATGATTGCTTTCATCATACACAGCAGACCTGGGCAGAAAATAATTGTACTTTGTGGGTTTTTTCAAATGCCAATTTAGAGAATAAGCTGAAGGCAACTATTGGCAACTATTTCCTTTGATATTCGAATACGGGTCTCAGAAAAACAAATAATGTTTGAAAGTATTTTGAATACCTCTCAGAAAGATAAATCATTTTTGAAGGTATTTGAATATATGCAAGTTATTTCAAAATATATATGATCATTAGCACATGGTTTGGAGGGCTTTCTGTTAGGAATCTTAATATATAGCCTAAAATTAATATATTTAATGATTAAAGAAAATTGAAGAAGAAAAAAATGTACATGTTAAACAAACATTTATCAATTAAAATAATGGAAAGTAATACAAATGTAAACCAAACAAATTTTATTGTTGAATTTTTTTTCTTCAGAATTTCTTTACATCATGGTCAAATCCTATGGTTCTTTAACGGTAATTTTAGATGGTGGTTAATCATTTAAGATGGTGATTGTGTTTGATAAACATCCATCGCAAATGTTTTGTCACTCATTGAGCAACGGTCAGGCCTGAATGTTCTACTAGCGATGCTGGAGACCCGTTCCACTGGGTCTGAGGATGCAGGGACATGGAGGTACATTGCAGTCAACTTTGATAGGTTCGGGTAACGGGGGCGTTGTCCTTCCAGAACACAAGGGGATCTGACATTTCCAGCAGGCAAGGAGCAGAGAGGTAGTTTGATACCTCTGTGGGGACAACAGCAGGTGTGGGGTTGAGGGGTAAGAACAAGGCAAAAAACGTGCTTGCCTTTGCAGGTGGTTCTTGTGCAATGGCAGGCTGGGGAGGTTGTGGAGCAAGGTTGGTTACTGTTGGTAGCCTACCTGCTCTGGGCACCAGAAGGCCTTGAAGCGAGGATCAAGAAGAGCTGACAGCTTCTTAGATAAACTTTTCCTTTAAAGAAGAGAGATGCTTCTCCACAGACACCTTAGAGAGAATGGGTTTTACTGTTCTTCACCAAAACATTGTACAAGTTTAGCAACAAGCTGAATTGCAGGTCCAACTGGGTTATAATTTAACAAAAAAATGATAAACAAAATATACAAGGGTAGCACTTCATAATAGCTCCACACAATAAAGCAATTATAATGGATTAGTAAAAGGTTTATTGTTAATGTATTAGTCATTACTCCATTCATAAGATGTTTAATATAGGTTCTTATAAAACATTTACTAAATCATTAGTTACGTATTTCTGTGTGGCCTATATACTTTACTTTATAAATACTTTTTTTACTAATGTTTTGAGTGACCAGTGTAATTTCTCACCAAATGATGGACATGCCATTCATTAACATTCCAGGAGTAGCTGATGCTCCTTAACGTCTGAAAATAGCCTAAAACATATCAATGCGTGTTTCCGTCCTGTCGGAAACTCAGGACCTCCGAGTAAAAATGTAATTCAGTTATTTGCGTGACTTCCTATTTGTTGATTCCGATGCCTCCCAAGTGGGAAACTCGGGTATCACCTTTTCCACAGCTAAGGCAAGACGATGCAACAACCAATGGTTACATGCCACGTTATCGACTGTGTCATAGACTGACAAATTGCTGTAAAATATGATGTGGTGAGATGATACTTAAAATATATTATAGAGTAGTTTCTCACTTGTAACTCTGACTCGGAGGGTCAATTAAGTGAAACTTCCCAATCGGAACTAGGAACTCAGTTAAATTCGTAACCAAATGTCTATTTTTTCATCTTCATAGGTAGGCCAGTTGAGAACAAGTTCTCATTTACAACTGCGACCTGGCCAAGATAAAGCAAAGCAGTGCGACAAAAACAACAACACAGAGTTGCAGATGGGATAAACAATCATACAGTCAATAACACATTCGAAAATTCTGTATACAGTGTGTGCAAACTAAGTAAGGAGGTAAGGCAATAAATAGGCCAATAGTGGCGAAGTAATTACAATTTAGAAATTTACACTGGAGTGATATATGTGCAGATGAGGATGTGCAAGTAGAAATGCTGGTGTGAAAAAGAGCAGAAAAACAAAACAAATATGGGGATGAGGTAGGTAGTTGGTTGGATGGGCTATTTACAGATGGGCTGTGTACAGCTGCAGCGATCGGTAAGCTGCTCTCACACCTGACGCTTAAAGTTAGTGAGGGAGATATAAGTCTCCAACTTCAGTGATTTTTGCAATTCGTTCCAGCCATTGGCAGCAGAGAACTGGAAGGAAAGATGGCCAAAGTAGGTGTTGGCTTTGGGGATGACCAGTCAAATATACCTGCTGGAGCGCGTGCTACGTGTGGGTGTTGCTATGGTGACCAGTGAGCTGAGATAAGGCGGAGCTATACCTAGCAAAGACTTATAGATGACCTGGAGCCAGTGGGTTTGGCGACGAATATGTAGCGAGGACCAGCCAACGAGAGCATAGAGGTCGCAGTGGTGGGTAGTATATGGGGCTTTGGTGGCACACATTGTGTGAGCAATTGGCAGTGAAAAAAAAACCAATGACAAATAACATTATAAATAGACAGGAAGTTGCAAATAGCTTATTAGCAGCATGAATTATGCCGCGTTCATGCCACTAGTCGGAACCAAGAAACTTCCACCTTTATACGATTGTGATAGGTTGTTGTCTCACCTAGCTATCTTAAGATGAATGCACTAATTGCAAGTTGCTCTGGATAAGTGTCTGCTAAATGACTAAAATGTAAAATGACTAAAATTAATATGTTCAAAGAGTCATCCAACCAGGTCTCATCTATCAACACTGAGGAATATACACTGAGTATACAAAACATTGCTCTATCCATGACACAGACTGACCAGGTGAATCCAGGTGAAAGCTCTGATCTCTTATTGATGCCACTTGTTAAATCCACTTCAATCAGTGTAGATGAAGGGGAGGAGACAGGTTAAAGAAGGATTTTTAAGCCTTGAGACAATTGAGAAATGGATTGCGTATGTGTGCCATTCAGAGGGTGACTGGGCAAGACAAAAGATTTAAACCACCTAGGGTCGATGTCCGCGTCCCCGCTGAAATCAATTTAGCATGATAAAAAGGTCCCCATAAAAATCCGTCAATGTAAGCTAGAGATACACTACCGTTCAAAAGTTTGGGGTCACTTAGGAATGTCCTTGTTTTTTAAAGAAAAGCACATTTTTGTCCATTAAAATAACATCAAATTGATCAGAAATACAGTGGAGACTTTGTTAATGTTGTAAATGACTATTGTAGCTATAAACGGCTGATTTTCTATGGAATATCTACATGGGTGTACAGAGGCCCATTATCAGCTACCATCACTCCTGTGTTCCAACAGCATGTTGTGTTAGCTAATCCAAGTGTATCATTTTAAAAGGCAAATTTATCATTGGAAAACCCTTTTGCAATTATGTTAGCACAGCTGAAAACCATTGTTCTGATTAAAGAAGCAATAAAACTGGCCTTTTTTTAGACTAGTTGAGTGTCTGGAGCATCAGCATTTGTGGGTTCGATTACAGGCTCAAAATGGCCAGAAACAAAGACTTTCTTCTGAAACTCGTCAGTCTATTCTTGTTCTGAGAAATGAACTCTATTCCATGCGAGAAATTGCCAAGAAACTGAAGATCTCGTACAACGCTGTGTACTACTCCCTTCACAGAACAGCGCAAACTGGCTCTAACCAGAATAGAAAGAGGAGTGGGAGGCCCCGATGCACAACTGAGCAAGAGGACAAGTACCTTCGAGTGTCTAGTTTGAGAAACAGATGCCTCACAAGTCCTCAACTGGCAGCTTCATTAAATAGTACCCGCAAAACACCAGTCTCAACATCAACAGGGAAGAGGCGACTCCGGGATTCTGGCCTTCTAGGCAGAGTTCCTCTGTCCAGTGTCTGTGTTCTTTAACAAATATTGTGGTTAAACTCAAATATACTAATTGAAGAATTTTTTTTATTTTTCACAAAAAAATTTAAAATGATGTATAATCTTTGTAAATTATATCATAAATAGGACTGGTAGAGTTATGTCACACATGCAGCTAACACAGATTTACGGAAATGTCTGCTCTACCCAAAATTACAGCCAACTAATTGCAGCATTACCAGAAAAATAGAGGAGGCAAGTGGAAAGGGGAAAAAGTAAGGAACTTGTCTGTCGGCCCTGCATTAAAGACCAAAATTGGTTAAAGAAAATTGGGATAATTAAAAATATATACCAGTTTCATTTAATAAGGACCAAAAAAATGACAGCTGTACCATTTAAATTGCAAAATAATTAGGAAGAGATTTTCGATGTACCGATTCCATGGCACATGGTTAATGAATTGACACACAAAAAGGACACGGACTCCAAAACGTAGAATTATTCAGCTTAAATGATTATACAAAATTCTTGCAACCTATAGAATGTTATTTATATGCGGGATACAACCTTTCCAGCTCTGCAGATTCATTACATCATTTATTTTGGTACTGTCCATATGTACTGTAGCTCGTTTTTGATCACAGGTCCAGGAAGGGCTGAAGAATTGTAATATTTACCTAGAGCTAACGCTGCAGATAGCAATACTGGGTGATTTAAAAAGTCATAGTCAATCAATCAATAACATAATAATTATTTTAGAAAAAAATGTTATCTTTAATTTACAATCTGTAGAAACAATGAGAATAGAAAGGTTCAGAACTTTTATGAAGCATCACAGCACAGCTGAAAAGTATATGGCAAATAGAAATCCAATATGGATGGTGTTAAGGGATAGATAGGAGGGGTTGAATGGAGCTGAAGGGTGGGACTAATAACAATAAAATGTATATAGGTTCAGAAATCTTGTGAAATAGCACAGTTACAAATATATGGCAAATAGAAATCAAACTGGATGGACATCAGAAATAGAGGAAGGCCAGGACTAAAAACAAACAAAATATAACTATTGTAAAATAGATTGTGTCTGTAAAATGTATACAGTTGAAGTCAGAAGTTTACATACACCTTAGCCAAATACATTTAAACTCAGTGTTTCACAATTCCTGACATTTAATCCTAGTAAAAATTCCCTGTCTTAAGTCAGTTAGGATCACCACTTTATTTTAAGAATGTGAAATGTCAGAATAATAGTAGAGAGAATGATTTAGTTAAGCTTTTATTTCTTTCATCACATTCCCAGTGGGTCAGAAGTTTACATACACTCAATTAGTATTTGGTAGCATTGCCTTTAAATTTTTTAACTTGGGTCAAACGTTTCGGGTAGCTTTCCACAAGCTTCCCACAATAAATTGGGTGAATTTTGGCCCATTCCTCCTGACAGAGCTGGTGTAACTGAGTCAGGTTTGTAGGCCTCCTTGCTCGCACATGCTCTTTCAGTTCTGCCCACAAATTTTCTATAGGGTTGAGGTCAGGGCTTTGTGATGGCCACTCCAATACCTTGACCTTTGACTTAAGCCATTTTGCCACAACTTTGGAAGTATGCTTGGGGTCATTGTCCATTTGGAAGACCCATTTGCGACCAAGCTTTAACTTCCTGACTGATGTCTTGAGATGTTGCTTCAATATATCCACTTAATTTTCCATCCTCATGATGCCATCTATTTTGTGAAGTGCACCAGTCCCTCCTGCAGCAAAGCACCCCCACAACATGATGCTGCCACTCCCGTGCTTCACAGTTGGGATGGTGTTCTTCGGCTTGCAAGCCTCCCCCTTTTTCCTCCAAACATAACGATGGTCATTATGGCCAAACTAAATATTAGTTTATGACTTCAAGTCTATCAACTCCCGAGAAAATGCTGGCAATGCTAAAGTGCCTATAAGAACATCCAATAGTCAAAGGTATATGAAATACAAATGGTATAGAGAGAAATAGTCGACGCGTCATAATTCCTATAATAACTACAACCTAAAAATTCTTAGCTGGGAATATTGAATAACTGGGAAAATTGAACCACCAGCTTTCATTTGTTCTCATGTTCTGAGCAAGGAACTTAAACCTTAGCTGTAACGATTCTCGTCCTCTTCGTCTGAGGAGTAGGAAGGATCGGACCAATATGCAGCGTGGTAAGTGTTCGTCATATTTTAATAATAAACTGAACACTACAAAATACAAAAATAACAAAGTGAATGAAAACGAAAACCGAAACAGTCCTGAATGGTGACACAAACACAAACCCAGGAAACAACCACCCACAACCAAAATGGGGAAAACATGCTACCTAAATATGATTCTCAATCAGAGACAACGATCGACAGCTGCCTCTGATTGAGAACCATATCAGGCCAGACATAGAAATACAACAACATAGAAAACAGAACATAGACTACCCACCCCAACTCACGCCCTGACCAACCTAACACAAAGACATAAAAAGAAACTAAGGTCAGAACGTGACATTAGCTTTTTACATGGCACATATTGCACTTTTACTTTCTGCTCCAACACTGTTTTTGCATTATGTTTCATTATTTATTTGAGACTAAATGTATTTTATTTATGTATTATACTGTATTAAGTTAAAATAAAAGGGTTCATTGTTCATTCAGTATTGTTGTAATTGTCATTATTACAAATATATATATAAATCGTCCGATTAATTGGTCCTTTTTTTGGTTCTCCAATAATCGGTATCGGTATCAGTGTTGAAAAATCATAATCGGTCGACCTCTAGTCCAAACACACCAAAACAGTCGTGGAGAGGGCACGACAAAACCTTTTCCCCCTCAGGAGACTGAAAAGATTTGTCATGGGTCCCCAGATCCTCAAAAAGTTCTACAGGTCCCACGCTTTATGACACGCTTGGAGTGGACTATGGTGTTGAACACAGAGCTGTAGTCAATGAACAGCATTCTCACATACAGTGGGGAGAACAAGTATTTGATACACTGCCGATTTTGCAGGTTTTCCTACTTACAAAGCATGTAGAGGTCTGTAATTTTTATCATAGGTACACTTCAACTATGAGAGACGGAATCTAAAACAAAAATCCAGAAAATCACATTGTATGATTTTTAAGTAATTAATTTGCATTTTATTGCATGACATAAGTATTTGATACATCAGAAAAGCAGAACTTAATATTTGGTACAGAAACCTTTGTTTGCAATTACAGAGATCATACGTTTCCTGTAGTTCTTGACTAGGTTTGCACACACTGCAGCAGGGATTTTGGCCCACTCCTCCCTACAGATCTTCTCCAGATCCTTCAGGTTTCGGGGCTGTCGCTGGGCAATACGGACTTTCAGCTCCCTCCAAAGATTTTCTATTGGGTTCAGGTCTGGAGACTGGCTAGGCCACTCCAGGACCTTGAGATGCTTCTTACGGAGCCACTCCTTAGTTGCCATGGCTGTGTGTTTCGTGTCGTTGTCATGCTGGAAGACCCAGCCACGACCCATCTTCAATGCTCTTACTGAGGGAAGGAGGTTGTTGGCCAAGATCTCGCGATACATGGCCCCATCCATCCTCCCCTCAATACGGTGCAGTCGTCCTGTCCCCTTTGCAGAAAAGCATCCCCAAAGAATGATGTTTCCACCTCCATGCTTCACGGTTGGGATGGTGTTCTTGGGGTTGTACTCATACTTCTTCTTCCTCCAAACACGGCGAGTGGATTTAGACCAAAAAGCTCTATTTTTGTCTCATCAGACCACATGACCTTCTCCCATTCCTCCTCTGGATCATCCAGATGGTCATTGGCAAACTTCAGACAGGCCTGGACATGCACTGGCTTAAGCAGGGGGACCTTGCGTGCGCTGCAGGATTTTAATCCATGACGGCGTAGTCTGTTACTAATGGTTTTCTTTGAGACTGTGGTCCCAGCTCTCTTCAGGTCATTGACCAGGTCCTGCCGTGTAGTTCTGGGCTGATCCCTCACCTTCCTCATGATCATTGATGCCCCACGAGGTGAAATCTTGCATGGAGCCCCAGACCGAGGGTGATTGACCGTCATCTTGAACTTCTTCCATTTTCTAATAATTGCGCCAACAGTTGTTTCCTTCTCACCAAGCTGCTTGCCTATTGTCCTGTAGCCCATCCCAGCCTTGTGCAGGTCTACAATTTTATCCCTGATGTCCTTACACAGCTCTCTGGTCTTGGCCATTGTGGAGAGGTTGGAATCTGTTTGATTGAGTGTGTGGACAGGTGTCTTTTATACAGGTAACGAGTTCAAACAGGTGCAGTTAATACAGGTAATGAGTGGAGAACAGGAGGGCTTCTTAAAGAAAAACTAACAGGTCTGTGAGAGCCGGAATTCTTACTGGTTGGTAGGTGATCAAATACTTATGTCATGCAATAAAATGCAAATTAATTATTTAAAAATCATACAATGTGATTTTCTGGATTTTTGTTTTAGATTCCGTCTCTCACAGTTGAAGTGTACCTATGATAAAAATTACAGACCTCTACATGCTTTGTAAGTAGGAAAACCTGCAAAATCGGCAGTGTATCAAATACTTGTTCTCCCCACTGTATGTACTCTTCTTTAGGTGAGTAAGGGCAGTGTGGAGTGTAATTGAGATTGCATCGTCTATGGATCTGTTGGGTGTGAGTGCTACAGGGCGGTAGTCATTGTCGCAGGAAGCCATAGAGTTCTTGGGAACAGGAATGATGGTGTTCAGCTTGCAACATGTGGGGATTACAGACTGGGACAAGGAGTGGTTGAAAATGATCATGAATATAACTGCCAGCTGTTCTGCACATGCTCTGAGAACGTGCTCTGGAATACCGTCCGGCCCCAAGGTCTTATGAGTGTTGACCTGATTAAAAACCTTGTTCACATCGGCCTCGGAGAGCGAGATCACCCAGTTCCCTGGGTCAGCGGCTCAGTGTTGTTTTTGTTGAAGCGTGTGTTTGCCTGGTAGAGAGGCATCGTTGGGCAGATCACAGCTCGGTCTTCCTTTGTAATCCGGAATGGACTGTAGCCTTTGCCACGTGTCGGGCATCGGAACTTGTGTAATAGGATTCCACCTTGTTCCTATATAGCACTGCGGAGGTTGTAGCCGGAATTCTTGTACTTGTTCGTGTCCTCAGCCATAGCCTCGGGGTTGGCTGCGATAGCCATGCACATTTCTCAACAGAATGTGTCACGGGTACTTCCATTTGGAGCTTCTGCTTGTAAACAGGAAGCAGGAGTATAGTGTCATCTGATTTGCCGAAGAGGGGACGAGGGAGGGCCTTGTATACTTGCTTGTGGGTAGAGTAGCAATGGTCTAGGACTTTAATGCCCCTAGTGGCAAAGGAGACGTGTTGATGGAAGTTGGGCATTATGTGTCTTAATAACGTGGAATTAAAATCACCGGCAACAAGCAAAGCAGCCTCCGGGTGCATGGTTTCCTGCTTGTTTATAGTCTTGTACAGTTCATTAACTGGCAGCTAGTTGTTTTTCTTGTCCCGAGGCTGAATATATACAGCAGTCACAATAACAGATAAGCTCTCTCGGGAGCTAGAAGGATCGGCATTTGACCATCAGGTATTCCAAGATGGGTGAACAATGGGTTGAGGCTTCCACTGCGCTAGAGTCAGCACACCATTTGCTGTTGATGAAGAGGCATACCCATCCCACTCTCGATTTCCCTAAATCCAATGTCCTGTCTACTCGGTGAATGGAGAATCCATTGAGTTGGATAGCCTTAGGGGGTATCTTGTCCGAAAGCCATGTTTCAGAAAAGCAGAGAATATTGCAGTTACGAGAGTCCCGTTGATAGCTTCCTCCATTCGCCGGCATTTACTCTTGGATAGCCCGAAAATGATGTCGGAATTACACAAAGAGGCCAGGGCAGATGAGTCAAAGTCGAAGTTGAAGCCGGAATTGAGGTTAGTAACTGCCAATCTGATGTTCAAAAGTTCTTGTCAATCATAAAAAAATTATAGCAGATACATTTAGTGCAAAAACGGTAAAGATAAATGCCAAAAGAATCACAAAATAGCAAAATTGAGTCGGAGCTCGCAAAACGACAGCCATACAGTATGGCGCCATCTTCCCAAGTGTCAATAACAATCCGGAGATACCACAACCAAAAACACTGGATGAACGGAGACATCATTCAATGCCAGCAGAACAAACCCTCACGACTTGGTAGTGTGCGACGCGTACAAGGCAAGCAGGTAAGAGTACTGCATATCCATTAGGGGCGCAAAAAGACAATACGGACTCAAACTTGAATTGATGATCGACAACTCAGACTCGAGACATGTGGCCAAGACTACAGACTATCACAGATTACAAAGGCAAATCCAGCTGTATGGTGCCCACAGAAGCCTCACTCCCAGACGAACTTAACACATTCTTTGCTCACTTCGAGGCAAACAATACCAAAGCCAATCAGGAAGACTCTCGCTGCTCCGGATGACCAGGTACTTTCACGCTCTGAGGCTGGAGGAGAGAATGTACTTTCACGCTCCTATAGGAAGGAGGTAAGTGAACTGGCATTGTGGTACCAGGACAACAACCTCTCCCTCAATCAGCAAAACAAAGGAGTTGATTGTTGACTTCAGGAAGCAGAGGGAACACGCCCTGATCCACATCATTGGGACTGCACTAGAAAGATGCAGTTTTAAGTTCCTCGGCGTCTACATCACCGAGTACTTGACATGGACCATGAACACTACCACTCTTGTCAAGAGGGCGCAACAATGTCTCTACTTCCTATGGCGGCTGAAGAAATTCTTCACGCCACCCCGGGTCCACACCAAATACTATCGCTGCACCATCGAGAATGTCCGACCACAACTGCAAGGCCCTCCAGCGGATGGTCAAGACGGCCCAGTACATCACTGAGGCTGTGCTCCCAGTCATCCAGGACATACTGTATATTCTGGATGTTGAGTAAGTCCAGAAGTATCATCAAGGACCCCACACACCCCAGCTATGAGATGTTTACTCCCTTAACATCGGGAAGACGTACCGGAACATGAAGTCTGATGCCAAAAGGCTTAGAGACCGTTTCTATCTACAAGCCATCAAACTGCTTAACACTTGAACTGGACTGAACACACACACACACACACACACACACACACACACACACACACACACACACACACACACACACACACACACACACACACACACACACACACACATACGGTATTTCTGACCAACAGATGTATATATTTATTCCCAGTCATGTGAAATCCATAGATTTAGGCCTAATGAATTTGTTTCAATTGACTGATTTCCTTATATGAACTGTTACTCAGTAAAATCTTAGAAATTGTTGCATGTTGCGTTTATATTTTTGTTCAGTATAGTTAACCAAATAGCTACCCGGAATATCTGCATTGACCCCTTCTGCACTAACTCGTTCTGACTGTGCATATGTAACGGATGTGAAATGGCTAGCTAGTTAGCGGGTACGCGCTACTAGCGTTTCAATCAGTTACGTCACTTGCTCTGAAACCTAGAAGTAGTGTTGCCCCTTGCTCTGCAAGGGCCGCGTGTCGGGGCGAGGGGACGGTTTAAAGTTATACTGTTACACATACATACTGGACTCACATACTCACACATACTTACATTGACACTCCAACACACATACACACACATACAATTTTGTTTTGGTATTTGTGACCAACAGATGCATATCTGTATTCCCAGTCATATGAAATCCATAGATTAAGGTCTAATGAATTTGTTTCAATTGACAGATTTCCTTTTATGAACTGTAACTCAGTAAAATCTTAGAAACACACACGTACACACGTACACACACACAATAGTTATGGTGCTTTTAAGACAGCTGCGAACTCGGGGGAAAAAACGAGGTCAAATCATGAACGCGGCATTACTCTCGTTGACTTTGTGCCGGATGTCGTCATCTTCTAAGGGACATACAGGAAATGAAAAAGGCCCCAATTCTATACAAGCAGAAATGTACAGCTCTGATAACAACACAAGTGATATTGTTCACTTTCAAATGGAGGACTAATGTTGACACTCGGAATCCATGGAGGCCCATGAAGAAAAGCCAATAATCTACACTATGGAAAACAAGCCGATTGTGACATGTTAGTTAACCTTTGAGTTGTCTCGTTAACGTTAGCAATGTTAGCTTGGCTAGCTAGCTTGCTACAGTATACCTCAGTGGTTGCTGTGCTGTGTGAATCTGATTGACACCTCAACCAATGCAGTGGCCGCTGCAGATAATCTATTTTGTCTAATCGGCATGCTAGCCAGCTACTGTATATCGTTTGTAAAGATTGTTTCAGAAGTCCTACATTGGCAATTTTTAAAAGGACATCGCTTTCTAGGCTAGTTAGTAGCTAACTAGACAACAAAATAGTCTATTCCTCATGCAGCATTTCGGCATCCCCTTGCTGTCTTCTTTTACATAGTCGACTCGTGCTGTTTTAGCTAGCTAGTTAACAAGATACTAATCAAACGAGGCCTGGATGAGAATACCTACAATTAGTACACTACGCAGACTGTTCAAGTTTGAGGACTGTCAATATATCAACTACAAGAGCTAGACAAGACCCTGACAGGGCGTTATTTCAAAAACATATTCTATAGCTAGCTAGTGTAGTTCGCTATGATCTCAAAACACAAATAGTGCTGTTACGTTGCCTCTGTTGCAAACTCAGACTGTTTGCTCTGGGTGACGTAGCCTAAGGCGTGCAGTGAGACATAGCTAGATGGCTAGCTAATAAAATGGAACGAAACAAATGAGTCACAGATCTCATTGAGCCCTAAAAAATGAATAAGATGCTGGTTGGAAGCACAGTGGTTGAACTATTTTTGCCTGTCTGCTCGCTCTCCCTTTCTCTCTTCTTCACTACTCTGTCTCAACCCCCGACACACAGGTGCTGGCGACCAGAGCCTGTTCACTTCTCTCTACACCTCTCTGGCACAGCAGTTACCCAGGGAGCCCATGGAGTGGAGGAGGTGAGCTATTGGGATGTTTGCACTTCGCTATCAGACGTGTGTGTGCACGCTTGCGCAACTGTGTGGTTTGTGCAAAGTTATGTGTGTGTGTAAGTGTTTGAGCGTGTGTGCCTGACTGTGTTTAAAGTTCCTTTGTTTTCAATGCCAATGTCTCCTCGTCTGAAGGTCCTACGGACGCGCACCAAAGATGATTCACCTCGAGGCCAACTTTGTTCAGTTCAAAGAGGAGCTACTTCCTAAGGATGGAAACAGAGCCCTGCTCACCTTTCCCTTCCTGCACATATACTGGACAGACTGTTGTGTGAGTAGTCACTATTTGATGTAGTAGGAACATATTGGACACACCGGCATTGTTGTTGGTATCATAACATTCAACACCGTATTATGATTCACAAGGAAAACTCCAATAGCCGTGTTTGTCTCATATGGGTGTGTTAATGCTATTTTTATTTCTAAATCTCAACATGTAAAGCGCGCCTCCTATTCGCCATTCTGCTGCATAGGCTATAGCCTGCCTACCATTGACTATCAGCGCATCACCCATCACTATGCAATGGGAGCTTCAGGCAGTATAATTGTTTTAAACCTGAACGTTTTACTTTACTTCAAATAATGAGGCATGTCTTACCTTGCTTCAAAGTAGCCTTGCGAACATCCTTCCATAGAAATGTGGAGGCCATTCTTTTTATATAGACTTCCTCATGCCCTTAAGCAGCATTTGTCTCCTGTGCTATTGGTTTTCATATCAACTTTCTTTCGTTGTCCATAAGCCAAAGGCACAATCCTAGTCATATTAGCAAGCCATCATAGTAGTTGCTATTAGATTCCCTCTTTCTAAGTTTCCTCTGTCATATGGAACATTAGGTGCTCTGTTTTGAACTGTGTTTTCCGCTAATTGCATTTTGGCAAATGTTTGAAAATGACGTTTTTATTAGCTGCTTCATTACAGGAATTGCATGTTCAATAAGAGGCCTTTTGAGTGTAAGATGAAGGGCTTGCTATTGTTGCATGTTTCCATTAAGCTCTTAGTGAAAAATTGCCAGTCCTTGTATGCATGCATCGTATCAGAGAGGAAGAGGTGTAGCGAGAGGATTCACTCTATCCAAAATCTGTCCAAAATAAGTCCAATTTGTTTCTATGGGCTTATTTTGGGCCTAAGCTTGTCGCCTGCCTTCCCGCTTTGGGATGACTCCCATTTGTTAGGGCGGAAACATAAGGGTCTTGTCATTATATACAGGTCTCTGATAGTATTTTCTGTTGGGCACGTCATTTTACTGTTTGGAAAATGTTTTACCGTCTATTGACCGGTTAATGAGGTTTGCATCCCTAGCATGGAATCTATAAGGTGTCGAAGTGTTCCACAGGGATGCTGGCCCATGTTGACTCCAATGCTTCCCACACACAGGATATAGGTGAGCGTGAAAAACCCAGTAGTGTTGCAGTTCTTGACACAAACCGGTGCGCCTGGCACCTACTGCCGTACCCCGTTCAAAGGAACTTAAATATTTTGTCTTGCCCATTCACCCTCTGAATGGCACACATACACAATCCACGTGTCAATTGTCTCACGGCTTTAACATCCTTCTTTAACCTGTCTCCTCCCCTTCATCTACACTGATTTGAAGTGGCTTTAACAAGTGATATCAATAAGGGATCATAGCTTTCACCTGGTCAGTCTGTCATGGAAAGAGCAGGTGTTTTTAATGTTTTGTATACTGTGTGTGTGTGTGTGTCTCAGGACACCGAGATGTACAAGGCGTCGGTGAAGGATGACATGCTGCGGTGGCAGAGCACCCTGCGGCTGCACGGCTCGGTGGACTGGCTCATCGTGGTGGTGGAGAGCGAAGCCAAGAAGAAGAACAAGACCAACATCCTGCCGCGCACCTCCATCGTAGACAAGATCCGCAACGACTTCTGCAACAAGCAGAGCGACAGGTCGGCAACATCACCACTCTCGTCTCTTGTTATAACAGAATCTGAGCTCTTTTGTCTGCCAGTCTTTTGATCCAATCCTGTTGAGTAACACACCAGATTCATCTTAACAAGGACCTGAGCAACTCATTTAGTAGAATCAGATGTGCTAGATGAGGGATGGGCCTAAAAGCCTGCAGGAGTGTGGCTCTCCAGGAGGAGACTTGGGGACTTTTCACTCTAACACCCCCCCCCCCCAACACTCTCTTTCTCTCTCCCCGTGATTCAGGTGTGTGGTTCTGTCGGACCCTCTGAAGGAGTCGTCTCGGTCCCAGGATTCGTGGAGCTCCTTCCTGACCAAGCTGCGCACCTTGCTGCTCATGTCCTTCACCAAGAACCTGGGCCGCTTCGAGGACGACATGCGCACGCTCCGCGAGAAACGCACCGAGCCCGGCTGGAGCTTCTGCGACTACTTCATGGTGCAGGTGGGTCACTCCCACCACCTGTCAATCATCCACGCTCTACTACAGGGGAAGCAGTTGTAACCTATTTAACCAACGGGGGTGTGTGTGTTGTGCAGGAGGAGTTGGCCTTTGTGTTTGAGATGCTGCAGCAGTTTGAGGATGCCCTGGTCCAGTACGACGAGCTGGACGCTCTCTTCACTCAGTATGTCCTCAACTTTGGGGCTGGAGGTACAGTGGCATTGTTTACTACCCCTGCCGTGGCGCTACAGTGCGCCCAATTTAATTGCATATGCGCCTAAATATTTAGCTGTCTGACCTGGATTCTTTATTTAGCGGCAACAGTATGCTTAGAAAAATTAAGGATTCCACCTGTATTACCCCCAAAATGTTTCATTGTGCTTCAAAATGTATTTGTGTACACCTACATTTTTCAACTTAGGTGCACACGTGCTCCTTGTAAAAAAAGGTCAGCGTAGAGCTTATTCTTGTGTCTATGTCTGTTGTCTTTTTCTCTGTTGTGTCTACGTCTGTCTGTTGTGTCTACGTCTGTCTGTTGTGTCTACGTCTTTCAGACGGGGCCAACTGGCTGGGCTCGTTCTGTGCCCCGGTGAAGCACTGGAGCGGGCTGCTCCTGCGGCGGCCCATCGACATGGAGAAGCGCGAGCTGATCCAGCGCGGCGAAGCCAGCCTGCTGGACCTGCGCTGCTACTTGTTCTCCCGCCAGTGTACCCTGCTCATCTTCCTCCAGAGGCCCTGGGAGGTCACCCAGCGAGCCCTGGAGCTGCTGCACAATTGTGTCCAGGAGCTGCGCCTGCTCGAGGTACAGTGTGTTTTTTGAGTACTGTATTGCAGTCAGACTGGGCCGAACTTCTGACATACAAATAACCTTCGATCCCAATTTACTACTCATTATGTGATGAAGATGAACTATTCTGCAGTGCACCTCATCTTGCTCAAACTGATCCCCTCGAACACTCTGATTCTGGACACGGACTCTCCAGTGTTTCCCCTACCATTGTTGCCTCCCGCCAAAAAGAGTTTGGCTTCCTCTATTGGTGTGATATATTGGTTTGGTTTGTGCATGAGCTGTGTGTCTGTGTGTGTGGCACGGGTGGAGAAGGTGCTTCTTGTGTCCATGGTGTGACATTTTTGAATGTTTTGAAGACCTTTTCAAATTTGATTTGTGGATTCAAAAAAAAACAGTATATAAAATGTAAATCTAGAGATTCTCATTCTGTGTAGGTGTATGTGGTCCAGGGGGCGTTGGACTGCTGGGTGTTCCTCAGCTGTCTGGAAGTGCTCCACAGGATCGAGGGCTGCTGCGACCGTGCCCAGCTAGAGGCCAACTGCTCCCACACTGTCGGCCTGTGGACCTACGCCACAGAGAAGGTGACCTACCTACCTACATATGCAGTGCATTTGGAAAGTATTCAGACCCTTTTGACCTTTTCCACATTTTGTTACAGTACAGTCTTATTCAAAAATTGTTTGTTTTTTCATCATTCTACACAATTATTCTACAATGTAGAATATATAATATTATTCTACAATGTAGAAAATATTAATACACCGCAATACCCCATAATGACGACGCAAAAACAGGTTTTTAGAAATTTTTGCAAATGTATAAAATGGAAATATCATAGTTATATACACAGTACCAGTCAAAAGTTTGGACACATCTACTCATCCAAGAGTTTCTTTATTTTTACTTTTCTACATTGTAGAATGTTAGTGAAGACATCAAAACTATGAAATAACACACATAGAATCATGTAGTAACCAAAAAAGTGTTAAATAAATCAAAATATATTTGAGATTCTTCAAAGCAGCCACTCTTTGCCTTGATGACAACTTTGCACACTCTTGGCATTCTCTCAACCAGCTTCACCTGGAATGCTTTTCCAACAGTCTTGAAGGAGTTCCCACATGCTGAGCACTTGTTGGCTGCTTTTCCTTCACTCTGCGGTCCAACTCATCCAAAACCATCTCAATTAGGTTGAGGTCGGGTGATTGTGGAGGCCAGGTCATCTGATGCAGCACTCCATCACTCTCCTTCTTGGTCAAATAGCACTTACACAGCCTGGAGGTGTGTTATGGGTCATTGTTCTGTTGAAAAACAAACGAGTCCCACTAAGCGCAAACCAGATGGGATGGCATATCGCTGCAGAATGCTGTGGTAGCCATGCTGGTTAAGTGTGCCTTGAATTCTAAATAAATCAGTGTCACCAGCAAAGCACCCCAACACCATCACACCTCCTCCATGCTTCACGGTGGGAACCACACATGTGGAGATCATCAGTTCACCTACTCTGCGTCTCACAAAGACACTGCGATTGGAACCAAAAATCTCACATTTGGATTCATCAGACCAAAGGATGGATTTCCACCGGTCTAAGGTCCATTGCACGTGTTTCTTGGCCCAAGCAAGTCTTCATATCTTAAAGTAATGATGGACTATCATTTCTCTTTGCTTATTTGAGCAGAACGACAGATTTTTACCTTGTCAGCTTGGGGATTCTATCCAGCAACCTTTCGGTTACTGGCCCAACGCTCTAACCACTAGGCTACCTGCCGCCTCATGAAGCTGGTTGAGAGAATGCCAAGAGTGCAAAGCTGTCATCACGGCAAAGGTTGGCTGCTTTGAAGAATCTCAAATAAAAAATGTTTTGATTTGTTTAACACTCTTTCGTTTACTACATGATTCCATATGTGTTATGTAATGGTTATGTCGTCTTCACTATTATTCTACAATGTAGAAAATATTAAAAATAAAAACCCTTGAATGAGTAGGTGTGTCCAAACGTTTGACTGGTACTGTAAGTATTCAGCGTTCAGACCCTTTACTCAGTACTTTGTTGAACACCTTTGGCAGCGATTTACAGCATCAAGTCTTCTTGGGTAGGACACTACAAGCTTGGCACACCTGTATTTGGGAAGATTCTCACATTGTTCTCTGCAGATCCTCTCCAGCTCTGTCAGGTTGGATAGGGAGCGTCGCTGCACAGCTATTTTCAGGTCTCCAGAGATGTTAGATATTTATAGACAGGTGTGTGCCTTTCCAAATCATGTCCAGTCAATTGAATTTGCCATAGATGGACTCCAAGTTGTAGAAACATCTTCAGGGATGATCAATGAAAAGTGAATGCACCTGGGCTCCCGAGTGGCGCAGCGGTTTAAGGCACTGCTAGAGGCGTCACTACAGACCCTGGTTCGATTCCAGGCTGTATCACAACCGGCCGTGATAGGGCGGCGCACAATTGGCCCAGCGTCGTCCGGGATAGGCCGTCATTGTAAATAATAATTTGTTCTTAACTGACTTGCCTAGTTAAATAAATACATTTCGAGTCTCATAGCAAAGGGTCTGAATACTTATGTTAATGAGGTATTTCTGTTTTTTTTGTGCAATTTCTAAAAACCTGTTTTCAGTTTTCATTATCGGGTATATTGTGTGTAGATTGATGGGGGGGGAATACATTTTTAAAGTAAAGCTGTAACTTAACAATGTGAAAAAAGTCAACAGGTCTGAATACTTTCTGAATGCACTGTACCTACGGCACCTCTGACTAACACACATCACTGCTGGTACACTGTGTTAGCCCTGGGGACCTACACCATTCTGAAGTCACGAGGGGCCTGCTTTCCAAAAGTATGCTCGATGGAGAATCATTGTTAAATGCTTCTTAGTCCAAGACTAGGCTTAATCTGTGTCTGCGAAACCAAGGAGTTTTACCTGGTCAAGAAACTCTGATGATACACTTTCTGGTGATCGTCATAAGACTCCATTTCCATCTTGTCACTGTGGGCCCCTATGTATGTTGTGATGCGTGTGTTGTTGTTGTTCCCAGCTAAAGTCTCTGGGATACCTGTGTGGCCTGGTGGCTGAGAAGGTCCCCACCTCCGAGGACCTAAACCGCACCGTGGACCTTCTGGCTGGCCTGGGGGAAGAGAGACCAGAGACGGGTATTACACACACACACACACACACACACTAATGCCCTAGGCTTTAGCTCAGCTGACCCAGTTCCCTCACAATAGGCCCTTGGTTGTAAAGTAGTAAGACCTGAGCATTGCATCAGAATGGATAATGTTGGTGTTATTTGATCATGGCTGTGCTGTGTTGTATGCCATGTCAAAATCGCTTCGCCCCTCTGTCACGCAGATGACTCTCTGTTTGAGGTTGAAGTGGGGTACTTTTACCGTCAACACAAACGCATCATTGTGAGGTCTTGGAAGTTCATTTGCGCTAAGGAGAAAGCTGAAATGGTCTTTAGAGAAAGTCTGAGTGTGTCTCCTGTGTTCTCTCTTACAGTCAACAGCCTGCAGAGCCCTTACAAAAAACTCAATGAGGCCTTATCGTCTGTGGAGGCGTTTGAAAAACACTATCTGGTAAGTGCCATGTTGATTTAGTGGATAATGGTGTAGCCAGTAACAGTAGTCCTTGATAAGAGCCTTGATTCTGCTTCATAATGTGTGTGTGTGTGCGGGGGACACTCCCTAGACAGAGTGCCTCTGTTTTATAGTCTTGGTATCTAGTTCATTGGGCCCCATTGCCCTCCAGGCCCACTCTCTTTAGGCACTGGGGCAGAAAGCCATCACAGAGATAACATTCTTATTTCGTGAATGCGGTCTTTGTCCTCTGATGATCCTTCTCTTTCTCTCTCTCTTTTCAGGAGCTGTCTCATGCTGCTATGGAGATGTACAGAGCCATAGGCAGGATGCGCTCAGCCCGGCTCATTGGGAAGAGTCTAGCTGAGTTTTACATGTAAGCCTTTCTTTCTCCTTATCCATTTTGTGTTCTCTCTGCCTCACTCTCCATCTCCTGAATGGTGTTTCCCAAAGATGAAGGTTGCTGGGAAAATGATTAGCCCCAGTCAGCTAAACGTGCTAACGACGAATGAATGAAAGAGTGTAGGGTTCCTCTAATTGATTGATGCTAAATGAATAAAAACGGTGTTAACTGTGTGTGGTTTGTGTGCGTAGGAAGAAGGGTGACCCGGAGCGAGCAGAGGGCTTCCTTGATGACTCTCTGAGGTCATATGTGGCAGAGGGGTGGAGCCTGCAGGTGACTCATACCAGGAAGCAGATGGCTGAGTGTCAGAAGCTCCTGCAACAGACTGAAGAGTATCCTCAAAAAAATGCAGCGTTCAAAACAACTGGGAACTCAGAAATCTCCGAGTTCAGTGCTTTCAAGACAACTGGGAACTCTGGGGGGGGGGGGGGGGGACAACTCTGAATTCCAACTCGGGAACTCGAGCCTCTTTCTAGAGCTCTGACTTTCTGACTTGAAGATCACTGACCTCGTGATTTGACCTCGTATTTTTCAGAGTTCCCAGCTGTCTTGAACACACCTGACAGAGGAGGAGAGGGAGCACTTCTGCCAGGAGATCCTTCTCTTTGCAGCGGGAAACAAAAACAAGTGTTTGCCATTGGACAAGTTCAGGTAGTCCCTCCCTGTTTCATTCTATTTTCTTCCGTTTGGTGCCTAATGAATACGACCCAATGTCAATCAGTCTCAATGGGCGCATTCGACATTGCAACGGATTTTAAAGGCGAGTTGAGACTGACTACAACTACTCAATGTTATTTGTAGGTCAGTCAGCCACAATTTACCCATAATACATCATGGTTTAGATGCTCTCGACACGGACAATGTCTTCATTGGTGTACAGTCGTGGCCAAAAGTTGAGTGACATATTAATTTCCACAAAGTTTGCTGCTTCAGTGTCTTTAGATATTTTTGTCAGATGTTATTATGGAATACTGAAGTATAATTACAAGCATTTCATAAGTGTCAAAGGCTTTTATTGACAATTACATGAAGTTGATGCAAAGACTCAATATTTGCAGTGTTGACCATTCTTTTTCAAGAACTGCAATCCGCCCTGGCATGCTGTCAATTAACTTCTGGGCCACATCCTGACTGATGGCAGCCCATTTTTGCATAATCAATGCTTTGAGTTTGTCAGAATTTGTGGGTGTTTGCTTGTTTTTGTAATCCGCCTCTTGAGGCTTGACCACAAGTTCTCAATGGTATTAAGGTCTGGGGAGTTTCCTGGCCATGGAGCCAAAATATCAATGTTTTGTTCCCCGAGCCACTTAGTTATCACTTTTGCCTTATGGCAAGGTGCTCCATCATGCTGGAAAAGGCATTGTTCGTCACCAAACTGTTCCTGGATGGTTGGGAGAAGTTGCTCTCGGAGGATGTGTTGGTACCATTCTTTATTCATGGATGTGTTCTTTTAAAAAAAAAAAATATTCTTTTTTTAAAATAAATTTGATCCCCTTTTCTCCCCAATTTTTCGTGGTATCCAATCGCTAGTAATTACTATCTTGTCTCATCGCTACAACTCCCGTACGGGCTCGGGAGAGACGAAGGTCGAAAGCCACGCGTCCTCCGAAGCACAACCCAACCAAGCCGCACTGCTTCTTAACACAGCGCGCCTCCAACCCGGAAGCCAGCAGCACCAATGTGTCGGAGGAAACACCGTGCACCTGGCCCCCTTGGTTAGCGCGCACTGCGCCCGGCCCGCCACAGGAGTCGCTGGAGCGCGATGAGACAAGGATATCCCTACCGGCCAAACCCTCCCTAACCCGGACGACGCTAGCCCAATTGTGCGTCGCCCCACGGACCTCCCGGTCGCGGCCGGCTGCGACAGAGCCTGGGCGCGAACCCAGAGACTCTGGTGGCGCAGCTAGCACTGCGATGCAGTGCCCTAGACCACTGCGCCACCCGGGAGGCCTCATGGCTGTGTTCTTAGGCAAAATTGTGAGTGAGCCCACTCCCTTGGCTGAGAAGCAACCCCACACATGAATGGTCTCAGGATGCTTTACTGTTGGCATGGCACAGGACTGATGGTAGCACTCACCTTGTCTTCTCCGGACAAGCTTTTTCCGGATGCCCCAAACAATCGGAAAGGGGATTCAGAGAAAATGACTTTACCCCATTCCTCAGCAGTCCAATCCCTCTACCTTTTGTAGAATATCAGTCTGTCCCTGATGTTTTTCCTGGAGAGAAGTGGCTTCTTTGCTGCCCTTCTTGACACCAGACCATCTTCCAAAAGTCTTTGCCTCACTGTGCGTGCAGATGCACTCACACCTGCCATCTGCCATTCCTGAGCAAGCTCTGTACTGCTGGTGCCCTGATCCCGCAGCTGAATCAACTTTAGCGCTTGCTGGAATTTCTTGGGCACCCTGAAGCCTTCTTCACAACTATTGAACCGCAATCCTTGAAGTTCTTGATGATCTGATAAATGGTTGATTTAGGTGCTATCTAACTCGCAGCAATATCCTTGCCTGTGAAGCCCTTTTTGTGCAAAGCAATGATGACGGCACGTGTTTCCTTGCAGGTAACCATGGTTGACAAAGAAAGAACAATGATTCCAAGCACCACCCTCCTTTTGAAGCTTCCAGTCTGTTATTCGAACTCAATCAGCATGACCGAGTGATCTCCAGCCTTGTCCTCGTCAACACTCACAACTGTGTTAACGAAGAGAATCACTGACATGATGTCAGCCTTTCCTTTTGTGTTGCAGGGCTGAAATGCAGTGGAAATGTTTTTGGGGTTCATTTGCATGGCAAAGAGGGACTTTGCAATTTATCTGATCACTCTTCATAACATTCTGGAGTATATGCAAATTGCCATCATACAAACTGAGGCAGCAGCCTTTGACACAAATATTAATTGTGTCATTCTCAAAACTTTTGGCCACGACTGTACATTCTATATGAGCCATGGTCATGTTCAATAGGGCCAACCGTAACAACTATTTTTCAATGGAAAACGAGAACATGGGACTCCTTTTGGACAGATAGTACCTCCCTGGTTCATACTGTTTCAAAGCATTATTTAATTTTTTCCCATTTCATGTCTACTGAACACAAACCAGTCTTCTGTGCTCTCACTTGTTTGAGAGGTCGTCTGTTAAAATGAGTGGGTGGACTAAAGATTTCCATCATGGGTAGCTAGGTGAATAATGACCTCAAAGGAAGGTTGGCTACTATTTCACCCCCATCCAATCCGCATGCTAGGTAGGGAACCCTTTCTGAAGCCTCTCTCTTCTTTCACTCTCCCATTGCATTGAAATAGCCAGGTGTCAGTCAAGATACAATCTTCTAGTTCAGGTTTCCTTGACTCACTGTGCCAGCTACCTGCAGACCAGTGCCTTGCTAGCGGGCGATGCCAACCTGACAGAGGAGGAGAGGAAGCACTTCTGCCAGGAGATCCTTACCTTCGCCAGCCAGCCCCCGGCACCCTCAGGTGAGCACACACACACACACACACACACACACACACACACACACACACTGCGTACACTCGAGACATGGCAGGAACAGTCAAAGCTGTTTGTTCTTGTCTACCTGCATCAATGAGTTGAAAGCTTCTAATTGCACAATGGAAAATCCATGAATCCTTGTCTGGTTTGTCTCAACTTCTGAGAGACTTGCCAAATAAACTGGTCAAACATGTAAATAGTGGCAATTTCTTTTGTCCCAAGACTGATAAACATTCGCCTGGTCCCCAGATCTGTTTGTGCTTTTGTCTGCTCCATTGTCATAGTCAAGCCTGACAATTGCATAAGGAGTTGGCAAGAGAACAGAACGACTGGCACCCAGGCGAGACCAACATAACTCCTGACTTCACAATGTTGCCATGTAATGCATTGCCCTCTGTCACCTCCCTCTTTCATCCCCCTCTTCCTCCTCTCGTCTCTCCAGACCAGACTGTGGCTCTGAGCATGGCGGCATTCGCCCAGCTGCGCCAGATGCAGTTCAGCCCGCCTGGCGCCGTGGTGCACGTGGGTGCCGCCCTGCAGCTGGAGCTGCGCGTGCGCTGCCTGATGCCTGTGGCCGTGCAGGTGGAGCAGCTGGCTGCCACTCTCCACTTCAGCCTGGAGCAGGGCGGGGCGAGGGGCCGTGCGGGCAGCGCCCAGAGGAGGACGGGCCATGGACCACAAGGCCAGGGGGACGGGGTGGTCCTGTTCCCCCTGGGAAGCCCCGGAGCCGGGATGGGCGCTTTGCTACCCCCCGCCCTGGAGCTTTACGAAATGCAGGACCGCAGCCCGTCGGACAGCTCGCTCAACTCCACGGGGGTGGTGTGTAAGAACATGCACCTGCTGCTGCGGCGCCACGACAGCTCAGCCTCCCTAGACACGCCCACCGCCGGGGCCCTCCCGGCAGCGGTCGCCGTGGACGACGGGGCCCAGATGTTGAGGGCACGCGACATAACGCTGCAGCCCGGCGACAACAGCATCTTGTTCACGGCCCCGGTACGTTTTCTTTCAGCCTCCTATAACGTCATGTCTCGAGTCCAAGTCCACCCCATGGCTCATTTTCAATTTGTCTAAAGAAATCTGTAATCTCCTTGCCTCCTCTCCATTAAAACAGAATGGGGAACGCTGTCGATTTTAGAGGTCAAGTGTCACTTTATCTCTCCTTGTCGCTCTCTCTTTTTCTCTTCGCCCCACTCTCGCTCTTTTCTAGACTGGAGAGCCGGGCTCGTACACGTTACGTCAGCTGTGTGGGAGCGTGGGGAGAGTCCAGTTTGTCCAGTCTCACATCTACCCTGTGGTGCAGTACGAGGTCTACTCCCAGGAGCCTCAGCTCACCATCGAGCCCCTCTCAGGTCCGTCTGTCTGGCCCTCTGTCCCCCTCTTTAGCCACAAACAGTGAATGGTAATCGCTGCCTGTTGATATGTGGTTGGACCAGGTCATCCTTGTATTTTTACATGTGTAACAGTGTGTGTCTGTGTTTTCCCTCCAGACAACCTGTTGGCAGGCATTCCCCAGAAGGTGAAGTTCATCATAGCAACAGGCCACTACAGTGTGAAGAAGGGTGACGCGTTGCAGCTTAGCAATACAGACTCCATGCCCATCCTCCACTCTAGCTGCTGCTCTGCTACCGTCCTGTCCAGCACGGGAGGTCAGCCTTCCTTCCATCCACTCTGGGTCAGAGGTCAAGGGTCAGAGAGGTTAAAGGGATAGTTCATCCAAATTGTTACATTGCAAGTAGTCTATAGACGAGGAGAGACTGCAATCCAGTCGCTACCTCCAATCACTAATATTAGCCCAGGCAGGTCTGGGGGTTACCAAGGAGATCAGTGACCCTCGGGTCCCTAGGGGGAGACTCCTTTAGCATTCCATGCTGACTGCCTTTCCCTACTTCTGCTGCTGCTAACTCTTTTCTGTTCTCTCTCTCTCTCGCACCCATCTCTTTGCAGAGCGCATGGGGGAGAGTGCTCTTTCCATCCAGTCATCGGAGAAGGTGACCAGCATCTCCCTGCCCCCCACCCCTCCCTACCACACCCTGGAGTTCCAGCTGGAGGTGCTGTGCCACATCCCCCCCACGCCCCTCAAGCCCGACATCGAGCGTCTCACCAACGGCGAGGTCCGCCACCGGCCCAAGAGCCACAGCCAGGCAGACAGTGGCATGATCAACATCGACCAAAAGGTTTGAAGACCGTTTGTCCTCCTAGCCTATAGAGTTAACCCCAGGACCACCTTTATATCATTTACTAGGGTCATGTTCATTAGGCACCCAACGGAAGACAACAGACTGAAACGGGGGGACTACCTGGATTTGTCCAATGGGTATTCCGCCTCAATGTTTGAAAGTGTTTTGTTACACTGTGGCCTAATGAACATGACCATGCCTATCCTATGGTTACAGCCCTGTGTGTTCTCTTTCTGTCTCCATAGGTCTCCATCGACTGTCCTTGGTCCATCTACTCCACTCTCATAGCCCTAACCTTCTATGTCCCTTTCAAAGCCAAGCACTCAATACTCTCTGCTGGGAAAAGGTAGGTCACACACACACACTCCATCTGCTTTTACTGTACGGGGGACATTTTTGTCACGCACAGTCACAGATGTGTGCAAAAAAGTACAGCACGATTTAATTTCAACCTTTTATTTATTTCCTGAGTGAAGGCATTGGGTAATATACCTTTTCGTCTACAGGATTTTAAATGCAGAAAAAGTGTATTCAATGACATGTCTGCTCATTCAGTAAGGAATCTGTGGTGACGTTGTGAATCTAAATATTGATCTGACTCCTGACTGGTCACACAGGAAGTACATACAGGTGTGTCTCCAGAACGTGTCCGACACAAACTTCCAGCTGGCAGACCCGGTCCTCACAGAGCGCCAGCCCACAGTCTCGATGGAGCTGCTCTCACTCAATGTTAAAACACAACAGGTGAGTAACTGACCGTACACACACACTTCATCTCTCTCTCACACATTTCTCTCTACACACACATCTGTTCTGATCCTCTTTGTCTCAGCCGGTGTGCAGTCAGCAGTCAGTGTTCTGCCTGTGGGAGATGCGTTGGGCCAAACCCCTCCCGCTGTGCCTGCAGTGTGCGTTCTCCGCCAGCTTCGCGCCCGCCTCCGCCTCGGACGCACACACAGCCTTCAAACCCTACTGCTACGAGTTCCAGCTGGACCGGGTCTCTGTGAGTATACACAAGACCCAGCTCTGGGTCCCGTCATAAGACACCACATGGAGGGAAAACACATTTTTGTTTTCCGTTGCAAAACGAATGAACACAACCCTGTTCTCATCACAAACAAACGTGGTTCTGGGCTTGAACGTCGCTCGATGTTGCTAACCCTCCTCCCCCAGACCCTTTACAGCTTGAAGGCCGAGATCTTGCCGCCGTCCGGCGTGCAGCACTGTCGCACCGGCGCCCTCTGTGGCCTCGAGGTGTCCATCACACGGCAGGCGGAGCCCAGCGAGACTGAAGGGGAGGAGGAGGAGTCTACAGAAATAGAGGGCCTGAGGACCACCAAGCTCATGTATGAAGGTAGGACACGGGAAGGTGTGTGTGTGTGTGTGTGTCCATGTCCGATACTTATCTGACTACCCTGGTGTGTGTTGTCTGCAGTGGTGGACAACAGCAGTAACTGGGCGGTGTGTGGCAAGAGCTCGGGGGTGGTGTCCATGCCCGTGGCTGCCAGCGCCACACACAGGGTTCAGATGGAGGTCATGCCCCTGTTCGCCGGTCACCTGCCCTTCCCCAACATCAAAGTGTTCAAGTACCTGCCCCACAACGCCGTCCCAGCCATTCAGCCCGACACAGGTATGTAACCCACAGCTGCAGAACGGTCCTTAAGCTCAGTCCGTAGGCATGCCTCCCATTACTTAACAAAATGGTAGTCTATATTTTGTGCCATCTTTGTCAACCTCTTACATGCTGTTTAGATTATTTGCTTATAGGCATTATTACAGCACGTGTTGTACTCGCTCACACACGCTCAGTCACACTCATCTCTCTCTCTCTCTCTCTCTCTCTCTCTCTCTCTCTCTCTCTCTCTCTCTCTCTCTCTCTCTCTCTCTCTCTCTCTCTCTCTCTCTCTCTCTGACCGCTCACAGACAGCTGCTTAGAGAACGACACCATATCCCTGCTGGACAAAGGACTGGACGACCAGGGCGACACGGCCAGCATCCGCAGCCGGGGCAGCGTCCACTCGGTGGGCAGCGGGGAGCAGCAGAGGGGTCTGCCCATGCCCCGCCTGGAGCCCTTCACTCCGGGACAGGTGTTCTATCGGAGCCAGGGGCGGCAGGTGCTGGTGCTGCCCGTTACTGACGACCACGTGATGGAGGTTAACGTCACATGACCCCTGTGGGCCGCTGCTGCAACCCACCACGCCCCCACCACGTCTGGACCTCTGTGGTTTGGTTCCTGGCTGTGGTTCTGGAACCGGGAGGTGGCCTGGCGGCAGGGAACTGACACTGACTCTCCTCTCAGGACTCATTGCTGGCCGGCCACTGGCCCTGCTCCTGTTCTGGCCTGAGTTCCATCTGCTGTATTTTTATCTTGTCAGTCTTTTTCATATGAAAATAGCCCTCTCTCCCCCCCCACTGTCAGAGAAGAGGGTTTGGTGCACCTGTAAAACTAGCTCTCTTATTGGTTCTTGCTCCGTGGACACAGTAAACCGCTTAACTGTTCTGCGTAGACTCCCCCTCCTACGCACCTGTGATCGGCTTGCTGGTTCCACTGATCGTCAACACAACCTTCTGTACGGGGCACACTAACGTGTGTTTGGACAGGGGTGCTTCGTTTTGTGTTTTGTATTGTTTGGTGTGTGTCTCTGTCTATGCATGACATGGCAAGTTGTGATGGATGAAGGGAAAGAGCAGGCCCAGTTAATCGTGTGTGTGTGTGAGCAATATCTACTCCAGTTTTCCTCTTCACTCACTCACTCCCAGCCCCTTGCCTCCAAACCTTGCTGTATCCTCTTTCCTTTGCTGTAGTCATAGCGCCACCCTTTGGCCACTGTACAAACTGTTCAATAAGTACATGTTATTCCAGAGAAATCACAGTACTGACTGTGTGCAAAGGCTGCACCAAAAACACGTTGTCTCGGAGGAATATGTTAGAGAGAAAATATAAGTTTTGTTTTCGAGCAGGTGTGAGACGTGCGAACGAACACTTGCTTTTTGGCTTTGTTCGGGTTTTAGGGTTCACTGAAATTCACTTATTCAAGGATCGGTGGAATCTGAGAACAATGGGATGAAATTGTACTTGGTTGTTTTCGGTGACTTTTTTTTGTTGTCTGAAAGTGACCGTCTGTTCGAAGTGTTACCATCATGTGTTCTGTCTGACTTTGTGGTTTACTTGAATGCTGAGCAGGTAAATTCTATGTTTAGTAAATGTGGTGTCTGACTTCTTCTTTTTTTTCTCAGACATTCGCTGTTGCTATGGTAACTGTCAGGAAAAGCACTTTCTTATCATAGCACAATTCTTTAACGAAAACAATTTAGAAGGAGGGGAAATTCGCTTGTGTAAATGCGATGTTCATTCGTTTATTGACCTCTATTTTTGTACTGTGTCGCCGGACAAGTTCTGGTTGTTGCTCTGTGTCGGTTGGTGCGATTGGTTGGTATCTACTGGAGGCCTATGAGGGCTTTGGGCCTGAGGCCTAAGCACACCCTGTAGCACACCCCTTCAGCTATACTGTCCTGTATTCCTCCACCTCTGGGCTTGTATCTAGCATAATCCCACAAAGTAGTGCTCACCGCCAGGACGAAAGGCAGAAGACTTGTTCCCTCTATCTCGCCATCTTAATGCAAGAGAACCCCTCCCACTCAGATTCTACCTACAAAACTTAGTGGCAAAAAAAAAAAAAATATGTGAACCCTTTGGAATTACCTGGATTTCTACATAAATTGGTCATCAAATTTGAACTGATCTTCATCTAAGTCACAACAATAGACAAATCCAGTCTGCTTAAACTAATAACACAAACAATTATACGTTGTCATGTCTTTATTGAACACACCGTGTAAACATTCACAGTGCAGGGTGGGGAAAGTATGTGAACCCTTGCATTTAATAACTGGTTGACCTTCCTTTGGCAGCAATAACCTCAACCAAACGTTTTCTGTAGTTGCAGATCAGACCTGCACAACGGTCAGGAGGAATTTTGCCCCATTCCTCTTTACAATACTGTTTCAGTTCAGCAATATTATTGGGATGCCTGGTGTGAACTGCTCTCTTGAGGTCATGCCACAGCATCTCAGTTGGGTTGAGGTCAGGACTCTGACTGGGCCACTCCAGAAGGTGTATTTTCTTCTGTTGAAGCCATTCTGTAGTTGATTTACTTCTGTGTTATGGGTCGTTGTCCTGTTGCATCACCCAACTTCTTTTGAGCTTCAATTAGCGGACAGATAGCCTTACATTCTCCTGCAAAATGTCTTGATAAACTTGGGAATTTATTTTTCCGTCGATGATGGCAAGCTGTCCAGGCCCTGAGGCAGCAAAGCAGCCCCAAACCATGATGTTCCTTCCAAACAACTCAACTGTAGTTTCATCTGTCCACAGAATATTTTGCCAGTTCCGCTGTGGAACATCCAGGTGCTCTTTTGCAAACTTCAGACGTGCAGCAATGTTTTTTTTGGACAGCAGTGGCTTCTTCTGTGGTGTCCTCCCATGACCACCATTCTTGTTTAGTTTTTTACATGTCGTAGACTTGTCAACAGAGCTGTTAGCATGTTCCAGAGATTTCTGTAAGTCTTTAGCTGAGACTCTAGGATTCTTCTTAACCTCACTGAGCATTCTGCGATGTGCTCTTGCAGTCATCTTTGCAGGACGGCCACTCCTAGGGAGAGTAGCAACAGTGCTGAACTTTCTCCATTTAGACTATTTGTCTTACCGTGGACTGATGAACATCAAGGCTTTTAGAGGTACTTTTGTAACCCTTTCCAGCTTTATGCAAGTCAACAATTCTTAATCTTAGGTCTTCTGAGATCTCTTGTTCGAGGCATGGTTCATATCAGGCAATGCTTCTTCTGAATAGCAAACTCAAATTTTGTGAGTTTTTTTATAGGGCAAGGCAGCTCTAAACCACATCTCCAATCTCATCTGATTGATTGTACTCCAGGCTAGCTGACTCCTGACTCCAATTAGCTTTTGGAGAAGTCATTAGCCTAGGGGTTCACCTACTTTTTCCATCCTACACTGTGAATGTTTAAATGATGTATTCAATATAGACAAGAAAAATACAATAATTTGTGTATTATTAGTTTACCCACTCTGTGTCTATTGTGACTTCGATGAAGATTTTATGACCAATTTATGCCGAAATCCGGGTAATTCCAAAGGGTTTACATACTTTCTTGCCACTGTACATGCCCGATCCTACAGCAACATGAGTCTGTCTTTGAAACGTCCATGTGTCCTCAGTGTGTGAGGTTGTCTAACTGGTCAGAAAAACTATAAGATATGAAGACTAGTGATATCAGTGCTCGTCTATGTACACATCTTATTTTATGTCCAGCTGTATTTATTTTCTCTTGTTTTTTAAAATATATTATTTAACGGCAAATAGCTGGAAGGGACGGAATCATCAATCACAGAAATAAAGACATTGGGAATTGTCTGGTGATTTTGTTTTTTGTTTTTGTCTTTCAACAGTCATTGGTCACTGAAATCAAATAAAATGTGTATGTAAATGATTCCATGGGAGTTCAGCACCGTTGATTGTATTCAGATGAATTATTTAAACTAATCATATGTATGCATTATACAGTTGAAATTAAATATACCTATGTTTTAATGTGTGTTCTCCGTTCTGGTGCTCAGTGAAGTATTTGTGTTTTAGAGAAGCTGGATGGTTTTTGGGCTGGCTCAAATGAAACACCCACAAGGCCTGTATGGTATCAACTAACCTGATCCTCAGTGTGTTTCCTCACTTCTACAAAGTCGCATGCAATTTTGTCAAACTCACTGCTTTTGTATATGAAGGGTGAGAAGTCCAAGTCTGAGGGACAGAGACAGAAAGAGGGGGTGTGTGCATAGAGCAGGTCAGAGGGGGCAAGCCCTGGAGGAACGTGTAGGTGAGCATGAGGCTCTTAGGTGGAGGAATGGACACCAGCCACCAATCGTACCCGATCACTCCCGGACCATGTATTTCTCACGACTCCTACATCACCGTGTGTGGAGTAGGCCTACCTGTTTTCCCCACGTGAATGGTTTTCCCATACCGTCATGTCCTGGAAGAAGCCCTGCTCCACACCTGGATTGCAGCATCCCTGCCCAGGTCTACAGATTGAGCGTTGCTGTCAATGCTGTCTGTCGATGACCTCCAGGAAGCTCAGGCCCTGCAGTTAAGAACTAATCACAGCGCTCAGTGGGAATTTATTAACGTTGCAGCTGTGATGGTAATTGTCCACACTGTGCTAGCAGTAAGTTTTCATAACTTATAATCATAGTCACAGTGCTTTCTTTGTGGGTGATAGTTGTTGTTGTTTACTATTCATGTTGTTCAGCACTAGTGCAAATCATGTTTTAAAAAATATATATATTAACTTTGTCTTTTCTTTTTGTCTCAGATTCCAAGAACACAGGATGAGATGTTACTATCCTTTGTGCAAGCACTTCCAAGAGTTCATGAACAGTGAGACTGGTGAAATTTGGGGAGCGCATCGTCAGTAGTGTACCTTTGGTTCCTAGGGTGTTTCGGCCTTTCACACTATACACCCTCCCCAAAGGCGGCCAGCGACAGGGTGATCAATCCTACGCTTGCGTCCCATTCCCAATTAGTCATAGGAGTTGCCTTGTTGTTGATAGCCAACATCCCATGGGACTATGCATGGCAGGGGCGTCTTCCTCCCTGAGTCAAGCATTGTTGACCGCATACCTCCTGGCCCTCTCATTTCGGGGCCCAGCTGGGGTCTTTCCTCTTCATCCAGAGCCATTGACTGCTGCCTTCTGCCGCCTCTGATACAGCTTTGATTGCCGAACGCTGGCTCTGGCCCTTAATTCCCAGGTCTCTAAGCAGTCTGGTTGTAGATGTTGCCACAAAACCTCTGCAGCCCACCTCCACTGGTCGGACTTCTGTGTTCCAGCCATGATGCCGTGCTTCGGCAGCTAGATCGGCATAGCGCAGATGTTTTCGCTCATAAGCCTCATCTACTGAGTCCTCCCAGGGTACTGTGAGCTCAATGATGAAGACCTTCTTGAGCGAATGGGACCAGAGCACCATGTCAGGTCTTAGGGTGGTGGTTGCGATCTCCGGAGGAAACACAAGTTGCCGGCCAATGTCAGCTAGCATTTTCCAGTCGCGGGCCAAGCGCAGCTGGTCTCGCTCTAATGGTGTAGAGCCGCTCTTCGGTGGTTTAGCCCCTTCGCGGACAAAGGTCGTCCGTAAGGGGTGTGATGCTGCTGGGGGTGGTAGGGAGTTGGTGGCAGCTCGCTTGTCCTCCAGGGCGGACGCAAGGTTTTTAAGGACTTGGTTGTGACGCCAAGTGTAGCGTCCTTGGGTGAGGCTTGTTTTACACCCTGTGAGAATGTGCCTGAGGTTGGCTGGCATGGAACAGAGGGCACAGTCCGGATCTTCACCATACCATTGGTGAAGATTAACTGGTGTTGGAAGGACGTCATATGTTGCTCTGATGGAAAAGCTCAACCGCCTCGCTTCCATGGCCCACAGATCCTTCCAGCTGATCTTCCTCTTCTCCACACTGTCCCATCGAGTCCACTGTCCCTGTTTGGCAAGAGAGACTGCCTTGGCCCACCTTGCAGCCTCCTCCTGATGGCGTACTTCCTGCACTACCATCTTCCGCCGCTCTGGTGCAGTGGCCTTACTCCAAGCAGCACGGCTAGTTAGCCCAAGGCCTCCTCTCCCTTGCTGAACATGACCCACAATGTCAGCATGTCTGAGGGCTGCTGTTGCCTCCTGGACTGCTTTTCCTGGCCTCCATTTGCGCCCAGTTGCCAAGGTCGGCGCGTTGTTGCTCACCACTGGGTCTCGAGATTCATTCAGTGTCATCTGGAGCCTGGTTTTTGCACACTTGAATTCCTCTGTTAGACTGGTGAGGGGCAGCTTGAGGACACCATCTCCATAGAGGCCTATGGTGGTAAGGCATCGTGGAACTCCGAGCCACTTCTTTAAGTAGCCTGTGACTCCTCTTTCCATCTTCTCCACTGTTGAGATTGGAACCTCATACACTGCTAGGGGCCACAACACCCGGGGTAGGAGACCAAACTGCAGACACCAGGCCTTTAACTTTCCAGGTAGCTGGGTGTTGTCGATGGACTGTAGGCTACTACTGATGTCTTTGCGCAGCTGTTGCACCTGGTCTTTGTCCTTCAGGCTTGCATCATACCACCTTCCAAGGCTTTTTACCGGCTGCTCAGACACTGTTGGGATTTGGTCATCTCCGATGAAGAATTTCAGGTCAGAGAGTACTCCCTTCACAATCGAGATGCTGCGTGACTTGGATGGTTTAATCTTCATACGGGCCCAGCTGATGTTCTCCTCGAGTTTTCTGAGCAGTCTCCTGGTGCATGGGACAGTGGTGGTCAATGTTGTAATGTCGTCCATGTAGGCTCTGAGTGGAGGGAGGCGGAAACCAGAATCGACTCGCTGTCCACCAGCAACCCATTTTGAGGATCTGATGATAACCTCCATTGCCATTATGAATGCCAACCGAGAAATGGTACATCCCGCCATTATACCTACATTCAGGCACTGCCATGAGGTGGTGAACTCTGAGGTGGTGAAGCAGAACTGCAGATCCTGGAAGTACGACTTCACCAGCATTGTGATGGTGTCCGGTATGTGGAAAAATCTGAAGGCAGACCACAGGAGTTCATGGGGCACAGAGCCAAATGCATTGGCGAGGTCGAGGAAGACTACATGGAGGTCTCTTTTTTCCACCTTGGCCATTTGGATCTGGTGCCAGATCATGCTGGAGTGTTCCAAGCAGCCAGAGAACCCTGATATTCCTGCCTTCTGTACAGATGTATCGACGTACGCATTCCTTTGCAGGTACTCGGACATCCTCTGGGCAATGACCCTAAAGAAGATTTTACCCTCGACATTCAGTAAGGAGATTGGGCGGAATTGGCTGATGTTCACTGCATCCTTCTCCTTAGGGATCAGGACCCCGCCTGCCCTACGCCACACTTTGGGTATTATCTTCTTTTGCCAAGCTGTTCTCATAAGCCTCCAGAGGACCCTCAGGACGTCTGGTGCGTTCTTATACACTTTGTACGGGACTCCATTTGGCCCCGGGGCTGATGCTGTTCTTGCCCGTCGAACTGTGTTTTCCACCTCTTTCCATGTCGGAGGGCTGGTCTCAATATGATGTTCCGGGGGTTCAATGGGTGGGATATCTGATGGGATGGCCAGATGTTCATGTCTCTTTGAGTCAAAGTTTGTTGTTATCAGGTGCTCCTCTAGGTCTTTCTTTGTTGTTTTTAGAGCTCCACTTTTTTCCTTCGTGAAGAGACTTTTAAGGAACTTGAAGGGATCTTTATAGAATCGAGTTCTAGTTTGTTCTTTCTTCCTTCTGCGTTTCCGTAGGTTCTCTGCTCTACGGAGGGATGCCAACCGGGTTTTAATGTCAGCCTGAAGTGCCTCTATGCCCTCCTTTTCCACTTCCGAGGCCTTCTTCCACTGTTTCTTAAGCTGTCTCCTTTCTTGAACGAGGCGCTTGATTTCTTGTTGCCTCCTGGAAACTGGTGGGGTTGGAACCTTTCTCCCGCCTTTTGCCTCTTGCACTCCAAAGCTTTCTGCCCCGTACTCATAGATGATGTCCCCCATCCTCTCCAACTTCTTCTCCACTGTGCCTCGAAGTTTCTCGAGGGTCAAGGTAAGGTCAGTATTCACTGCTTCCCACAACTTCTTGTCACTGGCGCCAGGCCACTTCACATACGGTCTGTGCCCTGGTAGTCTCCTCTCGACTGCAGGTCTGGGAGGCTGGGTGAGTTCCACTCCTGTTGTTGGTTCCACCTCAGTTGTTACTTCGGTGCTTGAGTTTACGTCCTCCATGACAGTGGTACTGATGCACTGCAAACTATGGTTTGCGTCCAGTTGCTGTGCTTCATTCGACTGATTTGATCGCTTTCGCAGAAAGTGATCAATGCGAGGCCTCTGTCTCTCTTTACCCAAACAGCCCTTCTTCCCCTGGTGGATCCTCAACCCATGGTGTGATGTAACTTTCCTCCAACCACAGACACATACCTGCATCTCTTTGTGGCCCGCTGTTGCAGCGGAACTTGTGACAGTTGCTGTGGTGTTCTCTTGTGCTGTGCTCTCATTACTCGTAGTCGTTTCCGGTCCAGTCGTTACCATGTTGTCAGCCAATGAGTCATCTTCCGCCCCCGCTCTCGCAGACTCTAGGGGTATTCTCGTATATTGACTTTCTGTAGCTAAAAGCGGGTGTTTCCAACATACTGCGAAGCATGGGAAACTACAGAAATGGGAAGCTACCCCATGACTGTCCCCAGTCTCAGGTCAAATTCAAGAACCACCTGTGTGAGTTTTCACTGTCAGGCATCTTCAGTAACATCAGTATGTTAATACACCTTCTTTGTGACCTTTAATCAAGAGTTAAAGAGAGCTAATGTCAAATATATCTTACTGCATCATTATAGTGGAAGAAGAAAAGCTGGAGCAGTTACAGCATAGTTCTTAAGGAGAAGAACGAGGCACTTCTCCAGATAGTGGACCTCAAATACATGGTGCTTTTCACAAGCTATTGTCGTTTAGACTGATGACTTCAATGTCATTCGGGTAGCATATGAATCCAATCCTGTAGACGCTACCATTTGATGTGTCATCATACTGACTGTCTTTTTTTCTGTCTCTATGGTATTAGCTGTACAGACTGACACTATCTACCAAGAGAATTTTCATCTATATTATTCGTAGCCATCTATTTACCACAAACCGATGCTGGCACTGTAACCGAACTCAAGGAGCTGTATAAGGCCATAAGCAAACAAGAAAAACGGAGCTCCTAGTGGCTGGGGCGATTAAAGCAGGCAAACTTGAATCAGTTTGACCTAATTTCTACCAGCATGTCACATGTGCAACAAGAGGGAAAAAATTCTAGATCACCTTTACTCCACACACAGAGACGCATACAAAGCTCTCCCTCACTCTCCATTTTGCAAATCTGACCATAATTCTATCCTCCTGATTCCTGCTTACAAGCAAAAACTAAAGCAGGAAGTACCAGTGGCTCGCTCAATACGGAAGTGGTCAGATGGCGCGAATGCCACGAGCGACAGGACTGTTTTGCTAGCACAGACTGGAATATGTTCCAGGATTCATCCAATGGCATTGAGGAGTATATCACCTCAGTCAGCGGCTTCATCAATGAGTGCATCGACGACGTCGTCACCACAGTGACTATACACACATATCCCAACCAGATGCCATGGATTACAGGCAACATCCGCACCGAGCTAAAGGCTAGAGCTGCCACTTCCAAGGAGTGGGACACTAATCTGGACACTTATAAGAAATTCTGCTATGCCCTCAAACAAACCATCAAACAGGTAAAGCGTCAATACAGGACTAAGATTGAATCATACTAAACCGTCTCTGATGCTCATCTGATGTGACAGGGCTTGCAAACTATTATAGACTACAAAGGGAAACCCACCCGCGAGCTGCCCAGTGACGCGAGCCTCCCAAACGAGCTAAATGCCTTTTATGATCGCTTCGAGGCGAGCAACACTGAAGCATTCATGAGAGCACCAGCTGTTACGGACGACTATGTGATCACGCTCTCCGTGGCCGATGTGAGCAAGACCTTTAACAAGGTCAACATTCACAAGGCCGCGGGTCCAGACGGATTACCAGGATGTGTGCTCAGAGCATGCACAGACAAACTGGCAAGTGTCTTCACTGACATTTTCAACCTCTCCCTGACCGAGTCTGTTATACCTTTCAAGGAGACCACCATAGTCCCTGTGCCCAAGAAAGCAAACCGGTCCCCATTAACATTGATGGGGCTGTAGTGGAGCGGGTGGAGAGTTTCAAGTTCCTTGGTGTCCACATCACCAACGAACTATCATGGTCCAAACATACCAAAACAGTTGTGAAGAGGGCATGACAAAACCTTTTCCCCCTCAGGAGACTGAAAAAATTTGGCATGGGTCCCCAGATCCTCAAAAAGTTCTACAGCTGCACCATCGAGAGCATCCCTACCGGTTGCATCACCGGCGGTATGGCAACTGCTCGGCCTCCAACAGCAAGGCACTACAGAGGGTAGTGTGTAGTACATCACTGGGCCCAAGCTTCCTGCCATCCAGGACCTCTATACCAGGCGGTGTCAGAGGAGGACCCTAAAAATTGTCAAAGACTCCAGCCACCCTAGTTATAGGGTCTAGGTCCAAGAGGCTAGATCCAATAGGCTTCTATGTCCAAGAGGCTTCTAAACAGCTTCTAACCCCAAGCCATAAGACTCCTGAACATCTAATCAAATGGCTACACAGACTATTTGTATTGCCCCCCCCCCCCCCCCCCCTCTTTAATAACTGTACCTGCATGTACATTTTACCTCAATTACCACGACTAACCGGTGCCCCCGCACATTGACTCTGTACCGGTACCCCCTGTATAAAGCCTTGCTATTGTTATTTTAATGCTGCTCTTTAATTATTTGTTACTTTTATTTATTATTATTATTATTATTTATTTTATTTATTAAACAGCATTGTTGGTTAAGGGCTTGTAAGTAAGCATTTCACTGTAAGGTCTACACCTGTTGTATTCGGTGCATGTGACAAATGCCGTCCTTGACCTATATACTAGGCGATGACAGAGGAAGGCCCAAAAAATTGTCATAGACTCCAGTTTCCCAAGTCATAGACTGTTCTCTCTGCTTCCGCACGGCCAGCGGTACTGGAGCGCAGTGTTTTTACACTGCTGATACTCACTGTTTACCCATACCTACATGTACAAATTACCTCGACTAACCTGTACCTCCGCACATTGACTGTACTGGTACCCTGTGTATATAGCCTCCTTATTGTTATTTTATTGTGTTACTTTTTATATATATTTTTACTTTAGTTTATTTAGTAAATCTTTTCTTAACTCTATTTCTCGAACTGCATTGTTGGTTAAGGTCTTGTCAGTAAGCATTTCATGGTAAGGTTGTATTCTGTTGTATTCGGCGCAAGTGACAAATAACATTTGATTTGATTTGATTTTGATTTGAAAAAGCTCTGGGCTCTTCTGAAGGAGGCCAGACTCCTCAGCTCTGAGAGAAAAGCCACAGAGCCGGATGTGAGCAGGTTATACAATGTGTATACATGAACATGTTAAGTGTTCTGCTAGCTATGAAGTAGAGCTTTAACGTGCAGACATCGGTGAGGTTACTCAGACCTGTAATGCTCCAAAGCTGTAATGCTGTCATAATCAGCTTGGTATGATCACCCATTTCTCTTTTGACTGACTAGGTGATTCATCAAAATAAAGAACTGGCCAAGGTTGGTTTGATGAAGCAATTTCTCCACAATTAAAACTGCAGTCATTACATCATGAGTCCCAAATATTAATTCTCTAATATCATACTTTTCCAGAAAGCCAAATAGACATATTTTCAATTTTGGCCTAAAATGACATACCCAAATCTAACTGCCTGTAGCTCAGGACCTGAAGCAAGGATATGCATATTCTTGATACCATTTGAAAGGAAACACTTTGAAGTTTGTGGAAATATGAAATTAATGTAGGAGAATATAACACAATTGATCTGGTAAAAAATAATACAAACAAAAAAAAGAAAATTCATCATCTTTGAAACGAAAGTAAAAGGCCGTACACTCGATAGAATTTTAGGTGTAATTTAGATGTTGTCCACAAGATGCCAGCAGTGCGTGTGCAAAGTTTCAGTCTGATCCTGTGATCACTACACAACATTTTGTATCAAGTCTGCCAGGAGTTTGCCCAAATGTGCCAAATAGGTCAATTTATACATTTTCAAGTACATACCTATAGAGAACATACAAAAAGGATACAGTAATAAATAATGTAAGTTTACACACTCCCAGGATTGTCAAACATGATGGATCATTAGCTTCCCTACAGAAAATACACTAACCTTCACACACAAGATGCAATACATTTTTACATACTGAGACAACCCTCCCTACCGGCCAAACCCTCCCTAACGACGCTATGCCAATTGTGCGTCGCCCCACGGATCCCCCGGTTGCGGCCGGCTGCGACAGAGCCTGGGCGCGAACCCAGCCCAGCCTGGGCGCGAACCCAGAGACTCTGGTGGCGCAGCTACCTGCGATGCAGTGCCCTAGACCACTGCGCCTAGACCACTGCGCCACCCGGGAGAACACGTTATTCTTGGAAGTTGTGAGCTTAAGTGCGATTGGTGCACAGGACATGCTTCTAAGTTTCATTGACTGAAAATACTTTTGTGATATCATTAAATGACTTGCATAACTGATTTCGCAAATGTTTTTTTAAACGTGTAATTTTTGCACAAGTGCAAGTTATCTCACCGCCAAGCGCAGCGAGAGAATTAGGCCGACTTCTCCAAAGAACTAGATTTGGTCAAGGTCTGGAAACAAAGGGTGGAGGAAATGGACCAAAAAATATATAAGCAAGGCTGGCAGTCTCGCTCAAACATATTCAAGCTTTTTGTTAGACCTTCAAAGAACACCTATGGGTAAATCCTAAATTCTGTTTAGTCGAATTGACATCCCATTGACATCAATGCAGTACTAAGTGAAAATCGGTTAGTTAGGATTCAACCCCTAATGAATAGAATGAAGCCTGTGCTGCCATGGATGTGTTGAAGGAGAGGGAGAGGGAAATGGCAAAACCCCCACTGAGCTTTGAAAGGCATCCTTCCTCACATCTAGACCCCAGAGAGAGGATACATTCCTGCTCTATTTGATATCAGAAGTTCATACTCGGGTCAATAGAGACTTCGCTTCCTTCAGACACCTCGGGCCAGGGTCTTGGAAAATCGATAATACCCACACCAAGGTATGCAATGCTGTTTGTCTCTCCAGCCTGCTTTATGGCCCAGAGACCTGGACCCAATATAGGTAGCACAACAACATCCTGAAATTGTTCCACGTCAGATGCCTCCAACACATCTTAAGACTAACCTGGGACAGAGTGAGCACCCTATAATGAGATCCTCGCCAACACCAAGGGCTCAATTAAATCCGTAGTGCTGAAGAGCTGCGCTACAGCGCAATGAAAATGTAAAGGCACGTTAGCGGAGGCCCATTCACGGTAAACGCTGCATATGTCGGCTCATTTGGAAATGACCTTTACATTTCAATCGCTCAATAGTGCTGAACCATTGTATTTGAAAACCAAGGTCTTGTTTTGGCTTCAGACAGATCAAACAGCTCACCCACATAAACTAATGTCTTGATCTTTTTGTTTCCTTCAAATGTAGTCTATTTGGAGAAGGGACTGTGAGACCCTGTTTGGATGATTGATTGATTGCTTTTTATTGGCAGAAATCTGTCATATGTAAATAAGTAAAAATTATAATAAAATGGATTGCTGAACATGCGTGCATTTGTCACAGATAATAAAATCCTCAATATGTCTCCATACTGTAAACCTGCTATTTCACACTAGGCGCTCTGTGGTCACAAAATAACCTTACTAGTTAAGGCTCGTACTGTGTATAACCCTCCCATGCAAAGTGAATGACAGTGAAATACTTTAGTTCCTAACTGTATAAGAAATTATTTCTGACACAGTCACAGTAACATACAAGTGCTCAATATAAAACCTTAAGTATGAACAGACGTACTCTCTTTGGAAGTAACATTCGTTTTTATGATACAATATGCTGTTACGTCCATTAAACACATCCTGAGTGTACATACAGAGCGTGTTCCTAACTGTTCTGAGTCTCAGTGGTGGAGGGAGGTGGAGAGGTGGCATAGATGACCTGGAAGCTCTTGCCCTCGTCCATCAGGTCCTCCATGCTGACCCCCCAGGAAGCCCACAGCCCTCAGGGCCTGCATGTAGGGCTCAGGCTCCACCGTCACACCTTTGAAGAAGCCCTGCTCCATTCCATGACGCAGGAAGCCCAGGTCACACGTTGCCAACATCCTCGCTCCTACCGGGAAGGAAGAAAAGGAGGGGGTTGTATTCATTAGAATGATCCTTCTACTTCTATGACTGTATTAACCATCATACAGAGAGATACAACAACAACAGGTTCTGTGCACTGCAATACTGTCTTCCTGTATAGGCTACTGTGATAACTCTATAGATATGCAGTGCCGTAGAGATGCAGTAAAGGTTTAGTGCATGTTCAAATATGACTTGTATAGTATGGCTCTGACTGCACTCACATTGCCCTCTACTGTTTGCAATAAGGAATTGCATCTTGTGTGTGCCTGTGGCATACGCATGTGTGTGCCGTGCTTCCACTAACCTGGCCTCATGACACGGAGCAGTTCGGCGGTGGCAGTGGCCATGTGCGACCAGTAGAGGTGGCAGTTGGAGTGGAAGACCCCGTCAATGCAGTGGTCAGGGAGGGGAATACACTCCACACTGCCCTGGAGCAGGTGGACCCTCCCCGAGGCCAGCTGAGGGGCCAGACGCTTCCGGGCCACCTTTTGCATGTACTCTGAGACGTCCAGGCCGAACAGCCTGCTCCCTGGGGTCAGGTACTTGAAAGCCTCCTGGAGCCCCAGGCCTGGACCAAAGCCAACCTAGAGGACAGAGTAGATTTGATGGCACTGGATCAATTGTTTTTTTGTGTGTGTGTGTGTGTGTGTGTGTGTGTGTGTGTGTGTGTGTGTGTGTGTGTGTGTGTGTGTGTGTGTGTGTGTGTGTGTGTGTGTGTGTGTGTGTGTGTGTGTGTGTGTGTGTGTGTGTGTGTGTGTGTGTGTGCGTGCGTGCGTGCGTGCGTGCGTGCGTGCGTGTGGGGGGTTGGGGGACCAGTATGAAAATGCATGCACTCACTACTGTAAGTCTCCCTGGATAAGAGCGCCTGCTAAATGTCTAAAATCTAAGTGTGTCTGTCGGTGTGCCTGTCAGTGTGCCTGTCAGTGTGTCTGTGCCTATAAAGTAATACCTCTTCATACACAGAACGAAACCCCACCTCTTTACTATCCCACCTTCTTTCTAGGGGAATGTTGTAAAAAACAAGGTATATTAAATCCCACCCCGAGACCGTGCCATGAAACTTACATTTTCACAGACCCTGTAACCAAAAGGAATCGGGTCTGTGAATAGTTCTCAGATTTTTTGCAGGTAAATTCATTAACACTTCCAAAGTTTAACATGTCCCTAATTTGAATTGCAAACTATCCCATGGTTTAACAACAGACCCCCACGCCCCACCCCTCCCAATTGGCCAGTTTACAACTGATAGGTATGAGCTTCCCCAGCTAATGGCACACTTCCGCGTTGTCTCCGTACTGCTGTGATGTTTGTTGCTACTTGGCTTAAAAAACATGAGCTGGCGCACACCCAGAAAAATTCGTTCTTGTGGAGGTGCTGACTAACGGCGAATAAACTATAAACGATCAAAACAAAGAAAGTCGCACACTCCATATATAAACTCCAAGCAAATTAATGGGTATTTACCAACGTTTCGGCATCACTGTGCCTTCCTCAGGGTGCGACAAGGCTACCTGCCAAACTTTTAGTTTTTAGTAACCGTTTATTCAAAACTCTGCATTTAATACATTTACCAACGTCTTAGCTTTTTTTCATTCAACTTTTTCACCTTTGACATGGTTCTACAGGACCTCCAACAGCTGAAAAAGCTAACATTAATGTTGTGCCATCTAATTGCAGTCGCTGTACAGAAGAACTATCGCCTTATGGTGAGGATAGCCGTGCTGCAAGCCCAGCTTCAGATGCAATCGTTAAGCAAGGGCAATTTAAGTGTAGGAGTGGATGAAACAGCGTCTGTGCCACCAGTAAGTACAGAAAGTAGTATAAATCCCCCCCCCCGCACAGTCTCCGCAGCCGGGACAAATTTCTCAAGGCTTCTGTAAAGAAATGCTGTCGGCACGCTTGACCGGTGTCGCTCATTCAACCGACAGAAACTTTGAACCGTTTCTCCCCATTAAGCAACGAGTCAGAGGCCGAGCTTTCTCAGGTCTCTCCTCCACCTGTAACGGGGTCTGAGCTGCCAAAGCCTCCCACCATTAGCTCTGACAAATGGAAAAACCTAGTCACTGGCAACTCCATTAACCACAATATTAGACTTAAAAAGAATCATCCAGTGACCCTACACTGTTTACCAGGGGGCAGGGCTACTGACGTTAAGGTGAATCTGAAGAGGGTGCCGGTTAAGGCTAAAGCTGGTGAGTGTAGAGAGTATAGGGATATTGTTATCCACGTTGGCACCAACAATGTTAGGATAAAACAGTCAGCTGTCACTAAGCACCTGTGGCAAGTCATTTTTTTGGGGGGGGGCTTGCATGTTATTTTGTCATTAATACGTGTCACATATCAGTTTGCAAACAACGTAAAAATATATATATAATTGAGTTAATAAAGCCACATACAACCATGGACTTTTTTTTTTTTCTTGAGTAAAGTAGCTCCAAAATTGGGTTGGCAGGTAGCCTAGTGGTTAGAGCGTTGGGACTGTAACTGAAAGGTTGCTAGATCAAATCCCTGAGCTGACAAGGTAAAAATCTGTGTCTCCCTGAACAAGGTACTGTTCCAAGGCTGTCATTTTAAATACGAATTTGTTTTTTAATTGACTTGCCTAGTAAAATAAAAATGCAGGTGTTTCAGCCTAGCTCAGCACTTTCTGGGGTGGTGGGGCAAGCCAGCAGAAAATAGGAGCATTGCTCAGTATTCTGTCACTCATGGGGACTTTGTGCAATCGCCTGGCTTCAGTCCTTTAGTAAGGGTAGACATCCAAAATTTCAGCCCTTTGGGTCCTACCATAGTGTTATTTTACAAGTGCCCTTCCAAGAAGGCTCACGGTCATTGTCCACAGAAAATACGTCAATTCACGTTATATGTACAGTAGCTTTAGTTGGACTGATCATGTCAACATCTTCATTCTCACAATCTTAGCTAGCAGTCATCATCGTGAATCAAGTCTACTGGCAAACCCTTTTTAATCCTTGTCACATGAAGAGATATAATAGTAGTGAGTGCTACGGGTAGGTAGTCATTTAGGCAGGTTACCTTAGTGTTCTTGGGCACAGGGACTATGGTGGTCTACTTGAAACATGTTGGTATTACAGACTCAGACAGGAAGAGGTCTTACATCGGCTGTGGAGAGCATGATCACAAAGTCAACTGGAACAGCTGATGCTCTCATGCATGTTTCAGTGTTACTTGCCTCGAAGCGAGCATAGAAGTAATTTAGCTCATCTGGTAGGCTTGTGTCACTGGGCAGCTGTCGGCTGTGCTTCCCTTTGTAGTCTGTAATAGTTTGAAAGCCCCGCTCCTTGAAAGCGGCAGCTCTACCCTTTAGCTCAGTGCGGATCTTGCCTGTAATCCATGGCTTCTGGTTGGGGTATGTACATACAGTACAGTCACTGTGGCGATGACATCATCGATGTACAGTTGAAGTCGGAAGTTTACATACACTTAGGTTGGAGTCATTAAACTCGTTTTTCAACTAGTCCACAAATTTCTTGTTAACAAACTATAGTTTTGGCATGTCAGTTAGGACATCTACTTTGTGCATGAAACATGTCATTTTTCCAACAATTCAATTGTTTACAGACAGATTATTTCAATTATAATTCACTTTATCACAATTCCAGTGGGTCAGAAGTTTACATACACTAAGTTGACTATGTCTTTAAACAGCTTGGAAAATTCCAGAAAATTATGTCATGGCTTTAGAAGGTTCTGATAGGCTAATTGACATCATTTGAGTCAATTGGAGGTGTACCTGTGGATGTATTTCAAGGCCTACCTTCAAACTCAAACTTTGCATTGACATCATGGGAAAATCAAAAGAAATCAGCCAAGACCTCAGAAAAAAATGGTAGACCTCCACAAGTCTGGTACATCCTTGGGAGAAATTTCCAAACGCCTGAAGGTACCACGTTCATCTGTACAAACAATAGTACGCAAGTATAAACACCATGGGACCACGCAGCCGTTATACCGTTCAGGAAGGAGATGCGTTCTGTCTCCTAGAGATGAACGTACTTTGGTGCGAAAAGTGCAAATCAATCCCAGAACAACAGCAAAGGACCTTGTGAAGATGCTGGAGGAAACAGGTACAAAATAATCTAATCTCAGCAAAAAAAGAAACGTTCTCTCACTGTCAACCGCGTTTATTTTCAGCAAACTTAACATGTTAAGTTAACAAAGGGGGGGTCAAAATCAAAAGTAACAGGCAGTCTCTGTTGTGGCCACCAGCTACATTAAGTACTGCAGTGCATTTCCTCCTCATGGACTGCACCAGATTTTCCAGTTCTTGCTGGGAGATGCTACCCCACTCTTCCACCAAGGCACCTGCAAGTTCCCGGACAGTTTCTGGGGGGAATGGCCCTAGGCCTCACCCTCCAATCCAATAGTTCTCAGGCGTGCTCAATGGGATTGAGATCCGAGCTCTTCACTGGCCATGGCAGAACACTGACATTCCTGTCTTGCAGGAAATCACGCACAGAACGAGCAGTATGGTTGGTGGCATTGTCATGCTGGAGGGTCATGTCAGGATGAGCCTGCAGGAAGGGTACCACATGAGGGAGGAGGATGTCTTCCCTGTACTGCACAGCGTTGAGATTGCCTGCAATGACAACAAGCTCAGTCCGATGATGCTGTGACACACCGTCCCAGACCATGAAGGACCCTCCACCTCCAAATCGATCCCGCTCCAGAGTACAGGCCTCGGTGTAACGCTCATTCGATAAACGCGAATCCGACCAGACAAAACCGCGACTCGTCAGTGAAGAGCACTTTTTGACGGTGGGTTTGTGCCCACAGGCAACGTTGTTGCCGGTAATGTCTGGTGAGGACCTGCCTTGCCACAGGCCTACAAGCCCTCAGTCCAGCCTCTCTCAGCCTATTGCGGACAGTCTGAGTGCTGATGGAGGGATTGTGCGTTCCTGGTGTAACTCAGGCAGTTGTTGTTGCCATCCTGTACATGTCCCGCAGGTGTGATGTTCGGATGTACCGATCCTGTGCAGGTGTTGCTACACGTGGGCTGCCACTGCAAGGATGATCAGCTGCCCGTCCTGTCTCCCTGTAGCACTGTCTTTGGCGTCTCACAGTACGGACATTGCAATTTATTGCCCTGGCCACATCTGCAGTCCTCATGCCTCCTAAGGCACGTTCAAGCAGACGAGCAGGGACCCTGGGCATCTTTCTTTTGGTGTTTTTCAGAGTCAGAAAAAATGCCTCCTGAATGCCCTAAGTTTTCATAACTGTGACCTTAATTGCCTACCGTCTGTAAACTGTTAGTGTCTTAACGACCGTTCCACAAGTGCATGTTCATTAATTGTTTATGGGTCATTGAACAAGCATAGGAAACAGTGTTTAAACCCTTAAGATCGGTGAAGTTATTTGTATTCCAGTAGAAAGGCCTCTTTTTGTCCTAAGTTTTCATAACTGTGACCTTAATTGCCTAGTAAGCTGTTAGTGTCTTAACGACCGTTCCACAAGTGCATGTTCATTAATTGTTTATGGTTCATTGAACAAGCATTTGTTTAAACCCTTTACAATGAAGATCTTTAAAGTTATTTTGATTTTTACGAAATATCTTTCAAAGACAGGGCCCTGATTAAAGGAACGTTTCTTTTTTTGCTGAGTTTATATCCACAGTACAACGAGTCCTATATCGAAATAACCTGAAAGGTCTCTCAGCAAGGAAGAAGCCACTGCTCCAAAACCGCCATAAAAAAGCCAGACTAAGGTTTGCAACTGCACATGGGGACAAAGATCGTACTTTTTGGAGAAATGTCCTCTGGTCTGATGAAACAAAAATAGAACTGTTTGGCCATAATGACCATTGTTATGTTTGGAGGGAAAAGGGGGAGGCTTGCAAGCCGAAGAACACCATCCCAACCATGAAGCACGGGGGTGGCAGCATCATGTTGCGGGGGTGCTTTGCTGCAGGAGGGACTGGTGCACTTCACAAAATAGATGGCATCATGAGGCAAGGAAATTATATGGATATATTGAAGCAACATCTCAAGACATCAGTCAGGAAGTTAAAGCTTGGTCGCAAATGGGTCTTCCAAATGGACAATGACCCCAAGCATACTTCCAAAGTTGTGGCAAAATGGCTTAAGGACAACAAAGTCAAGGTATTGGAGTGGCCATCACAAAGCCCTGACCTCAATTCCATGGAAAATGTGTGGGCAGAACTGAAAAAGCATGTGCGAGCAAGGAGGCCTACAAACCTGACTCAGTTACACCAGCTCTGTCAGGAGAAATGGGCCAACATTCACCCAACTTATTGTGGGAAGCTTGTGGAAGGTTACCCAAACTGTTTGACCCGAGTTAAACGATTTAAAGGCAATGCTACCAATTACTAATTGAGTGTATGTAAACTTCTGACCCACTGGGAATGTGATGAAAGAAATAAAAGCTTAAATAAATCATTGTCTCTACTGTTATTCTGACATTTCACATTCTTAAAATAAAGTGGTGATCCTAACTGACCTAAGACAGGGAATTCTTACGAGGATGAAATGTCAGGAATTGTGAAAAACTGAGTTTAAATGTATTTGGCTAAGGTGTATATAAACTTCCAACTTCAACTGTATAATCAAGTTGTAAACATCTACATTAGGCCTATTATACCATAAGCCATGAACTGGTGCAGGGAAAATTTGCATCCTACAATTTTGGGCTCAAAAGAAGCGCATCATTCAGGTCCATGGAGTAGGCTACTTTAGATTCCACTGTGTTTTGTATTTTTGTTTATTTGCCTGAGTTTTGTGACTGTGATGCCACAAATATTTACCACCCATAGAGCGGGGTGCCACTAGTGTCTAAATATGAGGGCATGCAGTTCAACACAGATAGGTCACATTGGGTGTGTTCGTAAATTCCCTCTGGCTATCTACTCCAATTTCAGAGCCCTTTCGTCTTTGTGCGCAGAGCGCAGAATAACTGATGAATTTACGAACGCGTAACACCTGCAAAATAACTTTATTAAATTGTTATCAGCAGCAGTCTGTCACTTGTACATTTTTTAAGAACTGAAATGACCACTCTTTTGTATTGAACAGACCACTGAAGAAGCAGTACTGTTAAAAGTAATTTTGTATCCAGAACCATCCAAATCAACTGTGTTCAGCAGTTCCTGAAATCCAGTAACACCTGTAGTTCTTTAATAAATGAATGATTCAAAAACATGTAAATTGTTCAGGCAGATGTGTAAACACTGCAGAAAGGTAGAGGAATTTAAGGGAACAAGGTAATGTATTTGTCAAATCTGAAAATGAAATGTATTTTGTTAATTTGAAATGTATTTCATGTTAATCCCCATCTTAAAATCGGAAATGTAGACCTGAGTCAACTATCTATATTATCATAAGCCACAACTTGGGGTTGATGTGCATCTTAATCGTGGGCTCAAAAGAAGCGTGTCACCAGGACCATGGGATAGGCTACTTTCTACTGGAACGCATCCAACTTTGAGCTAACAGGGTCGTGCTCAGCAGGGAACGTACTGTAGCAACAACTGTTTTTCAACGGAATAACAAATACGTGCCTTCTCATACAAGTAACCCAGTTTCAATGTTCTCTGTTCTAAACACAACCCAGGTAGCATATGAGAACAAAACCAGACACACAAAAACATGACACAACAGTGTGTTCATTTCCAGGCTAATCTACTGTTTATTTAATGCAAATTACAGTACCAGGTAACTATTTCTCTGAACCAAGTCACAGACAGAAATATTTACAGGGAGAGGGGACATTAAGCATACCTTCACAGAACAAAAGGTTTATATTCAAAATGAAATCAAAATTTCAGTCACAGAGGCATTCAAGTAGTAGTAATGTTATAGTTTTTTCTGTTGTAAATTGAATATAACCCAGACTTTTTTTTTTTTATACATATCATTTTTTAAAACATTGTTTTGTACATATGTTATCCTTAAAGTCACAAGAAGTGGTCACATTGTTTGTTTTACAGGCCAGATGATTAGATAGAAACACATTTACGGATGCAAATATTACAAGCAAGCATACAAATATATGCTTAAAAAAATTAAATAAAAAACATGAAGGATTGGTGCTACATGACATCTCTCCCAGAGTGCTGTTGAGAATGTGGACACAAATCCTACAGACAAATTGTTTATTGCCATAGCTGAGAAAGTAATACTGAATACGACAAGACTTCCCCCAGAACTGTGTGGGGTTGTATGCGCATCTCTAATAAAACCATAAAAACACCTTCTAAAACCCACCCCAAACTTTTCCTGGAAAGAGAATGATTTTCTCAGACACTTTAAAAAGACAATGAGACAACTCCCCCAACCCACCACCACCAAAGGGGCTCCCAAAGTCAAAGACACACAGCCAATCGTACAAAAAGAAACGTGATGTGATGAGTGTGGTCTGTGTGACACCTGGCTATTGCAGTGAATTGTGGTACATGTAAGATCAGAGAGGTGGAAAGGGGAAGTCAACAGCACTCCAGGAAGGAATAGGGTGAAGTTGCCCTGTACGCTGGTCTCGAGTCAGTTTTGCATTTTCCCCACTATGGTTAGGATTTCGGGAGGCCAAGCTGAAACTAGATCTGTGCGTAAGGGCAATTTCACACCAGAACCTCCAGGTAGGACCATGGAGGGAGGGGACCTGGGGAGAGAATGAGTGGAAGCAAAGGCACTCCAACCTATAGATACACTATACATTACTGGTTATTCTTACAATGATACAGCTGGCACCTACTGTACAGTTGAGATTGAACTATATGGCTGGAGGAAAAAAAACAAAGCTGATCTACAGTTTGACTATACAATAACTTTTAACCTGAATGTTTTTTTATTTTGTATTCTTCTTTATATCATTCATTTTTGTTGTTTTTTGCTCGTTAACAGTTCTTGGGTCTGCCTATTTACATACATACCACAGGAAGACACGCACACGTAAGCCAGTTTGGTGAAGAGCATCTACAAACATAAATACAAACACATTTGTGTGTACTTTTTGTATAGGTCTTCAAAGTGTTGAGGGATGGGATGGCAGGACTTTCAGTTGCAAAAGATAGGCAGGAAAGGGTGAAGTCAGTGGTTTAAAATGACATTGGGGCTGTGCCTGAAATGACACCCTATTCCCTACTACTTTTGCCCAGAGCTATGTGGACTGTGGTCAAAAGCAGTGCACTAAATTATAGGGAACATTCGGACACAGAATGGTAACAAAAGATTGTGAGGAAATGCAATCATACGCCCGCATCCAAGCATCCTTCATAGCCAGTCCCCGAAACCCACCCACTAACAAGAAACAGAACAATACCAGGCTTTACTAGTCATAATGTCTATCTGACAAGCAGCAGGAAAAGTAATACAGAGGTCCTGGTCTTCATTGAAATCACATGAGACAGAATCTCTTTCTTGCTCTTAGGTCTGTTCTGGCAAAGTTTTGTCGGTATGGCATTACCCTTAGGGGAAAAACGCATCTATGCACCGTTTCTCGGAGCTAAAAGGGGGACGTACCCAAAAAACGTGCGGAGTTGCGAGACAACTGTTGCCCTACGAGCAGAATGTCAAAATGGTGCTGCATAGCAGGAGTGTGATTTCTGAAGTGGGAGAGTAGCTGACACAATTCTACAATATATCAATTGTGTATGTGTACATTGAACACAGACACAGATATCGAGGTCAACCATTAAAAGTCGCGACGTCATCAAGGTCCTCAGATGTATATGTATGAATGGGTGGGAAGGGGTCGACAGGGGCCCCAACGGGCCACAGTCTGAACGTAAGGCTGTTGCAGGACGCATGTAGAGGCCTCTCCTATACAGAGAGAGTGGGATGACTATATCTAGCATACGAAAAAAAGAAGATTGTCTATGGAAACAAACACGTCAGAGTACTTTTGTATACTTATATAGCTATACATTATCTCTACACTAAACACACCCGCACCCCTCCTCTTCAAAGTACAGAAAGATGAAGAGCAGCTCTGAGAACGGTATCACGGTTGTCCTTTTTATACAAATAAATAAACAAACATTAAAACGATGGGAGAGGGTGGTGGTGGTAGGGGAATAACGAAGTTCCGATTCGGTTTTCCTTGTGTTCATCTTTGTCGGGCGTCAGTTTTCTTGCTTTGCTTTATTAATTGGTTGGTGTGCCGCCATGCCACTGTTGTCGTCCAGGAGCTCGGGCATGGGCAGCGGGGTCAGGAAGAGGTCTCAGGTGGAGGCGGAGGCGGAGGCAGCGTTGGTGGTATGGCCACGGTCTCCGCTGTTGGCATCTGGAAATGGAAGCAGTACATTACACAACTTGCCTTTAAATGAGGAGAGCTCTGGGCCCTTATTCACAAAGCGTTTCAGAGTAACAGCACTGATCTGGGATCAGGTCCACTCTTTCCATATAATGTTATTCGTTATTTTCTAAAGGGGAAATCTGGTCCTAAATCAGCACTCTAGACGCTATACTCTGGGACGCATTGTGACCACGGGCCCTGGTTAGTATTGAGAAAAGACTCTAGCCAGGAATAGTGAGAGGTGAGGGTGAGGGCAGAAGAGAGAGAGAAGTTCCCAATCCGCCACTGACCCATAGCCCCTGCCACAAGAACCCTAGTTTACACCTATCCAACCCTGTCAGATCTACAAAAGTGTCTAGAGGTCGATTTAGGAATGGCAATAGTGGGAGAGACAGAGAGACAGGGTGAGAGAGAGACAGAGACAGGGTGTGAGAGAGACAGAGAGACAGTGTGAGAGAGAGACAGGGTGAGAGAGACAGACAGGGGGGTGGGGGGTGTAATGACCTGAGGGTGCGGAGGCGTTGGTAGGGGTGAAGGCCCCGGGCTGATTCCGGGCGTGGGCGGGGATGAGGATGGAGGCTAAGGAGGGGTTACTGGACAACTCTGGGGAAGCAGAGAAAGAAACACCACGTCAGTCAAAATCACCTACAGATAGACAGCACATCTTAGATTTACAACTACAGAGCAGACTATCACATTCACCACCATCATACCTGAGTCACAGCATGCGTTCACTATGATCACATCGTAATCAATCACCATCCTACCGGAGTCACAGCATGCGTTCACTATGATCACAATGTAATCAATCACCATCCTACCGGAGTCACAGCATACGTTCACTATGATCACATTGTAATCAATCACCATCCTACCGGAGTCACAGCATGCGTTCACTATGATCACATCGTAATCAATCACCATCCTACCGGAGTCACAGCATGCGTTCACTATGATCACATCGTAATCAATCACCATCCTACCGGAGTCACAGCTTGCGTTCACTATGATCACATCGTAATCAATCACCATCCTACCGGAGTCACAGCTTGCGTTCACTATGATCACATCGTAATCAATCACCATCCTACCGGAGTCACAGCATGCATTCACTATGATCACATCGTAATCAATCACCATCCTACCGGAGTCACAGCATGCGTTCACTATGATCACATTGTAATCAATCACCATCCTACCGGAGTCACAGCATGCGTTCACTATGATCACATCGTAATCAATCACCATCCTACCGGAGTCACAGCATGCGTTCACTATGATCACATCGTAATCAATCACCATCCTACCGGAGTCACAGCATGCATTCACTATGATCACATTGTAATCAATCACCATCCTACCGGAGTCACAGCATGCATTCACTATGATCACATCGTAATCAATCACCATCCTCAAATTCACATTCAAATTTGCATACTCCCATCATGGATTTAAAAGGGTTGGATTGGTGTAAATAGTGACTAGAGGGCGTTTCCAGCAATGTCACATCCACGACAAGAAGTGTGAAAGTGCACACTTTGTGAGAAGGGTGGAGTCAGGATACAACCACATTCTACCATTTACAACCAAAGACCCAACTACCCAACAACAGTTACCTATAGACACACATTCTACCATTTACAACCAAAGACCCAACTACCCAAATACAGTTACCTATAGACACACATTCTACCATTAACAACCACAGACCCAACTACAGTTACCTATAGACACACATTCTACCATTTACAACCACAGACCCAACTACAGTTACCTATAGACACACATTCTACCATTTACAACCAAAGACCCAACTACCCAAATACAGTTACCTATAGACACACATTCTACCATTTACAACCACAGACCCAACTACAGTTACCTATAGACACACATTCTACCATTTACAACCAAAGACCCAACTACCCAACAACAGTTACCTATAGACACACATTCTACCATTTACAACCAAAGACCCAACTACCCAAATACAGTTACCTATAGACACACATTCTACCATTAACAACCACAGACCCAACTACAGTTACCTATAGACACACATTCTACCATTTACAACCACAGACCCAACTACAGTTACCTATAGACACACATTCTACCATTTACAACCAAAGACCCAACTACCCAAATACAGTTACCTATAGACACACATTCTACCATTTACAACCAAAGACCCAACTACCCAACTACAGTTACCTATAGACACACATTCTACCATTTACAACCACAGACCCAACTACAGTTACCTATAGACACACATTCTACCATTTACAACCACAGACCCAACTACCCAAATACAGTTACCTATAGACACACATTCTACCATTTACAACCACAGACCCAACTACCCAAATACAGTTACCTATAGACACACATTCTACCATTTACAACCAGAGACCCAACTACCCAAATACAGTTACCTATAGACACACATTCTATCATTTGGCCTACAACTACAGGCCCAACTTTCACATTCACCATCATAGCATATTTAGCCTTTATTTTACCAGGGGAAGTCCCATTGAGACTAAGGTCTCTTTTATGAGGGAGCCCTGCATTACAAAGCAGCAAGGAATAGTGACACAATTTACAATCAATCATAGTCACAGCATTAATTTGCTCTGATCAAATTTAAATCATAATCACAATCATCTAATGGACTAATAGTCACATTCCCCATTACCAAACACCATGCTAATCAGTAGTCAAATTTGGCATGTATAGAAATACAATTCCTATTCAAGTCAAAGTTCTGGGATGAGTAGACTGGCATCCACATTGAGTGGTCCGCATGAGTGTTCCAGTCAAATTGCAGTGGTCTGAGGGTCTTTGTCTGTTCTAGTAATTCAGTAGGAGATACAGAGCTGTGTCTGAGCTCCATCCATACCCTGTGTGGAGAAGTTGAAGAGCAGGGGCTTCTCGCGCCCGTTGGGCAGCTTGAGGTTGGGGTCCCGGAGCTCGTCGAAAAAGGTGTGGGCACAGGCCTCCAGGGGCGTGAAGCGCGCTGTGGGTGTGTACTCCAGCAGCCGCGAGCACAGAGCGATGGCCTCAGGGGGCGTGCGCGGCCGGAACACCTGAGAGCCAATCACACAAGGCTGAAACCGGTCAATGACACAGGTTAGTGGTGACACGTCAGCTAAAGCTCCTGGGTGAAAATTACCCTAGGTACAGATCTAGGATCAGCTTCCCCCAATCCTAGCCTTAAGCATTAGTGGGGAATATGCAAAACTGACCAAAGATCAGCGTCCAGAGACAACTTCACCCTACACCTGCTAAACCAATGACAGCTAAATATTATACAGTGCACCTGTGCAAAATCCACATTTAATGATTTTTTAAATTTAAATCTAAGGCTGCAAAATGTGCAAGGGTGAAGACTTTCACTAGGCACTGTATATATACACACACACACACACTACAGGTGGAATGACAGGGTTTTAAAATCTTGCTCCACTTTAAACAATATAACAAAGCCATACATAGCATTCTTTAAGTCTTCATAAGCACTGCATATAAAGACAAGACATATCTATATAACCAGACATATCTATATACGGTTCTTACATTGTGTTTTGCCAAATGTGGCATAATCCTATGAATGGTTTCTGAAGCATTTATAGACTTACAAAGGGTTTATAAAGGCTTCATTAAACCTTTGAAGTGACTGTTTAAAGTGGGACCTAAAATGTCTAGTAGATTCACTTTTATTCAGAAACTCACAGGCCAGAGGATAGCGCAGTGCAGTACTACACCACCAGAGGGAGTGTAAACATATCTTAAAGGTGCTGCATGGTCAATCCTGATCTCGGCATTGGCCGTGCAGCATTTACAGTGATATGGCTACTGCAGAAGTCAGGGCAATCATACTTCTTGCGCTTCACTGAGCAGCCCAAAGCTGTTTTGAAGGAAGTGAGTTTGTGTTTATACAGGACCTCCCGCCCTCACCTATCGTCAACCAATCATGTCAATGCGGAGCCATACGGAGCCCTCCGCATTGTTACAGAATTTGAGAAGCGCAAAGAGATGCGGTACGGAGCTCAATTTGGCCACACCCCCCAAACAGCATCTCCGACCACATTTTAATTTCCTCTCTTGTAGAGGGGAGAGCTGGTGTAAAACCGTGGGACAAATATTCCGGTCCCAATTAGCTCTCTACCTGTATCCCTAACATGCTGACCAAACTGCACGCATGCGCCATTGCGTGCAAGTTGATTTTGTTCACCCACACTAGAAGTGATCAGGACACGCAGGTTGAAATATCAAAACAAACTCAATCTCGCCATGCAGCCCTCGCTGACGCGCACAAGCGGTGTGGGTGCAATGATTGAATAACATGCACGTGTGCATTTATTTAGCGACGCGAGCGGTGTGGTCAGCATGTAACCCTTCGATGTGTGCAGATTTGTAATGTGGAATACTTATCCAACCCTTCAGATGTGGAAACACTGAAGGGTTAGAGCCTATGGGGAGCGCAACAGGCAGCAAATTTGGACCAGCTGTCCCTTTTGCCACCAATGTGGTGCGGCACATTGTGAGTCTGTTCAACCTGCAGATTCTAGAACGAGCTCTATGTGAGGGTTTGTGCGTACACTGCTGTTCCTCTGCTTGCCCCTGGGGCTGGTGACCGTGTGAGTGTTTAACATCTCAAGAACACTGAAGCATGAGTGAGATTTGAAGATGGGGGGGGGCACTCAGAAAGAGACACTCAGATGTAGGCGACAGATTTTAAAATAGTAAAAAACGGTTCCTGTACCTGTTGACTCACCTTAGTCCATGGGTGTGCCTTGATCTGAGGGAACTTAAACTCAGTGTAGTTGGGATTCATCTCTCTGATCTGTTCCCGAGTGGGAGTGCCGAGAACCTGGGGAGACACGGAGACAGAGGAACCGTTTTCCCATCGATACGTACAACTATGTACATTTGAAGTATCAGGTGTGTATTTAGTACAAAACAGAAGTTAATCACTCATTTCATTAGTTACAATACCACCAGGGTTGTTCTTAATTCAGAATATGGGAATTGACTCCCATTCAACTCATCAGTTGAAATTCTAGTTGGATTGGCCACACCCCACAGGATGTAGAATTTGAGTGACAGGAAATATAATTTAATTCAGTGCAATTCAAAAAAAATTACACTCAGTCATAGAACATGGGAGTGTCATTAACTTTGACAGGTCACACTTCCAGATAGCAAAGAATATATCACTTTGCTTTGGAAACAATGTTCATACTCTTTTAACCTTAGTGCTTAGAATAGCAAATAAAATTTCCAACAACCATTTCATTTGTTTAGCTTCTTTTTGAATGCTCTAGGGTCAACTTGAGGGATAAATTCTGGGAAATGTACTTACAAAAAAGTGATTAATGAGATAATATCATCAAATATTCGCATGCAGGTTTTGTTCTGCTTGATCATTCATTTTAAGAGTGTGTCCTGAAAATGATTTGTTTCATCAATATTTTATATGCCACTATATAACGAATATTTTATGTTTTATGTACACTGAACAAAAATATAAACGCAACATGATAAAATTTGAAAGACTTACCTAAATTACAGTTCATATAAGGAAATAAGTCAATTTAAATAAATAAATTAGGCCCTAATCTATGGATTTCACATGAATGGGAATACAAATATGCATCTGTTGCTTACAGATACATTAAAAGAAAAGGTAGGGAAGTGGATCAGAAAACCAGTCAGTGTCTGTGACCACCATTTAACTTATGCACACATCTCATGCACACATCTCCTTCGCATAGTTGGCTTTTGATTGTGGCCTGTGGAATGTTGTCCCACTCCTCTACAATGGCTGTGCGAAGTTGCTGGATATTGGTGAGAACTGGAATGAGCTGTCATACACGTTGATCCGGAGCATCCCAAACATGCTCAATGGGTGACATGTCTGGTGAGTATGCAGGCCATGGAAGAACTGGGACATTTTCAGTATCCAGGAATTGTGTACAGATCCTTGCAACATGGGGCCATGCCTTATGATGAAACATGAGGTGATGGCTGCAGATGAATGGCACAACAATGGGCCTCAAGATCTCGTCACGGTATCTCTGTGCATTCTTTTGGGTGACGGTCCGGCTTACCGTCTGTCTGTTGACATTTGAAGGCAGGTGTTTTTACCTTGATGATCTCCACCAGCTGATCCACCCCACTGTCACCGGGAAAAATGGGTTGCCCTAGCAACAGTTCTGCTAGAACGCAGCCAGCGGACCATACATCTGCAGAGGATGGAGAAATACTGTGAGGACTCACACACACACTAGTAGTGTAAGGTGTTAGTAGTGGGAGGTGTAGTCAGTGTAAGGTGTTAGTAGTGGGAGGTGTAGTCAGTGTAAGGTGTTAGTAGTGGGAGGTGTAGTCAGTGTAAGGTGTTAGTAGTGGGAGGTGTAGTCAGTGTAAGGTGTTAGTAGTGGGAGGTGTAGTCAGTGTAAGGTGTTAGTAGTGGGAGGTGTAGTCAGTGAAGGTGTTAGTAGTGGGAGGTGTAGTCAGTGAAGGTGTTAGTAGTGGGAGGTGTAGTCAGAGTAAGGTGTTAGTAGTGGGAGGTGTAGTCAGAGTAAGGTGTTAGTAGTGGGAGGTGTAGTCAGAGTAAGGTGTTAGTAGAGGGAGGTGTAGTCAGTGAAGGTGTTAGTAGTGGGAGGTGTAGTCAGTGTAAGGTGTTAGTAGTGGGAGGTGTAGTCAGCGAAGGTGTTAGTAGTGGGAGGTGTAGTCAGTGTAAGGTGTTAGTAGTGGGAGGTGTAGTCAGTGTAAGGTGTTAGTAGTGGGAGGTGTAGTCAGTGTAAGGTGTTAGTAGTGGGAGGTGTAGTCAGTGTAAGGTGTTAGTAGTGGGAGGTGTAGTCAGTGTAAGGTGTTAGTAGTGGGAGGTGTAGTCAGTGTAAGGTGTTAGTAGTGGGAGGTGTAGTCAGTGTAAGGTGTTAGTAGTGGGAGGTGTAGTCAGTGAAGGTGTTAGTAGTGGAAGCGTACCTATGCTGGAGGTGTAGTCAGTGGCCCCAAAGATGAGCTCGGGCGCTCTGTAGTACCGTGAGCAGATGTAGGACACATTGGGCTCACCACGGACAAGCTGCTTCGCACTGCCAAAGATAACCAAGGAAGGAAGGAAGGAAGGCAGGAAGGAAGGCAGGCAGGAAGGAAGGAAAGTTGGTGGGTAAGGACGGTCAAAAGGAAGATTTGAGACTTGAAACTGCTTTTTATTTTATGTATACCAGTTAGTAGTTTCCTCAATTCCTTTCAAAGGAAAAAGAGATGGAGGAAGCAAGGTAACGAAGCCAGTAACGTTTTCAGACACAGCTTCAAACACAGCCCCAACCTAGTCCATCACATAAAAAAATGTTTACTAGAACTCAGGCCCAGACCACGGCAAATTGCTGTTGTGTGAGCCTGAGGGGCTTTGTCCATTCTAGAAATTATATTCTATGAGCTGGGCTAGGTTGGGTCTATGTCTGAAAACATTACTAGCTGTCAAATACTTGCTTCCTCCATCAATATGGCTCCATTGTATTTCAATGTTCCAGCCCACCTGCCAAAGTCACAGAGCTTGAGCACGGCTGTCTCCGGGTCCAGCAGCAGGTTCTGGGGCTTGATGTCCCGATGGCAGATCCCAAAGGAATGGATGTAGGCCAAGCTCCGGAAGAGCTGGTACATGTACATCTGCAGAGAGAGATGTGGACACAGACAACTTAGTACATGCGCTAAGCTAGCTACACATAGTGACATGAGTGGTAGGCCTATAGAGTAGAGGCAATTCCTGCTCCCTCGTATTCAATGGGCTAAAAATAACAGCATGCCAGTGTTCAAATCCCCCAGAAAGCCCCAGCTAGCGGTCCCTGGCTCAGACTCCAGTCCAGCCCTTCGTTTATGCCACTACTTCCACTTCCTTAAGTGGCAAGCTGGAAAGGCAGAGACGGCAGGGGCGCTATAATAAGGCCGCTGACGCCATCTCAACTGGCTGCTGCACGATGACGCAGGACAGCATGGTGAGGAGGACGGGAGGGAAATGCCCAAAGGAGTCTGTCTGCCTGGCCAGACACACAACCATCCCACCACCACACTGCGTGGGACTATTCTGTTGGTTCTACAGTACCGGGCAAACACTTCTATTTTCATCCCTTTTTCTCCCCAATTGGTGGTTACAGTCTTGTCCCATCGGTGCAACTTCCGTACGGACTTGGGATCGGCGAAGGTCGATAGCCATGCGTCCTCCGAAACACGACCCTGCCAAGTCGCATTGCTTCTTGACACACTGCACACTTAACCCAAAACCACCAATGTGTCAGAGGAAACACCCTACAGCTGGCGACCGGTCAGCGTGCATGCACTCGGCCCGCCACAAGGAGTCGCTAGAGCGCGATGGGACAAGGACATCCCGGCCAGCCAACCAACTGGGCCAATTGTGCGCCCCCTCATGTCTCCCGGTCGTGGCCGGCCGCGACAAAGCCTGGGATCGAACACGGGTCTGTAGTGACGCCTCTCGCTCTGCGATGCAGTGCGTTAGACCACTGCGCCAGTTGGGAGGCCCTACACGGGGCAAACTAAAGAGCAGCTCAAGTATTTGACGTTTGCATTTGACCGAGGTCTACCACATGTTGCATCTAAGGCAGTGTTTCTCAACTCCAGTCCCCAAACAATACACATTTTATTAAAGGCCTGGACAAGATCATCAGATTCAACTTGTCAACTAATCACCAAGCCCTCGATGAGTTGAATCGGGTGTTTTTGTCCTGGGCTACAACAGAAATGTTTGATGTTGGGTGCTTGAGTTGAGAAACACTGTTCTAAATGAACATACAGAGAGTAGTATCTTGATGAAGCGATAGACTCGAGGGGGTCTTACCTTCACATAGACCATGGGGAGGGTCTGCTTGGCTCGGCTGTAGTGTCTAGCCACTCTGTACACAGTCTCAGGAACGTAGTCCAGAACCAGGTTGAGATACACCTCGTCCTTCTGTAACACACACACACAGAGACATTTAGAGTATGAGTCAGACTAGGGACAGTGGGCTGAGGAGGTTAGAAGCATGTATCAATTCCTTTGGAGTGATCACAATGTAACATGGTTCTTGTTCATTAGGCACCAAACGGAAGAAAATGGACTGAAACGCTGAGGGGTTACCTGGATCAAAAACAAAGGCTAATTTTCATATTCCGTTGCAAAACATATTTTCCATTGTATGCCTAATGAAAACGACCTAGGCCTCGCTGTGTGACTAAGCAGGCCAGACAGACAGTGAGAGAGAAGAGAAGGAAAACAGTTACTGTATGATCTGGCAGAGACACACAAGCTAGACTTAACATCAAGGGAGTCAGATATCTAAAAGAATTTGGCAGGGCAACAGATGACTGTTCTAGTAAGGGAAATGGGATATCAAACTTTCTCTATGAATCCATCCCTGCAGATGTCTTCAATGAACCACTAAAAGAATGATCACATTTACACAGTGTATAATACATTAAGAACAGCGTCCTAATATTGAGTTGCGTGCCCTCCCCAGCCCTCCCTTTTGCCCTCAGAACAGCCTCAATTTGCTGGGGCATGTACTCTACAAGGTGTCAAAAGCGTGCCAGCATCCCTGTGGAACATGTTGACTCCAATGCTTCCCACAGTTGTGTCAAGTTGGCTTGATGTCCTTTGGGTGTTGGACCATTCTTTATACACATAGGAAACTGTTGAGCAAGAAAACCCCAGCAGTGTTGCAGTTCTTGACACAAACTGGTGCGCCTGTCAACTACTACCATACCCCGTTCAAATCCCCCGTGTGTCTTGCCAATTCACCCTCTGAACGTCACAATTACACTCATAACTCATTCTTCAACTGGTCTCCTCTCCATCTACACTGATTGAAGTTGATTTAACAAGTAAGGGATCATAGCGTTCACCTGGATTCCCCTAGTCAGTCTATGAAATGGAAAGAGCAGGTGTTCTAAAATGTTTTGTATACATTTGAAGTCGGAAGTTTACATACACTTAGGTTGGAGTCATTAAAACTTGTTTTTCAACCACTCCATAAATGACTTGCTAACAAACTATAGTTTTGACATGTCGGTTAGTACATCTACTTTGAGCATGACAAGTAATTTGTGATTATTTCACTGTATCACAATTCCAGTGGGTCAGAAGTTTACATACACTAAGTTGACTGTGCCATTAAACAGCTTGGAAAATTCCAGAAAATTATGTCATGGCTTTAGAAGCTCTGATAGGCTAATTGACATCATTTGAGTCAATTGAAGTTGTACCAGTGGATGTATTTCAAGGCCTACCATCAAACTCAGAGCCTCTTTGCTTGACATCATGGGAAAATCAAAAAGAAATCTGCCAAGACTTCAGAAAAAGAATTGTAGACCTCCACAAGTCTGGTTCATCCTTGGGAGCAATTTCCAAACGCCTGAAGGTACCACGTTCATCTGTACAAACAATAGTACCCAAGTATAAACACCATTGGACCACGCAGCTGTTATACTGTTCAGGAAGGAGACGCGTTCTGTCTCTTAGAGATGAACGTACTTTGGTGCGAAAAGTGCAAATCAATCCCAGAACAACAGCAAAGGACCTTGTGAAGATGCTGGAGGAAACAGGTACAAAAGTATCTATATCCACAGTAAAACGATCCTATATTGAGAAAAAAAAACTGACTATGGTTTGCAACTGCACATGGGGACAAAGATTGTACTTTTGAGAAAAGTCCTCTGGTCTGATGAAACAAAAATAGAACTGTTTGGCCATAATGACCATCGTTATGTTTGGAGGAAAAGGGGAGGCTTGCAAGCCGAAGAACACCATCCCAACCATGAAGCACGGGGGTGGCAGCATCAGGTTGTGGGGGTGCTTTGCTGCAGGAGGGACTGGTGCACTTCACAAAATAGATGGCATCATGAGGGTGGAAAATGATGTGGATATATTGAAGCAACATCTCAAAACATCAGCCAGGAAGTTAAAGCTTGGTCGCAAATGGGTCTTCCAAATGGACAATGATCTCAAGCATACTTCCAAAGTTGTGGCAAAATGGCTTAAGGACAACAAAGTCAAGGTATTGGAGTGGCCATCACAAAGCCCTGACCTCAATCCTATAGAACATTTGTGGGCAAACCTGAAAAAGCATGTGAGAGCAAGGAGGCCTACAAACCTGACTCAGTTACACCAGCTCTGTCAGGAGGAATGGGCCAACATTCACCCAACTTATTGTGGGAAGCTTATGGAAGGCTCACTGAAATGTTTGACCCAAGTTAAACAATTTAAAAGGCAATGCTACCAAATACTAATTAAGTGTATGTAAACTTCTGACCCACTGGGAATGTAATGAAAGAAATAAAAGCTGAAAAAAAGAATTCTCTACTATTATTCTGACATTTCACATTCTTAAAATAAAGTGGTGATCCTAACTGACCTAAGACAGGGAATTTGTACTCGGATTAAACGTCAGGAATTGTGAAAAACTGAGTTGAAATGTATTTGGCTAAGGTGTATGTAAACTTCCGACTTCAACTGTATATGTTTTAAACTGTATATCATCTGTTCCTACCACACAGGAAATTAAAGTCAGCCTTAAGTCTTCTCAAGACAGTCAGTCACACACACACACACACACACACACACACACACACACACACAAAGAGAGAGAGAGAGACACACAAAACAAAAAAACAGACACTTCCTGATAGAGCAATGCTCTAAAATAAGCCCCACACAAAGGATGACTCACTCTCCTGCCTGCCTCACTACGGCAACAGCAGCCCCTAAATTACACCTCTGATTGGCTCAACGGCTCACACAAAAGGCAGGTGATTGGATACTTCCCTTGTTCCCTTCTGACCATGTAAACAGCTGATTGGTTTGACAGCAACAGGTAGTGACTGCTTGACTGCTCAGTGCTCTGCCCCAAGTGACAGTGTGTGGTCTCCTTCTGTCTATTTTCTGCATTTGCCAGCATTCGCTAAATAAACTCGGAAAAACATAGTTTATTTTTTTAGATGGGGTATGTCGTTTATGTGCCAATTTGTGCCATGGCTGCATGTGTCTAAATGAGATGTTGTTTTCCAGAGTCTCACTAGAAGCCTTGTATATGCTTATAAATGACGCAAAGCTGTGCTTCACCAATCAAGAGGAAAGGCAAATCTGTATCAACCAGACCACTTAGGACCCTGATTAACCATTAGATGGTGGGAATTAAACAGTATACAAGATGCAAATCTGTGTATTTTGCAGAATGGTACAGTTAAGCAATAAAGCCCAGAGGGGGTGTGGTATAAGTGCTGTTCGTAGGCACGACGCAATGCGGAGCCCTTAGCCGTGATATATTGACACTATAAACACAAACCACCGAGGTGCCTTATTGCTATTATGAACTGGTTACCAATGTAATTAGAACAGTAAAAACACATGATAAAGCACGGCTTTCAACCAATCAGCATTCAGGGCTCAAACCAGCCAGTTAAAAAATTTATAATAATCTGTTGCATGTCCTAATTAGCACCATCCTGTTGAGGCAACCCTCTCTATGGAACGACAGTGACTGCCCTTCCACAGCAGACAGTCTCATGTGTCTATGAAGTCACAGTCAGAGGGGAAAGGGCAAGCAGGGACGCAGATCAGTGTACAGCCCTCCAGACACTAGGTCCTGGTGTTCTGTCTGGCTAGGGCTAAAGGGCATACAGTCATGGGCCACATTTCAATAGTGTAAAGTGGATTCCTCTCCTAGTCTCCATTCAAAATAATATGCTGATAACTGTATAAATGTTTTCTCCCATCACAAGAGGCGGCGAGGAGACGAAGCCCCTTGAGAAGCACCCGTGGTCAGCCAGAGCGAGGTAATCCCATCACTGGGCAAGGCAAGGAAGAATATGAGCTGGCTCTTTTTAAGGTAGAGCAGCAGCCTTTAGTCTGGTCACATAGCAGGCTCCGGTTTCCTCTGGCCCACATCCAGAGGCCAGACACCCAGTGTCAGCATGCCCACCACACTGTGCCAGGCTGCAGGATCACATTACATTAACCACACACTACAGGTCATAGTGGCAGACTGGCTGACTGTCACTTTGTCTATGCAAATAGACCTACACTGCACACCACCATAGGACACAATGTAAGTCTGCCTAGCCACAATGACCCAAATATCATAATGCACCACATGCCTTTCTTTTTAACATGTTTTAATGCCCCAACCCTAATGTCCCCTTGTTCACGTATATCCCAGCTAGGGCTGTCCCTGACAAAAAAATTATATTGGTCGACAAAGGTCGTTTGTTGCAATCGATTGGTCAACATTTTTAAATGTGTATTTTTCCATATATTGACACATCCTACGTGTTTTAATCAAATCAACTATATTCACTGAGCTTGTCTGATGCTTTAAGCCCACTGTTTGATTAAATCATTAAGACACACAAATGACTAGAGGGAGACCGACCGGCAATTGATTTGATTGTGCCGGGCTCAGACTTGCTGCGCTGTGTAAAAAAAAAAGCAAGTGTCTCTCCTCCCTGCTGCAGCGACCACCACTGAACTTCAAAGTGTTTATCGTGCTGTCCGTGTTGCTGAAGCTGCAATTTCTGACTGTAAAGTTGTTACCAAAATACCTCATTTTTTTGGGAAAAACATTCCCTATTCCCTCAACCCTTGCTCTCTTTACGTGACACATGTATGTATTGCATGCACTTGACCAGAGACCTACTGGCTAGTATTACTAGAGAAAGTTGGTGATGTAATTATTACTCCAGAATGTCCGTTATTCCAGAGGACGATTCGGACAGGATTAGTTATTTTCAAAACTGACCGGTAATTATTATTTAGTTTTTAAAATAAATTGACAGTTATGACAGAAGCCTGGAGGTTTTTATTCTAGGCGTGAAGATAGTTTTTCAATATGTCCAGGTGATAGGGCCAAACTGATTACTCAAGCCTGGTTCCCAAGTTTCTAAACCATACCAAACCATCATTAGGACATTTTAGTGATCCGCAGTACATCCTAAATGCACCCCCCACCCAACCTCCAGATGTGAGCTAAACAGTGCAATTGCACTTGAGATGCATTTTAAGGCTATGGATGACAAAGTTATCATTTACAAATGTTTAGATCAGTTGCATGCTGCTTTGCGATCTATTAACAGCAAGGGTTGCATTAAATAGGCTTAATATTTTTTACTGATGCATTTGGAAATATTCAATTCATACGCACAAAACATAGACAAAATAATTCACTGTGAAAGTTGATAGGCCATTCATATATAGCTTATGAACAGCACTTAGTTCAATTTATCCAATCAGTTTTCTTGCGCAACACCTGTCAAGCTCAAACATTTCTATCAAAACACAGGGATGTCGTTTCACACGGGACTAGTATTAATCGCCAAAAAACAGTAGGTTATTCTGGCTGGAATTGTTACTCTCCTGCCATGTAAAAATGACTGATGGTAGATTCGGACGGGACTAAAATCACAGATGTGTTTTGTGCTCGACCTCCCCCAGTAAAACTAATCCAGTCCGAATAGGGCACAATGGGGCCTGATTTATAGCATATCATAATCACATCAATATATTGGTCATAAACTCTGAACACCGTAACAGCGAAATGGATGCAGAGGACACCCCAACCCAAGCACTCTGTTCTGCCACCTCAGGCAGCTCAGTCCAAGCTCTTGGCACCCCAATGGTGGAACCAGCTTCTCCCTGAAGCTAGGACAGCAGAATCCCTGCCCATCTTCCGAAAGCACCTGAAACCTTACCTGTTAAACAGTATCTTAAATAATTCTCCTCCTCACCTCAACAACCCCACCTAAAAATAAAAACAATTATGCACTTGACCCCAACCCCCTTTCTAGCTCTTACTCTACTGACAGCTATGTTATTGAGGAAAAATGTACTTTCTATGCCTGTGATGTGTGGTTATCCCACCTAGCCATCTTAAGATGACTGCACTAACTGTACGACGCTCTGGATAAGAGCATCTGCTAAATGACTAACATGTATATGACAAACTCGAAACAGGGGTATGTTTACTGGTTGCTGAGGAGATAAAGGGATAGTCCGATGTGTGGAATAAATTTGACAAGTTGTGGGAAAGCACTGGAGATCAAGAAAAAGGTAAGGCGCAAGCGCTGCGTGCATATTATGTCTGCAAAATAGACGCGGTATAGATTACAATATAATTTTTCTGACCGTTTGGAACAATGTAAACCGTAAATAATTTATAAGCGTAACCAGAGTCTTTTGTAACGTTTTTCTGTTAAGGCTTTATTACAGCAAAGACTAAAAACAGTCCGTTTAAGCTAATTAAATCAAGGCTCGCTTTACTTCATTTTAAAACTAAAATGCTTGACTGCATTTCAAATCATGAATGACTCGTATGCTGTGTGATGACATGAATGAATGAATGACTGATTGAAACAGTAGCCTATAAAAAGGTATTGAAATACAGGCCTAAGTTACGGTGTTAAGACTAAACAGGATGCGCTTTTTGACCTACAGCTCAGTCAGTGGTGGTTATACAAGGCTGCTATACTAAGCCTACCAATGATAAAGACATTACTTATGATCATAAAAAAGAGCATTATAAAATAGTTACTCCGACAACTTGGAACAGTGTAAACAGTGATTATAATTAATGTCAGCGAGGATGTTAACAAAAAAACTAAAATTATAAAGCCTTAATTACAGAAATGCAAAGATTAAAAACAGACGAATTTGTGAAAATGTTTACTTGACATGTTGTTGCGTGAGCACGGAATCAGTAGGCTATTAAACACTCAAACAGGCAACTGAAGCAGGACCCGTCTTATTTCTGCAGATATACTGATGATTTATAAAGCCAGGCACATTTAACAGTTAGGCTATTGATTATAGACCTAATTTAGTTGGGGATTCCTCTCTCCTCACCTTTCTGAGACAATAAAGTAAGGGCTGTTCTCTCATCTCCTAACTCTGCTGCTGCCTCCACCACATTCCAAGTTATCAACACCAATATGCTGGTTAACTTCGCTATTATGCACATAGTAACATGGTCAAGGAAAACGCGCCAATTCAACAGCACACTGATGTGTTTCCGAACCGCAGACAGCGACCACTATCCAGCGCGGGAGAAAGCGCATTTGTTATAAAATAATATAATTTTTATTTGTGTTGCACCATTGTTCTTATGTAATATAACCATATACAATTTCAGGAGCACATCTTCGAGTGATGGACCGTGCCATCCCCATGACCTCCACAATGGATCAGTCGACTCAGACAGGCGCAAAATCAGTGTCTTATACGCCATGATATATACAGTATCAGTCAAAATTTTGGACACACCTACTCATTCAAGGGTTTTTCTTTAGTTTTACCATTTTCTACATTGTAGAATAATAGTGAAGACATCAAAACTATGAAATAACACATATGGAATCATGTAGTAACCAAAAAACTGTTAAACAAATCAAAATACATTTGAGATTCCTCAAAGTAGCCACCATTTGCCTTGATGACAGCTTTGCACACTCTTGGAATTCTCTCAACCAGCTTCATGAGGTAGTCACCTGGAATGCATTTCAATTAACAGCTGTGCCTTATTAAAAGTGAATTTGTGGAATTTTTTTCCTTCTTAATGCGTTTGAGCCAATCAGTTGTGTTGTGTCAAGGTAGAGTTGGTATACAGAAGATAGCCCTATTTGGTAAAAGACCAAGTCCATATTATGGCAAGAACAGCTCAAATAAGCAGAGAAACGACAGTCCATCATTACTTTAAGACATGAAAGTCAGTCAATCGGGAAAATTAAGAACTTTGAAAGGTTCTTCAAGTGCAGTCGTAAAAACCATCAAGCACTATGATGAAACTGGCTTTCATGAGGACCACCACAGAGTTACCTCTGCTGCAGAGGATAAGTTCATTAGTTACCAGCCTCAGAAATTACAGCCCAAATAAATGCTTCAGAGTTCAAGTAACAAGACACATCTCAACAGCAACTGTTCAGAGGAGACTGCGTGAATCAGGCCTTAATGGTCGAATTGCTACAAAGAAACCACTACTAAAGGACCCAATAAGAAGGAGAGACTTGCTTGAGCCAAGAAACATCAGCAATGGACATTAGACTAGTGGAAATCTGTCCTTTGGTCTGATGAGTCCAAATTTGATAGGTTTGGTTCCAACCGCCGGGTCTTTGTGAGACGCAGAGTAGTTGAACGGATGATCTCCACATGAGTGGTTCCCACCGTGAAACAAGGAGGAGGTGGTGTAATGGTGCTTTGCTGGTGACACTGATTTTTCTTTAGAATTCAAGGCACACTTAACCAGCATGGTTACCACAGCATTCTGCAGCAATACGCCATCCCATCTAGTTTGCGCTTGCATCAGATGACCTGGGCTCCACAATCACCCAACCTCAACTCAATTGAGATGGTTTGGGATGTGTTGGACACAGAGTGAAGGAAAAGCAACCAACAAGTGCTCAGCATATGTGGGAACTCTTTCAAGACAGTTGGAAAAGCATTCCAGGTGAGTACCTCATGAAACTGGTTGTGAGATTTCCAAGAGTGTGTAAAGCTGTCATCAAGGCAAAGGGTGGCTACTTTGAAGAATCTAAAATATATTTTGATTTGTTTAACACTTTTGGTTACTACATGATTCCATATGTGTTATGTCATAGTTTTGATGTCTTCCCTATTATTCTACAATTTAGAAAATAGTAAAAAAATAAAATAAAATTAAACTCTTGAATGAGTAGGTGTCCAAACTTTTGACTGGTATATGTATGTGTATATAGATATATATATTTTTTGCTACTGCTTGACTAAAGAAATCTTGGTTGACCAACAGCCAATCGAACAAACAATTGACCAGACGACTAAATGGGGCTAGCTCTAATCCCAACAATATAAGAGTATAAACCTAAACAGCTTAAGTTAATATGAAAATCTTCACAATTGAAAGTCAAAGAATATAAGTGGGAGAAACAGAAGTTCAGGAGCAACATTTAGCCTAGCCAGTGTCAAACAAAAACAAGTTCAATAGTGAGTCTCCATCACCTGCAACAACACACAAAGACAGACGGACAGACTGACGTATGAGCAGCAACCACCCACCTTGTCTCCACTGGAATAGAAGAAGTAGCGTAAACGCACTATGTTGCAGTGGTCCAGTTTCCTCATGATCTGCAGCTCCCGGTTCTAAGACGAGATGAGACAATGAGAAAATCTGACAACCTGCGAGCATTAGACAAGTCAAACAGGCTAAAGAAGCTGCACTCGCCCAGACAGCATCTCTCCCAGAAGAAACTTTCCAGTGATTCTGGACAAGTTAGACAGGCTCTCTTAAATGAGTCTTAAAAGGCTTTTGAGGCGCATCTGATAGGGGCTGACAGATCCAGGGTTAGAGAAAATGTCTGTTCAGAGAGAGGGAGAGAGAGAGAGAGCAAGAGACAACATAACATGGAGCATCCAGACTTCTCCCCCAAAGCCCTCAGTGTTTCCCAAACCGCTCGTTGAGTACACCGCAGCCTAGCAGCTCCACTTATTAGATCTAATCCAGTACTTGCACACCTGGTTCAACTGGTCAGCTGGTTGTTTAAGTCAGGTGTGCTAGTATTAGATTAGATCAAACAAGTGGAATGGCAAGGGGTACTCGAGGAGAGGTTTGGGAAACAGCTAAAACACAACAAGTGGGTGTCCATCACACAGTTAGTGAAACATTCAAGGTAAGAATCTGAGAATTTCTAGACTGAGTTTGTCACTGTTTTAAATTAGAAGCCCACACATGGTTAATTTAGGCCAGCTACAACCATCATAGATGTTTGTAAAACAGTGACAGCCATAACTGAATGGAGGTCAAATAACGTCAGTGAAATCTGAACAAGGAGCAAATTACCCACAGACACACATTATAAGCTATTACAAACACTGGCACAGAGCAGCCATTGCAACACTTGTTTAACACAGTTACGTCAGTCATAATGTAGGCTACATGCAGTCCATTCATGATGACTGAGGAAATCCATGGGTTGAGTTTCCTTTAGGGTGTGACAATAGAAGAGATGAAGAACAACTCCATGCTTGAGCTAAAGCTGGAATAGGGAGGGACGAGACTCCGCCCCATTTCAGCTCCAACAGGAAGGGGCGTGTTGTCACAAGACATCACATCACTGGGGACGAGGGCATCATGCTCAGGCCGAGTTCCAGGATGATGAACCAAACGCCCATCAGTGTGGTACGGCAGGCAGTGCTAGACGATCACGAGAGAGCAGTCTCACAGCGGTAAGTGACCTGACTAACCTCCTAAAGTTTTTCAGTTGAATGACAGTGGACATGTGAGCTCACATAAGCTACGGATAAAAGTAAGACATACAGTTGAAGTCGGAAGTTTACATACACTTAAGTTGGAGTTATTAAAAGTCGTTTTTCAAACACTCCACAAATTTCTTGTTAACAAACTATAGTTTTGGCAAGTCGGTTAGGACATCTACTTTGTGCATGACGCAAGTAATTTTTCCAACAACTGTTTACAGACAGATTATTTCACTGTATCACAATTCCAGCGGGTCAGAAGTTTACATACACTAAGTTGACTGTGCCTTTAAACAGCTTGGAAAATTTCAGGAAATGATGTCATGGCTTTAGAAGCTCTGATTGACTCAAAGGATGTCAATTAGCCTATCGGAGGTGTATCTGTGGATGTATTTCAAGGCCTACCTTCAAACTCACTGCCTCTTTGCTTGACATCCTGGGAAAATCAAAACAAACCAGCCAAGACCTCAGAAAAAAAATTGTAGACCTCCACAAGTCTGGTTCATCCTTGGGAGAAATTTCCAAATGCCTGAAGGTACCACGTTCATCTGTACAAACAATAGTACGCAAGTATAAACACCATGGGACCACGCAGCCGTCATTCCGCTCAGGAAGGAGACACGTTCTGTCTCCTAGAGATGAACGTACTTTGGTGTGAAAAGTGCAAATCAATCCCAGAACAGCAGCAAAGGACCTTGTGAAGATGCTGGAGGAAACAGGCACAAAAGTATCTATATCCACAGTAAAATGAGTTCTATATCGACATAACCTGAAAGGCCTCTCAGCAAGGAAGAAGCCACTGCTTCAAAACCGCCATAAAAAAAGCCAGACTATGGTTTGCAACAGACAAAGATGGTACTTTTTGGAGAAAAGTCCTCTGGTCTGATGAAACAAAAATAGAACTGTTTGGCCATAATGACCAAACAGTTATGTTTGGAGGAAAAAGGGGGAGGCTTGCAAGCCGAAGAACACCATCCCAAACGTGAAGCACGGGGGTGGCAGCATCATGTTGTGGGAGTGCTTTGCTGCAGGAGGGACAGGTGCACTTTACAAAAATAGATGGGATCATGAGGATGGAAAATTATGTGAATATATTGAAGCAACATCTCAAGACATCAGTCAGGAAGTTAAAGCTTGGTCGCAAATGGGTCTTCCAAATGGACAATGACCCCAAGCATACTTCCAAAAAGTTGTGGCAAAATGGCTTAAGGACAACAAAGTCAAGGTATTGGAGTGGCCATCACAAAGCCCTGACCTCAATTCCATGGAAAATGTGTGGGCAGAACTGAAAAAGCATGTGCGAGCAAGGAGGCCTACAAACCTGACTCAGTTAAACCAGTTCTGTCAGGAGGAATGGGCCAAAATCCACACAACTTATTGTGGAAAGCTTGTGGAAGGCTACCCAAAACGTTTGACCCAAGTTAAACAATTTAAAGGCAATGCTACCAAATACTAATTGAGTGTATGTAAACTTCTGACCCACTGGGAATGTGATGAAAGAAATAAAAGCTGAAATAAAATCACTCTACTATTATTCTGGCATTTCACATTCTTAAAATAAAGTGGTGATCCTAACTGACCTAAGACAGGGAATTTTTACTAGGATGAAATGTCAGGAATTGTGGAAAACTGAGTTGAAATGTATTTTGCTAAGGTGTATGTAAACTTCCGACTTCAACTGTATTGTAGAAAACACTTTTTGGGGGGGAAAAAAATCAACACTATTCCCACTATTAAAATGTGAGAATCCAGTCAGGGATCTAGTTTCAGTGACGTCATACTGAACTGTCGTTACTCAAAAACGCACAGTGCAACAAGAAGTCCTAAAAATAAACTCTACGATGTAGTCGTCTCTGCAGTGAAATGGTCCTCACCTTGAACCTCTTGTCCTGCAGAACCTTCTTGATGGCTATTAGCTCCCCGGAGTCACACAGTTTAGCCTGGTAGACCACCCCAAACGAGCCGTTGCCGATGACCTTAGTGTCTGTATAGCTGACCTCCTGCGGCCGGTCGGGACCCTGGCCTGGGGTCGCTACCACCGTGGTCACCTTACTGCCATCTTTGTCTCCTGAGAGAGAGGGAGAGAAAGAAAAGAGAATAATCAATGTCACACAAGAGATACAGTATAGGACAACTCATTCAGCCACACACAATCTTTACACCAGGAAGCTGCTGTAACATTTCTCATCCTCTCTCATCACTGCATCTCTAGATGTAGGCTCAGACTGAAGCCTGTAAGCCAGAAATAAGAAGCTGTACTAACCCACTTTTTAGCAATGATTAATTTCCTAGGAGCAGGGGTACCCATGTTAATGGGTTCTGGCAGACACTGTAATGACAACAGCCTGAAAGTACAGTAGAAGGATAAAAGGTGTAGGCGTAAAGGTTGTGGTGAAATGAGGATGTCGTTTTAGTCTCAGATAGGGGAGGGTGCACTGCAAACGGCTAAGCACTTTTCTAGTACGGTTCCTATTTTGAAGCAACGCTGCAGGCAGCAAATGTTTCCCCACATAACAGCTATAATTAAACACCTGCACTTCGCCATCGCAACTTTTGACAACATGATAATGGAGGTGTGAGTTGACAGACCAAGACGAACACTAACAACCGGTCCCAAATCGCCATTTACCCATCTCTTTGTTGTTTGCAGATCTGACTGGCTCTTCTAACCTACCGTTTATGGCTGACACCTGGCCATGGACCTCAACACAAACCCAAAGAGCACCAAACAATCCTAGATTGCACTGACTTTAGGACCACTATTGTTTTCACTATATATTTTACCTCCTGGTGATGTCATTCGGAAAACAATGTTAACTTTCACTGCGGATGATACACAGCTGTAGATTTCAATGAAATATGGTGAAGCCTCAAAATTGCCCTCCCTGGAAGCCTGTGTTTCAGCCATAAGGAAGTGAACGGCGGATTTTTAAAAACGTTTAAACTTGGACAAAACAGAGATGCAGGTTCTAGGTCCCAAGAAACAAAGAGATCTTCTGTTGGATCTGACAATTAATCTTGATGGTTGTACAGTCGTCTCAAATACAACTGAAGGACCTCGGCGTTACTCTGGACCCTGATCTCTCTTTTGACGAACATATCAAGACTATTTCAAGGCCAGCTTTTTCCCCATCTTCGTAATATTGCAAAAATCTGAAACATTCTGTCCAAAAATGATGCAGAAAAGTTCATCCATGCTTTTATCACTTCTAGATTATACTACTGCAATGCTCTACTTTCCAGCTACCCGGAAAAGCACTAAATAAACTTCAGTTAGTGCTAAACACGGCTGCTACAATCTTGACTAGGACTAAAGAATTGTATCATATTACTCCAGTGCTAGCCTCTCTACACTGGCTTCATGTCTCTTTATGTAGTGTTGTGTCGCTCCTGTGGTGATGTGTGTTTGTCCTATATTTATATTATATTTATTTATTTTTATATCCCAGGCTCCTGTCCCCGCAGGAGGCCTTCTGCCTTTTGGTAGGCCGTCATTGCAAATAAGAATGTTCTTAACTGACTTGCCTAGTTAAATAAAGGTTAAATAAAATACATTTATTAAAAAGGCTAGGGGTGACTTCAAGGTTTTACTGCTAACCTACAAAGCATTACATGGACTTGCTCCTACCCATCTCTCCGATTTGGTCCTGCCGTACATACCTACACGTACGCTACGGTCACAAGACGCAGGCCTCCTTATTGTCCTTAGAATTTCTAAGCAAACAGCTGGAGGCAGGGCTTTCTCCTATAGAGCTCCATTTTTAAGAAATGGTCTGCCTATCCATGTCAGAGTCTTTATTGAAAACTCATCTCTTCAGTAGGTCCTATGATTGAGTGTAGTCTGGCCATGGGGTGTGAAGGTGAACGGAAAGGAACTGGAGCAACGAACCACCCTTGCTGTCTCTGCCTGGCCGGCTCCCCTCTCTCCACAAGGATTCTGGCGCTCTTCCATCCCATCCCTAGGAGGGGTGCATCACTTGAGTGGGTTGAGTTACTGATGTGATCATCCTGTCCGGGTTTAGCGCCCCCCTCAAGTTCGTGCCGGGGTGAGGGGCGATCTTCGTGGGCTATACTCAGCCTTGTCTCAGGGTAGTAACTTGGTGGTTTGAAGATATCCCTCTATTGGTGTGGGGGCTGTGCTTTGGCAAAGTGGGTGGGGTTATATACTGCCTGGTTGGCCCTGTCCAGGGGTATCGTCAGAAGGGGCCACAGTGTCTCCCGACCCCTCCTGTCTCAGCCTCCAGTACTTATGCTGCAATAGTTTGTGTGTCGGGAGGCTATGATCAGTCTGTTATGTCTGGAGTATTTCTCCTGTCTTATCCAGTGTCCTGTGTGAATTTAAGTATGCTCCCTCTAATTCTCTCGCTCTCCCTCCCAGAGAACCTGAGCTCTGGGACCATGCCTCAGGACTACCTGACCTGATGACTCCTTGCTGTCCCCAGTCCACCTGGTCGTGCTGCTGCTCCAGTATTCTGCCTGTGGTTATGGAACCCTGAACTGTTCACCGGACGTGCTACCAGGTCCCGGACCTGCTGTTTTCGACAAGCTCTTTCTACCGCACCTGCTGTCTCGACCTCTGAATGCTCGGCTATGAAAAGCCAACTGACATTTACTCCCGAGTCGCTGACCTGTTGCACCCTCTACAACCACTGTGATGATGATTATGATTAGACCTTGCTGGTCATCTATGAACGGTTGAACATCTTGGCCATGTACTGTTAATCTCAACCCGGCACAGCCAGAAGAGGACTGGCCACCCATCAGAGCCTGGTTCCTCTAGGTTTCTTCCTAGGTTCCTGCCTTTCTAGGGAGTTTTTCCTAGCCACCGTGCTTCTACATCTGCATTGCTTGCTGTTTAGGGTTTGAGGCTGGGTTTCTGTATAGCACTTTGTGACGTCGGCTGATGTAAAAAGGGCTTTATAAATACATTTGATTGATTGATTGACTATAAGCTTTATCAATAGCAGTGCACGAACCTGTCAATCACAAAAGTACAAACTACTCTTCTACGAACTAAAATGTGGTTGGACGCTCTAAGAAGTGCATCATGAAGTCTACCACAATGCTGTTTCTGGAAATTGACAAGCCAAAACGACATTAATACAGCCTAAAACTGCAAGCAAACTCCACCAGCATGCCCCATCAGTAGTCATGCAACATTCCAATTGGCATGAAGAGAATGAAAGACAGCAGTGGCGAAGTACTCCGTAAAATGAATGATATGCTGAAGGAGTTTGATCTTCAAACATAATGAAGGAAAAAACAGATCTCACATGAACAGCTGGAGCTCTGTCCATGAGTGACTTCACAGAGTCCCCCCTGCATAGGAATTAGCAACATGAGAAATGGAGAAGATCTATTATTATTATTGAGCCTTTCTACGCCACTGTTTGCAAGGAAGACACGCGCAGAAGTTTAAAATCCATTACTTGTTTGGAAAATATTAGGCCTGGGTATCCATTAGACACCAAACGGAATAAACAGAAAACACTCTGGAACAAGGAGGGACTACCTGGACGTGTTGAATAAGAAAAAAAGCCTAATTGCTTTCCTTGGCAAAATGTTTTAAAGCATTCCAGTTGTGAGTCCTAATGAACATGACCTTGGTCTGACAGCCACTCTCAACAATTTACTAGAGATCATTTATCATCTCAGATATTTTAAGGAACATAGGCGAGTTGGCTTGGTGGTTTGTTAAATAGAGGGGGATTCTTTTTTCCATTCACTTTAAAAACGGCCACACCATACTTTAAAGACATAGCTCTAGGCCTATATACTAGTGATTATACCTTGTAGGAGTGTTGGTGTAGCACTGACCTCTTAGCACCCTGCAATCTGTTTTACAACTAGCACTTACATATCTCTGTGGTGCGCACACACACACACAGTGCCCTAATGCCCCTCTAACAGTGACAGGGTCACCTGACCTCTGATACTACTGCCTTGGCTACTGCAGAGGCCTGACGAGGGATGAGACAGTGCAGCAGCAGAATTTCACAACAGGTCCAACACAGCTACGTCAGGGGATCCAGCACTGAACTCTGAAATCTCTCCAGCATTGCTACCGTCTGGGTCAGAAGTCAAGGGATAGAGGAAATACTAGTCAAACAAAATGTTAAATATACACGATCAATGTGCAAATCCTGTCTGAACACGCTGCATCTCTATAGGAACCCACTGAGCTCGTAATGTGGTAGAATATATGGGAATTTGGTCTCGGGGGTCGGACCACTCCAGGTCACACACTTCCTCCCTTTCTCTGCTGAGTAGCAGGAAAGTGGAGCAAAATGTCAGAGCTGCCAAAGCCTGACAGAGAAGGGCGGGACAGAGCAGAGAGTTCTGCCAAATTAGGCATCCCCTCTTCCTCTGAACACACACAAAGAGAACAAGCACCTAACCGGAAGCCTGACACCATGTTACTACTGCAGGGGATGGAATTGTAATGAGGACAATGTTGATTATAATGGTGATCACTGACGTTAAAAATTGTGACAATCAGAGATTAGATTGGACTAGCCTTTTCATTATCCTAATGCGTTTGACAGTGTCTACCGTGAGTGACCATTGTTTATCCTCGAAATGTCAAAAGAGAAACCCGACACCAGGGAGTAGGCCTCAACACCTCTCCCTGTGGTAAATCCTCGAACACCTCCCCGTACTCATCACTGGGTCTGAAAGGAGTGACAGAGCAAAGCACATTAGAGCAAAAGGCCCTTAATGAAAATCCCTACCCTGACCGCTGCATCACGCCCTTGGCAGCTGTGCAATAATCCTCTAGTCCATCTATCTACTGGCTGCTCTCTCTCAGTTTAGCACTGCATGAAGAAATTGGGTCTGATAGACTGGCCAATTGGATTCCTACCATAGAAATACAACTAGTTGAACAGACATTCCTATTCAAGTCATGTTCTACGATGGGTGCGCCTGAGTGTGGAGTCAAATTGCCCTGGTCTGATGGGTCTTTTATCCCGTCGAGTAATTATATTCTATGGACCTGCCCCTGACAGTCTATCCATCCACTTTAGCCAGTCAGTCGTCACCACCATACCATCACTTGACTACTGTGCAGTATGTCACTGCAACAGCTGAGAGCCAGGAGTAAGACTAGAGCTGTGTTCGAATACCCATAATAACATGCTGTATACTACATACTATTAGTTCATTTTAGTATACAGTAAACGAACGGTATCGTTTCAGTTGAGCGTACTAGAGCTTCGCCTGTCTACCGGAAGTTGATACGGTTGCTATGCAACCTCTTGCTAGCATAACAAATTACTAGCTAAACATTTTACGATTTCGGTTGTGTTCATAAATTCCATCTGGAGTGCCAGAATGCGCTCTGGGTGTTTGTGAATCCAGAGCGTTGTCTGATTGTCCGTTCATAAATTCGGAGCATTCAGAGCGCACACTGGACGCTCTGGTCGAGGAGAAGGGTTGATCCGAGCGTTCAATGGCAGTTAAGCACCCAAGCTAACTAGCTAACGTTGGCTAGCTACTTCCAGACACAAATGAGAGAACACCTCACTGACCATTTTACTCTTCCTAGCAGAGCTGGTTAGGCTGTTTTCATGTTATCTAGAGCATTGGTGACCAACTGTGCTGCTGGCAACAATTTAATTACGCTTTTTTTGCCGACACCGGCCATATTCAACAGGTGTTGAGCATTCATAAATTCATCAGTTATTCTGCGCGAGTGCACTCCGAAATTGGAGTAAATAGCCAGAATGAACAATGACTATACCCCTTAGCTAACAATGATGTGAATAATCAAGTCAATAAACATTGGTTAGTTAGTTAGATAGCAGATAGTTAATATACTGCCTGGCAAGTTCGATGTATTAGTAGGCAACTAACATACCAGTATCTACTGCTGCAATGCTATGCGGTTCGTAAGGATAGCGTAGCTAACGATTTGTCAGCCAACATAACGTGTAACGTAACTTATTTGAAAAGTAATTACTTTATTACATTGCTCAGCATAATTAGTTAAAGCAATTAATTTGTATCTGCTTTTTTTGTTGGACTTCGGCTGCATATTTTCCACCATTTTCTTCAAATCTGAAAACGTTGTGAAGCCACGCCCACTTTTGGAAGAATTGCATTATGGGCCCTAAAAGCACAGAAAGTATCCACTGCATGTACACTTCGTATTTCGGCCAATTTAGTACGACATCCGGGAACTTTTGGCATACTAACTATATCTATACTATGACCAATAGACATACTATATACTCAATTCACATCACAAATAGTACAGTTCGAATACTCATACTAACACAGCTTAGGCTAGCCTACAGATCACATGACCGGATGCATTAGTTTAATGGTCTACTGACAGCCCAACCCTCCCTTCATTCCTACAGGGGACTGACTAACTGGCCTTAGCATAGCAGGAGAGGGGACGTCCCCTAACACTGACAGCTTCCCATTTCCTTCTAGGAAATTACCCCTAGTATGAGGAAGGATTTAAGTCAGGGCTAGGATGTGGGTTATGGAGGGTCAGCTTCACAGAAAACAGGAAACAATTGACCAGATGGAGCAGAAATGGTACAGAGCTCTAAGGGTTTAGTATTATTGCTCTGTCAACAGGTTTACAACCCTTGTTGTGGGACACCCTTAAGGCTTAGATTGGAAAGGCTTAGTTTAGACTGTCTCAAGTCTAGAGAGAAAAAGTACCTATTGCTGAACAGACAGAGATACTGCCTGATTGACAGTCAGACAGTTACAGAACTGTCTCAGTATCACAGGATCTTCTTGCCATATTATGTTAACTTCAGATTAATGTTATCCCCATTAATTATCACTGGGTTTAATACTACGTTTGAAATTGTTATGTCACTGATACACTTTTGATGGAATGCCCAACATTCTGCTATTAACTACAAGTGAAAGCCTGGCATCTTACAACTTTTAATTTGACATTTTTCAGAGTTGTGTAATGGAAAGGTAATGCGAAACCTCTTGAATTGCAGTACTTGTGTAATGTGTTCCTGGTAGTACTGAGTCCTGAGCACAGATGCCTACACTTTCCTCGCACATTCCAGAGCCTGGCTGGTGATGAGCCATTTCCCTTCCCTACAGGGGCCAGAGGATCAGCCCACGTCAACAGCTACATCAAAGCCTTTCATTTCCTTCTATACGCTGACTCACACTATCATCACACCATCACACTGGCTACCATTATCAACACTGAGTCAATACACTACCCAGACGCACATTGTCAAATGTACGCAGGGAGGGATGCAAGTAGAGAACCATTCACACAGACTTGCAAGCGGCGCAAACAAGCGTACACAGACAACACATGATGCTCTTAGGTTGGACATGATAGAGATCTGGTTTCAAAGACACAGCTGCCATGTTGTCACTCAGTTCTCGAAAACAAGCTTCGCAATCAAAACGGTCTTCCGATTAACACAAACACAGGGTTGGGGAGTAAATGATTACATGTAATCTGACTATGAAACAACTAACCAGTTCCGTTACCAGCTAAAATATTGTAATCAGATTACAGACACTTTTGAAAAACTAGATGATTACTTCTTGGATTAAATTCAGAAAGGATGCATTATGGCACCTTTGTTTCTCAATGACATTAAATTCAGCGTTGAAACAAGGCCCAAGTCAGAGACCGTTATGATGACACACCAAATGTGTTTGATCATTTTTGTTTTCTTCAAATGCCTAAAGGAAAGTAATCCAAAAGTAACAGTGATCAGATTACGTTACAGAGTTTGGGTAATCCAAAAATGACATTACTGATTACAATTTTGGACATGTAACTAGCAACTAACAGATTACATTTAGAGAGTAACCTACCCAACCCTTCATACACAGAGTACAGTCATTGACTGCAGTATAGATTGCATTTTAAGAATCTTTATAATGGCAGGGGATAAAAGCTAAATACTTTTTTGTTCTTGGCTAGCTGCTTTGGAAACTCCTCAGAGGAGCTAAGCAAGCGAGCCACAAGCTGTTTTAGGTTTGCAGCTGCATCATGTTGCTGCTAATACCAGTTCTTCAGAACTGGGGCCACGTTCCCAGCAGCCACGTTCAGCAGACAGACTGAGACCGATGCGTTCACACAGACAGAAAGAGGAATGCGATTACGATTGGAGCGCAGGCCTGCAGGGCCTGAGCACTATACGGTTAGCCGTTATATTACAAGGGACTACCTTCTGCACGCACTGTAGCACGGCAGTGCACTGGGGAGAAGGTGAAGGCCATTGCACACGACACCTTATCCACAGGGAATGATGTGTCACTTCAATGTAGCGAGGGGATGAATGCAATGAGGGTTTGATTTGCTTGAGGAATCCTGTAAAGGAAAGGCTTGTGGTTTTGTGTCTTAGCACAATACTGCCAAAAGCTAGTGTGTGTGTGTGAAAAGAACTGAAACAAGTTAGTGACACTACTGTAGGCGTGGGTGTGTGAGTATTCAACGTTGCCCTCCAGCATGTTTGATTAGGGCCTCTGGATCAAGGGCTGTTCCTTGGAGAGCCAGGTGATGATACGAGGAGCCTGATAGCAACCTGCTCAGCACTTTGCTATGTGATGAGTCAGAGCACAGCCTGTGACAGCACAGGCACATTTCCACCCACCCTCTCTCTGACACACACACGGAGCTATGCTGTGAACAACCTTCTTCATACAGAGCCACCATTTTTTTTATTTTAAAGAGAGTATTGCTATTTGCATCCAATTCCCTAAACTTTTCTCAGTTTAGCTGTGAGAGATGGGTGGGGCCAGCCTTTTTTCTTGCCCTCATTCAGAATGTTGATGATCAATACTCATAAGCTATCAACTGACAGAAATTCATAGAATTTCAGGTTCTTTTTTTTGAGAACGTGTTGGCACATTGGCATTCCTTCTCCAACACAAACCACACCAAGGTGAGGATGTATCCTAACACTGCTTGGTTTGTAGGTTGCCATAGTGCCTCTGCCACGGTGAGTCAGCACGTGATTCCCTCTGATAAGGTGCGGTTTAACACAACAGGGAGGGAAAGAGCACCCGTGCCACTAAGTGTAGTGTTATAAGCGGAGGATGCTTCACTGTTGCTACATACACACACTCAGCCCAAAATACTGCCCTGTAGGTGAGGCCAATCCCTTGAAATAAACACAGACATATCCCACACACTGAGACCAAGGGCTTAACACCTGTGGGATGCAATGCAGTAACTGCTCCACCAAAAATTCCCCAAACGCTTTTCTTCGACATTGTGTAATGTGTATACTCAGCTATACTTTTCTTATGGCTACATTAGCTGATGTCAAGACTATCATGTGCACGAGTCAAATATATGTATGCCGGTGGCACAACCGCCAATAAGTACCCTGATTCATTTGCGGTTCCTTAACAGCTGGGTTAATCCTAAAGGCCACGGGGAGAAGCTCTGACGCCGGAGCAGCAGTAGCTCAGCAACAGGAAGGAAACAGGACACCAGAGGAGACGCACAAACCCACTGAACTGGTCACAAGGCCCTTGGCATGTTCGTGACAGTCGGGCCGTAGTAAGCCTGCTGAGAACAAACAGCGAATGTAATCCATTCAGAGGGGAGTGAGTTGGCGCTACGGGTGTAAATAATATACGATGACTTGAACAAACCATAAAAAGGCTATTTTTGAAAATGTGGTGGTCTTTGGTCTTCTCATAAGATCCAAGAAGCTGAGGACTTTAAACTTACGTTTAGTAGACTCCTAAATCAATTAGGGTTCTTTATCAGCTGTTTTAACTGCATCACCAAGGCTGTGTTTACACCAGCAGTCCAAATCTGATCTTCAAATTTATTGTGAAAAAAATTGTCCTTTGACCAATCACATCAGGTCTTTTCAAATTAGATATTTTTCAGAGCTGACTAATTAGTGAAAAAAATATCAGAAATGTTCTGCCTGAGTAAACGCAGCCCAAGGCATGTCATCGGACCTTCATTACCATGTTTAATGTTCAGTAGGACACACCATAGCAAACAAATTAACATTTCTAATTGGACAGATCCAGGAAGTTCCTCCCGCTTTAGGGAAAGGGGATACCTAGTCAGTTGAACAACTGAAAGCATTCAACAAAAATGTGTCTTCCGCATTTAATTCAACCCCTCTGAATCAGAGAGGTGAGGGGGGCTGCCTTAAATCGACGTCCTCGTCATTTGCGCCTGGGGAGCAGTTGTTGTTGGGGGTTAACTGCCTTGCTCAAGGGCTGATTACAACCAGCGACCTTTCGGATACAGGCCCAACACTCTTAAGCGCTAGGCTACCTGCTGCCAAGATTAGGGTTTACTCCGTTTTCAACCGTTTGGTGCCTAATGAACGTGTGTCCCTTGTAAATGATGGAGAACACGTCTAATTAACAGTCTTCTGATCAATGCCACCACCTCACCCACCCGCATACCACCCAGTCATTCGTCCATTCTCACATCCTCCTTCTCCTCCTCTCCCCAGCTGGACATTACATCTGACGCTTTCTTCTCCAGATCCCTATTGCCATTTCCTCCTTGGTCCATGTTTCCTTTTCTGCGGTGGCTAGTACACAATAGACTATGTAATACACCACTATGGGGCAAAGCCTTCTCCGAATACAAATGGGGGCTAAAAAGGTCATTATATGGTGAGCCATTTCCCAACATCTTTGTCCAGGTTCTTTAATTTGTACATCAGCAAGCAAGCAAACACCAAGACCTAGCTCGACATTAACAATTGTCCTCTTGTCCGAGACAAAAAAAAAAAATGGACAAGAAAAATATAGATTTAAGTTCTCTGATTGGATGAGTAAAACATACATATATATATTTTTAAATAACTATAAATCACACACACAAAAATCACAATATCAAACAATTACTCTGATCAGAATATTCAAATCCTTTTTTCATATTAAGAATGCCTACATTTCAAAGTGTAGGCTACAGTCTCATGTCCAAAGCGATGCTGATATGAGCCTTTTAATTACATAAATATAGGTTAAAAGCCAGTCATATTTGACAAATATAATGAAGGATAATTAACATTGTCTAAATACTTGATTAATATGCCATTGAAACCAGCATTTTCTCATGTTCCATTGGTTTTCAAAATCAACTTTATTTTATTTTATTGTCTAGCAGCCAAAAGCATAATTCAAGTCATATTAGTAACCCATACTAGTTGATGCATCTTTAAAACTCCCCTCTTTCTTAATTTCTAAAGGATATTTTAATCTCGTCACATTAAACAGATTGTGCGTGCAGTGCGCTTTTGGGACAGCGTTTTCCCCCTTATTGCATTTTGGAACATTCACGCATAGCCTACAGCCATGTGCGCATTGTTGAGCTTATAATATGAAGTAATAAATATGTATCAACATGTTAAGCTAAACGGTCTGACCTGCTGCATCAGCCTCATTGGACTCCCTTAATTTCGAGCCCTGGAGGGAATTATTTTATAAAGACATAAGTATTTGGTTGTAATTGCAATGTTGCAATATGTTATAGGCTACCACGGGTGGCCAACCATCCTCCAGGAGAGCCTTAAAAAAAAAAAAAAGCCAATAGGCAGAGTGTTGCCTACATTTTTGGCTGATTCTCTATGGTAAAACATCTAATGTATTTTATTTTGTAAAGTGGACAAGCGACTTGAGCTTTTGGACAAGTAAAAAAAAAAAAAAAAGTTCAAAGACAAGTAGCTAAAAAGTTTGTCACGCCCTGTAAATAGGGATGCAAAAGGGTTGGAACTTTTATGGACATTTTCCATGGGAAGTTAAGCCCGGGAATATGGGGAATTTTGCTTAAAATCAAAAAAGTTAGCTTATAACAGTGAACATTTTTTGTGGGATACACAAGGTCTTGTGGCATATTTTGGTTAAACTATCCCCAATTCAATAGAATTGCAACCCTCTGCATGCACAGTGCATTCTTCCATCACATGTACAGCTGATTCTCAAGATCTTGCACACTAATGAGATGCTATTGAGCCCACACTACTACACTGTCTAAGCCAAGGACTACATGTTTTCTGGTAAGTTTTGATTACAATACTGGGTGGGGTGAATATATTTTATATGACATACATGATTTTTTGTTAACTAGTGAGCCTGCTAACTGAGGAGTGTTAATTCACCCGTTTCCATACATGTTTAATTTTAAAACATGTATCTTACAAAGGACTTGTTTAATCTAACTGCTTAACTATTTATCTGTACATGGAATGTATATATTTTTTTTAACTCATTTTTTTTCATCTTTACAGGGAAATGCCACGGGCACTATCTGATGTGTGGAGACATTTCACTGCAGTTAATGTAGAAGGAAAAGCTGTGTACATTTGCAGATACTGTGCCAAGTCATATGCGAAGAATGCAACAAAGATGCAGAATCATCTGGCCAAGTGCATAAAGTTCCCTCAGCTCTCACAACAAGCAACCTCTGACAAAAGTCCCTCGACTTATATTCGAGGTGAAAATGATGAATCAGACACCTTATCGATAGCAACAGCTCATGGTCCTCCTGGAATCAGAAGCTTTTTTGACTCAATGGAGGAACGTAGTCAGAGAAATGCTGATGAATGTCTTGCTCGAGCTGTGCATTCAACTGGTTCACCCACATCACACCCATTGGCTGTGGTGCTCATGCATTGAATCTGCCCCTCAAGGACATCATGGCAGTGAAAACAATGGATACACTCTACAAGAGAGACAAGGAAATGGTTAGGTATGTGAAGGGTCATCAAGTTATAGCAGCAAAGTGAGAAGAATAAGAGCACCACATTGAAGCTGCCCAGCAACACCCGTTCCTGGAGGGGAAGGAGTCTCTCCAAGAAATGGCCATATCACAGTCTGCCGATATGGACAGCCCCATCAAGAGGATCCTCCTGGATGATGTATTTTGGGAGAGTGGTAAGCAGCCTGAAACCTATAGCAGTAGCCATTGCACGGATTGAGGGAGACAATGCCATCCTGTCTGATGTTCAGACTCTGCTGGCAGATGTAAGAGAAGAAATCCATACTGCCCAAGTATGCTGGCAAGAGCATCCTGTCTGGTGCAGAGATCAACAAGGCCTATGGTGTCATCACTTCCGGGAACACACACACCAAAGCACGCAACAGGCTGACCAATACAGGGGTTGAAAAATTGGTGGCCATCTGGGCAAATTTTAGGCTTTTTGAGCCTGACAACAAGCCATCCTCAACAAGGTTGGAAAGTGACAGTGAAGATGTGGTGGACATTGAGGTCCAGGGAGAAGACATGGAAGCCTGAGAGGAAGACAACCAAAGCTTTAGTTTCTAGACAATCATTTTACAGATGTATTTTGAAAACGTTTTTGGGAGATGCGATGGATCATTTGGGGATCATTCAATATTCCCTTTATTTTGTTGTTCAGTGAAATCATCCCAAGTGACGAGTCAACTGAATAAAGTTCAATTCATAACTAAATTGCTTTTTTATTTATATTGGAAGGATTTCATAATTTGCAATTATGTCTACTTATGATAAGGTAAAAAGGTTTATGTTTCTATATCCAATGCAAAAAGCATCTACATTTAAATGGTATTAATATTAATTTGCATATACAGTGGGGAGAACAAGTATTTGATAACCTGCAAAATTGTCAGTGTTTCCTACTTACAAAGCATGTAGAGGTCTGTAATTTTTATCATAGGTACACTTCAACTGTGAGAGACTGAATCTAAAACAAAAATCCAGAAAATCACATTGTATGATTTTTAAGTAATTAATTTGCATTTTATTGCATGACATAAGTATTTGATCACCTACCAACCAGTAAGAATTCCGGCTCTCACAGACCTGTTAGTTTTTCTTTAAGAAGCACTCCTGTTCTCCACTCATTACCTGTATTAACTGCACCTGTTTGAACTCGTTACCTGTATAAAAGACACCTGTCCAAACACTCAATCAAACAGACTCCAACCTCTCCACAATGGCCAAGACCAGAGAGCTGTGTAAGGACATCAGGGATAAAATTGTAGACCTGCACAAGGCTGGGATGGACTACAGGACAATAGGCAAGCAGCTTGGTGAGAAGGCAACAACTGTTGGCTCAATCATTAGAAAATGGAAGAAGTTCAAGATGACGGTCAATCACCCTCAGTCTGGGGCTCCATGCAAGATCTCACCTCGTGGGGCATCAACGATCATGAGGAAGGTGAGGGATCAGCCCAGAACTACACGGCAGGACCTGGTCAATGACCTGAAGAGAGCTGGGATCACAGTCTCAAAGAAAACCATTAGTAACACACTACGCCGTCATGGATTAAAATCCTGCAGCGCACGCAAGGTCCCCCTGCTCAAGCCAGCGCATGTCCAGGCCCGTCTGAAGTTTGCCAATGACCATCTGGATGATCCAGAGGAGGAATGGGAGAAGGTCATGTGGTCTGATGAGACAAAAATAGAGCTTTTTGGTCTAAACTCCACTCGCCGTGTTTGGAGGAAGAAGAAGGATGAGTACATCCCCAAGAACACCATCCCAACCGTGAAGCATGGAGGTGGAAACATCATTCTTTGGGGATGCTTTTCTGCAAAGGGGACAGGACGACTGCACCGTATTGAGGGGAGGATGGATGGGGCCATGTATCGCGAGATCTTGGCCAACAACCTCCTTCCCTCAGTAAGAGCATTGAAGATGGGTCGTGGCTGGGTCTTCCAGCATGACAATGACCCGAAACACACAGCCAGGGCAACTAAGGAGTGGCTCCGTAAGAAGCATCTCAAGGTCCTGGAGTGGCCTAGCCAGTCTCCAGACCTGAACCCAATAGAAAATCTTTGGAGGGAGCTGAAAGTCCGTATTGCCTAGCGACAGCCCCGAAACCTGAAGGATCTGGAGAAGGTCTATATGGAGGAGTGGGCCAAAATCCCTGCTGCAGTGTGTGCAAACCTGGTCAAGAACTACAGGAAACGTATGATCTCTGTAATTGCAAACAAAGGTTTCTGTACCAAATATTAAGTTCTGCTTTTCTGATGTATCAAATAGTTATGTCATGCAATAAAATGCAAATTAATTACTTAAATATCATACAATGTGATTTTCTGGATTTTGTTTTAGATTCCGTCTCTCACAGTTGAAGTGTACCTATGATAAAAATTACATAGCTCTACATGCTTTGTAAGTAGGAAAACCAGCAAAATCGGCAGTGTATCAAATACTTGTTCTCCCCACTGTATTTCCGTTAATTCCCATATATTTTCGTTAATTCCCACGGAAAGTTTTCACTTCTGAATATTCCCCAAAATGTGCAACCCTACATGTAAGTCTACACTGATGTGTGAGAAAAGAGCATAGCCCACTGTCATCTTATGTGCACACATTAACAGGATGACTCTCCAAAGATGGGAACTTGGTTTTGGTCTATTTATAATGTTATTTGCTCTCCAAGGGTTGACCAGGCTTCTCAGTAGACAGACATTTTAAAAAAGCGCTAGTAGGTCAGGAGGACTGACTGTGTGGAGTCATATGACCAACCATAGATACCTTCAGAGATGTAGGCAGACACCAGATGCTGCGGACCAATCAGAAAGTCCCGGTGCTACCCCCATTGCCTGGGGTTTGCTGATGCTGCACGGCAGAGCAGGGGCCAGCAGCACTCCATCCGCTGAGCAACTTGTCAATTATTGAGCTGAACAAAGTGCTAATGAGCTGTGTGACCTGGCTGGCTGTGTGTGAAGCTCCAATAGTAGTATTAGTCAGAACTAGCCTCATTTACCAGATGCTGAAGCTTTACTAGAATTAGACCTATGAAGCCAAAGCATCCAGTACTGATAGAATTTAGATAAATGAATAAATTTAGTTAAAGGCTTATGCTCCTATGTGACAGTTATTATTTTGATGAACCAAGCAATCGTATATTGGCATTAGATTTGAGTACAATGACATGGAGCTACAATGGAATCCTATGGAAAAGTTAAACAACGTTTTAGGTTTTTATCCCACTTTCACAAACTCTTTGTCAAAGACCAATGGTCAGATACTGTGGGTCCCACCTGACCCAACAGAATAGCAAAACCGACCTGCAGTACATACTGTAGGCTCCCCAATCCAGTGGACAGTCACCTCTAAGTCCACTGGTCTGGATTTATTCTGCAGCCCCGAGGCTTCATCTGACCAGCCATGTTTAACCTACCCCTGCTCGATCCCCGAGAGTGCTCGATCAACACTACCCCTGGTCTGTCTGACTGCCTGCCTCAGAGCTGCAGGGTGGGGAATGAGAGGAACGAACATGACAGTGTATCTCTTGGCATGCCCCATCAGCTTTTTCACCAATCCATTGTTTCAGTACTCCCAAAAATCAAGGGGTCAATCTCTAGTCTAGACTAGAGGGATGGCTCAAATGCAGTGATCACTCCTCCTGCCAGAGACATTTTGACTAGTTTACACATGGAGCACTACAAGCAAAGATAATTTTGCATTTAGGCTATTTTATGGTCGATAATAATATCATCAGTGATCATTTGGAAAGATCCAATGGTATCTTACCATCCATTTAAATTTTGTATAATCACAGACATATGCTAATAACATCATGTAAAATACCAGACGGAGGCTCTAAGCGCACTAGTTGGGTCTAGGTGACAACGGTTAACTATGTGACAACGGCTAACTAAGCAAATGCCTTGGACAGTGAATGGGAGAGTAACGTTACTGTCTGAAAATATGGGGTTATTCTATGCATGGACCCATATGGCATTTCAGCATTGAATGTGAATTAGGCTTAGTTCACTCCAAGAGAGAAATATTTGCCCTTGTATCATAACAGCAGCAGCAGAGTATTATGACAAAAAAAAAGCACAGAGAAAATGTTAGCTCTATGGTCATACTTACTGCTGACTTTCATACTGCCAAATGCTGAGGGCTGCGGCACTGCTTTGCAGCTCTCTGCGAATGAGGTGGTTCTGGGCCGACCCGACATATTCCAATCCAAGATATCCCTGCTTCGTCTTCAGTCGAATCGTACTTTTTCCCGTTCTATTAGTCTTTGACTGTCCTCTGTAGAATGCGTTGTTTTTATAAATGTTAAAAGAAAATTGGTAGCCAATTCCACGATATAACGTTAGTTCTGGTTCTTCTTATATCGTTCTAACACGAGCTAGCCAGCCAGCTAACTAGCAAACTAATTTCGAACCGGTCAGCTGTGTCTGGGCTCGAGCTGTCGTCCAGCCACATTCAGCAATAATCTGTCATCCCTTTTATTTTGTATGTTCCTTTCACTTACCTAGGCTAACCTTATAAAGGCATTCTATAAAATAACGGCCTGAGCCAGGTGTCTCATAAATTGGGCCTCTCAAAGTTGCCAGTCCATTAAAAAATACAGCAGTAAAGAGGAATAGGCTGCCTACAATGGCATGAACGACAAGTCTGCTTACGTTGAATGATTCTCAAAATAAAACAATATCAGGTCCAATAGCTAATCTTCATATTCTTATATTGACACTAAAAGATCCGACAGCACCAGCCATGGCGGCTCCCAGTCTCAGACCGACCAACATTCAAATCGGACACAAATGAACAAAATTCCCGATTTCAGGCCGAAAGAAACGCACCGACGTTTCTTTGACAACTTCGCCCCCATAAACACAGAAGCAATTGTCGATAGTCCCTGCTGGCTGACGACGACGTGAAAGACTATTCCAAATGTATTTTTTTGTTGAAAATAGTCATGCTACAGCTCCACTAAATGTGAAATTCTCTTTTGATTCCTTCTTTCTCTGTCTGCTAGTTCTCTTTGTCAGACTACGACCAAAACAACGCAAATTACTTAAACCATTGAGTGGGTGAACCTCTTTCACGATTTCCATTAGATAGCCCAGCTACAAAGTCAAAGTGCCTATATTGTAAAGGTTCATGAAAATAAAACATATATTTTTCGTCTTAATTTAAGACCATGGTTAGGCATACGGTTATCAGTGGGGTTAGGATTAAAAACACATGTTAAGAAAAAACATTTTAGAAATGGGCGGGGTGTATGACTTTGTGGCTATGGTAACTAGGGACAAACCTCTACGGCCTCTACGTAAATCTTAACCTACGGGAATATCGAATAGTGCACGCTCAGGCAGACGCGAGGAGGTCACGTCGACCAATCCAAAGCGAATCCATACGAAATTTGTGTAGAGACCTCAAGCCCAATGAGCGCGTTGATGTCTTTAGTCTACTGCCGCTATTGTCAAGAAAAATAAAAGGTACTTCGACATAACCACATAATGGTGCAGTAACGTGTATTAATGGATGCCAAGGAAAGCCAGGCTTAGCAAAATATTTGACAAATAAAACAATTGAAACATTCTCTTTCGTCTCTCTTCTACTAATTTTCCGTCAATTCGCAAGTGTCTTGATTCTCACAGGAGAAAGCATCCAAGCGAGCGAAACAGCGCCACTCTGTTTCAGTATGTGTAGCCTACGGAAAGTATTCAGACCCCTTGACTTTTTCCACATTTTGTTACCTTACAGTTCTACAATTCATTAAATAGTTTTTTTCCCTCATCAATCTACACACAATAACCAATAATGACAAAGCAAAAATATTTTTGGGGACATTTTTGCTAATTTATTAGAAATATAAGGTGAAATATCACATTTACATAAGTATTCAGACCTTTTACTCAGTACTTTGTTGAAGCTTCTTTGGCAGCGATCACAGCATTGAGTCTTGGGTATGACGCTACATGCTTCTCAGCAGATCCTCTCATGCTCTGTCAGGTTGGATGGAGAGATGTTTGATCTGGTTCAAGTCCAGGCTCTGGCTGGGCCACTCAAGGACATTCAGAGACATGTCCCGAAGCCACTCCTGCATTGTCTTGGCTGTGTGCTTAGGGTCGCTGTCCTGTTGGAAGGTGAACCTTCGCCCCAGTGTGAGGTCCTGAGCACTCTGGAGCAGGTTTTCATCAAGGATCTGGCTGTACTTTGCTCCGTTCATCTTTGCCTCAATCCTGACTAGTCTCCCATTCCCTGCCGCTGAAAAACATCCTCACAGCATGATGCTGCCACCACCATGCTTCACCGTGGGGATGGTGCCAGGTTTCCTCCAGACGTGACGCTTGGAATTCAGGCCAAAGAGTTCAATCTTGGTTTCATCAGACCAGAGAATCTTGTTTCTCATGGTCTGAGAGTCTTTAGGTGCTTTTTGGCTAACTCCAAAAGGCATGTCATGTGTCTTTTACTGAGGAGTGGCTTCCATCTAGCCACTCTACCATAAAGGCCTGATTGGTGGAGTGCTGCAGAGATGGTTGTCCTTCTGGAAGGTTCTCCCATCTCTACAGAGGAACTCTAGAGCTCTGTCAGAGTGACCATCGAGTTCTTGGTCACCTCCCTGATCAAGGCCCTTCTCCCTGATTCCTCAGTTTGGCTGGGCGGCCAGCTCTAGGAAGAGTCTTGATAGTTCCAAACTTCTTCCATTTAAGAATGATGGAGTCCACTGTGTTCTTGGGGACCTTCAATGCTGCAGACATTTTTTGGTACCCTTCCCCAGATCTGTGCCTCGACACAATCCTTTCTCGGAGCTCTAAGGACAATTCCTTCGACCTTATGGCTTGGTTTTTGCTCTGACATGCACTGTCAACTGTGGGACTTTATTTAGACAGGTGTGTGCCTTTCAAAATCATGTGCAATCAATTGAATTTACCACAGGTAGACTCCAATCAAGTTGTAGAAACATCTCAAGGGATCATGTTTTAAGGAAGACCCAGATGCAGACAGTGTCGAAGTAACAACAGTTTATTACTAGAACAGGGGGCAGGCAAAACGACAGGTCAAGGGCAGGAAGAGGTCAGTAATCCAGATCAGAGTCCAAAAGGTACAGAACGGCAGGCAGTCTCAGCGTCAGGGCAGGCAGATGTCAATAATCCAGTGTGGTGGGACAAGGTACAGGACGACAGGCAGGCTTAGGGTCAGGGCAGGCAGAAAACAGGAACTAGAAACAGACAGAAGCAAAGGGAAAAATGCTGGTAGGCTTGACGAACAAAACAAACTGGCAACAGACAAACAGAGAACACAGATATAAATACACAGGGGATAATGAGGGGAGATGGGAGACACCTGGTGGGGGGTGGAGACAAGCACAAAGACAGGTGAAACAGATCAGGGTGTGACACAAGGATGATCAATGGAAACAGGATGTACCTGAGCTCAATTTCGAGTCTCAAAGCAAAGGGTCTGAATACTTATGTAAATAAGGTATTTCTGTTTTTAGTTTTAATACATTTGAAAACATTTCTAAAAATAATTTTTTACTTTTTCTTTATGGGGTATTGTGTGGAGATTGCTGAGGATCTTTTATTTATTTAGTCAAATTTAGAATAAGGCTGGAACGTAACAAAATGTGGAAAAAGATATGGGGTCTGAATACTTTCCGAAGGCACTGTATCTGATGCTGTCTGGACCAAAAGAGTATGTTGCCGCCATAGCATCTGATTGATTGATGCCAGCAAGCATTTGGCCTCCCTTGATAAAATAATTAGCCAATCAGCGTTGAGCTGAGCTCAACTGTGGTTTGTCCTGGTGCAGCAAAACACCCCCCGAGGGAGGCCAGTTTGGATTTGGCTTTACACCAATAAAATCGGCCATTTTCTAAGCCATAGATGGAGATGAGGAGTTGGACTTGCGTAATTCTCTGCACAGGCCAATGATTATGACGGCGATTCTGATCTAACCATGAATTAATATGTTGTGCCACTGGCCTGAGACGATTGAAGTTCAATATGTAGCCTAGTAGTTTCCGGATAACTAGCTAGCTAACTTAGCTGGTTCATTGTTGCCCATTCGAGAAAGTTAGGCTAGCAAGCATTTTAGCTAGGTAGCCGATGAAAATAAAAACCAAAAGTGTACTGTATGACAGAGCCATAGACCATTTTGCCAACATGAAAGAGGAGGATTGAATTGGCGTTCAACTAGTCTATAAGTAGGGTGTTTTTACTTGCGCGCACACACACAGAAAGAAATCAGTGCCATGGACAGCCACATGATATTTAGCTAAATTGATTGGACCAGTGGAGACCCGTCATTCAGGGCAGAGCCCGACCTATTTATATATAAACAATAAAGTAAAAAACGTGTCATTAATATGTCTCACATATCGCATATGTAAAACAACCCCCTCTTTTTTTTGCTTTCTTGAGTAAGGCAGCTCCAAAATGCAGGTGTTTCAGCCTAGCTCAGTGCTTTCTGTGGTGGTGGGGTAGCCAGCGGAAAATACGGAGCGTCGGGGTTGATAATGTTCTCTAGATGCGCCGTGATTGGCTCAGTGTTCTGTCACTCATGGGGACACTACGTCACAGCAAGACCCTTGGTTGCTGCCATAGACTTACATTAGAAGTGCCCATCCAAGAATACTCAAGGTCATTGGCCACAGATAAAATTACGTCAAATTGTGTTATATCTACCATAGCTTTGATTGGACTGATGTCATGTCAACATCATACTTTCAAAATCTTAGCTATCAAGCTAGCAGTCATTATCATGCATCAAGTCGGCAATCTACTGGCAAATTGTTTTCAATCCTTGTCATATAAAGATAAATTATAGATCAAACATATCAGGGTGCTCATCGGCCATTGGACATAAACATTACAACAAGTTGGAAATCGCAAATGCAACAATTAGTGCTACAGCCCCGGGTTCGATCCCAGGCTGTGTCACAGCCGGCTGTGACCGGGAATGTCACGGTCGTCTATGGGTGAAAGAGTGGACCAAGGCGCAGCGTGAGAAAAATACATCTTCTTTTATTAGACGAAGATGAAACACGAACTAAACACTTACAAACTAAACAAAACAACAAACAACCGTGAAGCTAACAACGTAAGTGCATACACAAGCATCAAACGTACAACATAGACAATTACCCACATTAACTTAATGCCTATGGCTGCCTTAAATATGGCTCCCAATCAGAGACAATGAATGACAGCTGTCTCTGATTGAGAACCCTTCAGGCAACCATAGACTTACCTAGACAACTACACTATACACTGCCCCATACACATACAACACCCCTAGACACTACAAAAACACATACATTCCCCATGTCACACCCTGACCTAACTAAAATAATAAAGAAAACAAAGATAACTAAGGCCAGGGCGTGACAGTACCCCCCCCCCAAAGATGCGGACTCCGGCCGCAAAACCTGACACAGAAAGGGGAGGGTCCGGGGTGGGCCCCATCATGGCGGCGGCTCGGGTGCGGGACGTGGCTGGCTGGCTCTGGCGGATCCTGGCTGGCTGGCTCTGGCGGATCCTGGCTGGCTGGCTCTGGTGGATCCTGGCTGGCTGGCTCTGGCTGGTCATGGATGGATGACGGCTCTGGCTGGTCATGGCTGGATGACGGCTCTGGCTGGTCATGGCTGGATGACGGCTCTGGCTGGTCATGGCTGGATGACGGCTCTGGCTGGTCATGGCTGGATGACGGCTCTGGCTGATCTTGTCTGGCGGAAGGCTCTGGCTGATCCTGTCTGGCGGAAGGCTCTGGCTGATCCTGTCTGGCGGAAGGCTCTGGCTGATCCTGTCTGGCGGAAGGCTCTGGCTGATCCTGTCTGGCGGAAGGCTCTGGCTGATCCTGTCTGGCGGATGGCTCTGGCTGATCCTGTCTGGCGGACGGCTCTAGCGCCTCCTGTCTGGCGGACGGCTCTAGCGGCTCCTGTCTGGCGGACGGCTCTGAAGGCTCGGGACAGACGGGCGGCTTTGAATGCTCGGGACAGACGGGCGGCTTTGAAGGCTCGGGACAGACGGGCGGCATTGAAGGCTCAGTACAGACGGATGGCTCAGATGGCGCTGGGCAGACGGATGGCTCAGATGGCGCTGGGCAGACGGATGGCTCAGACGGCGCTGGGCAGGCAGGCAGCTCAGACGGCGCTGGGCAGACGAGCAGTGCAGGCGGCGTTGGGCAGACGGCCGACTCTGACCTGCTGAGGCGCACAGTAGGCCTGGTGCGTGGTGCCGGAACTGGTGGTACCGGACTGGAGACACGCACCTCAAGGCTAGTGCGGGGAGCAGGAACAGGGCACACTGAATTCTCGAGGCGCACTATAGGCCTGGTGCGTGGTACCGGAACTGGTGGTACCGGGCTGAGGGCACGCACCTCAGGGCGAGTGCGGGGAGAAGGAACAGTGCGTACAGGGCTCTGGAGATGCACTGGAAGCCTGGTGCGTGGTGTAGGCACTGGTGGTACTGGGCTGGAGACACGCACCATAGGGCTAGTGCATGGAGGAGCAACAGGGCTCTGGAGACGCACAGGAGGCTTGGTGCGTGGTGCCGGAACTGGTGGTACCGGGCTGGAGACACGCACCACAGGGCTAGTGCGTGGAGGAGCAACAGGGCTCTGGAGACGCACAGGAAGCCTGGTGCGTGGTGTAGGCACTGGTGGTACTGGGCTGGGGCGGGGAGGTGGCGCCGGAAATACCGGACCGTGCAGGCGTACTGGCTCCCTTGAGCACTGAGCCTGCCCAACCTTACCTGGTTGTATGCTCCCCGTAGCCCGACCAGTGCGGGGAGGTGGAATAACCCGCACTGGGCTATGTAGGCGAACCGGGGACACCATGCGTAAGGCTGGTGCCATGTATACCGGCCCGAGGAGACGCACTGATGGCCAGATGCGTTGGGCCGGCTTCATGACATCCGGCTCAATACTCAATCTAGCCCGGCAGATACGAGGAGTTGGTATGTACCGCACCGGGCTATGCACACGTACAGGAGACACCATGCGCTCTACTGCGTAACACGGTGTCTGCCCGTACTCTCGCTCTCCACGGTAAGATCGGGAAGTTGGCGCAGGTCTCCTACCTGACTTCGCCACACTACCCTTTAGCCCCCCAACCCCCCCCCCCCAAAGACATTTTTGGGCTTGACTCACAGGCTTCCTACCGCGTCGTCGTGCTGCCTCCATTCGCCGGTATCCCTCCGCACATTGCTCCATCGAATCCCAGGCGGGCTCCGGTACTCTCCTTGGGTCGATCGCCCATCTGTTGATCTCCTCCCAGGTATTATAGCCCAGATCCTTCTCCTGCTTCCGTGCTAGCTCCTCAAAATGCCGCCTCTCTGCTTTCGCTGCCTCCAGCTCAGCTTTGGGACGGTTATATTCTCCTGGTACTTCGCGGTCCAGAATTTCCTCCCAATTCCTATAGTCCTGTGTTCGCTGTTGCTGCCTTGATTCACGCTGCTTGGTCCGATTATGGTGGGTAATTCTGTCACGGTCGTCTATGGGTGAAAGAGTGGACCAAGGCGCAGCGTGAGAAAAATACATCTTCTTTTATTAGACGAAGATGAAACACGAACTAAACACTTACAAACTAAACAAAACAACCGTGAAGCTAACAACGTAAGTGCATACACAAGCATCAAACGTACAACATAGACAATTACCCACATTAACTTAATGCCTATGGCTGCCTTAAATATGGCTCCCAATCAGAGACAATGAATGACAGCTGTCTCTGATTGAGAACCCTTCAGGCAACCATAGACTTACCTAGAAAACTACACTATACACTGCCCCATACAACACCCCTAGACACTACAAAAACACATACATTCCCCATGTCACACCCTGACCTAACTAAAATAATAAAGAAAACAAAGATAACTAAGGCCAGGGCGTGACAGGGAAACCCATGAGGCGGCGCACAATTGGCCCAGCATCGTCCGGGTTAGGGGAGGGTTTGGCCGGCCGGGATGTCCTTGTCTCATCGTTCTCTAGAGACTCCTTGTGGCGGGCCGGGCGACTACAAGCTGACTTCGGTCGTCAGTTCGACAGTGTTTCCTCCGACGTAGTGGTGCAGTGGTTAAGAAAGCAGTGTATCAAGAAGCAGTGCGGCTTGGCTCTCGACCTTCACCAAGTCCGTAGGGGGGTTGCAGCGATGAGACAAGATCGTAACTACCAAATGGATAACACAAAAATGGGGGTAACACCATGGACCAGAAAAGTTTCAATTCATTGGCATGTCAATCCAGCATGACTTCTGCCGCGTTATTAACAACTGGAAACTCGGAACTGGGAAATTTCAGACTCGGATAAAACTAGCCCTCGACTGGGAAAATACCAAAAATAATTTTGAACGGTCATCCAAGTCAGGATTTTGGGCCTCTTTCTAGAGCCCACAAGAAGGACCGCCACGCCACCTTCCTGTTCAAATGACCACAGCACAACAAGGGGAGTCCAAAAATTTATTGTATGCTACTGCACAAATTAAGAAATATGCCAGGGAGATATGCATACTGTAGCCAAGAAAGTAATACCAAGTGTATGTTGTGTAGTAAGCTGTTAGTAGCCCATGTGTCTCACCCTAAGAATTTGGTCCCTTTCCTCCCTCATTGCCTTTGCCTGTTTTAGAGAAATGTGATCATCGAATATTGTAAGAGACTTCATTATCTGCTTATATGTGTCACGTTCCTGACCTGTTTTCTGTTTAGTTTTGTGTGTTAGTTGGTCAGGACGTGAGTTTGGGTGGGCATTCTATGTTATCTGTTTCTATGTTGGTTTAGGGTTGCCTGGTATGGCTCTCAATTGGAGGCAGGTGTTTGGCGTTCCTCTAATTGAGAGTCATATTTAGGTAGGCTGTTCACAGTGTTTGTTTGTGGGTGGTTGTCTCCTGTGTCTGTGTCGATGTTTGCACCATACGGGACTGTTTACGGTTTGTTCATTTCATGTAGTCTGTTCCTGTTCATTTCGTTCTTCACGTTGTATGTAAGTTCGTTGTTCAGGTCTGTCTACTTTCGTTTTGTTATTTTGTATCATTTTCAAGTATAGTTCGTTTTCGTGTTTGTTCGTTTTGTTTATTTAATAAATCATTCATGTCATTTCAACGCGCTGCACCTTGGTTCAATCCCTGCTCCTCCTCTTCGGATGAAGAGGAGGAGGACCGCCGTTACAGAACCACCCACCAATCCAGAGCCAAGCAGCGTAATTTGGAGCAACGGGCAAGTATACAGGACTTGTGGAGTTGGGAGCAAATATTTAACGGAGAAGGACCATGGGCTAAAGTAAATCACCGTCCATGGGAACGGCTGGAGGCAGCTCGGAGAGCGGAGGAAAATAGAGAGAGGAACCGGCGTTATGAGGGGACGCGTCTTGCACGGAAGCCCGAAAAGCCCGTGAGTAACTCCCAAAAATTTCTTGGGGGGGGGGCTAAGGGGTAGTGGGCCTAGGGCAGGTAGGAGACCTGCGCCCACTTCCCAGGCTAACCGTGGAGAGCGGGAGTACGGGCAGACACCGTGTTACGTAGTAGAGCGCACGGTGTCTCCTGTACGTGTGCATAGCCCGGTGCGGGTTATTCCACCTCCCCGCACTGGTAGGGCTAGATTGGGCATTGAGCCAGGTGTCATGAGGCCGGCTCAACGCGTCTGGTCTCCAGTGCGTCTCCTCGGGCCGGCATACATGGCACCTGCCTTACGCATGGTTTCCCCGGTTCGCCTACACAGCCCGGTGCGGGTTATTCCACCTCCCCGCACTGGGCGGGCGACCGGGAGCATTCAACCAGGTAAGGTTGGGCAGGCTCAATGCTCAAGAGAGCCAGTACGCCTGCACGGTCCGGTATTTCCGGTGCCACCTCCCTGCCCCAGCCTAGTACCTACAGTGCCTACACTACGCACTAGGCTACCAGGGCATTTCCAGAGCCCTGTTCCTCCTCCACGCACTCTCCCTATAGTGCGTGTATCCAGTTCGGTGCCTCCAGTTCCGGCCCCACGCACTAAGCCACCTGTGCGTCTCCTAAGTCCTGTACACACTGTCACTTCTCCCCGTACTAGTCCTGAGGTGCCACCAGTGCCGGTACCACGCACCAGGTATAGAGTACGCTTTGAGAGTTCAGTGTGCCCTGTCCCTGCTCCCCGCACTAGTATGAAGGTGCGTGTCCTTAGCCCGGTGCCTCCAGTTCCGGCACCACGCACCAGGTCTACAGTGCGCCTTATCCGGCCAGAGCCATCCGTCTCCCGAGCGCCATCTGAGCCATCCGTCTCCCGAGCGCCATCTGAGCCATCCGTCTCCCCAGCGCCATCTGAGCCATCCGTCTCCCCAGCGCCGTCTGAGCCATCCGTCTGCAATGAGCCTGCAAAGCCGCCCGTCTGCCATGAGCCTGCAAAGCCGCCCATCTGCCATGAGCCTACAGAGCCGTCCGCCAGACAGGAGCCGCTAGAGCCGTCCGCCAGACAGGAGCCGCTAGAGCCGCCCGTCAGACAGGATCTGCCAGAGCCGCCAATCAGACAGGATCTGCCAGAGCCGCCAATCAGACAGGATCTGCCAGAGCCGCCAATCAGACAGGATCTGCCAGAGCCGCCAGCCAGACAGGATCTGCCAGAGCCGCCAGCCAGACAGGATCTGCCAGAGCCGTCAGCGAGCCATGAGCAGCCAGAGCCGTCAGAGAGCCATGAGCAGCCAGAGCCGTCAGAGAGCCATGAGCAGCCAGAGCCGTCAGAGAGCCATGAGCAGCCAGAGCCGTCAGAGAGCCATGAGCAGCCAGAGCCGTTAGAGAGCCATGAGCAGCCAGAGCCGTCAGCCTGCCATGAGCGTCCAGAGCCGTCAGCCTGCCATGAGCGTCCAGAGCCGTCAGCCTGCCATGAGCGTCCAGAGCCGTCAGCCTGCCATGAGCGTCCAGAGCCGTCAGCCTGCCATGAGCGTCCAGAGCCGTCAGCCTGCCATGAGCGTCCAGAGCCGTCAGTCAGCCATGAGCTGTCCCTCAGCCAGAAGCGGCTAGTAATCCTGAACTGCCCCTCAGTCCAGAGCTGTCTCTCTGTCCGGAGCTGCCCTTCAGTCCGGAGTTGCCCCTCTATCCTGAGCTACCTCTCTCTCCTGAGCTACCTCTCTCTCCTAAGCTCTCCCTCTGTCCTGAGCTATCCCTATGTCCTGAGCTACCTTGTCCCAGAGCTGTCCTTGATTCTGGTGTTGCCCCTAAATTTAGGTGGGGTTATTTGGAGGGTGGTCATTGTGGGGAGGCTAAGGAAGCGGGGATTGATTATGGTGGGGTGGGAACCACGCCCGGAGCCTAAGCCACCACCGTGGTCAGATGCCCACCCAGACCCTCCCCTGGACTTTTTGGTGATGCGTTCGGAGTACGCATCTTGAGGGGGGGGTTATGTCACGTTCCTGACCTGTTTTCTGTTTAGTTTTGTGTGTTAGTTGGTCAGGACGTGAGTTTGGGTGGGCATTCTATGTTATCTGTTTCTATGTTGGTTTAGGGTTGCCTGGTATGGCTCTCAATTGGAGGCAGGTGTTTGGCGTTCCTCTAATTGAGAGTCATATTTAGGTAGGCTGTTCACAGTGTTTGTTTGTGGGTGGTTGTCTCCTGTGTCTGTGTCGATGTTTGCACCATACGGGACTGTTTACGGTTTGTTCATTTCATGTAGTCTGTTCCTGTTCATTTCGTTCTTCACGTTGTATGTAAGTTCGTTGTTCAGGTCTGTCTACTTTCGTTTTGTTATTTTGTATCATTTTCAAGTATAGTTCGTTTTCGTGTTTGTTCGTTTTGTTTATTTAATAAATCAAGTATGTCATTTCACTACGCTGCGCCTTGGTTCCCTCAATACTCCTCCTCTTCAGATGAAGAGGAGGAGGACCGCCGTTACAATATGCCCCTTTTATTTATCCTACGGTTCTGACTTGGTGTACAGGGAGAATACTGTAAAAACGGCCCATGTTCTGAATTCTGTTGCTGTACATTTCAAAAGTGCTGAACAAATAGTTATATTGACTACGTCCATCCTAGCTTGCTCATTAATGTCTTAATCGAAATGACGGATTGCGTCTTATCCGCTTATCTTTCCTTTATGCCATAGTTTGTACATCTCAATTGTCAGTAGAAACCACATTTGTTTAAGCACGTCAGCCATATCAGCAGCCATATCAAGGCAGTAAATGAGGCTGATTTAACCGTTTCACTGCCAAATAAGGCTCCGCTGATAGCCAGGTGTAAAATGGTGCTGGAATAGCGGAGGCAGTGCTCCTGTTATCTTTGTGCTGAGTTGTAGTGACTCCCCGTGGCTCTAAATCTGTAGATGGTTGTAAAGTCTCAAACATGAACTTGCTTGACCATGCTGCAGGTGATATAGCTGTTTGTTACATGCAATATTTGCTTTGTGGTCCTCATAGGACAAATGTTGCTCTCTGTTTTTTGGATAAAACAAACGTATGTGTGTAGTTGAATATACTCTGCCACTGTGTGACAGTTGTCTTTTTGTTGTCACGTCTTTATTGTATATCACGGTGCCATATGAATGAACGGGTTATAGAGAAAACAATGCAATTATCACAACATAGGTTGTAATATGGCTCTTTTACTGGCTTGGTTTATCTTCCTCAGTGATTATACCCACACACCGCTACTGTAACGGTGCAACCAGGTAGGCTACATGAAGGATGTAGACATGAAGGACGATGCTTCACCAGTGGAATGATGTTGCTGTACTACATCATTATTTAAATACCTTGTAGTCTGAAATATAATCCAGAAGTAAACTGTGTAGTTTATTACCCTGATTTATTCATTCAACCATTCAGTGTCCATTCTGGTGTGAGTAGACCCTGAATAACTTTAGGTAAGCTTAGTATCCTTATGAGTTACAGGCAGGTCGATGGGTTACCTCTTTGCGTCCTCTTCAAGGATGACAGATGCGGGGCACGTTAAAGTTGAATGGAAAATCTTACGGGAGAGAAATGTTCCTATCATTATGATACGGTTTATAATGGCATGGGACACAGGCTAGACCATTTATGGTGGCATTGTGCCAAACACTTAGACAACAGCATAATTTAAACTAAGACAATTATTTGATTTAGATGGGTGATTTTATTTAGTTATCCAATGTGTAATAGGCCCAATTGCATACATTCCCACTGACCAATAAATCAAGTGGATCTAAGATTCAAGTGCTGTATACTCATAACCCACAGCAGCAGTAGGCTATATTTATGTCTGTCTCTAAGCCTTTTGAATGGTTCCTGGCGATGATAATTCAGCACAAAAAGTCTGCATCCATAATGGAAGCGGTCAGGGCGAAGTAATGGATGTAGCTGTCGCCCTCATATCAACACAGTGCCTCCAGCTACAGTCAACACATCTCTCATTAAACCCCCCCTGCCAAAAAAACAAAAAAAAAGAAAGTTCCTAACGACACACTCCTCTCTCACCCACCTTTAGCTAAATGTGTTGAAAAGCTAATGGCTAATTGCTAAGCTCTGGTCACAATGACATGTTGTCATTTTAGAAACCTTTTTGAAATAAAAGTCAAAGTATTCCATCGAGCAAAACACTTGAGGGAATGAATATGTTTGTTTTTTTATGTTCAGGACATGACTAATGGAATTCCTGCAATATCACATGTATATTTTGTAATGTCACGTTTATATTTGATTGTTTTATGGCGGTTTACTGGTTTATACATTACACAAAGTAAGCATACACTGACATTTTGCTAGAACTCTTTTTCATTCCTTACACCCACTGTGGTTACACACCCCTTCTCCACTGTTCCCACCACTAGTTCAAGTGTTGGAAAACTGTCAATCTTCTCCTGGATACAAATGGATAGATATATGGAAACTGACACCTTAATCCAACAAAGAAACATAGTCAGGAGTATGGCAGAAAATCTAAAACAATATTGATGGCTCTGCAATGTTCTATAATGATTTCGTTTTGGGGTAAGTTACAGTTGAAGTTGGAAGTTTACATACACCTTAGCCAAATACAACTCAGTTTTCCACAATTCCTGACATTTCATCCTAGTAAACGTTCCCTGTTTTAGGTCAGTTAGGATCACCACTTTATTTTAAGAATGTGAAATGTCAGAATAATAGTAGAGAAAATGATTTATTTCAGCTTTTATTTCTTTCATCACATTCCCAGTGGGTCAGAAGTTTACATACACTCAAGTAGTATTTGGAACCATTGCCTTTAAATTGTTTAACTTGGGTCAAACGTTTCGGGTAGACTTCCACAAGCTTCCCACAATCAGTTGGGTGAATTTTGGCCCATTCCTCCTGGCAGAGCTGGTGTAACAGTCAGGTTTGTAGGCCTCCTTGCTCGCACACGCTTTTTCAGTTCTGACCACACATTTTCTATAGGCTGAGGTTAGGGCTTTGTGATGGCCACTCCAATACCTTGAATTTGTTGTCCTTAAGCCATTTTGCCACAATTTTGGAAGTATGCTTGGGGTTATTGTCCGTTTGGAAATCCCATTTGCGACCAAGCTTTTACTTCCTGACTGATGTCTTCAGATGTTGCTTTAATATATCCACATAATTTTCCTTCCCTCATGATGCCATCTATTTTGTGAAGTGCACCTGTCCCTCCTGCAGCAAAGCACCCCCACAGCATGATGCTGCCACCCCCGTTCTTCACGGTTGGGATGGTGTTCTTTGGCTTACAAGCCTCCCCCTTTTTCCTCCAAACATAACGATGGTCATTATGGCCAAACGGTTCTATTTTTGGTTCATCAGACCAGAGGACATTTCTTTAAAAAGTACAATCTTTGTACCCATGTGCAGTTGCAAACCATAGTCTGGCTTTTTTATGGCGGTTTTGGAGCAGTGGCTTTATCCTTGCTGAGTGGCCTTTCAGGTTATGTCAATATAGGAATCGTTTTACTGTGGATATAGATACTTTTGTACCTGTTTCCTTCAGCATCTTCACAAGATAATTTGCTGTTGTTCTGGGATTGATTTGCACTTTACGCACCAAAGTACGTTCATCTCTAGAAGACAGAACATGTCTCCTTCCTGAGCAGTATGACGGCTGTGGAGGTCTACAATTTTCTTTCTGAGGTCTTGGCTGATTTCTTTTAAAATCTTTTTAAAATTTCTTATGACGGCTGCGTGGTCCCATGGTGGTTTCTTTTGATTTTCCCATGATGTCAAACAAAGAGGCACTGAATTTGAAAGTAGGCCTTGAAATACATTCACAGGTACACCTCCAATTGACTCAAATTATGTCAATTAGCCTATCAGAAGCTTCTAAAGCCATGACATAATTTTCTGGAATTTTCCAAGCTGTTTAAAGGCACAGTCAACTTAGTGTATGTAAACTTCTGACCGACTGGAATTGTGATACAGTGAATTATAAGTAAAATAAACTGTCTGTAAACAATTGTTGGAAAAATTACTTGTGTCATGCACAAAGTAGATGTCCTTGCCGACTTGCCAAAACTATAGTTTGTTAACAAGAAATTTGTGGAGTGGTTGAAAAACGAGTTTTAATGACTCCAACCTAAGTGTATGTAAACTTCAACTGTATGTTAGTGTTCAACGGGACAGTGCATTTTGAGACAGAAGATTAATTGATGCTCCAAGACACACTATTTCAATAAAGTGTTCAATAAGTGGTAGATTTGCTTTATTTTAGTTGCTGGCTTGCCGAGAGACTATTGTGTGGCCAGGTGTTGCAGATGCAGATGAGTTTGAGTGAGGAGGCTCCTCTGCACAGTAACTAGGTGCTTGGCACCGTGTGTGTAGGCAATTGAGTGGGATTCCTGCTGAGTCATATTATGAAGCCAGGGCAGCAACGAGTCCCAACTGGGAGTACTGCAAAATCCACAGAGGGAAACTCCGCCAAGAGTTTTATAGCCTAAGAAAATCATGGGTGTGAACCTGCTTTTAAGTGGTGCTGATTAGGCCTACTCTATATCTGCACTTGGGAGGACTGCTTTGAAACCAAACAAGTCATTATACTCATTGCTGCAGTAAAGTCAGGCCTGCTCGGTCTACTCATTATAGTGTTGAAGTGTTTTTAGTCCATTTACAGAGCTCCTGAAGCGTCGCCCACTGGGCGCAGACGTCAATTCAACGTCTATTCAACATCATTTCATTGAAATGACGCGGCAACAACGTTGATTCAACCAGTGTGTGCCCAGTGGGAGGTGTTGTGTAGTGAAACAACTAGGCTTTACATAGACAGGCCTTGGCATTCATGCAGTGGCAGGACCTGAGGAATACTTTCCCAGCATGCCATGCAGACTCTTTGTGAGGCTGTTCAATACAGTCAAAGCTGTAGTCGCTACCAGGGGCGGGACATTTTATTATCTTTTTTAATTATTTGTATCCAGTCGGATAAACACTTCAAACAGCCTACCCGACCGCTCGGAGGCGTCTGCCTGGTCCTAATGTGCACCGTTACCTCGTTTTGTATCACAATCCAATTATAAAACTGGGGTGGACAAAAATGCAATTTCAGAATGTGGGGGGCGGGACATGTCCCCAGTGAAAGTTGTGCCCTTGGTTGCTAACAGTCCTTTCTTCTGCAATGTCTGTGTGCTCCTCTCATTCCTCTTCCCCTGTGTCTGTGTGTATCTTGTCAGAGAATATGAATGATGTATTTTGGGAAACGCATAACAAAGCACCTTAATGACAGGGTCTTTTCACAGAGTTACACAGCTCATTTACCATTGGCTCATGCACAAGGACAATAATAAGAACCCTAGTCAACACCGGGTACATTCTTTTTCAGGTGCTATGATCTTTTTTCTCTCTTGATTGATCCACAAAGACTGGAGGACATGTGCTGGAAACATGGCTCTTCTTGACACTGCACGTGGAGATGTAGTTTTTCATTAAACAATACGAGCAACCTCCTCTTCTTACAGCCCACAAGAAGATCAAACCATTGACAGTGAAAGGGTCTGGATCTAACAACACATGTGCTAAGGTTGAGCTGCAAATTTACAGTGTTGGTGTCATGACTCCTTTACACCACAAGAGGGCATTGTTTACTCAGCTTTCCATTCACAGAGGTTCTGAATACAACATAGAAGAGTAAACGTGATAGGCTACTACAGTTCTGGGAATTAAAATGTTACTTAGACAGGACAGCAATATGGTCCAATTCAAGCACCTTTCAATATATCACAAGTTGTAATCCCTACTGCCTCTGATCTGGCGGACTCCCTAAACACATACTGCATTTGTAATTTATGTCTGAGTTTGAGTGTGCTCGTCTGCCCGTAAAGGAAAAAAACTAAATCTTGCTGTCTGGTTTGCTTAATATAAGGAAATTCATATGCAGTATAGCATTTACTTTTTATTTTGAAGTATGGCAATTGAGTACTTTTTTCCACCACAATAAGTACATTTAAAACCATATACTTTTAGACTTTTACTCAAGTAGTATTTTACTGGGTGACTTGTACTTTTACTTGAGTCATTTTTTATTAAGGTACAGTATCTTTACTTTTACTCAATTATGACAATTGAGTACTTTTTCCACCACTGATTGTACACATGAAGTTTAAAATGTCACGTAATAACATGTCCCACCCACTGTAGTCAGCACGTTCCCATATCTGCAGTTCTGCACGTTCGTAGTGCTGTCTTATCTATAGAAACATAGATAATGGAGAGAAGATGACCTCAGATATCTTTATGAGCCATACCATCTTCAACCATCTTCCCACGCAGCTGCCTCCCAGTTGAACACGACTGAAAAAAGTGCCCAGGTAGATGTACCGTACTTCAGCCCAGACACAAATGTGACAGTATTGCTACGGAATGCCTAATTGAAGCAATTCAACTCCATAATGACATAACACTTTCCCGATATCAGAATTCTACAGTTACAGGAATTGATTAACATTAATGGCGAGAGCCTTCCATGGATAGTTTAACAAAAGAAGCAAGGTGTTATTTTCTTTCTTTTTTTTATCTCATAATAATTATCCAGACCATGTACAGAATTATATCCAAATCACAATAGAAATCCTATACAATTGTCTTTGGACTTCCCTTTGCCACCTGAGTCTTCTATCCTCACCCCTTTAAATTAGAATACACGGGGAATTATTTCACTCACCTATATCTCAATATAGACGTGTCATCATACAACTGGCACTCCCACTTCAGTTCTGTAGGGTTAAAGAGTGCAAGCCAGGCACAGAGAAATGCGGGAGATTTGCAAGCGCATTCAGAGCAATCTATTTATCTGCAGGATTACTTTACCATCTAATTAAGAGCCGTTTAAGAACACATAAAAGGGATGGCCATGGTACAAGATTAGGAATGCTTCATTTTTTGTTGCCATCTTACATGTTTCATCAACAATATGGAAGACAAAATAACTTTTGTACAGTTGAAGTCGGAAGTTTACATACATCTTAGCCAGAGACATTTAAACTCAGCTTCACAATTTCTGACATTTAATCCTAGTAAAAAGTTCCTGTCTTAGGTCAGTTAGGATCACCACTTTATTTTAGAATGTGAAATGTCAGAATAATAGTAGAGAGAATGATTTATTTCAGCTTTTATTCTACATAAACTCAATTAGTATTTGGAACCATTGCCTTTAAATTGTTTAACTTGGGTCAAACGTTTCGGGTAGCCTTCCACAAGCTTCCCACAATCAGTTGGGTGAATTTTGGCCCATTCCTCCTGACAGAGATGGTGTAACTGAGTCAGGTTTGTAGGCCTCCTTGCTCGCATACGCTTTTTCAGTTCTGCCCACAAATTTTCTATAGGATTGAGGTCAGGGCTTCGTGATGGCCATTCCAATACCTTGACTTTGTTGTCCTTAAGCCATTTTACCACAACTTTGGAAGTATGCTTGGGGTCATTGTCCATTTGGAAGACCCATTTGCGACCAAGCTTTAACTTCCTGACTGATGTCTTGAGATGTTGCTTCAATATATCCACATTATTTCCTTGCCACATGATGCCATCTATTTTGTGAAGTGCACCAGTCCCTCCTGCAGCAAAGCACTCCCACAACATGATGCTGCCACCCCTGTGCTTCACGGTTGGGATGGTGTTCTTCGGCTTGCAAGCATCCCTTTTTCCTCCAAATATAACAATGGTCATTATGGCCAAACAGTTGTATTTTTGTTTCATCAGACCAGAGGACCTTTCTCAAAAGTACGATCTTTGTCTCCATGTGCAGTTGCAAACTGTAGTCTGGCTTTTTTATGGCGGTTTTGGAGCAGTGGCTTCTTCCTTGCTGAGTAGCCTTTCAGGTTATGTCGATATAGGACTCATTTTACTGTGGATATAGATATTTTTGTACCTGTTTCCTTCAGCATCTTCACAAGGTCCTTTGCTGTTGTTCTGGGATTGATTTGCACTTTTCGCACCAAAGTACGTTCATCTCTTGTAGACAGAACGCGTCTCCTTCCTGAGCAGTATGACGGCTGTGTGGTCCCATGGTGTTTATACTTGCGTACTATTGTTTGTACAGATGAACGTGGTACCTTCAGGCATTTGGAAATTGCTCCCAAGGATGAACCAGACTTGTGGAGGTCTACAATTTTTTTCTGCAGTCTTGGCTGATTTCGTTTGATTTTCCCATGTTATCAAGCAAAGAGGCACTGCGTTTAATGGTAGGCCTTGAAATACATCCACAGGTACACCTCCAATTGACTCAAATTATGTCAATTAGCCTATCAGAAGCTTCTAAAGCCATGACATCATTTTCTGGAATTTCCCAAGCTGTTTAAAGGCACAATCAACTTAGTGTATGTAAACTTCTGACCCACTGGAATTGTGATACAGTGAATTATATGTAACGAACGTCGTAAGGAGAAGGGGACCAAGGTGCAGTGTCGTACTTATCCATAATACTTTTAATAAAGAATGAACACGCAAACAAAAACAACAAAACGACCAACGAACAGTTCTGAAAGGTGCAACAAACACTAAACAGAAAATAACCACCCACAAACACAGGTGGGAACAGGCTACCTACGTATGGTTCTCAATCAGAGACAACGATAGACAGCTGCCTCTGATTGGGAACCATACCAGGCCAAACACATAGAAATACAAAAACAAGGACAACATAGAACATCAGACATAGAATGCCCACCCAAACTCACGCCCTGACCAACCAAAATAGAGACATAAAAAGGATCTCTACGGTCAGGGCGTGACATTATAAGTCAAATAATCTGTCTGTAAACAATTGTTGGAAATATTACTTGCGTCATGCACAAAGTAGATGTCCAAACTGTCTTGCCTGTGATTGCTTTATGCCTCTCTCTAATGTCAATATGCCTTGTCTACTGCTGTTTCGGATTGTTTTTATTGTTTTATTTCACTGTAGAGCCCCCAGTCCTGCTCAACATGCCTTAGCTTTTTTGTACCACCCCCCACGCATGCGTTAACCTCACTTGGCTTAACTGGTGCCCCCAGAGACGCAACCTCTCTCAACGTCACTCAATGCCTAGCTTTACCTCCACTGTACTCACATCCTACCATACCCTTGTCTGCACACAACGCACTAGACGACCAGTTCTTATAGCCTTTAGCCGTACCCTTATCCTACTCCTCCTTTGTTCCTCTGGTGATGTAAAGGTTAACCCAGGCCCTGTAGCCCCAGTACTACACCTATTCCCCAGGCGCTCTCATTTGTTGACTTCTATAACCGTAAAAGGCTTGGTTTCATGCATGTTAACATCAGAAGCTTCCTCCCTAAGTTTGTTTTATTTACTGCTTTAGCACACTCCCCCAACCCTGATGTCCTAGCCATGTCTGAATCCTGGCTTAGGAAAGCCACCAAAAATTCGGAAATTTCCATCCCCCAACATTTTCCGTCAAGATAGCACTGCCAAAGGGGGCGGAGATGCAAACTACTGCAGAGATAGCCTGCAGAGTTCTGTCATACTATCCAGGTCTGTGCCCAAACTGTTTGAGCTTCTACTTTTAAAAATCCACCTTTCCAGAAACAAGTATCTCACTGTTGCCGCTTGTTATAGACCCCCCTCAGCCCCCATCTGTGCCCTGGACACCATATGTGAACCGATTGCCCCCATCTATCTTCAGACTTCGTTCTGTTAGGTGACCTAAACTGGGATATGCTTAACACCCCGGCCGTCCAACAATCTAAGATAGATGCCCTCAATCTCACACAAATTATCAAGGAACCTACCAGGTACAACCCTAAATCCGTAAACATGGGCACAATCATAGATATCATCCTGACCAACTTGCCCTCCAAATACACCTCTGCTGTCTTCAACCAGGATCTCAGCGATCACTGCCTCATTGCCTGCTTCCGTAATGGGTCCGCGGTCAAACGACCACCCCTCATCCCTGTCAAACGCTCCATAAAATACTTCAGCGAGCAGGCCTTTCTAATCGAGCTGGCCCAGGTATCCTGGAAGGATATTGGCCTCATCCCGTCAGTGGAGGATGCCTGGTTGTTCTTTAAAAGTGCTTTCCTTACCTCATCTTAAATAAGCATGCCCCATTCAAAAAAAATTGAACTAAGAGCGGATATAGCCCCTGGTTCACTCCTAACTTGACTGCCCTTGACCAGCACAAAAACATCCTGTGGCGTACTGCATTAGCATCAAATAGCCCCCGCGATATGCAGCTTTTCAGGGAAGTCAGGAACCAATATACACAGTCAGTTAGGAAGTAAAGGCTAGCTTATTCAAAAAGAAATGTGCATCCTGTAGCACTAATTCCTGTAAAGTCAATGGAGAATAAGAGCACCTCCTCCCAGCTGCCCACTGCAATGAGGCTAGGAAACACTGTCACCACCGATAAATTTATGATAATCGAGAATTTCAATAAGCATTGTTCTACGGCTGGCCATGCTATCCACCTAGCTACCCCTACCCCGGGCAACAGCTCTGCACCCCCCGCAGCAACTTGCCCAAGCCCCCCCCCCCCCCCCCCCCCACCCGCTTCTCCTTCACCCAAATCCAGATAGCTGATGTTCTGAAAGAGCTGCAAAATCTGGATGCCTACAAATCAGCTGGGCTAGACAATCTGGACCCTATCTTTCTAAAATGATCTGCCACAATTGTTGCAACCTCTATTACTAGCCTGTTCCACCTCTCTTTCGTATCATCTGAGATCCCTAAAGATTGGAAAGCTGCCGCGGGTGTCCCCCTCTTCAAAGGGGGAGACACTCTAGACCCAAACTGTTACAGACCTATATCCATCCTGCCCTACCTTTTTAAAGTCTTCGAAAGCCAAGTTAACAAACAGATCACCGACCATTTCGAATCCCACAGGAACCTTCTCCGCTATGCAATCTGGTTTCCGAGCTGGTCATGGCTGCACCTCAGCCATTACATTTACATTTAAGTCATTTAGCAGACGCTCTTATCCAGAGCGACTTACAAATTGGTGCATTCACCTTATGATATCCAGTGGAACAACCACTTTACAATAGTGCATCTAACTCTTTTAAGGGGGGGAGGGTTAGAAGGATTACTTTATCCTATCCTAGGTATTCCTTAAAGAGGTGGGGTTTCAGGTGTCTCCGGAAGGTGGTGATTGACTCCGCTGACCTGGCGTCGTGAGGGAGTTTGTTCCACCATTGGGGTGCCAGAGCAGCGAACAGTTTTGACTGGGCTGAGCGGGAACTGTACTTCCTCAGAGGTAGGGAGGCGAGCAGGCCAGAGGTGGATGAACGCAGTGCCCTTGTTTGGGTGTAGGGCCTGATCAGAGCCTGAAGGTACGGAGGTGCCGTTCCCCTCACAGCTCCGTAGGCAAGCACCATGGTCTTGTAGCGGATGCGAGCTTCAACTGGAAGCCAGTGGAGAGAGCGGAGGAGCGGGGTGACGTGAGAGAACTTGGGAAAGTTGAACACCAGACGGGCTGCGGCGTTCTGGATGAGTTGTAGGGGTTTAATGGCACAGGCAGGGAGCCCAGCCAACAGCGAGTTGCAGTAATCCAGACGGGAGATGACAAGTGCCTGGATTAGGACCTGCGCCGCTTCCTGCGTGAGGCAGGGTCGTACTCTGCGAATGTTGTAGAGCATGAACCTACAGGAACGGGTCACCGCCTTGATGTTAGTTGAGAACGACAGGGTGTTGTCCAGGATCACGCCAAGGTTCTTAGCACTCTGGGAGGAGGACACAATGGAGTTGTCAACCGTGATGGCGAGATCATGGAACGGGCAGTCCTTCCCCGGGAGGAAGAGCAGCTCCGTCTTGCCGAGGTTCAGCTTGAGGTGGTGATCCGTCATCCACACTGATATGTCTGCCAGACATGCAGAGATGCGATTCACCACCTGGTTATCAGAGGGGGGAAAGGAGAAGATTAATTGTGTGTCGTCTGCATAGCAATGATAGGAGAGACCATGTGAGGATATGACAGAGCCAAGTGACTTGGTGTATAGCGAGAATAGGAGAGGCCCTAGAACAGAGCCCTGGGGGACACCAGTGGTGAGAGCACGTGGTGCGGAGACAGATTCTCGCCACGCCACCTGGTAGGAGCGACCTGTCAGGTAGGACGCAATCCAAGCGTGGGCCGCGCCGGAGATGCCCAGCTCGGAGAGGGTGGAGAGGAGGATCTGATGGTTCACAGTATCAAAGGCAGCCGATAGGTCTAGAAGGATGAGAGCAGAGGAGAGAGAGTTAGCTTTAGCAGTGCGGAGCGCCTCCGTGACACAGAGAAGAGCAGTCTCAGTTGAATGACTAGTCTTGAAACCTGACTGATTTGGATCAAGAAGGTCATTCTGAGAGAGATAGCAGGAGAGCTGGCCAAGGACGGCACGTTCAAGAGTTTTGGAGAGAAAAGAAAGAAGGGATACTGGTCTGTAGTTGTTGACATCGGAGGGATCGAGTGTAGGTTTTTTCAGAAGGGGTGCAACTCTCGCTCTCTTGAAGACGGAAGGGACGTAGCCAGCGGTCAAGGATGAGTTGATGAGCGAGGTGAGGTAAGGGAGAAGGTCTCCGGAAATGGTCTGGAGAAGAGAGGAGGGGATAGGGTCAAGCGGGCAGGTTGTTGGGCGGCCGGCCGTCACAAGACGCGAGATTTCATCTGGAGAGAGAGGGGAGAAAGAGGTCAAAGCACAGGGTAGGGCAGTGTGAGCAGAACCAGCGGTGTCGTTTGACTTAGCAAACGAGGATCGGATGTCGTCGACCTTCTTTTCAAAATGGTTGACGAAGTCATCAGCAGAGAGGGAGGAGGGGGGAGGAGGGGGAGGAGGATTCAGGAGGGAGGAGAAGGTGGCAAAGAGCTTCCTAGGGTTAGAGGCAGATGCTTGGAATTTAGAGTGGTAGAAATTGGCTTTAGCAGCAGAGACAGAAGAGGAGAATGTAGAGAGGAGGGAGTGAAAGGATGCCAGGTCCGCAGGGAGGCGAGTTTTCCTCCATTTCCGCTCGGCTGCCCGGAGCCCTGTTCTGTGAGCTCGCAATGAGTCGTCGAGCCACGGAGCAGGAGGGGAGGACCGAGCCGGCCTGGAGGATAGGGGACATAGAGAGTCAAAGGATGCAGAAAGGGAGGAGAGGAGGGTTGAGGAGGCAGAATCAGGAGATAGGTTGGAGAAGGTTTGAGCAGAGGGAAGAGATGATAGGATGGAAGAGGAGAGAGTAGCGGGGGAGAGAGAGCGAAGGTTGGGACGGCGTGATACCATCCGAGTAGGGGCAGTGTGGGAAGTGTTGGATGAGAGCGAGAGGGAAAAGGATACAAGGTAGTGGTCGGAGACTTGGAGGGGAGTTGCAATGAGATTAGTGGAAGAACAGCATCTAGTAAAGATGAGGTCAAGCGTATTGCCTGCCTTGTGAGTAGGGGGGGAAGGTGAGAGGGTGAGGTCAAAAGAGGAGAGGAGTGGAAAGAAGGAGGCAGAGAGGAATGAGTCAAAGGTAGACGTGGGGAGGTTAAAGTCACCCAGAACTGTGAGAGGTGAGCCATCCTCAGGAAAGGAACTTATCAGGGCGTCAAGCTCATTGATGAACTCTCCAAGGGAACCTGGGGGGCGATAAATGATAAGGATGTTAAGCTTGAAAGGGCTGGTAACTGTGACAGCATGGAATTCAAAGGAGGCGATAGACAGATGGGTCAGGGGAGAAAGAGAGAATGTCCACTTGGGAGAGATGAGGATCCCAGTGCCACCACCCCGCTGACCAGAAGCTCTCGGGGTGTGCGAGAACACGTGGGCAGACGAGGAGAGAGCAGTAGGAGTAGCAGTGTTATCAGTGGTAATCCATGTTTCCGTCAGTGCCAAGAAGTCGAGGGACTGGAGGGAAGCATAGGCTGAGATGAACTCTGCCTTGTTGGCCGCAGATCGGCAGTTCCAGAGGCTGCCTGAGACCTGGAACTCCACGTGGGTCGTGCGCGCTGGGACCACCAGGTTAGAGTAGCAGCGGCCACGCGGTGTGAAGCGTTTGTATGGTCTGTGCAGAGAGGAGAGAACAGGGATAGCCATGTTCAAGGTCCTAAACGATATCATAACCGCCATCGATAAAAGACAGTACTGTGCAGCCGTCTTCATCGACCTGGCCAAGGCTTTCGACTCTGTCAATCACTGCATTCTTATCGGCAGACTCAATAGCCTTGGTTTCTCAAATGACTGCCTTGCCTGGTTCACCAACTACTTCTCAGATAGAGCTCAGTGTCACGTTCCTGACCTGTTTTCTGTTGTTTTTGTATGTGTTTAGTTGGTCAGGGCGTGAGTTGGGGTGGGCAGTCTGTGTTGCTTGTTCTATGTTTAGTGTCATTGTTAATTTACCTTGTATGGTTCTCAATCAGAGGCAGGTGTTTGACGTTTCCTCTGATTGAGAACCATATATAGGTAGGTTGTTTCACATTGTTTGTTGTGGGTGGTTGTCTTCCGTGTCTGTATGTCTACCACACGGGACTGTTTCGTTTGTCGTTCCTCATCCGAGGAGGAGGAATTAGACAGTCGTTACACTCAGTGTGTCAAATCGGAGGGCCTGTTGTCCGGACCTTTGGCAGTCTCTATGGGGGTGCCACAGGGTTCAATTCTCGGGCCAACTCTTTTCTCTGTATATATCAATGATGTCGCTCTTGCTGCTGCTGATTCTCTGATCCACCTCTACGCAGACGACACCATTCTGTATACATCTGGCAATTCTTTGGACACTGTGTTAACAAACCTCCAAACGAGCTTCAATGCCATACAACTCTCCTTCCGTGGCCTCCAACTGCTCTTAAATGCTAGTAAAACTAAATGCATGCTCTTCAACCGATCGCTGCCCGCACCCGCCCGCCCGACTAGCATCACTAGTCTGGACGGTTCTGACTTAGAATATGTGGACAACTACAAGTAAACTCTCGTTCCAGACTCACATTAAGCATCTCCAATCCAAAATTAAATCTAGAATCGGCTTCCTATTTTGCAAACAAAGCCTCCTTTACTCATGCTGCCAAACATACCCTCGTCAAACTGACTATCCTACCGATCCTTGACTTCGGCGATGTCATTTACAAAATAGCCTCCAACATTCTACTCAGCAAATTGGATGTAGTCTATCACAGTGCCATCAGTTTTGTCACTCAAGCTCCATATACTACCCACCAATGCGACCTGTATGCTCTCGTTGGCTGGCCCTCGCTACATATCCGTCGCCAAACCCACTGGCTCCAGGTCATCTATAAGTCTTTGCTAGGTACAGCCCCAACTTATCTCAGCTCACTGGTCACCATAGCAACACCCACCCATAGCACGGGCTCCAGCAGGTATATTTATCTGGTCATCCCCAAAGCCAACACCTTCTTTGGCCGCCTTTCCTTCCAGTTCTCTGCTGCCAATGACTGGAGCGAATTGTAAAAGTCACTGAAGCTAGAAACTTATATCTCCCTCACTAACTATAAACATCAGCTGTCAGAGCAGCTTACCAATAATTGCACCTTTTCACAGCCCATCTGTAAATAGCCCACCCAACTACCTCATCCCCGTATAGTTATTTTTTTGCTCTTTTGCACCCCAGTATCTCTACTTGCACATCATCATCTGCACATCTATCACTCCAGTGTTCATGCTAAATTGTAATTATTTTGCCACTATGGACTATTTATTGCCTCTCTACATTTGCACACACTGTATATAGATTTTTCTATTTTGTTATTGACTGTACGTTTGTTTATCCCATGTGTAACTCTGTGTTGTTGTTTTTGTCACACTGCTTTGCTTTATCTTGGCCTGGTCGCAGTTGTAAATGAGAACTTGTTCTCAACTGGCCTACCTGGTTACATAAAGGTGAAATAAAAAAATAAAAAAAATAAAAATGTGAAAAGTAAGTACACTCTTTGGAAAGTGGTCATTTTTTAATTGTATTTTTTACGTATTTGGACACATGGATATTTCAGCTAAATTGCAACCAAATTCATCGATGAAGGTAACCCAATTTAACAAATACCACACAAAAACATTTACTTCGAAATTGTTATGCAATTAAAATAAACAAAAATATAATTTCCTTCTGCAGAAATAATTTGTACCCCCACTGCCTTTACCATCACCTAAAATGGCTAAAATTAGGATCAGGTGCACCCAAACTGGTGACAATTATTAAGAAATCATTAGAGAGTACCTTGGGAGGGTCCAGCCTTCCGTAAAGATTAGAAACTTGGTCTGGTTTGGTATTAAACACATGGGTGTGTGGTAACACATCATGCAAAGATCAAAATACCTATCCGAGGCCATCAGAAGAAAAGTTATTGATGCCCGTGAGTCTGGGAGGGGTTACAAATACATTTCCAAGCATTTCGAAGTACATCATTTCACTGTCCGACGGATCATCTACAAATGGAGAAAATTCCAAACCACAGGCAATCTACTTAGGACAGGTCGTCCCACCAAATTCAGCCCAAGAGCTGACCGAAAGATGCTCATAGAAGTCTCTAAGAACCCCAGGGTAACATCAAGGGATCTACCTGCCACTCTTGCCACAATCAATTTTGAAGTGCATGAGTCAACGGTCAGAAAGAGACACAAACACAAACTTGGCCTACATGGGTGGTCAGGAAGGAAGAAGCCTCTGCTCTCAAAAAATAATATCAAGACACGACTGACGTTTGCCAGACAACACCTGGGTAAAGACCAAGACTACTGGGACAATGTGCTCTGGACAGATGAGTCAAAGGTGGAGTTGTTTGGCCGCAATGCCAGACGCCATCTTTGCCGAAAAGAAACACTGCCTTTGAACAGAAGAACCTCATACCAACCGTAAAGCATGGAGGCGGTGGCATTATGGTTTGGGCCTGCTTTGTTGCCTGAGGGCCAACTTTAACGCAGCCCGGACACAGAAATATAATAAAATGGAACAAAAACAATATCGTGCAGTATTACACTTTATCATCATGCTAAATTCTTCACATTGGAATGATTATTGCCACAATTATTGCCCCGGGTAACAGCTAGATGTTCTTTACCATTCGGCCATCAGATTTCCCACCAATGCTCTTTTATAGGACACATCACTGCACTCTATACTCTTCTATAAACTGGTCATCTCTGTATACCCGTCGCAAGACCCACTGGTTGATGCTTATATATAAAACCCTCTTAGGCCTCACTCCCACCTATCTGAGGTATCTACTGCAGCCCTCCTCCTCCACATAAAACACCCGTTCTGCCAGTCACATTCTGTTAAAGGTCCCCAAAGTACACACATCCCTGGGTCGCTCGTCTTTTCAGTTCGCTGCATTTAGCGACTGGAACGAGCTGCAACAAACACTCAAACTGAACAGTTTTATCTCAATCTCTTCATTCAAAGACTCATTCATGGACACTTTTACTGACAGTTGTGGCTGCTTTGCGTGATGTATTGTTGTCTCTACCTTCTTGCCCTTTGTGCTGTTGTCTGTGACCAATAATGTTTGTACCCTGTTTTGTGCTGCTACCATGTTGTGTTGCTACCATGCTGTGTTGCCATGTGTTGCTGCCTTGCTATGTTGTTGTCATAGGCCTCTCTTTATGTAGTGTTGTGTTGTCTCTCCTGTCTTGATGTGTGTTTTGTCCTGTATTTTATTTTATTTATTTTTTAATCCCAGCCCCCGTCCCCACAGGAGGCCTTTTGCCTTTAGCCTTTTGGTAGGCCATCATTGTAAATAAGAATTTGACTTGCTTAGTTAAATAAAGGTTCAATAACAAATTAGTTTTAAAAAACAGCATTATCTTATGTATCCAGTTAACAGAAGAGTACTCATGTCAATTATATACTGTATGTATAAAATAAACAGATATAATATATAGATATTAATTTCAAAATTGATTCAAATAAATGTTTTATTTAAAACAATCAAACCAATGTAAAACATTTAATTCACAGTACAAGCTCTGGATTAGTCTCTTTGAGCAAGAGATAATCACATTAACATACACAACTTTCCCCTTGGTTTGTAACACAAAATGTTGTTTTGTGAGATAAGGGAAGGCATTAATGGGAAGGGAAGGTGTGTAAATGCTGCAGGCGACAGAGACTACTGTATATTAGGACTGCATGTGTGAGCAAACAAAGTGTCAACAGAAGTATGACGATTAAAGGGTAACTGTTAAGAAGAGGTGATTTAAAAAAAAAGCATGGAACACATTCTGCGTTTCTGAATCTATATTGTAAAGAAAATCCATTTTTACATACAATTCATTCATCCCTTCATGTTAACACAGAAACTACAAACTGAGGATCTACATGAAAATACATTTGATGAGTGCTCTACAACAAAATCAGTCCTCCATAAGCTTCAGTTAGATGTTTAAAACACTACACCTTCGAAAAATCTATTATAAACTGTGGTTAATTTACTTTACAATCAATCCATTAGGAATACTACATCTAATGTTGAAAGTGGCACCCTATTGGAAGTGAACAGCTCAGTGTCGGTGTTTATCGTGTATGGCACAGGAGAAGTTGGGTTAGTCAGGTCAGTTGGGAGTCAAGGAAACTGTCCATCATCCAATATGTGTGTCAGTGAACTCGAGGTCCTTTCACTTTCCACTTTCCTCTATCCCAGAAGCACTCTCTGCAGCCTGTTGGCCGACACGCACTTCTCGTCCTCCGACTCAGCGTCGCTCTGCGGGTTGGAGCTGCAGGGAGAGGTGCATTCTGGGGAGCACAGGTAGTGCATGAAGGGTAGCCGATACTTCCCGCAGAAGTCCACAAACTTGATGTGCCTCACACACGAGTCAAAGTACACACCTGAGAGGAAGAAGACAAGTAGCACAACAATATGAGAGCAATACAAATATCTCAAAGTTTGATTTTATTTTCAAACAGGATTTTTGAATATGTTTTATTTGAAATTTTCCTCAAATTATTGAGGAGGACCAGCCTCCTCTTCCTCCCTGGACGAGCCTTCTCTGATCCACTCACAAATACTAGTACATAAGTATGTAACCTAAACCTGTCCCCTCTCCTCCACTTACCAGTACATTTAGGGTTGGGACACTTGCTGGCCAGGTCCAGGTAGTGCACCAGGTTTCCAGGCAGGTAATTGGGGGGGTAGGGTAAGTTGCAGGACTTGATGGTCCGTCCGGCCAGCTCCAACAGGGAGGGAGGGTCGTAAGTCATGTCCTTGATGAAGCGGACCACCAGGGGGTTGCCACGGAGACTGAGCTCCTGCAGGTGCACCAGGCTGAGGATCTCACGTGGTAGGTAGGTGAGTAGGTTGTTATGGAGACTGAGGCAGCGCAGGGAGTAGAGTCTACAAACAGACATATTCAGACATGACAGTGAATCATGGCTTTAGCTCAGCAGGCTAACACAGTCTTATGACACACAGGAGACCCAAGTAAAAAAAATAAAAAATGTCGGTCAAATTAATAAATTATGTAAAGTCAGTGTTTCTCCTATGGGATGGCCCTCACCTGGTGAGTTGGGGGGGTACACTTTGTATCCGGTTGTCACAAAGGACCAAGTATCTGAGACCGCGAAGGCTGGCCAGCTCTGGTGGGATGGAGGTGATGAGGTTCCCACCCAAATAAAGCATCTCCAGACTGCATCAGATCAGAGAAAAATAAAATAATTCTTCACGCTTGGAATGACAGGGAACATTGCTAAATTAACATACAGATGTAGTATCTTAATTTGAACCAGTTTTCTACAGCATAAAAATAATCCCGCAGCAACAGGAAATGTGAATTATTATGTGGATTATATAATGCACAATGTTCAAAGGTCAAGAATAGCCAGACAGTTGTCTAAATCCAGAAGATGTTGAAATTCCAGGGTTCAAAGATTGGACTGAGTGGTCTGTTTGTTTTTGGAGAATCGCTGTGATAAGTTTACACACATACAGTGGGGAGAACAAGTATTTGATACACTGACAATTTTGCAGGTTTTCCTACTTACAAAGCATGTAGAGGTCTGTAATTTTTATCATAGGTACACTTCAACTGTGAGAGAAGGAATCTAAAACAAAAATCCAGAAAATCACATTGTATGATTTTTAATTAATTAATTTGCATTTTATTGCATGACATAAGTATTTGATACATCAGAAAAGCAGAACTGAATATTTGGTACAGAAACCTTAGTTTGCAATTACAGAGATCATACGTTTCCTGTAGTTCTTGACCAGGTTTGCACACACTGCAGCAGGGATTTTGGCCCACTCCTCCATACAGACCTTCTCCAGATCCTTCAGGTTTCGGGGCTGTCGCTGGGCAATACGGACTTTCGGCTCCCTCCAAAGATTTTCTATTGGGTTCAGGTCTGGAGACTGGCTAGGCCACTCCAGGACCTTGAGATGCTTCTTACGGAGCCACTCCTTAGTTGCCCTGGCTGTGTGTTTCGGGTCGTTGTCATGCTGGAAGACCCAGCCACGACCCATCTTCAATGCTCTTACTGAGGGAAGGAGGTTGTTGGTCAAGATCTCGCGATACATGGCCCCATCCATCCTCCCTTCAATACGGTGCAGTCGTCCTGTCCCCTTTGCAGAAAAGCATCCCCAAAGAATGATGTTTCCACCTCCATGCTTCACGGTTGGGATGGTGTTCTTGGGGTTGTACTCATCCTTCTATTCCTCCAAACACGGCGAGTGGAGTTTAGAGCAAAAAGCTCTATTTTTGTCTCATCAGACCACATGACCTTCTCCCATTCCTCCTCTGGATCATCCAGATGGTCATTGGCAAACTTCAGACGGGCCTGGACATGCGCTGGCTTGAGCAGGGGGACCTTGCGTGCGCTGCAGGATTTTAATCCATGACGGCGTAGTGTGTTACTAATGGTTTTCTTTGAGACTGTGGTCCCAGCTCTCTTCAGGTCATTGACCAGGTCCTGCCGTGTAGTTCTGGGCTGATCCCTCACATTCCTCATGATCATTGATGCCCCACGAGGTGAGATCTTGCATGGAGCCCCAGACCGAGGGTGATTGACCGTCATCTTGAACTTCTTCCATTTTCTAATAATTGTGCCAACAGTTGTTGCCTTCTCACCAAGCTGCTTGGCTATTGTCCTGTAGCCCATCCCAGCCTTGTACAGGTCTACAATTTATCCCTGATGTCCTTACACAGCTCTCTGGTCTTGGCCATTGTGGAGAGGTTGGAGTCTGTTTGATTGAGTGTGTGGACAGGTGTCTTTTATACAGGTAACGAGTTCAAACAGGTGCAGTTAATACAGGTAATGAGTGGAGAACAGGAGGGCTTCTTAAAGAAAAACTAACAGGTCTGTGAGAGCCGGAATTCTTACTGGTTGGTAGGTGATCAAATACTTATGTCATGCAATAAAATGCAAATTAATTACTTAAAAATCATACAATGTGATTTTCTGGATTTTTGTTTTAGATTCCGTCTCTCACAGTTGAAGTGTACCTATGATAAAAATGACAGACCTCTACATGCTTTGTAAGTAGGAAAACCTGCAAAATCGGCAGTGTATCAAATACTTGTTCTCCCCACTGTACTAAACTCTTGAACACCTCCAGAACGAACACCTGCCAACTTTCTCTGATAAAGCTGACAACAGCAGAAAAACAGAGGAGATAGAGGGAGAGTTAGTTAAGAATTTAACTCCAGTGTTTGACAATTTATGTCAACGGAAGAGATACAGAATGAAGAGAAGAGATGATTGTAAAACGTCTTCTCCTTTTAGAAAGAGATTGAGAGAGAGAGAGAGAACGAGAGATCCTATGAGAGAAACGTCAAGAGGGGAGGCCTTATGATGCATAGCACAGCCGCTAACTTAGCTACAATACAGTCTGAAACGGCTGTAGGCTTTTGGGGGGTGTCCAATGGACTTTTTCATCTTATCTTTATTCTATAACTTGTTCTCCACTCTGTTCCAAATCCTAAACCCCCATTTTCCTCTCTCACGGTGCCAGTCCCCCACTGTGGCCAGGCAATTTGTCAAATGACCTTGTTTTGTAACATGGCACACAGCCAGCCAGACAGGCTAAGCTACACTGACGAGCTGATTCCAAAGATTTGTGTCAATGCAGCACCAAGATGGACACTATGGGCTCCTGTACCATCATGCAGGACATAATCAGGAACAACATGCTCACGCGGAACCTATCTAGCTGAATACAGCAACAGCATTGATTTTATGCAAACTTATTTGCCCGTTATCTTAACCATCACCATCTAGTTCCTGAATGCACACCTTGAAATTACCGCTGTACTTCTGGAGCCCCAGGCATTTCATTAGGACAGCAACAGAGCTTAATATTCATGGTTATAATGGTTATTATGGGCATGCTATTATCAGGTAAGGCGCAGGTAGCCTAGCGATTCAGAGTGATGGGCTAGTAAGTGGCAGGTTCGAATCCCTGACCTATGTGAACAATCTGTCGATGAGTCCTTGAACAAGGCACTCAACCCTAATGGCTCCTATTTTTAATTTGTATTTAACTAGGCAAACCAGGTAAGAACAAATGTTTATTTCCAATGACGGCCTACACCCGCCAAACCCGGACGACGCTGGGCCAATTGTGCGCCGCCATATGGGACTCCCAATCATCCTATGAGTCGTTCTGGATAAGAGTGTATGCTAAATGACTCAAATATATATGATAAGGGCAACATAATCTTGATGTGGAGATTTCTTTATTCACATTTGAGTGTCCCAACGTTACGTTATTAGAAGTAAAGAGTGTATAAGCTCAGAAGCTTAAAAGCTTAAAGCTCATCTAAATTTCAACAACCTCACTCCGTCATGCGTAGATAGTTGTTTGTTAAAAGTCCCCCTTTATATTAAGTGCCTATAAAACCTATGATTGCATGGTAATTAACGTTAAATGGGGTACTATGGTGTAGGTAGTTAGTTGCATTGTAACAAATACCGTTAGCGGCAATAGAGTTTTAACAATGTAGGCTATAATGTATCAGTAGTCTTACCTGGTAACATTTTCTATCTCTGCGGGGATAGCTTTGAGTCTGTTACCCCCAAGAGACAGATATTTTAATCGCTGGAGTTTTAGAAACTGAATGGGCACCTCTTCAAATATGTTCCCACTGAAGTTCAATGTGTCTATCTGCATGGACCCAAATTCCTTTGGGAACGAAAATTCGTTCAAACGGTTGTTCTTGGCTATGAGTGTTTTGAGGTTTGACAAACGTTGAATGTCCTCACAGAGAACCGTTAATCCATTGTTGCTTATATCCAGAACTTCCAATTTGGAGAATAGACATACCGAAGCGGGAAACACGGTCAGTCGGTTGTTATACAGGTAGAGTTGTTGGGTCACTCTCCTCCGTTCGTCACCGACAGTGTCCAAATTTATGCTCTCCAGATTCAGATGGGACATGTCCAAAATGCAACCCCCCTGATCAACTGTTGCAAACAGCTCCATATTCAATACCAATTGCTATCCAGCTAGTTCAAACATATGAATGAATTAAATGTTATTTTAGAAAGTATAAATTCTTTCAGCACTGGTCACGACCGTAAAAAGCCTCTCTACGCATTCTGCTAATCTGCAAATAAATGTCCATTAAATACAGACCGCAGTCACACCACAGACCGTACACGCACAGCTGTCACATTGGCATCAAATTCACATGTCGTCGGTGTTTCAAGGCTAGTCAAGCTTTAGATTCTCCGCCCCCAGTTGAAATTAACCCGTGCATGCCTGCCTGCTCTGGTGCCACAGAACGTCTCCATGTCCAGAAATCAAGTTTGCGCGTGTGTGGATGCTTTGTAAACAGTTATCTGTTTTCACACTGAAATACATGGTTAATTAACTTTGCAATTGGAAACCCCAGCTCTCGTTTCTATTAGCCGACGAGGAACCATATCTAATATTTTGTAATATGCCCTACTAGTTTTAGTGGTAGACCTTATGTCACAAAGGTCTGGAGACATGTGAAATCATAAAATACATGTGAAATGATATAATGACCATTATAAGCCGTGGTGTATGAGACCGTATACAACGGGTATGACAAAACATTTATTTTTTACTGTTCTTGTCACACCCTGGCCTTAGTATTATTTGTTTTCTTTATTATTTTAGTTAGGTCAGGGTGTGACATGGGGTATGTGTGTGTTTTGGGTGATTATATGGTATAGGGGGTGTTGGTTGTAGTGTATGGGTTTGTGTTGAGTGTATGTGTCTAGGTATGTCTATGGTTGAGTGTAGGTGTTTAGGAAAGTCTATGGTTGCCTGATTTGGTTCTCAATCAGAGACAGCTGGTTATTGTTGTCTCTGATTGGGAGCCATATTTAAGGTAGCCATAGGCTTTAGGTGTTTGTGGGTAATTGTCTATGTCTAAACGTTAGTAGCTTGTGTGTGCGCGCACTTTCGTTTTGTAGCTTCACGGTTGTTTTGTTAGTTTGTAAAGTGTTTTGTTTTTCCTTCTTCAAATAAAAAGAAGATGTCTTATTTTTCACATGCTGCGTTTTGGTCCTCTCTCTTCACAAGACGATCGTGACAGTTCTTATTACTTTGTAACCAGTTTATAATAGCAATAAGGCACCTCGGGGGTTTGTGGTATATGGCCAGTATACCACGGCTAAGGGCTGAATCCAGGCCCTCTGCGTTGCGCCGTGTATAAGAACAGCACATAGCCGTGGTATATTGGCCATATACCACACCCAGTACACACACATTCAATCAAAAGTGTATCAATAAAAATGTGCATAACCATTCCAGTACATCTATTAAATGTATTTATTGACATGTATCAAGCTTGCATACCTGTTTGACAGTACAGTAGTCTTAAAAATCAACAGGGAGTTAATGTTTAATTAAAAGTATCCTGTAACAGCAAACATAGTGAGCTGGTATTATTCTAAAAGTGAGACAATAACACATAGCAAACAAAAGAAACACAGGCTACCAACTTCAATTCGACCATACATTTGGCATGGTTTCATAGTGACAGACATCCCCTGGGTCTCAGTGAAAATGTAAGACACTTACTTTCTAAAAGGTACTGCCCATAATGTACTTCAGGTATCTTGCATTTCAACTTTGGTTTCAGTTATGCCATCAAAAATGTTTTGTAGAAGTTGTTTTGGCAGTTTTTCCCAATCCTTGTGCCGAACAAAGTCGTCCAATCCAAGCACCTATATCCCGAGAGACCGACATGCATCAGCTTCCAAACGAAACATCAACGATCAAATGAATTGCAGTACTGTTGGCAAAGCATGCGCAGATGATGTTTGTCTCAGACGGACCACACACTCGTGTGTTTGAAATTAGTAAGAGTGACCCATAGCACTGAAGTACTATTATCCTGTACATTACAAATCCACAATTACATTTCATCCACTACATCAACATATTTTTCTAGTTCGTTCACATCTGTGGCATCCTTGAAATATTTCCCCCCGAACATTCTAGAATTGATCAACTTTATTGCTGGGTTTGAGAAGGAGACACAAACGTTATCACGAACTCTCCTAGCAATACAGTACTGTCACTACAGTGATTCAAACAAGCACCATCTATGTGTTTCGGTAGCCTGGATCCATACTGAATTCTTCAGTTTCACTTCACAATCCAAATCAGTATCCAGGCTCGTGCTTTGGCATTCGATTCATGTTATGGAGTAATAACTCCACAACCCCATGATAGAAAAGACATTTGTAAATAGATGGGACAACATTACCTCATCAGTATAGACATGCAGCCTACAGATTGAACCCTAGCATCATCACTTTACCTTGAAATAAAGAGGAAACCCTGCACACATCTAATCATAGATTCTAGTCATATTGTTGGTGCAGAGATCAGAAAATAGAGATGGAATACATGTTCTTGTCTAAGACTGAGGACTTTCTTAATTGTCCTTTTCCTAACAGATTGAACCCTGGCACCGTCAGATGTTATGGGTCGTTGGGTTTTACTGTATATATTACAGAGATGATATGAGCAGTAACACTGCCAGGCAAGTGTAATCAGTCTGTTGATGGATTTACAATGGTACTCAGGTACATTTACAACTCAGCCATGTGTTCACCCTTCATGTGATTTACTGGCCCTATAAAATACCCAGGTGTCTGGAAGAGCACCCTGTAAGGTCAAAGCATCTGATTATGCTTTCTCGCTGGATTGCTCATCTCAATCCTCTGTGACGTGGCTGGGTATGTGACGTGGCCACTGTGAAGTCATTTTCTTCTCTCAGTGGTTCGTACAACGTGTGCTTTCTTTATATGTCCAATTCACACACTCTTCTCTTTTCTACAGATGAGCTCGTTTGACTGACAGACAACAAAAACAACACATTAACTCAAATGAATAGAAATATTAACCCACCACTAGGTGACATGGATTCTTACCAAGGCTGCGGAGTGTTACTCAAATAGGATAACAGTACTGTGTTTGTAGGTACAGTACACACACTTCAACTAGTCTCCCCTCTACACAATAATATTATAATAGACATTGGTACAGTTAAAAAAAAAATCATAATAATTAACATTTTAAAATATAAAAACTAAAAACAATAGTGATGCATTTCTTTAGCAACAGTACAAGCGCCAAAGCTTCAGCCAGATAGTGATTGTTGATGGTGGGACTGAAAGAGGGCTCTCTCTCTCTCTCGCTCTCTCTCTTAAATGTCCTTAGTGCTCACTTTCATCTTCTCCACAGTTTCCTAACAGGAGTTAAAGGAACAAGAGTATTGGCTACTGTAGTGCACGTACCCTTATGATACACAGTGCATACAGCATGGGTTCATATCGTTTAAAATGCATTAGCTGCTCTTGATTGAGCTTGCCTGACACAATGGAACCAATGGAATAGTCCCACATGTGCAAACGTCGCCCATCTGGCACCCCAGGCAGGCTCAATCAAATGTGCCTAGTATTAAAAAGAAAGCAAAACCCAGGTCTGATGTACAGTAAAGACGCAGCCAAAAAGTGAGACATACCTAGAAGCATGGGCATGTAAACTTAGCCAAATATAGGCTCTGATTATTACAGTAATTGCCTCATAAAGTTCTAAGTACAGGTGTGTGTGTTGTATAAGTACACAGCCTCATTGACCTATACTGTTACTTAAAGGGGCAATCCACAATTGAAACAATAACACTTCTTAAGTGTTTTGATTAAAAGCTGAGGGATGGGCTGGAGAAATGTACTGTAACCACTCTCAAATTCATAGACAGAGCTATGGATGTAAGGACTGACCATCCATTATATCCGAATTATAGTTTATCCATGTTTTGAGGCTATACAATGTTGTTTACATTTACTTTGATTACAAAGATAGGAGTTAAACAAGCTTACATTTTGGGTTCGGATGGAGTGTGACAGTTGAACTAAGCTCATGAGGCATTTACAAATTATACTCTTTAAGAATCAATGGGTCCATATCATTATTTATACGTCCAGAAATGTATGTAGCAACTGCAGATTGCCCCTTTAACAAGTAGCAGTGAAACGTAATGTGCTATTCATGGTTCCAGACTAACCTGATGTTTGTTGAGCTCAGCCACTCGCCGTGTCCACTCCTCCTCTGTCATCTCCTGGTCAGCACCTTCAGTCTTCTCCACAGCAGACACCTTATCTGTGCCTGCAGGGAGGGAGGGAGGGAGAGAGAAATAGAGAGAGAGAAAAAGAGAGAGAAAAAGAGAGAGAGAGAAAGATAGAGAGGAGGGGGGGACAGAGGAAGCGAGACACAAGCCAATACGGACAGAGAGAGAGAGAAACAAAGAGAGAGATAAAGCGAGGGAAGAGACAGACATAAATAGAGAGAGGGAGAGAGAAAGAACATAACTAATCTAAGCGCACAATCCCCTCACACTATGACCCAGATAAGTAAGGGCCTACTATAAGGGCAGGTGTAAGATAGCTAGTCTCACCTTCACAGGTCACAGCTGTGCAGACCCAGTTCCCACAGGCACAGACACAGCGGTTACACTCCACCTGAGTCTCTGCCCCGTCCTCATAGGTCTCATCCTCCAGGGCACACTCTACAGGAAGCAGATAACAGGAAGTCAATGGACATCACAGGAAATGACATGTTGATCAGTAACAGCACAGAGTTTTCAAACCCAGAGATCAAAGTGGCCAATACTTTCGGGAGCGCCGTGCGAAGCAGTCTCAACGGACCAGACCGGGTTTTGGGAAATCAGTAGGAGAAGTGAAAATTCTTCCTTATTTGTAAATGTTCTTTAAATGTAAGAACCGGCGCTGATGACGAGAAGCAGGTACAGGGAGTTTAACATTTTGTTGGGTTCTGAGAATATGAAATATACGTATTCATGTCACTGAGGCAAAGAGGGTAATGTATAACGTTTACATTTTGTCAGGATATGTTATTGTTAGCCATCAGGGATGCTATGGGAGGAGAAGAAACACAGTCTGGTACCAGTCACCATGAAAGCCGTGAGTTGGGGAGGAGTGATCACTTTGGGGCAGAGGTCAGGTCAGATGAAGTGAGGAAGAACAGATATCACTAAGGTTCTGTCTAGCAACAGAGGTGCATTGGCTGTTCAGATGTGTAGGAGGAGACTCATAGTTAAATATCAGTGCTTGTGTGAATACGTGGTCGCCTGATGCAGCTGTATTGATCCTCTGGGAAGACTAAACTTGGTTAAGCTTTCATAGTGTCCGTAGAGTTTTTACTCTGAAGATTAGAACCTAACAATTTAATGAACGGACATGGAACAGGACAGGAACAGTGTCAGAACGGGGGGAACAAAACGACATGACGACAATATGCTGAAAGCGGGGAACAGAGCTGGTGAACAGACAGATATAGGGAAGGCAATGAGAGCAGGTGATTGAGTCCAGGTGAGTCCAAATGATCGCTGAGACACGTGACGAGGGAAGCAGGTGTGCGTAATGATGGTGGCAGGAGTGCGTACCGCTGGGTAGCCTGAGAGCGGGAGCAGGCGTGACATTCAATCTATAGGCACAACCTATAGACCCGATGACGTGTTTCTGCGCATAACCATAGATAGCTAACGTTGCCATGACATTGCCTACAAGCGTAATCGGGGATCTTTTTTGGAGAAGCAGTTTCTGGACATCTTCATCTATATTTTCTTTGGTAACAGTATTTCATTTATGAACGTGTCTTTTTTTTTAATGTTTTTAAAATGGTCTAATAATCAAATCAAATTTTTTTTAAACGTAGGGATTGAACATGGGACATAGAAAAATACATAACAGGAAGATACTGTATATGGTGTAAGTCTTACTTCTCTCTGGTGGGTTGAAGCCAGGCTTGAAGCAGTTTAGGAACTCATCGAAGCTCAACTTCCAGTCCGTGTTCTCATCTGAGAGCTCGATGAGGGCATCCACACACAGGCTCCTAGACACCAACAGGAGAGGTGGGGTCATGAACAATAGGACCAATAAGACACAGGAGGGAAATACAGTAAAACAGACTACTGTTACTACCATTTCACTGGAGCTAATGTATATACACTGAGTTGACAAAACATTATTGACTTGCACCCTCACCCCCTTTTGCCCTCAGAACAGCCTCAATTCGTCAGGGAATAGACTCTACAAGGTGTCAAATGCATTCCACATGGTTGCTGGCCCATGTTGACTCCAATGCTTCTCACAGTTGTGTCCAGTTGGCTGGATGTCCTTTGGGTGGTGGACCATTCTTGATACACACGGGAAACTGTAGAGCGTTGAAAACCCCAGCAGCGTTGCAGTTCTTGATACAAACCGGTGTGCCTGGCACCTCCTACCATACCCCGTTCAAAAGCTATTTCTGTTTTTTATTTGTAATACATTTGCAAACATTTTTTAAAACCTGTTTTTGCTTTGTCATTATGTGTAGATTGATGAGGATTTTTATTTATTTAATCCATTTTAGAATAAGGTTGTAACGTAACAAAATGTGGAAAAAGGGAAGAGGTCTGACTACTTTCCGAATGCACTGTAAATGTTCCTCAATGTTCCTTAGACTGGGCCTAATGCCAGTCCAGTTGCCCTTTAACTCTGGTCGATCTCACAGATGACCCCAGATAGCCAGCCGACACAAATTGGGAGGAAGATTCCACACATGAATGAGAGTTGATACTGCCCAAATCCCCGTGTCGCTCTCTGCGCCCGCCCCCAGACCCATGATGCATGGGAGAGGGGTATGGTCCCACGGGACAGCCAGTGTGGTGCCACTGAGCCCCAGCCCCAGTGCCACCCACACCCAGCACCACTTCCCATCAAAACAAGCCGCCTCACCATAGCAGAACTGCCAAAACAGCACTTTCAACCCCCCCTCCCAAATCGCCCATCCCCCTGCCCCTGTACACCGTCTCGAGGTCACCATGTAAACAACTGTGATATAACAAATCCACATCCCTCATCCTAGTCTTATCAATTACATTCTTTGATGATTCCATACAGTCACAACTGTAGTAATCTACAGCACACTCACCATGGCTGCAAAGGTGCAGCAGGGTGAATAGACACTAACAACTGAACAGTTCAACATCAGAGTTAGACAACTTTGATAAGGGCAAGAAGTGAACAACTGAATTCCACAGAATTTGAATAGCATATATTGATGTACTTTACAGGTTGCCATTGCTTCTGTATACGGTAGTTTTATATCAATATGGCAATAACCGATTCACTGAAAGAACTCAACCAAATACCTATTAGCAGTGCAAGCAGTAGCTTCATCGTGGCCTTTTCATTTCTTTCAATTGCTCCAACACAATTCAATTAGTGTTAGTCCCAGAAAATGGGTATTTAACTTATTTTGAAGTTAAGTTGCTGATTTGGCGCTGGAAATTAAAACCCTGCTAATTTGCTTAGGGAGCTCATTAAGTGCTGAGCCCCATTTATAATATGATAATGTGTTGGTGGAGATAGCTTCTCTTCTCTTCAAGCAGCAATTGAAATCAAATGGTTGCCAGGTACAGTCGTTAGTCTTTTAAGTAAGCACTCTTATTCAACACAGAAACCTACATTACCGAGATACCAATATGTTGAGAGATAAACAATCATGACGTTGCTACTACTTGAAGTGAATGCATCATTGTGACATGATTATAAGACATTATTGCGCATGACTTACAATGCATCATCAATGCCTTTAGAATGCATTACACCTATCATGATTGACAGCTGGGCGCTACTGACCCTTGGCCAGTGGTCGGGGCTCACCTGAGCAGGCGGTTGTTCTCCTCGTCAGCATAAGAGGTAATGTTGATGGCTGTGTCGTTGTGCTGGAGGAACTTAAGGAACTCAGCGGAATCCAGCTGGGAGTCTCCATTGTCATAGTCCTGTAGGAATATTCATCCATACATTTTTATAATTTTATAGAGTATGAAAAGAAATGGCGGAGACGACCATCAGAGCTCTATGGGCTTTCTGTGAAAAGTGTCAACCACACAGGCACACAGGCGGAGATGATCTTGACTCTTTCGGTGGGGGGGGCAGAGCAGGAGAGCTGTTGCATAACTGCTGTTATGTGTTCAAGTGCTGGGCAGTGGGAAGAACGTTAAACAGTCTGTTCTTGCTGTGGGGCCTTTTCCATGCTGTGTAGCTTGGCCCACAGAACAAACAAGATAACTAACTGACAGAGGGGGAGAACTCTGGGAATTTTCAACTGATTCTGTCTCCGTAGAGCTGCTGCAAGTGAAATGTATCATTCTGCTGCTTACAGAGTCATTAAGTAGTCCATACATGCTAACGGATTGTAATCTTAGCCGTTTTATTAAGATGAGGACAGAGGAGGACTTTCTAGAAGTACAGGACTAGAAATAAATACAACTCCATTCCACTTTAAATAATGTGAGCTGTTCGGTACTTTTCCTTGCAGTTTTCCATTATTTTACAGCAGTAGTTAAACTACGAAAGTATCATTACCTCTCCCCACACACACACACACACACACACACACACACACACACACACACACACACACACACACACACACACACACACACACACACACACACACACACACACACACACACACACACACACACACACACCTACCCACCCAACCACGCACAAGTCCGACCTACCTTGAAGTACTTGAACAGGATGTTGGAGAAGTTGGAGCCCTTGGCGAACCAGCCGCCAGGGACCACCTCATTCTGCAGCCACTGGATGACCCGGCTGCGCAACTCGTTCCTGTTGGCCAGGTAGCACACGACTACACAGGCAGAGAGGGAGAGAGTAGAGAGGGTCAGTATGCAGACAGCTGAATGATTATACAGACTCGCTCATATTTACAGCGTGTTTTTACTGGAACTAAGTATGTGAGAGTACTGCTGTTTGTGTGTGTGTGTTGGGTGGGGGCTGGGTGTGTGTGTGTGTGTGTGTGTGTGTGTGTGTGTGTGTGTGTGTGTGTGTGTGTGTGTGTGTGTGTGTGTGTGTGTGTGTGTGTGTGTGTGTGTGTGTGTGTGTGTGTGTGTGTGTGTGTGTGTGTGTGTGTGTGTGTTTCCCTTGAGCGCATTGCTGTTGTGTGACAGTGTAAAGGAATATCCAACAGTGTATCGTTTCACAGTGCATGCAAGGATAGTATAAAATTAACCTACTGCTATCATTAATCAATTATTCATTAACCTCTCTGAGACAATGGGCCTCATGACCTTGAGCAGTATACTTACTTGGGCTAGCAGCAACAGCTTTGTCTGTCTTTTTCTCTGAAAGAAATCACACCACAATCAAAACAACTGCAAACACTTTGCTTAACCTCCTCTTTATTGCAGATTGTCCGTTGGAACACAGAAATACAACTCCCGGCACAGACTTTCCCATTCAAGGTAATGCTCTGTGATGGGAAGACCAGCAGTCATATTGAGTGTACATATGTGTTTCATTGAAATGTGTATGGTCTGAGGGGCTTTGTCCATTCTAGTAATATATTTCTATGCCTTAGACAACCTGGAGATTCTTTTCAGGGTCCCCTACCTTCACAGTGTCCGTCGTGGTACACCTGGATCTTGAGGCCGGTCAGGCAGGCGTCGCGGTGGAGCTCACAGTGGTTGCGGTACGTCTTACCATTACTGCCACACACAGAGCGCTTGTGAGGTTTACATTGCTGAAGACAGAGAGAGAGAGCACCCATTTTCAATCTGTGCAGTGAGACACTTGGTCTTTGCCAGGAATGTGTGTGTGTATTTGTGAGAATGCATGCATGCATGTGCGTACCGTGTGTGTGTGTGTGTGTGTGTGTGTGTGTGTGTGTGTGCGTGCGTGTGCATGTGCATATGTGTGTGTGTTTGTGTGAGCGCGTGCATGCATGCCTGCGTGTGTGTGTGTATAGGCTAAGACTCACCTCGATGCACAGGCAGGAAGGTTCCCCTTTCTCTGTCACAGCACACTCCCTGCCAGCCCCACAGAATACATTGGCACACACCCTGGACTTGCTCTTCCCCTCCTCCAGGCAGAGACACAGAAGACATGGGAGATTATACATCTGATGCCTTCTACTTGTGTGATGATGTATGGACATCTATATAAATACAAATCAACATCTCCTCCTGCAAAGAAATTGAGATTACATTCCACTTCTTACATGCATTCTTCTAGTCTACATTATCTGAAAGATACAAGGAAACACTAAGGAAATGCATAAGAATTAACAGTAATAAGTAATAGGGAAGGTTTCTATTCGAAGGTGGCCACCGCCATCTAGTGTTGACTAAAATAGCTAGATTTACAGGTATAAAACTTGACCGGGTTGCAGTCATTTTAGGTTTATTTGAGAAACATGCATTATTATACAATTGTTGAGTAATGTTAGATTCAGAAAACTGGAACCTGGTCTACTTGGCTTGTGTCAGATAACATTGTATCTGTGACCACATTTTACTCACTGGCTAGACAGACAGACAGACAGACAGACAGACAGACAGACAGACAGACAGACAGACAGACAGACAGACAGACAGACAGACAGACAGACAGACAGACAGACAGACAGACAGACAGTATGCATGCTTTCATGAAGGCTGTCACTAGATGGCGACATGCCCTTCACTTCCTAGCGGTAGGTTTTCTAATGTGTATACCATTACATTCTGTTTCAGATGTCTTGATATATGTTACATTTTAAGAAACACTACATGTCATTTCAATATATATATAGACTTTTTACACTCAAACACATCGAGAGAGAGAGAGAGAGAGAGAGAGAGAGAGAGAGAGAGAGAGAGAGAGAGAGAGAGAGAGAGAGAGAGAGAGAGAGAGAGAGAGAGAGAGAGAGCTTGTCTGCTATCTAAATCCTCCAGACTGATATCCAGACCCCCAGTTGCAGATGGAAGTCTGAACAGCCCGTTGACCTGTGACCTTCCATTCACAGCGAGGGCCGCTAAGCCACAGTGACTTTAACATAACAATGGTTCAGCAAATGCCCTCACACACGCATAGCGACACATGTTCTCTCAGCCAACACAGTCAGACAAAAGACACCAGCACTTTTATAGGGCAGATGGTAGACAGACAGACACTGGACCAGTATGTCATGGAGTGTCCAGGTGACTGAAGAACACAAACAAACCCACACAAACCCACACACACACATAATATATATATATACACACACACATTTGTTTAACTATACTTGTGGGGACCAAACAATTGATTCCTGTTCAAAATCCTATTTTCCCTAACTCCTAACCCTTAACCTAACTCCTAACCCTTAACCTAACCCTTAACCTAACTCCTAACCCTTAACCTAACTCCTAACCCTTAACCTAACTCCTAACCCTAACCCTTAACCCTTAACCTAACCCTTAACCCCACTCCTAACCCTTAACCTAACTCCTAACCCTAAACCCTAACTAATTATAACTCTAACCCTTAACCCTTAACCTAACCCTTAACCCCACTCCTAACCCTTAACCTAACTCCTAACCGTAACTAATTATAACTCTAACCCTTAAGCCTAAATAGCCTGCAAAATGTCCCCACTTGTCTTTATTTTCCTTGTTTTACTATCCCTGTGAGGACTTCTAGTCCCCACAAGGATAGTAAACCCCACCCCAAAAGAGTAGTGGGTCAGGATGGTGAATGGGAGACCCTCTATTCTTCCAGTATACCACAATACCACACCTTCAAGTTGGAATCTGCATGGCACCAATATGATATTATATTTTCTATGCATATATGAGGGGGTTCCAATGGGGGACCATGTACAGACTGCAGCCTGGCGTCACAGATGGCAGGACGGGGGGTCAGAGATCACCAGCTGCCTGAGCCTAGTGACCCCTGACCTCTCACCATTGATATTTTGGGGTATTTTATTAGGATCCCCATTCGGGTCCACACAGCCACAGCTACTCTTCCTGCCCGGCCACACAGCCCTACTTAAGTAACAATCATAAGTATCTGCTGGTATGTCACTGCTTGGCTGACATGTGTTTTGAGATTTTCACAGACAAAAAGATATGCAGTCAAAAAAGTGACAAGTGACCAACAGCCTTGTGGAATCTCTCTCTCTATATATCCCTCCTTATAGAGACATACGCACTATTTTATACATAAGCTAAACAAACAAGAGGGTTTGCAGTTTTTTTGATTCTATCGGTTCCATTGAGCCAGGCAAGCCCAATCAAGCCCAACATTTGAAATGATTTTGAATACTATTTGATCCTAGGCCTGACACACACATGCACACGCACGTACAGTAAGTGCACGCTCTCGCACGCAGACACACACATACGCAGGTCAGGTCGAGACCCCCTGTCTCAGGCGTGTTATTTTCATTAGTCCACGTGAAGATTTATGGCAGGGTCGGTCCACAGGCCAAGAGCTGATGGTAAAAAATACATCCATCTTCGAGCTGTCTAACAGAGGAGCTGTACACACTTGAACACACACTTGAACACACACACACACACAGATTTGCATTCCCAGCTGGAGCATCTGGTCTGGACTGACTTCTCTCTCTGTGTGTCCAGAGGGAGATGGATAGCGTGAGTGGGAGACAACAAGAAGAAAGCCACTTCAGGGAAACGAGGGCGCAAACATTCCCCTGCAGAGCCAAGATGAGGAATTTGGGAGCATGTCCAACCTGTGAGTCTCCCATCCAATCCGAACTTGTTTTATAGGGCAAAGTCAAGACACTGAAAAAAGAAAGCTGTAAGTCAGGGGCATACCAAACCAATCATGGCTTTAATAGGGTTGGAAGGACCAACCAGTTGGGGAGAGAGCCTTCCATCTGTTACCCAAGGAACCTCGTTTCTAAATGACCCACTTATCCGAGTATAACTTAACTCCGGTTAACCCCAAATTCGACACTCTCTCATTGACCTACATATCAACATCCCTCAGTTCTTGGTATTATTTTTGTGGACAGATTTTGGGCAGAGTAAATGCTCTCGCATCGCCTCTTCCTCTCTGGTGTATCCAGAGAGCTAGATACTGGAGACCCATAACAGAGACGGAAAAGGAAGCGAGACACCCCAATCACTGTTTTCTTCCTGTTTTTTTTTCTGGTTCAATGAAAGTCACTGAACTAACTAGACCAGACGCTCCTGCTATTGCGTTGGTGTCTATTGGAGACTGACACTTTTTCCCCCAATGGTAAACGCCCTGATCTTCATTTATCCACCATCTTTGCCCATATGGCTCAAACAGAGGAAGTGAGTGTGAATGGACTGTGAGCAAAACATAACGGGTACACAATTCTACACCACACTGCCTACATGGCTTTCACAATAAAAACCTTCTGGCTCCACCAGCTCCTTCGGAGGGGCCTCAGGGGAAGATGCTAAAATGGCTACACGGGGATAATAATTGTTTCTGCTCTTTATTTCACAGCCACGTTGAGTCATTTGGAGGGAGAGGCTTAGAACAGGCCATGCAGGAAAGAACACACAGGGAACAGTGATTACTTTAACAGAGAGACAGACAGCAAACATGGGTCTGGTCCCTCCACAGGGTGAGGAGAGCAACTGTGTTCTCCAACTGTGGTAAATACTCAAACCAGTGCCAAGACTAAAACTTCATGATTGAGTTATCACTTGGGATGTACTGTAGTGGGGATGACCACGACTTACACTAAACTATGACTAATGACTATGCATCATCAATTTATTGTATATATATTGGATAATGGTATTTTACAGACAGAATGAACTATAAGGCCTACACTGAGTTTCTGTGAGGTTCATACCAGCAACACTAGTTACTAGATACCTGTAGGACTCAAACACAGGAAGTGAATGTGGACGGATTGTGAGCAAAACACAATGAGTACACAATTCTACACAACAGTGAGTGATCACTTTGGAGAAACCTTCCAGCGCCCAGTTATAGACAAGAAACAGACCTAGTCCCCAAAACAAACAAACATGGTTTCCTTCGATTCAAACAAAGGAAGTGTCACTTTCATCGTCCTACTTGGCAAATAAATATTTTCTAAAACAAGGAGAGGTCACACACGACAAAAAAACAACAGTGTTAAGGTTTGAGTTATAATAAACTATTACTGCATTTAGGTCATGAAGATATTGGAAGAAAATACTCTCTCCTTTCTGTTGTGTGTGTGTGTGTGTGTGTGTGTGTGTGTGTGTGTGTGTGTGTGTGTGTGTGTGTGTGTGTGTGTGTGTGCGTGCGTGCGTGCGTGCGTGCGTGCGTGCGTGCGTGCGTGCGTGCGTGCGTGCGTGCGTGCGTGGGCAGGCTCCTTTGGATGAGTAATGGACAGATACCGTTCAATGACAAACCAAAGTCACACCCTATCTGTAACTTCAAGTTCCTTCGTCATCAAAGCTTCAAATGGCTTTACATAAAATGGAATTGCCAATGTCATATTTCTCTTTGAAAGCCAGTAAAAAGGCTGTCGAGGCTGATTGTACTCTTTATTATCCTGATTATACTCTTGAATTCTAAAGTGCCTCCCAGGAGAGGAGCGCGTGTCATGTCTATACTTCATAACTCACAAAGACCCAAATCACTAGGCCCACAGTGTACTGAACATATGAGTCACATATGGAGGCAGAGGAAATGTTGTTTTTGTACCGTAGCCCTGTCTCATGTAAGGCTGTGTCTGTGGCTATTGGGGGCCTTATACATCTAAACAGAAGGACAAACAGCAAAGAAAGGCCTCTTGTCTCCCTGCAGAGAGAATATACAGGTAACTGCCAAAATAAAGGAGGCACCAACTTAGTATCTTAATAGGGCGGTGGACGACCACGAGCCAGAACCGCTTCAAAGCACCTTGGCATAAATTCTACAAGAGTCTGGAAGTCTATTGTAGGGATGCGACACCATTCTTCCACGAGGAATTTGATCATTTGGTGTTTTGTTGATGGTGGTGGAAAACGCTGTCTCAGGCGCCGCTCCAGAACGTCCCACAAGTGTTCAAATGGGTTTAGATATGGTGATTGAGACGGCCATGGTACATGATTTACAATGTTTTCATGCTCATCAAACCATTCAGTGACCATTCGTGCCCCGTGGATGGGGGCATTGTCATCCTATGGGAGCACAGCCATGATAGCCAAAATAATGTAAAGAAAAAATGAATCGTGCAGGCTGGTTTGCATAATATAAGGAACTTTAAATGATTTAGACTTTTAATTTTGATACTTAAGTATATTTTAGCAATTGCATGTACTTGTGTTACTTAAGTATTTTTAAAACCAAATACTCTTAGACTTTTAATCAAGTAGTATTTCACTGGGTGACTTTCACTTTTACTTGAGTAATTTATTAAGGTATGTTTACTTTTACTCAAGTATGACAATTGGGTACTTTTTCCAGCAAGTACGTTCCATACAGTACAGAACTACATGTAACTGCAGATCAACTTCAAACTTGCCTGATCCATCTACATAGCATCATGATTTTAGTATAAACTACACACACAAATCAATAACAATCAGTTAAGTCGTGCCTTAATAAGTGTGTCTAAAGTGAACAGCATTCTTTCCCTCTACTATAGTCAATCGCCCAGGTTAGGCCCAAATGAGAGAGCTCACCCCACATACCAGGCATTCCTGCCCAGGTCAAAGGCCTGATTCGGGGGACTGCTCACTCAGACAAACCCTCTGACTTCCAGGGCCATGGCTGCTCGCTCCAGCTATGCTGACCCATTTAGCACTTGCACAGCCCAGCTCCTGCTGCTTAGCCTACACACACACACACACACACACACGCGCGCCAAACGAACGAACGAACACACACACAAACGCCCTCACACACTGGAATGCTCTCACCCATGCATGAGCGCACATACACATTAGTGATGGGGGGAAAAAACAATACAAATACATATTGGGATATTATTTTTGACGATATATCAAATCGTATCGTTTTAACAACATTGCAATATTATTTTTGTGCTCGTTTGCTGTAGCTGCGCCAAAGCGTTCCTTCAGAGCTTGTTCTCTGTCTTCTTTCTAAACAGGGAGCCCATTTGTTTTCAGCACTTTTATTTCCATGAACGATCAAAACTCATTTTTATCATGGCTGCCTCTTGTCTGCAGCAGATGGCGAGCAACATGTTTGAAACGCCGAATCGCAATAAAATCACAGCATCGAATTGCAATACAAATAGAATCGTGAGAATCGCAATACATGTCGAGATAATATCGTATCGAGAAGGTCCCTGGGAATCCCCAGCCCTAAGACACATGCACGCACCAGGGTCTGAGCTGTGTGTGAAACCATCACCATGTTGGGAAGTAAGCTGCTGGGGGGGGGGGGGGGGTCGGGGGGGTCAGAGGGCTCTGATCACGGAGGAGGTGACCATGTGTGGCCCTGGCTTGTAAGAGGACATCTGGCCTGAGGTGGCCCAGCTGGGAGTGAAACTTTGTAAACTCCATATCAGTCTTTACGAGACTTCTCCAAGAAGAAGCAGCTGCTTAACCACAGGTTTTGTGTCCACTACTTTACGAGAGGCGGGATTAGAAGACGCTAGCACAAAGGGATTCTTTGACAAGTGTGACTTGTTAACCTCTCAGTTTTAGACCCTGACTCGGGGCATCAGATAGGTCAATAGGTACTGATAATAGTCGCTACCTAAAACGGTACCGGACAAAGTGAATTGAGTCAACGCATATATCTTTCATTATGTAATGAATCCCTGTTGTTTCCAAAGCTGGCAATGAGTTTTATTCTACTTTCTTGTTTTATTTTGCGTTCCCAACAAGCAGTATGCTTGCATAAATAAATAAAAACATTGAGTCCCTGAACATTTCGTCAGAGCGTCTTGCTCTGACAAAAAAACACGCGTTTCACATTAAGCTTTACAGAGCTAAGAGGGCGTTAAGGGGGGGCAGTGAATTCCTCATAGGCTCTCTCACGCCTCGGCTCGCATCCAAGAAGACCAGCTTTCTAACCCAAGAACTCACTGCATTTTCCTCCACTCACACGTTCAACCTGAGCACTGACAACTCGGCCCGTGTTTAAAAAGTTTAGATACAAATTCTATTTGAGAACGCCCTTTCTGATTCTCCCTCTTTTCCATTTCTCCTCACAGATCTTCTTGGAAGTTGCGGTTGAATTTGCAGTGTCGGAGCTGCTACTGTAGAACGTAGTCTCTTCATTTGTCTGTCGCTCTAAAATGAGCATTTAAAGAATTCCATGCATTTAAATTAGAATATTGGTAGATAGATTTGCATCATTCATTCTTTATTAAAATATTTCATTAATGAGAACTTGGAGAGGTTATAAATAGGCATTCCACAGGCTCTCATTCATTGTTTGATGGTCTCTGACAAATTCATTAATTCATTCACTGTATTAAAAGTGATTGGTTTAGATAGAGTGTCTCGTTCCTAACGGCTGTTTGAACCAATAAATCCAAGGTGATGTCATGAGAAAAAAGGCAGGCTCTAACAGCCTAATCAGCCTATAGCCTTATTGTTTCAAGTTCGTTCTCATGCTGGGTGAATGGAATGCCGTTACAGTGGTTCTCTCATCCACCCAAAAGCCTTGTATATATACTGTACCATCTCCCATAAATCCTTGAGAAGCTCTGTCCACTCAACTCCTCTCCCCCTAACTGTGTATAGCTCCCCTCTTCTCCCGTCCTCTCCCCCATCCTCCCACCCTTACTCCCCGGCCAGTCTCTCAACTAACTCTCATCGCCTATATCTCCCTCTCCCACTCTTGTTCCTCACTTCTTCATCCCACTCTCTCTCTCTCCTACCCACTTTCTTCCACCCTCCTGTCTCAAACTCTTCTTTTTCTGTCTCTAACTCATCCCCCTCTCTCCTTGGCTAGTCTTTGGATGGTGCTGAGTGGTGTCATGGCAGAACGGGCGCGTTCCTGTGTTGCTCTGTGCAGGCGGAGACGGTGAGCTAATGGCTGACAGATGTTTAGAGGAGGAGGAGACACTCTAGGACAAGACATTCTTAAGCAGAGCACTGTTCCAACCACACACTGTTGAGTAGGGACAAGCTAGCACACTTCATAAACGTGTGAACTGCCATGAACAGTTCTAAACAGTTCTGGACCATTGTGTTAATACAAGACAACCTTGCTGTAAATCGCCTTTCTACACCACAAGGTTGCATTTATCAGTTGGCGGTTATGCACTCATTTGTGCTGTGTTCCTTGTCAGCCGTCCAGGCAACAGCTTCAGTCATCCAGACCACATTTTGAGACTAATTGGCCCCCCTAATAGGGCTAGAAATTGCCTGTTTTTCTCTCTCTCTCCCTCTCTCTCTCTCTCCCTTTCTTTCTCTCGCTCTCCTTCTCTCGCTCTATGAATCTGGGAAACATGCCAGACAGGGAGAGAGCGGGGGGAAAAGGCAGAGACAAAAGAGAAAGAAAGAGAGGGGGAAACCTTAAACTGACATAGAACACAGTGAAAACCATCAACCTTTCCCTTAATGAGCTTTACAAGTTGCTCTGTGTAGGAGAGCAAACAAGTGTTTCCACTGAGGGCATTCTTGGATGGCTCTGAAGTGGTATAATAGGGAAGACATCAAAACTATGAAATAACATATATGGAACCATGTAGTAAGCAAAAAAGTGTTAAACAAATCAAAATATATTTGAAATTCTTCAAAGCAGCCACCCTTTGCCTTGATGACAGCTTGCACACTCTTGGCATTCTCTCAACCAGCTTCATGAGGTAGTCACCTGGAATGCATTTCAATCAAACAGGTGTGCCTTCTTAAAAGTTAATGTGTGGAATTTCTTTCCTTCTTAATGTGTTTGAGCCAATCAACTGTGTTGTGACAAGGTATACAGAAGATAGCCCTATTTGGTAAAAGACCAAGCCCATATTATGGCAAGAACAACTCAAATAAGCAAAGAGAAATGACAGTCCATCATTACTTTAAGACATGAAGGTCAGTCAATACGGAAGATTTCAAGAACTTTGAAAGTTTCTTCAAGTGCAGTCGCAAAAACCATCAAACGCTATGATGAAACTGTCTCTCATGAGAACCGCAACAGGAAAGGAAGACACAGAGTTACCTCTGCTGCAGAAGATAAGTTCATTAGAGTTACCAGCCTCAGAAATTGCAGCCCATATAAATGATTCACAGATTTCAAGTAACAGACACATCTTAACATCAACTGTTCAGACGAGACTGCGTGAATCAGGCCTTCATGGTTGAATTGCTGGAAAGAAACCACTACTAAAGGACATCAATAATAATTAGAGACCTGCTTGGGCCAAGAAACACGAGCAATGAACATTAGACCTATAGAAATTTGTCCTTTGGTCTGGCGTCCAAATTGGAGATTTTTGGTCCAACCGCCGCGTCTTTGTGAGACGAGGTGTGGGTGAACGGATGATCTCCGCCTGTGTATTTTCCACCATAAAGCATGGAGGAGGTGTTATAGTGTGGGGGTGCTTTGCTGGTGACACTGTGATTTATTTAGAATTTAAGGCACACTTAACCAGCATGGCTACCACAGCATTCTGCAGCGATACGCCATCCCATCTGGTCTGGGCTCTGAGGGACTATCATTTGTTTTTCAACAGGACAATGACCCAAAACACCTCCAGGCTGTGTAAGGGCTATTTTACCAAGAAGGAGAGTGATTGAGTGCTGCATCAGATGCACTAGCCTCCACAATCCCCCAACCTCAACCAAATTCAGATAGTTTGAGTCGGCCCGCAGAGTAATTGAAAAGCAGCAAACAAGTGCTCAGCATATGTGGGAACTCCTTCAAGACTGTTGGAAAAGCATTCCAGGTGAAGCTGGTTGAGAAAATGCCAAGCGTGTGCAAAGCTGTCATCAAGGCAAATGGTGGCTATTTGAAGAATCTCTAATATAAAATATATTTGTTTGACACTTTTTTGTTACTAAATGATTCCATATGTGTTATTTCATAGTTTTGATGTCTTCACTATTATTCTACAATGTAGAAAATAGTAAAAATCAAGAAAAACCCTTCAATGAGTAGGTGTTCTAAAACTTTTAACTGGTAGTGTATGTATGTGTGTGTGTGTGTGTGTGTGTGTGTGTGTGTGTGTGTGTGTGTGTGTGTGTGTGTGTGTGTGTGCGTGCCTACGTTTGTGCATGTGTGTGTGTGTGGGTGGGCACACTTGCCTAACTGCAGCGCTTGTGTGTGTGTGGTTGTGGTGCGACAAAAAAAAATCCTCATTGTCTTTCCCAATTGTCTGTTAAATTGGTCTATTTTCTCTGGGACCATCAATCACCTCTCTGGCCACTACAGCACAAGAGCAGTTCATTAACAACTGCCATAAACTTAGCCAGAGCCACCAACATGTCAGCAATACTACACTGGTGGTCAATGACCTAAGTGGCAGGCTCTACAAACAACTGTGAACAACTGTTCCTGCATGGCAACCAATCAGAAGTAACAACCCCCCTCCCCCCCAAAAAAAACTATGCTGAAGTGAAGTACATTCAACAGCAGTGATCGTGATTTTCTTGATGTAAATGGCAGACAGACAGCACGTTAATTATCTTTGAATGTTCTCCAAAATATATGACATATCAAGTCTGTATGACAAAGACGATTCATAGAGATACTGATGGTTTGGAGCCAATTAGAATAGGCTGCTATTTCATTGGGACATAATGTACACACAACATGCACTCAAAGGCACTGGTTTAGTGAATGTTGACATCACATCTTTGAAGCCGGACAGATGTGCAAGGCTCCGCCTCTTCTTTTTCTGGACTCTTTGTCTTCTTTAAATGACTGTGTTTAGTTATTTAATATAAAAATATACACGCATCAGATTGTCCCAAATTATATTGACCAATCAGACAAGCACGTTACTGTTGGATTATGTACAAAAGCCAAATAATTACAAAGTAAACTTTTGAAAAAAAAGGAAAACATTTGTTTGTCAACAGACGAATTGTACTCTAGAACGTATATATTTTTTTACATCTAAATAATAAAAAGCATTTACCTCAGCATGACAGCAAACGACTGCGACTAGTAGACATAAAACGACACTTCGAAACATCTGCGGAGAACACAAATAATACAGTTGCTTCAGTGACAGCATGACAGTCAAAACAAAACTGAAGAAACTTAAGTATTTATAAAAACGAAGATGTCTTCCTTTCCCCCAAACGTACCATGTTAGCGGGTGATGACCAAAAGGCAGAGGGGAGACGGCAGTGTTCCGACTGAGACAAAGGAGGAGCGGAAAATTAGATTGGCGAAATTTGAGCACCACGGAGGAATTTTCCCCGTCTGTCTCCCCCTTCTGTGACTTGGCCAATAGAGCTCGATGCACTCGAATCTGGACGGAGAAACTGCAGCAAGAAGTGAAAAGTGCTCAAGGATGGACAAATGACGGGGAGAGAGTTGATTCAATGTTTAATGTTATCAAAAAAAGACATGTGCCATCCATGGTTCCTTAGTTGACTTACTCTGTATTTTATTCTGCAGGAGAAAAAAAAAAAATCCCACCAAATCGTTGTGTTTAAAAAAAAAAAAGTACACAAAAATATGCGCTATTCCACATGGAATCAAAACTTTTCATATCTTAATCGTTGATCAAACTTGCAAAGTCCAGTGCAGTGGCTTCACATGCAGATGTCGGTTTGTCCATCATGGGATATAAAGAATGCAGCACAAGTTATAACACCTACGGTAGTGCTACAGTACAGTAGTATACCTGACAAGTAAATGATGTGGATCATAAATCAAATTGTATAGATTTATTGATTTTGACGAATGCACACATATACGACACAATGCAAAAAAAGAAAATAAAGAATGTGCTATTTCAAATCGATGTAATTACTGTAAAAACAAATTACATAAAAAATATTTTTGTGGATGTCCCTTCCAATATTTCCAATATTTTGTTCACCCAAATTTATGTTCATTTTGGACATTAACACATTTGAACAAATTATGGTAACTGTGTGTCTAAACATGAATATTCAATTACAGTCCTTTTTTTATCACTTTGGTACTATTTTGACTAGTATGTGGTACAATTTCACAACTCTTCGTACAAAACTCAAAACAGATCATCAATGAGACTGTTTTTCAAAAGTTTAAGGATATTTTCAATTGACTAAGTACACCACACAAAATCAAACAGATTTTCTTTCAGCAAACCTAATAAGTGTTTAATCTAGAAATACCTTTCATATATAGCAATTGCCTTTCACAATGCAATGCTCACAATACTTTTCATATGATTCTTTGCTCATTTGTTTAAATACATTTGACCATCATTTAATCCAACTGCCATTAGTTGTTAATCACTTATCCGTTTGGTAAACATATAGATTTTAAACTGTTTTGTCTACTATATATGGATTTTGAGAACTACAGAACTAAAATGTGTGTTTGTAAAGTATAAACATCTAAATGACATGTGTGATACAAGATACCCATATATAATGACTGCTCATTATTGCTAACTGATTACACATAGTGGTAACCACAATTGGTCACCATATAAAAGAGGGTGTGTGAACACTTGCAATTACTTTTAAAGTGGAGCAGGGTAGACAGCAAGGGAGAGGAAGAAATCAAAGAGCTAGAGGACAAAGGGCCTGTCAGAGATGTTGGCATGGGTCCCGCCAAAGAGGTGGGTATGGGCCCCGCCAAAGAGGTGGGTATGGGCCCCGCCAAAGAGGTGGGTATGGGTCCCGCCAAAGAGGTGGGTATGGGCCCCGCCAAAGAGGTGGGTATGGGCCCCGCCAAAGAGGTGGGTATGGGCCCCGCCAAAGAGGTGGGTATGGGCCCCGCCAAAGAGGTGGGTATGGGCCCCGCCAAAGAGGTGGGTATGGGTCCCGCCAAAGAGGTGGGTATGGGCCCCGCCAAAGAAGTGGGTATGGGTCCCGCCAAAGAAGTGGGTATGGGCCCCGCCAAAGAAGTGGGTATGGGTCCCGCCAAAGAGGTGGGTAATGGCCTTGTCATAGAGGTGGACATCAGAGTGAGGGAGGCAGACGGGAACTGTTATGTCTAATGAAGTCAGGGCTATCGTCGTTGACCATGTGGTAAAAAGAGGCCTTACCGTGGCAGCGGCTGCCAGATTAGTTCACCCAAATCTGAAATGATCAACTGTAAATTCGATCATGAGAACATTTCACCAAGAATACCGGTAAGTCTGCAGAATTTGCCCTATGCTTTACCGTTACATTAACAGTAAATTACATATCGTAATGCATGTAAATTCACAAAGCATGTCACAGTAGTCTTACAGTATGATCTATTGACAGCATACTCTGTTCTACCCTCAGAATTCATGGTGGTGGCCGAGCCGTGTGCTGACCGACCAGCAGGAATGGGCAGTGGTGGAAATGGTGAGGACCAGGAATGACATACAGCTGTACGGCTGTCTGAAATAAAGCAGGCCATTTAGGAGAACGATGACACCTTTGCCAATGTGGCATCTATCAGCCTACCAACAATCGCTCGCCTTTTGAAGAGGCACCAGGTATCTTTGAAACACATTTACCTGGTGCCCTTTGAGAGAAACAACGACTGGGTGAAATAAATTCGAGTATGTTCAGGTACAGCACTATATACTGTATTTCTGTTTGTATTTGATGCACACGCTACTTCACAATATCATATTGGAACTACACTGTAAAAATAACTAACAAAAAAATATATTTTTTAGAGGGTGATGGTGTTTGATGCTGCTGTGAACCATCACAATAATATCTTTGTTGATGAAGCGGGCTTTAGAAACTGGCCAAAACTCGGCGCCGTGGGCGGAACCTCATCGGGCCAACGGGTGACCTGGACAACTTGGAGGAAACATCTCCAGCTATCTCTGAAGATGGTGTGGTAGGACGTAGGCCATTACTTGGGTCCTAAAACGCTGCACACCTAATTGTGTTTATTAATGAAATTGAGCAGGCCTGTCAAGGTGAAGGGGTCACCTATGTCATTGTGTGGGACAATGTCAGGTTCCACCATGCAGAGGTGGTTCAGGCATGGTTTCGGGCCCATCCCCGATTCGTGACCCTATACCTGCCCCCATGCTCTCCTTTCCTCAAACCTATTGAGGATTTTTTTTTGTCAGAATGGGGGTGGAAGGTGTACGATCGCCATCCCCATGAGCATGCCACCCGCCTTCTGGCCATGGATGAGGCATGCGACGACGTCAATGCAGACCAATGTCAAGCTTGGATACGCCATGCCTAAAGGTTTTCCCATGGTGCATGAACAATGAAGACATTCACTGTGATGTGGATTAGAATCTATGGCCAAATGCTCAAGACAGGCTTGGTGCAATGCTAAACGCTATGTTTTATTTCCATTCATTTAATTTGTTACATTTGATTACAGACAGTACACCTATGTTACAAATGTTTTTTTGTTTGTTGCATGAATGATTGTAGAGGATAGGATGTCTTCATTGATCACACCTTTGATTACACATTGGTTAGATATTATGGCAGTTATAGATTTTCTGTCAATTTTGGGGGGTACTGTAAGTTTATTGCCTAATGTGAAAATTGTATAATTTACAGTATTGTAGGATATTACATTGCTCAGGGCGATTTGAAACACATATCTTGCATCGTTTGCTATTGGATTAACTGGTAGATATAAAACTACTAAATTGAAAAGATATCCTCATTATGTTGTGTTTTGGTGATTACACCAATGTTATCATGACATTTCACAATAAACTTGTATTTTGAATCCATGGTTGTGTGGTGAGAGATGTTTACAATGCAAATTAATGCACAATGACAGGTTTTGAATGAAAGACTGGCGGCGTTACAAGTGTGACCAGTTTGGAGTTTTGTACTGAGAGTAGTGAAAATGAACCACATACTTGTGAAAGTAGTACCAAAACGATAGGAGAAATGAACTTGAATGTGGTGCTGTGTGTGTGCATGTGTCTGTGGGTGCGTGCTTATGTGTGTGTGGGTGTGCATGTTTGTCTATCTACTGTGCTTGTGTTTGTGTCTGTGGTTGAGGAGTGACAAAATCATTTCCTCATTGGCTTTCCCAACTGTCTATTATATTGGTCCATTTTCTCGGTGGATAGATACATGAGCACCACAGCACACAAGCAGTTAATTAACAAGCCAAACACCATAAACCTAGTCAGAGCAACCAATTTGAACAAAATTCTTGCTTTTAGCCTTTTTATATTGTAACTATTTATTTACATATTCCTACTCTTCAAGGTCTCTATTAACAGGATTGGTGCAATATTCATCCCCAAAAAGTTTTAAGTTTCTGAAGTTAGGCAGAATATGCAGGATATGGCTCTGGATATGGTAAGATCACTACAATAATATCATGCGTTATGATGCCCCTTTTGAAATCCAGATAACGCACGCATGTTGCTCTAGTTTGGTTAGAAACTCAATGGCATCATTTGTGTCATTTGGAGCAAAGTTAGAGCAATGTCTTTCATCACCAACAGTTGTTTAACAACGTAACCCCATCAATTAATTTCCGATGAAAAACCTGAACTTTTTTGCCGTGGATGTTATTGTAAATTAGCTGAGACATATGATCTGTAGATGGATAAGAGGCTAAAGAAATCAGACCAAGTGTAGTAAGCTGAACTAGTCGGTTGGGTTGAAAGTGTGCAGGCAGAGAACACGGATATCAGCAGTTGCAACAAGTTGTAATTACGGGATCTGAGAGTAGCTATCAGAATCGCATTTCTCAGAGATCCAGATTCGTGTAACAGAACATGATTTCACATTCCACTTCCCTGGGTCTGAGTGTCTGAGTTCCACACAGTCACTATGGTCTCTTCCAGAGCTGTCAGGCTGTCCACTCCACCAATACCTGCAGCATAAACAACACAGAGAATCAGCCTGGCCACTCTCTAAGATAAACATACCAAAGACATAAAAAAATGGTACCCGATGCCTCTCCGCTTGTCACTCGGCGTTTGGTGGTAAGGTATTTAGTAGAGTCCTGTCCAGGGGGTGTACTTGTACATCCGCTGTCTCACTCTACAGAAACAGGAGATAGGCTCATGCCCTTTGTGCCATTTCAGCTCTGACAAGGCTTACTTTACTCTCTAAGAACTTATGAACAACACAGAGAATCGGACCCAGTAAAGATCAGCCCCAATCCTTACGCTGTGGTCAGTGGTGTGCCATCCAACCATTTCTAGGTCCCTTCAGAGACTGAATAAGTCAAACCAATCCAGGATAATGTCCCTGATCCCCATACACCATTGATAAACATCTGTTATTGTTTATGAGAGTATATTATCTTCTTCCACCTCTCGCTCTCTCTCTCACCTGTTCCTCTCGGTTGTTTATGATAACCAGGTATATTCCTCTTGTAAGACGGTCATTCCAGGTTTTGTCTGCTGTCATTCCTTAAAACCGTTGGCGAGATAACTGTCAAACTGTATCCATCCCTGGAGGTTTTAAATTGCTTTGTTTTATTCACAAACCTTGATGTCACTTCACAGCAATACAAATTATACGTTTTTAAGCAACCACTACAAACTTTAGCTAACTTTAGCTGCATCTAGCCAAAATCTATGGAAGTGATGGATGCAACTGTGTTCGTAAAAAGCCTAACCAAATAATTTAGTTAATTCTGGTTGATTTGGCCTTAATTACTTTGAAAATTGTACGGCTGCCTCTATCTCTTCCGTTGATTTCTAATTAGCGAAGGCTGAAGTTAGCTGAAGTTTGTAGAGGCTGTTTAATGAAAACCAAACAATGGATTAACATTAAGTTGCAAAATACTGGACTTGTTTTTTGACTGAAAATGAATTTCCTTATGTTGACTTGCCATCTTATGTCACGGGCGTGATATGGACTTTGGCCACCCACAGATGAAATCAACATCTTGACCATTAGACCAAGAGTTAATTCCCTCTTTGGCAGAGGGTGACACTGATTTTGAAGTCACAGGCAGGGCTACCTCGTCACAAGACCATGAGCCCGACTCATGTCCGCTACATTCATCTCCCATGAGTGACAGTCCCCCAGTTGGGCTTCACTCTCACGGCGAGTTCTGAACCCTGGTCACCAACGGGAGAAACCAATGTCTTGACCAATAGACCAAGAGGAAATTCCCTTTTGAAGATGCAGACAGGTATATCTCATCATCATACTATAAGCCTGACTCATGTCCGCTACATATATGTACATGAAAATTACAACTGAGAATCCTGTAAAACAGTACAGTGTTTTACCCATTTTACTTACCTTTGGTCTTAATGATTTGATGGCGCCGACAGAGATGGCAGAATCGCGACTATCTCTTAAGAAACTCTACAGTATTTTGTTTGTTTATGTACTATTTTTTACGTTATTAGCTCAGGAATTGTTCTGTCATTACATACAGCCAGGAAGAACTATTGGATAGTTGAGCGATGGAAACTCACCAGAACTTCCAACATTAAGACCAGGATTACGACTGCCCTGGAGCAGGTCCTTGGTTTTCTTTCCCCAGAGCAATTTAATTTATTCCAGAGGCTGACCCAAAACAACGGCGGCGGAGGAGAGGTACTCGAGGCGGTCTTCTGGTCCGACTTAGGATACCGCTCCCGAGTATTTTACTTGCTAATGTCCAATCTCTGGATAATAAAACTGATGAGCTCAAGGCGAGAGTTGCTTTTCAGAGAGACACCAGGGATTGTAACATACTCTGCTTCACAGAAACATGGCTCTCTCGAGATATACTGTCTGAATCTGTAAAGTGAGTTGGGTTTTCAGTACGACAGGAACAAACATCTCTCCGGGAAGCAGAAAGGTGGAGTTATATGTTTTATGATTAAGGACTTATGGTGTAACTGTGATAACATACAGGAACTCAAGTCCTTCTGTTCACCCGACCTAGAATATCTCACAATCAAATGCCAACCGTACTATCTCCCCGAGATCATTTTGGTCAATAATAGTCACAGCGTTCTATATCCCCCCCAAGTGGATACCACGACGGCCCTCAAAGAACTTCACTGGCCTTTATGCAAACTGGAAACCACATATGCTGAGGCTGCATTTATTGTAGCTGGGGATTTTAACAAAGCAAATTTGAGGAAAAGGCTCCCGAAATTCTATCAACATATTGATTGTTGTCTCGCGCTGCTAAAACTCTTGACCATTGTTATACTGCCTTCCAGAATGCATATAAGACCCTCCCCCGCCTTCCATTCGGCAAATTGGACCACGATTCCATCTTGCTCCTCCCCTCCTATAGGCAGAAACTCAAACAGGAAGCACCCCTGGTGAGGACTATTCAACGCTGGTCTGACCAATCAGAATCCACGCTTCAAGATTGTTTTGATCACGCGGACTGGGATATGTTCAGAGTAGCTTCAGAATAAATAAAGACACATATACCGATACGGTGAATGAGTTTATCAGGAAGTGCATAGGAGATGTTGTACCACTGTGACTATTAAAACCTACCCTAACCAGAAATCGTGGCTAGATGGGAGCATTTGTGCAAAACTGAAAGCTCGAACCACCACATTTAACCAAGGCAAGAAGACTGGGAATATGGAAGACTACAAACAGTAAAGTTGTTCCCTCCGCAAAGCAATCAAGCAGGCTAAACGTCGGTATAGGGACAAAATTGAGTCCCAGTTCAATGGCTCAGACACAAGACGTATGTGGCAGGGTCTACAGACAATCACGGTCTATAAAAGGAAAACCAGCCACGTCGCGGACACCTTCTTCGCTCGCTTTGAGGATAATACAGTGCCACCGACGCGGCCCACTAACTAGGACTGGGGGCTCTCCTTCTCCGTGGCCGACGTGAGTAAGACATTTAAGCGTATTAACCCTCGCAAGGCTGCCGACACAGATGGTATCCCTAGCCGCATCCTCAAAGCATGCGCAGACCCGCTGGCTGGTGTGTTTACAGTTATATTCAATCTCTCCCTATCCCAGTCTGTTGTCCTCACATGTTTCAAAATGTCTGTGTACCTAAAAAAGCAAAGGTAATTGAACTAAATTACTATTGCCCCATAGCACTCACCTCTGTCATCATGAAGTGCTTTGAGAGACTAGTCAAGGATCATATCACCTCCACCTTACCTGCCACCCTAGACCCACTTCAATTTGCTTACCGCCCCAAAAGATCCACAAGACGATACGATCGCCACCACGCTGCACATTGTCCTGTCCCATCTGGACAAGAAGCATACCTATGTAAGAATTCTGTTCATTGACTATAGCTCAGCATTCAACACAATAGTACCCTCCAAGCTTATCATCAAGCTCGAGGCCCTGGGTCTGAACTCCGCCCTGTGCAACTGGGTCCTGGACTTCCTGATGGTTCACCCCCAGGTGTGAACGCTGCGTGTAACACATCCGGTGTCAGGATAAATAAAAAGCAAGGTCTGCTAACTTTCTTTAATTATGTTTAATTACCGCAAACAATGAATGGCAAATGCAATTTTCGTATATACGGGTTCGCTGTATCACCGCGCAGGATGAACAGGGAACTGGCAGGAAGTACGTAAACAGCTGTTCTTATACCGTGATGACGTAGTTTCAACGCGTCTGTTAGCCTATCACAGTAGAGGCTGGGCTTGGTTTAGACTTTGCCCCCCTTTGCTGGCCCTTTGTCCAAGCCCCTTAGCGCGTTCCTTTGTCCACATCTGGTTGCTGGGTAGATTAGATCCGTCTTGGGTCTGTCGATTCTACACTAAAACAGTTCCTAATATGGTATTGTCCAGTATTCTAAACTCCTGGTTGGCCTAGAGAGATGCACCCCTCCCCTCTCCAGGCTGTCCACAGCTTTTATGGCCTGTGGTGGTCAGTCCTTACACACCTACACACACACCCCCCTCTGTATTGTGTGTGTGTGTGTAACAAAACAATATTAATTTTCACCCTATATGCTACCCGGCTATAGTGCATAAACATAAATTCTAACACAGGTGGTGAAGGTAGGAAACAACACCTCCTCTTCGCTGATCCTCAACACTGAGGCCCCACAAGGGTGTGTGCTCAGCCCCCTCCTGCACTCCCTGATCACCCATGAATGCGTGGCCAAGCACACCTCCAACTCAATCATAAAGTTTGCAGACGACACAACAGTAGTAGGCTTGATTACCAACAGCGATGAGACAGCCTACAGGGAGGTGAGGGCTCTGGGAGTATGGTGCCAGGAAAATAACCTCTCACTCAAAACCAACAAAACTAAGGAGATGATCATGGACTTCAGGAAACAGCAGAGGGAGCACCCCCTTATCCACATCAATGGGACCGCAGTGGAGAAGGTGGAAAGCTTCAAGTTCCTTGGCGTACACATCACTGACGAACTGAAATGGCCCACACACACAGACAGTGTGGTGAAGAAGGCGCAACAGTTAATACCCTCACAAACTTTTACAGATACACAATTGAGAACATCCTGTCAGGCTGTATCACAGAGTGTCTTCACAAGTGTCTTCACATTTTCAATCTATCCTTGTCCAAGTCTGTAATCTTAACATGTTTCAAGATGACCACCATTGTCCCTGTTCCCAAGAGCGCCAAGGTAACCTGCCTAGATGACTATATCGCTGTAGAACTCATCTGTAATTATGAAGTGCTTTGAAAGGCTGGTCATGACACACATCAACACCATCATCCCAGACACCCTAAACCAGGTATTCCCAAACTGGGGTACGGGCTACGCGCAATACCGTCAGGGGTACGCCAAATAAAATGTGATTCACATTTTAAAATATATATATATATATATTATTATTTTTTCTTGACATTTTCAAACAGTCCATTTATATTTTCCAACGGGGCTATACAATTGGGTGAGGTTTTTTTCTCACCTGAGTAGCCTCGTTACACTGCCAAAAATAAAATGTAACCATCTAGTGTTCAGCAAAATAACAACACAATGTCAAATACAGGTAGCCTAGTCAAATATTTGAATAATTAGCATCCAATCACATTAACCGTTACTCTCTCGCGGGAATTCCACTAACGGTCCGTACGTAGCCAAACGTAGCTTCTGCTCATTCCTTTTGCTCGAAAATTGATAAATGGTTAAAAAATGTAAGGCCCTTGTCCATAGAGACACATAACAGCTCTAACTGGAAGTACTGCTACTACCATCAGTACTACACCTGCACCTGTCAATGACACAAGTTGTTCTGCTTCCACGAGCACATCCAATGCCAGCATCAGTAAATCTACATTTGTTGTTAGCCCAGCTAGCATGGACACTGACAGTTGTGAATTTGATGCAGCCGAAGAGCTACTGCCCCCTTACCTGGGAAAGCACCGAACAACAGACAGGGACGTTGGACCATCGAAAAGGTGCAAATATCATGAGAACTATAAAACCCTTAAAAAGTTTGGGGTCACTTATAAATGTCCTTGTTTTTGAAAGAAAAGCACATTTTTTTGTCCATTAAAATAACATCAAATTGATCAGAAATACAATGTAGACATAGTTAATGTTGTAAATTACTACGCAAGCCCCATACTATTTTGGAGGACTTAATTCTTCCTGCCGCGGATATGGCTGGGACAATGCTGTGAGAAAAGGCCCAAAAAACTATACAGACAATGTCTTCATCAAACAACACTGTTTCACGACACATCAGTGACATGGCAGGGGATGATCTGAAACAATTACTGCTTCACATATATGCCATTGAATTTTATGCATTACAGCTGGATGAGTCAACAGACATGGCGGGCCTGGCACAGCTCCTGCTATATGTCCGTTACATTTATGGGGGGGTCAATTAAGGAAGACATCCTCTTCTGCAAACCACTGGAAACCAGGACAACAGGAGAGGATATTTTTAAAGTACTGGACAGCTTTGTGACAACAAATGGACTTTGGTGGTCAAGATGTGTTGGCATCTGTACTGATGGCGCAAAAGCCATGACAGGAAGACATAGTGGAGTGGGAATGCGCGTGCAAGCAGTTTCTCCCGACGCCACTTGGGTACACTGCAGCATCCACCGAGAGGCTCTTGCTGCCAAGGGAATGCCTGAAAGCTTGAAAGACGTTTTAGACACGACAGTGAAAATGGTTAACTTTGTTAAAGCAAGGCCCCTGAACTCTCGTGTATTTTCTGCACTATGCAATGATTTGGGCAGCGACCATGTAACGCTTTTACAACATACAGAATTGCACTGGTTAACAAGGAGCATAGTATTGACACGTGTTTTTGAATTGAGAGACGAGCTTAAAGTTTACTTTACTGACCATTATTTTCACTTGTCTCACGACTGGCCTATCTAGGTGATGTTTTTTCTCGCCTGAATGATCTGATTCTAGGATTACAGGGACTCTCCGCAACTATTTTATATTCAATGTGCGGGACAAAATTGACGCTATGATTAAGAAGTTGGAGCTCTTCTCTGTCTGCATTAATAAGGACAACACACAGGTCTTTCCATTATTGTATGATTTTTTTGTGTGCAAATTAAGTTTACGGACAATGTCAAATGTGATATAGCGAAGCACCTGAGGGAGTTGGGTGCACAATTACGCAGGTACTATACCCGAAACAGATGACACAAACAACTGGATTCGTTATCCCCTTCATGCCCTGCCTCCAGTCCACCGATATCGGAACAAGAGAGCCTCATCGAAATTGCAACAAGCAGTTCTGTGAAAATTTAATTTAATCAGAAGCCACTGCCAGATTTCTGGATTGGGCTGCACTCAGAGTATCTTGCCTTGGCAAATCGTGCTGTTAAGACACTGATGCCCTTTGCAACCACATACCTGTGTGAGTGTGGATTCTCGGCCCTTACTAGCATGAAAACTAAATACAGGCAAGGACTGTGTGTGGAAAATTATTTAAGACTAAGACTCTCTCTAATACAACCTAACATTGCAGAGTTATGTACATCCTTTCAAGCACACCCTTCTCATTAACCTGTGGTGAGTTATTCACAATTTTCGATTACCAAACAAGGTTTTACATGAAATATGGTTAAATAAAGAGCAAAATTATTGATTATTATTATGTTATTATTTGTGCCCTGGTCCTATAAGAGCTCGTTGTCACTTTCCACAAGCCGGGTTGTGACAAAAACTCACACAAATTTTTATGTTAAATAAATGTATCGTATCGTGTGTGTGCGACAGGCTTACAATGATGGCAAAAAACAACATTTGAGAGTGCGCTGACCCTGGTGCTAGAGGGGGTACGCAGCTGGAGGTTGAATGTTTGAAGGGGTATGGGACTATAAAACGTTTGGGAACCACTGCCCTAGACCCACTCCAATTCACATACCGCCCCAACAGATCCACAGATGACACAATCTTAATTGCTCTTCACACTGCCCTCTCCCAACTGGACCAGAGGGGAAATAACTGTGTGATCATACTATTCATAGACTACAGCTCAGCGTTCAACACCATAGTCCCCTCCAAGCTCATCACCCTGAGACTGTACCCCTCCCTCTGCAGCTGGATCCTGGACTCCCTGATGGGCCAGCCCCAGGTGGTGAGGGTAGGCAACAACACCTCTGCCATGCTGACCCTCAATACAGAGGCCCCTCAGGGGCATGTGCTTAGTCCACTCCTGTACTCCCTGTTCACCCACGACTGTGTAGCTACGCACAACTCCAATAAAATCATCAAGTTGGCTGAAGACACGACGGCAATGAGTCAGCCTACAGGGAGGTCAGGACAACATTGGTGCCAGGACAACATTCTCTCCCTCAATGTCAGTAAAACCAAGGAGCTGATCGTGGACTATAAGAGAAAGAGGGGAGAACATGCCCCCATCCACATCAACAGGGCTGTTGTGGAGCAGGTCGAGAGCTTAAATTCGCTTGGCGTCCACATCACTAAAGACTTAACATGGTCCACACACACCCACACAGTCGTGAAGAGGGCAAGGAAGCATCTCTTTCCCCTCAGGAGACTGAAAGATTTGGCATGGGCCCTCGGATTCTCAAATAGTTCTACAGCTGCACCATCGAGAGCATCTGGAAAGCCTGCATCACCATTTGGTATGACAAATGACCCGCCCTTGACCTCAAAGCGCTACAGAGAATGATGCAAACACCCAGTACTCACTGGGGCCGAGCCGAAATCCCCCCCCCCCCTTCTAATTTCCTTAATTTTGTGGCTAGAGTCAAATACTTTCTGTGGCACACATCAGAGTCAAATACTTTCTATAGAACAAACTTCAAGTCAGGATAGGCAACCGAAATGATGTATGTGTGTTATATTAAACATACAGGAGGGAGTCAAATGTAGGCAAGCAATAAACATTTCAGAACAACTACTAGTCGAATAAGACATGGGAGAGATGACGAATTTTGGCAAAGAGATTTATTTATAGACTTATACACTTGAAACAAATAGCAAATAGATGTATTCATAGACTAAGTTGAAACAAATAGCCAAACCGAAAACTGCAGACATTACTAGTGCCTCCCCGTGATCAAAACGGCATAAAAAAAAATGAAACACAGCCTAACGTGATCATTGACAGCTGACTTGAAGGACAAAATGCTTTCTGCTACTAAGATCAGTGAAATGTAGGCTAAACTGACAACGGAGTGAAGAGCAGAAATCTCAACTAGCAAGCAAGTCACAGCAATGAAGAATTGAGTGAGTGTGCGTTCACGCGAATGGGGTGGAGAATCCTGGATACAGTAGCATAGGCCTACTGTACTTTTAGTTTGGTGCCAGCATTTGAAGTCATCATTGTGGATTTAAAGCCTGTATTGTGTGGCTTTAATATTTCATGTCATAAAGCTTTCAAGACGTTTATGCATTTGAGCCTAACCAAAGACAATTTTGTTGAGCTAAGACAGTTTTCTTTGATGTGTAAATTTTCAGACTGTGATTACACCATTGAAAGAGAAAACTATATATGGTGATATTCAGGTCAAGTCCTTCAGAGGACTTAAGCCTGGCATGTTCCTCCATCGGATCGTTTAGTTTTAAACTAATTTGCATCGCCTATAGCTTGAATTATGCCAACAAAAGGTTAGCAAAGCATCCACTGTTGCTTGCTAGGTCTGCAGCCTGGTCTCATAGACTACATTTACGTCATTTAGCAGACGCTCTTATCCAGAGCGACTTACAGTAGAGTGCATACATTTTATTACATTTTTACATACTGAGACAAGGATATCCCTACCGGCCAAGAGCAGACGCTCTTATCCAGAGCGACTTACAGTAGAGTGCATACATTTTATTACATTTTTACATACTGAGACAAGGATATCCCTACCGGCCAAACCCTCCCTACCGGCCAAACCCTCCCTAACCCGGACGACGCTATGCAAATTGTGCGTCGCCCCACGGATCTCCCGGTTGCGGCCGGCTGCGACAGAGCCTGGGCGCGAACCCAGAGACTCTGGTGGCGCAGCTAGCACTGCGATGCAGTGCCCTAGACCACTGCGCCACCCGGGAGACTACACGTAACATAGTAAATGTACACTCAAATTAGTATGCTATGTTACATTTGGTATGGTTACATAAGACATATGGTTACTTAAGGCAAAAAAGATGGGTGGGTGGGTGGATAATGCACGTCTAGTAACCCAAAAGTTGCATGTTCAAATCTCATTACGGAGAACTTTAGCCTTTTAGCTTATTAGCAACTTTTCAACTACTTACTACTTATTAGCTACTTTCCAACTACTTAGAATGTCATCTAACCCTTTCCCTAACCCTAACCGTTCAACCTAACTCCTAACCTTAAGCCTTACCTTAACCCTAACCCTTAGCCTAGCTAACGTTAGCCACAAAAAAATTGTAATTCGTAACATATCATATAAATTGTAATTCGTAACATATCATAACAATTGGATGATGGACATCCACAAATGAATACATATCATACGAAACGTAACATGTCATACTAAATGTGGTGTATCGGATGTACGTAAAGAATAATACGAAATGCTCTGAGACCAGGTTTGTGCATGTTCTATGAATCAATTTAGCCTACCTTGTATTATTTATAATCATGTTTTATGTTGGCCTTCCGCTCACAATCTAACAGTTTTTTTCCAAAGATTTTTTATTTCTTAATGGCCTTGTCAAGTAACTGGCATGTGCCTCCTGAGTAGTGCAGCAGTCTAAGGCACTGCATTGCAGTTCTAGAGGCGTCACTACAGATCCGAGTTAGATCCCGGGCTGTGTCGCAGCCAGCCGCAACCGGGAGACCCATGAAGCGGCGCACAATTGGCCCAGCGTCATCCGGGTTAGGGGAGGGTTTGGCCAGATGGGATGTCCTTGTTCCATCACGCTCTAGCGATTCCTTGTGGTGGCCGGTTGCATGCATGCTGACTTCGGTTGCCAGATGTATGGTGTTTCCTCCAAAACATTGGTGCTGCTGGCTTCCGGGTTAAGCGGGCAGTATGGCTTGGTGTGTGAGGTATGACATTCCTCCTTGTATGTTTATATGATGACATGATGAGCCCTGTATCTTTATATGACCACGTAATGAGCGTTTCGTAATATAATAATAATAATATATGCCATTTAGCAGACGCTTTTATCCACTGCTTTTATCCGAAGTGACTTACAGTCAGGCGTGCATTCTTCCTCTACAATTATCCAAAGGGTGTTTTTATATGGCACAGTCTGTGGGTGATGAACATAGGCGTTGCCATAAGATGGAGCTTATACAGAATTCCATTAACAGGCTAAAGCAAACACATTTAGACACTATATGAAGTGATTAGAAAGTACAAGTGTGAATGCTTTTGGGACGCACCCAGATAGAGAGCTTCTAGGTCAAAGGTCATGTCCTGCTCAATGCACTGGTAAATTGTCAGGCATGCACATGTAGATAGAGTTGACCTTCTCTTTGTAGCTTCTTTGCCATCTGCCTAGTTTCTTCTCGCGAATACCAGAGACCTGAGAACGACAGAGGCTACATATCATCACATACTATATGTTAAACAGACACATGTTTAGCTGGCTTTGCAGAACAAGCATTATTTTTTTATTTTTTTTATTTTAACACCTTTCAATCACTTCTATGTAAATAGATCAGTTAGCTACCTCGGGCTGGTGTTGTAGCACATCCTGTTGAAACAAAGTCCTACAACACAAGCAAAGAGCATCAGCGCAGTCACACAATTAACCCTTCATGTCACAATATTCAATAACACTTGCAGGTAAATAGTGTCAGATTGATATGCAGTCTTAAAGGGAGAGATCACTTTCTACATTTAAGTAATTTAGCAGACACTCTTATCCAGCACAATTTACAGTATGGAGTGCATATATTTTTCATACTGTTCCCCCGTGGGAATCAAGCTCACAAACCTGGCGTTGCAAGCGCAATACTCTACTAAGTGAGCCACACAGAACTACATTGAGTTTAAGGTCTTAGTCCTATTTCCATAAATACCGGTCTTTTATCAACCAGCACATTTGAGTTCAACCATAATATTTGTTGTAATATTTGTTCTATCTTTTCTGGGGGATGAAATTGAAATTGTAACCAGCTCTGCAATGCTTGGTTGAAAAAGAGAGATACTTTGAAGAAATTTTCATTTTCAATGAATCGAATATGAGACATGGCAATCTGCACAAAGGCAAAAAGGTCATTTTTAAACAATGGATGAGCTTTTCTTAGTAATCTACTTGAGAACCATTTTGGGTTCAACTGAAACTTGTGAAGCTTTTAGAGAGAGGTTTAGTGCTTTTATTTTTAATCATCTCAACCAACCCAGTTCATATTCATTATATAGATAGGCACGCTTCATCTTATCTGGTTTAGCAGCCCAGATAAAGCAAAGTATTCTTTACTCATATGGTTTGAAAAAAACGAATCATCAGGAGTAGGCAGCGCCATAAGTGAGTAAAGTGATATATCACTATGGAGTTAATCAGTGTAGTTTTTCCATAAACAGACAGGTATTTACCTCTGCATGGTTGCAGGATCTTGTCTATTTTTACTAGTTTTCTATTGGAATTCATTGTGGAGAGCTAATTAATATATTTTGTGATATGAATACCAAGTACAGTGGGGAGAACAAGTATTTGATACACTGCCGATTTTGCAGGTTTTCCTACTTACAAAGCATGTAGAGGTCTGTAATTTTTATCATAGGTACACTTCAACTATGAGAGACGGAATCAAAAACAAAAATCCAGAAAATCACATTGTATGATTTTTAAGTAATTAATTTGCATTTTATTGCATGACATAAGTATTTGATACATCAGAAAAGCAGAACTTAATATTTGGTTTGCAATTACAGAGATCATACGTTTCCTGTAGTTCTTGACTAGGTTTGCACACACTGCAGCAGGGATTTTGGCCCACTCCTCCCTACAGATCTTCTCCAGATCCTTCAGGTTTCGGGGCTGTCGCTGGGCAATACGGACTTTCAGCTCCCTCCAAAGATTTTCTATTGGGTTCAGGTCTGGAGACTGGCTAGGCCACTCCAGGACCTTGAGATGCTTCTTACGGAGCCACTCCTTAGTTGCCATGGCTGTGTGCTTCGTGTCGTTGTCATGCTGGAAGACCCAGCCACGACCCATCTTCAATGCTCTTACTGAGGGAAGGAGGTTGTTGGCCAAGATCTCGCGATACATGGCCCCATCCATCCTCCCCTCAATACGGTGCAGTCGTCCTGTCCCCTTTGCAGAAAAGCATCCCCAAAGAATGATGTTTCCACCTCCATGCTTCACGGTTGGGATGGTGTTCTTGGGGTTGTACTCATACTTCTTCTTCCTCCAAACACGGCGAGTGGAGTTAGACCAAAAATCTCTATTTTTGTCTCATCAGACCACATGACCTTCTCCCATTCCTCCTCTGGATCATCCAGATGGTCATTGGCAAACTTCAGACAGGCCTGGACATGCACTGGCTTAAGCAGGGGGACCTTGCGTGCGCTGCAGGATTTTAATCCATGACGGCGTAGTGTGTTACTAATGGTTTTCTTTGAGACTGTGGTCCCAGCTCTCTTCAGGTCATTGACCAGGTCCTGCCGTGTAGTTCTGGGCTGATCCCTCACCTTCCTCATGATCATTGATGCCCCACGAGGTGAAATCTTGCATGGAGCCCCAGACCGAGGGTGATTGACCGTCATCTTGAACTTCTTCCATTTTCTAATAATTGCGCCAACAGTTGTTTCCTTCTCACCAAGCTGCTTGCCTATTGTCCTGTAGCCCATCCCAGCCTTGTGCAGGTCTACAATTTTATCCCTGATGTCCTTACACAGCTCTCTGGTCTTGGCCATTGTGGAGAGGTTGGAATCTGTTTGATTGAGTGTGTGGACAGGTGTCTTTTATACAGGTAACGAGTTCAAACAGGTGCAGTTAATACAGGTAATGAGTGGAGAACAGGAGGGCTTCTTAAAGAAAAACTAACAGGTCTGTGAGAGCCGGAATTCTTACTGGTTGGTAGGTGATCAAATACTTATGTCATGCAATAAAATGCAAATTAATTATTTAAAAATCATACAATGTGATTTTCTGGATTTTTGTTTTAGATTCCGTCTCTCACAGTTGAAGTGTACCTATGATAAAAATTACAGACCTCTACATGCTTTGTAAGTAGGAAAACCTGCAAAATCGGCAGTGTATCAAATACTTGTTCTCCCCACTGTATGTCTACTTCACCATCAGCCCATTATATAGGTAAACTGCAGGGTAATGTAAAAGCTGTGTTTTTTAAAGATCCAATGCTTAATATGGTACACGTATCATAATTGTTTGTCCAGAGAGGCCAGAAAAGTTATCTAGATCTTCAATGAGAATTTGCAGGGATCTAGATTGCGGACTTTATATAAAACTTGAGTCATCAGCATACATGGACACCTTTGTTTAGATTTAATTGGATTTCTAATCCTCTAATGTTATTATTTGATCTGATTTTAATTGCTAGCATTTCAATGGTCATAACGAGTAGAATGGTGACAGCGGACACCCTTGTTTAACCCCTCTAGACAGTTCAAAACTCTCTGAGAAGTAGCCTGTTTTTACTATTTTACACCTGGGGTTGCTAAGATGTTGTAGTACTCAAGACCGGTCTCGGTCTCGAGACCACATACTGAGTGTCTAGGTCTTGTCTTGGTGTTAGATACATTTGTACTCGGTCTTGACTCGGTCTCGGACTTGTAATTTCTTCATGAGACCAGCTGAGTAAAAACTCAGAATTATCATCTTCCAATAAGTCAGCACATGAAAGCACTTCACAAGGCCAAATATATACACTCCTTTCTTGAAACATTAATACAGTATCTTAACAGCCTTTATATGTATTATAGACAAGTTGGCAAAGTGGCGAACCTATAGGAGAGTGCACTTTTTGTAAAACACAAAGGGCTAGTGGTGTAGTGTAGGCAATACGCAGGTACAGTATAAACCATCAACCCCATTTTTTTCAGTGGACATTGCGTATACTCACTTCTTAATTCCTACTGATGCATATCAAAGTAGTGTAGTGGAGGTATACGATTTATGAATTATGTAGTACAATAGAGAAATCATGCACAAAGTAGCCTACACAATCGCAAAGCACGTGAAATATATTCACATGCGCGCCACACACAGCCTAGTTTTAGCGGAATATCATCTGCAGACAGCAAGAGTGTGCAGCTCTCATCTGAAATTCTATTAAGAAATAATATAATTTTTCACACAGGAGGTCTTTCCTTTGATGGGCTGTACATTTAGGAACTTCTTGGCAAAATTTAAGTTTACCCACTTCTCCAGGCACCACTACACCACTGCATAGGGCCGATGGAAAGACAGCAGTCACACACAGCATGATGTTAAAGGATAAGCAGTCCATAAACTCTGACATAATAAGCCAGTTGGTCCCAATCATAAGAATACAAAAACACCACCATTAAGCATTTCCCAATCTAAATTATTACTTCCCATTGAAGAAAACATTTCACGTTTAGCACACAAACTTAAAGTGGAACTGACAGCAGTTTAACTACTTTGCAGATATGAAACAAACAGACAATCATACAGTGCATTCGGAAAGTATTCAGATCCTTTGAGTTTTTCCACATTTTGGTACGTTACAGCCTTATTCTAAAATGGATTAAATTTTAAAAAATCCTCATCAATCTACACACAATACCCAATAATGACAAAGCGAAAACAGGTTAGCAAATTTGTCAAAAATAGAAATACCTTATTTACATAAGTATTCAGACCCTTTGCTAAGAGACTCGAAATTGAGCTCAGGTGCATCCTGTTTCCATTGATCACCCTTGAGATGTTTCTACAACTTGATTGGAGTCCACATGTGGTAAATTCAATTGATGGGACATTATTTGGAAAGGCACACACCTGTCTACATAAGGTCCCACAGTTGACATTGGATCTTAGAGAAAAAACAAAGCCGAAGACTTCCAAGACAGGATTGTGTCGGGGCACAGATCTGGGGAAGTTTACCCAATTTTTTTTGCAGCATTGAAGGTCCTTAAGAACCCAGTGGTCTCCATCATTCTTAAATGGAAGAAGTTTGGAACCACCAAAACTGAGCAATCGGGGGAAGGGAGGGCCTTGGTCAGCGAGGTGACCAAGAACCCGATTGTCACTCTGACAGCTCTTCAGAGTTCCTCTGTGGAGATGGGAGAACCTTCCAGAAGGACAACCATCTCTGCAGCACTCTGCCAATCAGGCCTTTATGGTAGAGTGGCCAGACAGAAGCCACTCCTCAGTAAAAGGCACATGACAGAACGCTTGGAGTTTGCCAAAAGGCATCTAAAGGACGCAGACCATGAAAGACAAGATTCTCTGGTCTGATGAAACCAAGATTGAACGCTTGGCCTGAATGCCAAGCGTCACGTCTGGAGGAAACCTGGCACCATCTCTACGGTGAAGCATGGTGGTGGCATGTTTTTCAGCTGCAGGGACTGGGAGACTAGTCAGGATTGAGGGAAAGATTAATGGAGCAAAGTACAGAGAGATCCTTGATGAAAACCTGCTCCAAAGTGCTCAGGACCTCAGACTGGGCTGAAGGTTCACCTTCCAACAGGACAACGACCCTAAGCACACAGCCAAGACAATGCGGGAGTGGCTTTGGGACAAGTCTCTGAATGTCCTTGAGTGGCCCAGCCAAAGCCCAGACTTGAACCCGATCGAACATCTCTGGAGAGATCTGAAAATGTCTGTGCAGCGTCGCTCCCCATCCAACCTGACAGAGTTTGAGAGGATCTGTGGAAAGGGAGAATCTCTCCAAATAGAGGTGTGCCGAACTTGTAGCGTCATACCCAAGAAGACTTGAGGCTGTAATCACTGTCAAAGGTTCTTCAACAAAGTACTAAGTAAAGGATCTGAATACTTATGTAAATTTATTATTTCAGTTTTTTATTATGGGGTATTGTGTGTAGATTGATGAGGGGAAAAAACAATATAATCAATTTTAAAATAAGGCTGTAATGTATGTAACAAAATGTGAAAAAAGTCAAGGGGTCTGAATATTTTCCAAATGCACTGTATTATCAGTTCAATATATCTAATTCCCAGTTTATGCTACAAAACCAACTTTGTGGGAGGTTTTCAAAATAGGTTATGTTTGACTCAACGTTCAATACACCACGGCATTTTGGCAGAATAGATGGATGCAGTTCAATGCATGATTAAGATAATTCACCAATACATTTTTTGGTAGTCCAAAAAATATTGCTATCAGGTTGTAAATCACAGCTGGCCTGGTACATTGTTTGTTGCCTCCATTCGGGATGCACTGTTTCAGTTTCAATGACTCAATATTCTGGACAAAAACAGATGAATTTAACTAAGGCTGGGTGTCACGCCCTGACCATAGATTGCTTTGTATGTTTCTATGTTTTGTTTGGTCAGGGTGTGATGTGGGTGGGCATTCTATGTTGTATGTCTAGGTTGTCTATTTCTGTGTTTGGCCTAGTATGGTTCCCAATCAGAGGCAGGTGTCGGTCGTTGTCTCTGATTGGGAGTCATATTTAGGTAGCCTGTTTTTCTTTGGGTTTTGTGGATGGTTGTTTCCTGTGTCTGTGTTATCACCATACGGGACTGTTTCGTTTTCGTTTTGTATTTCATGTTGTTATTTTGGTATTTCTTAGTGTTCAGTTAATAAACCGAATATGGACACTTACCACGCTGCATATTGGTCCGACATCTCTTCTCATTCCAACGACGAGCGTTACACTGGGAATGTCAATACAATCAAACTAGCAAGGGCAATGATCACAAGTCAGTCATAACGTGGCTAATAGGCTAGCGTATCTATTTATGTAGCAAGGTAGGTAAAAACCAGGAGCCTAACGTTAGCTAGATAGCTAGCTAGATAGCTGCTAAGAGAATGTCATGTCGTGCTATTGGAGGAGTGGGTAAGTGACTGAATTTTTCCCCTCATATCGTTTTTCGGTGGCTATACACAGCTAGAGATGCAGGTGTCATTTGTTTAGCTAGCAAGAACTTGAACGACTGTTATCCAGTTAGCATGTCTCCTGCGTTTGCAAAATTCACTGTGGCTATCTACTCCGATTTCAGAGCACTCTCGTCTGAGTGTGCCAGAGCGCAGAAAACCTGATGAATTTATGAACGCGCAACACCTGCTGAATATGACCGGTGTCAGTAAACGTAGACAAAGTAATAGTTAGTCAAGAATGCTCTAGATACCATGTAAACAGCCCAACCAGCTCTGCTACGGCGGGTAAAATGGTCAGCGTGAGGTGTTCTCTCATTTGTGTCTGGAAGTAGCTAGCTAGCAAGCTAGCCAACTTTAGACAGTTAGCTTGGGTGCTTGCTTGGGACAAGCATGCATTGGCAGGCAAGCTGCAGAAGAACAACGAGGCTACAATTCCTCATAGTTTGTCAGTGTAATTTTGACAGCCAACTAGCTGAAAAAGTTTGAGAGGGTTTATCTAATGTTCCTTTGTTAGATTTCAGCTCATCTTGCTCTGGCTAGAATTAGTTGTTGATCTTGTTGTTGTTGATGTTTATAACTGAGGGAGAGAGAGAATATATTTCCATGGTTGTTTGATTAATAGGAATGTAAAGTTCCCAAATGTAAGAGGACTCCCATGGTGTTTACATATTTGCAGAAATCCATTCAGGTTCATTCTGCTCGCCTCCCTACCTCTGAGGAAGTACAGTTCCCGCTCAGCCCAGTCAAAACTGTTCGCTGCTCTGGCACCCCAATGGTGGAACAAACTCCCTCACGACGCCAGGTCAGCGGAGTCAATCACCACCTTCCGGAGACACCTGAAACCCCACCTCTTTAAGGAATACCTAGGATAGGATAAAGTAATCCTTCTAACCCCCCCCGCCTTAAAAGAGATTGATGCACTATTGTGAAGTGGTTGTTCCACTGGATATCATAAGGTGAATGCACCAATTTGTAAGTCGCTCTGGATAAGAGCGTCTGCTAAATGACTTAAATGTAAATGTAAATGTTTATTTTGTGGCTTTTGGCAAATGTGCTCAAATGATCTAAAGTCACTCTGTTGCAACTGCCTGAATACACACAGTCCAGTTCAAAGTGAATGATTGCAGGTCGTGTGGTAAATTGCTTGTTCATATAAAGGCCTACTGTAGCTCTGATTGGCCATAGCGCACCGGTCTGTGTAGGTCTGTGTTTTTATTCAGTTTTATTTACTGCAGTGTCTATTAAATGTCCAAACGCACGGCCGCTTTCCCACTTTATATTGCTATAGAATTTTTTTAAATGCCTTAGTATACATAATTTACAAACAATCCAAGAATTTATGAAAATGTGAAAATGACCATATCTAAGTGGTCGCTTTTTAAAAAAACTTTAATTTCTTCCTGGGGGTGTATATGAAAATATTTTAATAAGATTTCATGTTGCTAAAATGCTGTCAGTTCCACTTTAAATGCAACAAAGTTTCACACACAAGTTATTTTCAAGGAGAGAGCAAGACCCCAGATGATGATGATCATTTGAAACTTAACTTCTTGTTGAAAGTTGTTTTTGAAGACGGAGAAGCTAACAAATTAGCAACAACATCCTCTTTGATAACACCTGCTGCAGCTGCTGCAAACTACCTGACAACAAAAGCTAGCTGGCTAGACTGTGGGAAAATTACTGCTCACTGTTGCGCAGTGACCTGTTGGTCTTCAAGAAGGCAGAGGTTTACGTAGGTTTTTGTAAAAACGCTCCCACCCATTAAGTCAAAATGTGATTGGTTGATTCCACTGTCACTCCAACATTTGTCCCTAATACAGTTGAATGGCAGATAACTTTATCTACATAACTTTATCTACATAACTTTATCTAGATAACTTTATCTGAGCTAGGTAGATTTATCTCCCCAGAGACCAGCAAAGAAAAATCCTTATTGGATCTTTTTTTTCTGTTCCCTTTCCTTTCCAATAAAAACTGAAGAGATTAAATTAGAACACCATTGAAAATAATAGTTCTATAATCATTATTTTTGAAATCCTTAGCCCTTCTCTGAAGGTGTAGAAGGCCCATTGTTCCCCACTGTGTTTGGGTTAGCAATAATGTTGTTCTGAAATATCAACATAGAAATATTGGACATTTTGAACTCTCATTATGTTTGTGATTTGACAAAATTGCAATCATGGTCTTCAATTGGACTCGCATTTTTCTGGTCTCGGTCTTGACTCGGACCCCTTGTCCCCCTCCCGGTCTCTGTCTTGACTCGGTCTCGCCCCCCCTCCGGTCTCGAACACAACACTGGGTGGCTATACATTACTTTTACCCATTGAATAAGAGACTCACCGAAATTGAAAAAAATCTAGTTATTCATTCATAAAATCCAGTTTGATGGATCATATATGGTCATATATGATAATGTACTGCTAAAATCCGAACAGGACCACTAGCACCAACCTGTGTATCTTCAGTTTGTGTAGGATGGTGATGAGAGCATATGAGAGAATGAGCATGATCGACAAACTCAGACACGTGATCGACAGTCGAGTGAAATCAGGAAATCGGCTCATTTCTGAAGGACAAGAAGGAAATAAAAATATACTTTTTTTGCTTTTACTTGTTGCTTAATGGCAATTCTACTGCGTTAGCATGAATGTTACTGGCCTTGTACACAGTCAGGGTTTTACAACTGACGTACAATACATTTGGCAGATTGAATGTGATACAACAGAGAGTATTTTTCATGGAACCCAAAAGGGTTATACCTGGAACCAAAAAGGGTTATACCTGGAACCAAAAATGGTTCTCCTATGGGGACAACCGAAGAACCCTTTTGGAACACATTTTTTCTAAGGGTGTATATCACATCAGCTGTGTCAAATGTATTGTACATCAGTTGTGTGTACAGGGCCTTTATGTTTTGAATAAGATGTGCATATATGATATATTTAATAACTACAGTGGTGTAGTACATTTTCATGCCATCCTGTAACTCACCATGGTTTTTTTCATCTGTTGTCCCATCAGTTCCATTGTCACTTTGTTTCTTTTGGTTGGGAGAATGTGCACCTGTGTGTCCAATAGGTTGATAAAACGTAATCATAACCATACATAAAGCTGTTTTGTACACAACCAACAATATCGACAGACTGTAGAAATCAGCGGAATACATCACACAAAAGAGCACACGTCTTTGCAAAAAATCACAGTTAGATTCTGTGAAAGAATTAAGGCTACTGGCTACCTGACAGGCTCACTTTCCTGTTGAACTTGTCATCTTTCATCTCGAATCCGCAGGACATAAAACAATATAAAGTGCCTTGCAAAAGTATTCAGACCCCTTGGATTTCTCTACATTTTTATTGTGTTACAAAGTGGAAATAAAATGGATTGAATCGTCATATTTTTAAAGATAAATACAAATACAAAACTTTGCATAATATGAATGTAAAACCTTTGACTTCTTACCCCAGCATGTTGAAAAGACAAACAGAACCATGAAAAAACCATTGGCCATCCTCTTAAAACTTCTCTCTTACTTAATATTTAAATACAGTAGTACAAAACAATATGCAAGCAGCACCTTATCGTTTCTTGGCTAGTGCCATCTTTACTGTCTTGATACATTAAGTCCAAAGAAGTAGCAAAAATGTATTTCTCACTTTTCAACCGACACGTCAGAAATGCTAATGATTGTATTAGGATATCCTGTTCCCCCCCCCCACACACACACACACACAAACAAAGTCTCATCGCTCTCATCTTGGTCTTTATTGTAGCAGAAAATGTGTTCTCAATGAATTATCTGGTTAAATAAAAGGCACAATAAAAAATGAACACACACACATTATAAATGGTCATGACTTTCATCCCTTGCACTTGTTCGAGTGTCTGCTAGTGTCAACTACTGTGATAATGCAAGAAATGTTTGGTTATTGCTGTAGGCCAAATACACTCCACAAAGAGCTCATATTGAGAAGCATGTTTCTGTACATGTGAAAAGATAAACAATTTGAAAAGACATCATGTTTCATCACACTGTGACCAATAGGGAGCAGCAGAAAACTAAACTCTTGATCAGCTCAGATTGTTGTAGTAGTGTAGTCATAGCAAGCAACATGATGGCTGGGCATAGAGCATAGTGTGCTTCAAACTCTGCGGTAGTACAGTATCTTATGTTTTATTGGAATTCCTCTGTGTGTCTGTGTGTGTGTGTATACACCCATGCAGACTCCGGCATAGGTGTATTGTAGTCAGCAGCTGTGACCGCTGGACCACACAGGCACTGAGGCCACTAGTCATTTATTCTGCATATTGATTGCCTTGAACATATACAATAATTGAGCTAAAACAATTGATCTAACATAAAAATACATTTACCCCCACAAATATGTCCAGTTATTATAATCCACATATGAGATGCGCTGTAGTCTATATAGATTACTTGAACTGGCACCTAGTGAACCTGCAGTCTAAGGCACAATGTAGGTACGGTACTGCATTGTATAAATACCGCTTCTAGCTGCCCCTCTGGCAGTCATTCTAAATATTTCTTCAGCTATTCAAACCCTTCTGCTGCAGGATTCTTTTCCTACTGCTATTAAACAGGCCAAATTAAGATCCGACATCTGTACGATAAAATTTTACCTGTTTGCGTATCTGTTTCACACACATTTTTTAAAGAAAAATACATAGGAGGTCAATACAACCTGTCAATTTATATTCGCACATTGTAAAAAAAAAAGAAAAAAAAAGACGTAAAATAGCCTAATGGCCTTGTCAAGTAACTGGCATGTGCCCCCGTTACCATTGGTGCCAGGTGGCGTACACCACTAAGGCGGTAAACTCTGAATCTACGAGTTGCGGTAAGTGTGCGTTCAAGGAAAAAGCGATTCACTTCTGGTCGCATATGTGACGAAGTGGATGATTATTATAACAATGCATATAAAAGGTTGTACATTTAAGTTTACACGTCTCCATACTGTGTCTAATAGCAGGTTAAAACTGAAGATTTGACTCCATGTGACCAAGCAGTCTATAACATAGATTGCACATATCCATTTGGTGTGTGAGGTACGACATTCCTCCTTGTATGTTTATATGATTAAATGAATATCCCGGTATCTTTATATGACCACAAAATGTGCGTTTCGTAATATAATAATAATAATATATGCCATTTAGCAGACGCTTTTATCCATTGCTTTTATCCGAAGTGACTTACAGTCAGGCGTGCATTCTTCCTCTACAATTATCCAAAGGGTGTTTTTATATGGCACAGTCTGTGGGTGGTGAACATAGGCGTTGCCATAAGATGGATCTTATACAGAATTCCATTAACAGGCTAAAGCAAACACATTTAGACACTATAGAAAGTGTTGGTGAAGTACAAGTGTGGACGCTTTTGGGATGCACCCAGATAGAGAGCTTCTAGGTCGAAGGTCATGTCCTGCTTCCTGTGCTGGTAATTTGTCAGGTATGCACATGTATATAGAGTTGACTTTCTCTTTGTAGCTTCTGTGCCCTTTCTTCTCGCTCATACCAGAGACCTGAGAACAACAGAGACTACATATCATCACATACTATATGTTAAACAAACATGGTTTGCGTCATCATCAAACAGGGGATATAGCACATGCATAGCAGGCTTTGCAAAACAAACAGAATTTGGCCTTTTCGTTTTAACAACTTTTAATCACTTAAATAGATCAGTGATCTACCTTGGGCTGGTGTTCTACCACATCCTGTTGAGACATAGACCTATAACACAAACAACGAGGATCAGCACTGTCACATAGACACACAATTAACCCTTTAAGTCAAAGAGCCTAATGACCTTGTAAAATAACTGGCATGTTATTGTCACAATATTCAATAACACTTGCAGGTAAATAGTTTCAGATTGATATGCAGTCAGAAAGGGAGAGATCACTTTTTACATTTAAGTCATTTAGCAGAAACTCTTATAAAGCACAACTTTCAGTAGTGAGTGCATACATTTTTTGAGCCACACGGGACTACATTGTGTTTAAGTGTCACGTTCTGACCTTTATTTCCTTCGTTTTGTCTTTATTTAGTATGGTCAGGGCGTGAGTTGGGGTGGGCAGTCTATGTGTGTTTTTCTATGTTGGGGTTTTGAGTTCGGCCTGGTATGGTTCTCAATCAGAGGCAGCTGTCAATTGTTGTCCCTGATTGAGAATCATACTTAGGTAGCCTGGGTTTCACTTTTGGTTTGTGGGTGTTTGTTTCCGTGTGAGTGTTTGTTGCCACACGGTACTGTTTCGGTTTCATTTGTTTCACGTTTATTGTTTTGTATTTTGTAGTGTTCAGTTTGTCTTTAAATAAACATTATGGACACTTACCACGCTGCATATTGGTCCTCCGATCCTTCTCGCTTCTCGTCAGAAGAGGAGGACGACAGCCGTTACATTAAGGTCTTAGTCCTGATCTTAATCTTAATCTAGTGTCCTCCAAATCACGTTTCATCCATTAGCTGGATTAAACTATCAACATCCAGAATAACCTGGCTAGATTTTTGGAGAATGAAGTCATTCTAGCAGAAACTGATTGTTTAAAAAAAGTTAGTTAATTTTGGGGGTATTTATTGAATATTGAAACATACAACCTACCTGCAGTGAAGCCGCTCAACATTTACATTACATTCAGTCATCTAACAGACTCCCATGCAGAGCGGCCCACAGGAGAAATCAGGGTCAAGCGCCCCGCCCAAGGGCACATTGACAGATCTCCCACCAAGTCAAATCGAGAACTCGAACAAAATACTTTTCGGCTACCGGCCCAAGCTCCCAACTGCTAGAATACTAACCATCCAAGATCCCCCGACAGTTCCCCAAGAGCTGCCCCTCAACCATCCGAGACCCCCACCCAAAGTCCCTCGCCCCGAAAAATAACTCTCCCTCCACTCTCCGCTTTTTGTTATTGTTTATTTTGACTTTAATTTTGACTTTTATCTTTGACCGTCATTCTATCCCTCGCCCAACAACTCCAGTCCCACTTGTCTCCAGTTCCTCATCCCAACCCTCAGTTTCCCTCAGCCCATCCCACCTATCTCTGCTGGCCACCCTCTCCGGATTTCTACGCGCCATATATCTTTCAACTATGCTGTGATGTTTAACATACAATTTGAATCTATCTAATCGAATACAATCCACAAATTGCGAGTTGAAGATAAATACTTTTACTAAGAGTATTAGTATATTAGTAATTGACCGACCAGGTCTCTTCAGATCTCCCAACAATGCTATTTCTATGGTCAATCTTAGATTAATGTTATGCTTTTTCAGCCATTCCTGAACCGGAGACCAGAAACAGGCTACCTGAGAGCAATACAAGAACAAAAGGTCAATTGATTCTGTATCCTCACAACAAAATCTGCAGAGCTGCGATGATTGTATGCCCCAAGTATTCAACATTTTCTTGTTGGCAAGAATTCTGCACAAGCATTTTAGCTGAAAATCATGTTGTCTTGAATCGTACGTTTTGTCATATATCAAGTCCTACCATGAAATCCGTACATAAAAAAATCTATTCACAGTTATTTTTTACAATCTGTATGGCACAGCTGTCAACATCCTGGTCCTCAAATGAAACTGGTATACATTCATATTTTTGCTATTTTTGTTCCTCCGCCAGTTTTGATCCTTTATATTGGACAGACAGACGAGTTCCCTACTTCCTACCGCTGCCACTTGCCTCCTCCATTTTTGGTGTAGTGCTGTAATCAATTAGTTGTAATCTTGAAATGAGCAGACCTTCCCATAACTCCATGAAAGACATAACTCTACCATTCCAATTTACAATATCATTTAGGGGAAAAAATACCCTTTTCAAACATCTTTTCCATAAATACCGGTCTTTAATCAACCAGAACATTTGAGTTCAACCATAATATTTGTTGTAATATTTGCTCTATCTTTTCTGCAGGATGAAATTGAAATCGTAAACAGCTCTACAATGCTTGGTTGAAAAAGAGAGATAATTTGAAGAAGGTTTAATGAATCGAATATGAGACATGGCAATCTGCACAAAGGCAAAAAGGCAATTTTTAAACAGTGGATGAGGTTTTCTATTCGTAATCTACTTGAGAACCATTTTGGGTTCAAGTGAAACTCGTGAAGCTTTTAGAGAGAGGTTTAGTGCTTTTATATTTAATCATCTCAACCAACCCAGTTCATATTCATTATATAGGCACGCTTTATCTTGTCTGGTTTAACATCCCAGATAAAGAAACATATTTTTTGCTCATTTGATTTGAAAACCCCCCCTGAATCATCAGGAGTAGGCAGTGCCATAAGTAAGTGAGTAAACTGAGATATGATTATGGAGTTAATCAGTGTAATTTTTCTATATATAGACAGGTATTTACCTCTCCATGGTGGCAGGGTCTTGTCTAATTTTATATTGAAATTCACTGTGGAGAGCTAATTTATATATTTTGTGACATGAATACTAAGTATGTCTACTTCACCGTCAGCCCATTTTTATAGATACTCTGCAGGGTAATGTAAAAGCTGTGTTGTTTAATGATCCAATTCTTAATATTGTACACTTATCATCATTCTTTATCCAGAGATGCAAGAAAAGTTATCTAGAGCTTCAATGAGACGTTGCAGGGATCTAGCTTGCGGACTTTATATAAAACTTGAGTCATCGGCATACATGTACACTTTTGTTTTAAAGTGTTAGGGTTGCGTCAATTCAATCTGGTATAAGGATAAGTATGACGATGAGTCACCGATTGTATGCTATGTATTATTTATTAACTAAGCAATAAATGGCAAATGCAATTTTCGTATATACGGGTTCAATGTATCATCACGCAGGATAAAACAGGGAACTGGGCAACACCCCAAAACCCCTCCCCTATATACTCTAATAGTGTTAGTTCCTGCTTCAGAGCAAGCCTGTTAGAGTAGAGGTCCAGTGTGGTTTAGACTTACTGGCCTATCGCTGGTGTTGGCGCTTAAGCTAGTCCAGCCCCTTAGCGCTCCGGAGGGTCCGCTGTTATCTTGATAGAGTGTTGCTGTCTTGCCCCACACCCTTGTTGCATTCACAGTTCCTGTTTTCTTGTCTTTTCAGTACTTTTCCATCCTTGCTACCCCTTGTGAAATGCACCCCTCCTCTACCAAGATTAGTCAAGTCATGCTATATGGTTAGCCACACTTTGTTGCACAATTATAACACACACACATACACATGTTCAATGTACTTATCACTCCCCCACATACAATCAATAAAACTCAGACCTCACAAAAGCATTGGATTTCTAATCCTCTAATGTTATTATTTGATCTGATTTTAATAGCTAGCATTTCAATGGCCATAATGAATAGAATGGTGACAGCAGACACCCTTGTTTAACCCCTCTAGACAGTTCAAAACTCTCTGAGAAGTAGCCACTTTTTACTATTTTACACCTGGGGCTGATATAGTGTTGTAGTACTCAAGACCACATATTGAGTATATCTGTCTTGTCTTGGTGTTAGATTCATTTGGACTCGGTCTTGACTCGGTCTCGAATAGTGAGACCAGCCAAGACCAGCGGAGTAAAATACTCATAATAATCAGCTTCCATTGTCAGCACATAAAAGTGCTTCGCCAGACCAAAGATTTACACTCCTTTCTTGAAACGTGAATACAGTATCTTAACAGCCTTTATATGTATTATAACTTTTAGGTTTGGCAGGTTTGTAATCATGAAATGGCAGCCACCTTAATACCAGCGTACTCATGTAGGAAGTGCACTTTTTGTAAAACACAAAGGGCTAGTGATGTAGTGTAGGCTATACGCAGATACAGTATAAACCCTATACCCAACTATTTTTCAGTGGACATTGCGTACACTGACGTCTTAATTCCTACTGATGCATATCAAAGTTATCAGGTATGAAGGTAAGACTCAGATGGGGCATTCCAACAGGGGCAGGCAATAGACAGGTCAAGGCAGGCAGGGGTCAGTAAACCAGAGGTGGGGCAACGGTACCGGGTGGTAGGCAGGCTCAGGGTAAGGTAGAGGTCGGTAATCCAGAGGGGGGCAAAGGTACAGGTCGGCAGGCAGGCTCAGGGTCATGCAGAGTGGTCAGGCAGGCGGGCTCAGAGTCAAGCAAGGGTCAAAACTAGGAGGGCGAGAAATGAGAGACTGGAAAATGATGGAAACGGGAGACGAAGGGCTGTGAGTCATGGGTTTGACTCTGGACACATGAAAGGTGGGATGTATACGAAGTGTACGGGGCAACAGAAGACAAACAGCAGAGGGGCTAATGAACTTGGAAATGGGGAATGGGCCGATAAACCGGGGGAAGAGTTTGCGGGATTCCACCCGGAGAGGCAAATCATGGGTGGATAGCCATACCTTCTGCCCCAGACTATACCGGGGAGCCGGGGTTCGATGTCTCGGGTTCCGGAGTGGTAGCCGTGGGGTTATAGCGGCAAGACAGGGCATCCGGCTTGATGTTCTTTGGACCCCGGCCGGTAGGAGAGGGAAAAGTTGAACCGGGTAAACAGCATGGCCCATCTCGCCTGCCTGAAGTTGAGGCTCTTGGCGATGCAGAGATACTCCAGGTTTTTGTGGTCGGTCCACAAAATTAATGGATGTTCCGCCCCTTCGAGCCAGTGCCTCCATTCCTCCGATGCCATCTTAACCGCGAGAAGCTCCCGATTCCCCACATCGTATTTCCTCTCTGTGGCGGTGAGGTGGTGGGAGAAGAAGGCCAGGGATGCGGCTTAAGGTCCAGGGCAGAACGTTGGGACAGACAGCCCCCACTCCGACATCCAAAGCATCGGTCTCCACCACGAACTGACGGGAAGGGTCTGGATGAACCAGGATCGGAGCCGTGGTGAAGCAATGTTTAAGGTCCCGGAACGTCCGGTCCGCGGCCGTGGACAACATGAACGGAACCTTGGTAGAGGTGAGGGCAGACAAGGGGGAGGCCAGGGTGCTGTAACCCCAGATAAAGCGGTGATAAAAGTTGGCGAACCCCAGGAAGCGTTGCAGCTGCACTCTGGACGTAGGCTGAGGCCAATCCACCACCGCTCTCACCTTCTCAGGATCCATCTTGATGCTCCCAGCAGAGATGATGTAGCCCAGGAAGGGAATGATGGAGCGATGGAACTCGCACTTTTCCGCCTTAACGAACAACAGGTTCTCCAGAAGGCGCATCCATGTAGACGAAGACGAACTGGTTCAGCATGTCACGGAGAACATCATTCACCAGAGCCTGGAACACGGCAAGGGCGTTGGTGAGGCCAAAGGACATGACCAGATATTCATAGTGGCCACTGGCCGTGTTGAAGGTGGTCTTCCACTCGTCCCCCTCTCGGATCCGCACCAGGTGGTAGAGCATTACGTAGATCCAGCTTGGAAAACACAGTGGCCCCCTGGAGCGGCTCGAATGCTGAGGAAATGAGTGGTAGGGGATAACGGTTCATAACAGTGATGTCAAAAAGTCCCCGGTAGTCAATGCACAGGTGCAGGGTCTTGTCGTTCTTCTCCACGAAGAAGAACCCTGCGCCAGCGGGAGAGGAAGAGTGATGAATAAATCCAGTAGATAGGGATTCCAATGTAGTCCTCCATAGCCTTGGTTTCAGGTCCTGACTGTGAGTACAGATGCCCTCGGGGCTGCGTGGTGCTAGGGAGAAGGTCAATCCCGCAGTCATAGGGGCAGTGCGGCAGAAGGGAAGTGGCCCAGGACTTTTTGAACACCTCCTGGAGATCCTGGTATTCCGCGGGAATGGTGGAGACATCCGGAACCACCTCAGAGGACCCAGGAAGATGTCCTGGGGCAGGTTTGCGCCGACTTCAGACAATTGGCGTGGCAGAACGGACTCCAGCCCATGATGGCACCCGTAGACCAATTGATGAGTGAGTTATGTCGCTGGAGCCAGGGGAATCCCAAAACCAAGTGGATCTGGGGGGTCTTGATGAGCAGGAACTGGAAAAAGAGAGACTATCTTTTCATGGTTGTTTGATCAATAGGAATGTAAAGTTCCCAAATAATTTAAGGAAATGTGAAAATGACCATGTCTAAGTGGCCGCTTGACATTTGTAGATGAAAATATTTGAATATTTCATGTTGCTAAAATCCAGTCAGTTCCACTTTAAATGCAACAAAGTTTCATACACAAGTTATTTTCAAAGAGGCAGCAAGCACCCAGATGATGATGATCGTTTGAAACTTAACTTCTTGTTCAAAGTTATTGTTGAAAAGGGAGAAGCTAACAAATTAGCAACAACATCCTCTTTCATAACACCTGCTGCAGCCGCTGCAAACTAGCCGACAACAAAAGCTAGCTAAACTGTGGGAAAACTACTGCTCACTATTGCGCAGTGACCTGTTGGTCTTCACAGTGTTGCCAACTCCTCAGTAAGGAAAGTAGCTATTGGCTGTCCTAAAAGTCGCTAGAAGTCGCTAAATGACGTCATCACCTAATTTGCATAATTGGCCATGTGCATGTAATTGTGATGGACGCAGTAGGAGAGAGGAATAACGTCGTGGGAGAGACACAAAAGTGAGTAAAAAACACCCTAAATATGTTTAGAACTACAAATAAGCAAGCTGCAGAGAGTGGCACACACAGCGAATAAGAACCAGATATTTGAGGCCATACTCCTCCTTCAGCACTTTATGGACCCAATTGTTAATCCGTCATAACAGAGGCATTGTCAGTCCCTATCCCCAGGCGTTTCTCTTTTTTAAGACAACACTTCTCGAGGAAAGCCACAACAGCACAGGCAATAGATTTGGCATCTCCTCCCTCCAACTCAACAAGCCCCAGAAATGTTGATACAATTGTCTGCTTGGTGTCACTAAAGTACCTTATCACAACCCCCAGGTACTTAGAAACATTTACATCCGTGGGCTCATCGAGGAGGAGGCTGAAACGCTGGTCACCCACATCTGCGACCAACTTTTTCAGAAAGTATGGTGCTAGAACACCATTATTCATTTCTGTGCACTTTGTCCTGTGCATTTTGAAGTGAGTAGCAGCAGTGGAGTCTGAGAAAGCCGCTCTACATGCTTCTCCAATGTGATCACATGCCAGCATGGAACAGTGTTCAGCGATAGCTAATGCCATGGTGGCCTCAGCCTTTTTTGCAGAGCCAATTTTTTAAACCATAAATGGCAGCTTGTTTTGGGTGGAACTGTTATAAGACTTTGCCTTTTTGAGTATGTTTTCGAGTTGTCATGTGTTTTTTTACATCGCTAAGTTTGCCGTAGAAATCAGCCTTACAATACAGGCAGTATGCCCGTATATCATCTCCAATAAACGGCTTCAACCAGCCTTTGAATTCAGGGTTTGATTCCCACTCCTTTCTGTATTTTTGAGTGTACAGTTTAGACTGATGATGAGCTAGCCAGCCAGATGTTTAGCTTGTCACAGAGAGGCACACACACAGTGGACAAGGTGAGTAAGTGACAGGCAAATGCAGTGATTTATTTTTGTGCAGTGATTTATTTTAGACAAAGAACATTTTACATTTACATCCCGCCCTGTGTACGGCCAGGGCGGGATCAGCCAGCGGCGGCTTCCCGCATGCGCGATTCATTTGCAGTCTGGACGAGGAGGGGTGAACATCTCCTGCTCTGACTGCAGCTGGGAGGGATTGCTGCGTGAGGACTGGGCCACCTGTGAGTGCTTCGGACAAAAATCGGACATGTTGGCTGGATTCACAAGATGTTTATCTTTCATTTGCTGTATTGGACTTGTTAATGTGTGAAAGTTAAATATTTCAAAAAAATATTTTTTGAATTTCGCGCGCTGCCTTTTCAGTGGAATGTGGGGGGGGTTCCGCTAGGTTAAACACTGGAATGGTAGAATGTGCAGAAGACGAATGTGCAAGAAGAGATACTGGGGTGCAAAGGAGCAAGATAAATAAATAAATACAGTATGGGGATGAGGTAGATTGGATGGGCTATTTACAGATGGGCTATGTACAGGTGCAGTGATCTGTGAGCTTCTCTGACAGCTGGTGCTTAAAGCTAGAGAGGGAGATATGAGTCTCCAGCTTCAATGATTTTTGCAGTTCGTTCCAGTCATTGGCAGCAGAGAACTGGAAGGAGAGGTGGCCAAAGGAAGAATTGGCTTTGGGGGTGACCAGTGAGATATACCTGCTGGCAGATACCCTTCTCTAGCTTCTGATGGCTTAGGATATGGCAGAATTAGCTAGCTAGATTTATCTCCCCAGAGACCAGCAATGAAAAATCCTGATTGGATATTTTTTTCTATTCAGTGTTAACCTTTTCCTTTCCAACAAAAACGGAATAATTTTCATTATATTATTATAATCATTATTTTTTAAATCCTTAGCCCTGTGTAGAAGGCCCATTGTTCACCACTGTGTTTGGCTTAGCAATAATGTTGTTGAACACCGAAATACTGGACATTCTCTTATTATGGTTGTGATTCGACAAAATTGCAATCATGGTCTTGAATTGGACTCGCATTTTTCTGGTCTCGGTCTTGACTCGGTCTCTCTATCCCAGTCTGCTGTTCCCACATGCTTCAAGAGGGCCACCATTGATTCGGTCCCTGAGAAAGCTAAGGTAACTGAGCTAAACGACTATCGCCCCGTAGCACTCACTTCCGTCAAGGATCACATCACCTCCACCCTACCTGACACCCTAGATCAGCTCCAATTTGCTTACCGCCACAATAGGTCCACAGACGACGCAATCGCAATCACACTGCACACTGCCCTAACCCATCTGGACAAGAGGAATACCTATGTAAGAGTGATGTTCATTGATTACAGCTCAGCATTTAACACCATAGTACCCTCCAAACTCGTCATTAAGCTTGAGACCCTGGATCTCGACCCCGCCCTGTGCAACTGGGTCCTGGACTTTCTGACTGGCCGGAAACAATATCTCCACCCCGCTGATCCTCAACACTGGGGCCCCACAAGGGTGCGTTTTCAGCCCTCTCCTGTACTCCCTGTTCACCCATGACTGCATGGCCATGCACGCCTCCAACTCAATCATCAAGTTTGCAGACGACAGTACAGTGGTAGGCTTGATTACCAACAACGACGAGACGGCCTACAGTGAGGAGGTGAGGGCCCTCGGAGTGTGGTGTCAGAAAAATAACCTCACACTCAACGTCAACAACGTTTCTTGTTTTGTTGGCGACATTTATAATAAAGAAAAATGTACGCTCACCAGGCTGCACCTTGGTCCGGTCATTTCCAAGACGACGGTGATCGTGACAGTTGGCTCTGTTAGGGACAAAAGCACTGGACGACTTGCCTCCCAGAGTTCTGCGCTTCCGCCTCAGATTACTGAGGTTCACCTACAAGATGGTGTATGTGCCAGGGAAGGCACTGATCACAGCAGACACACTCTCCAGGGCCCCAAAACATCCATTATCAGAGGAGGAGCAATGTCTAGATGGTGAGGTACAGGTGTCCATTAATGCTGAAAGAGACAGTCTACCTGCATCTCAGACCAAACTGCAGCAGATTGCAGAGGATCAACAACGAGTACCCATCTGCCGACAGATAGTGCAGCAGTGCAAAAAGGGATGGCCTAGGCAGGAGGAACTGCCTCAGCTGCTGAAGCCCTATTGGGTGCACCAAAGTGACTTCCACTGTAATGGAGACCTTCTCATGAAAGGACAACGGATAGTTATCCCAGAGACTCTACAACCAGAAATGATAGACAGAGTGCATGAGGGACACATGGGGATAACCAAATGCAGACTGAGGGCTCATCAATCAGTGTGGTGGCTTTGTCTGAGTACTCAGATTGCCAAGCTGGTGGCCCAGTGTGAGGTGTGTACAAAATGTCAACCATGTCATCTGGAGCCAATGATTGCAATGGAGCTGCCAAAACGGCCATGGCAAAAGCTATGGGCAGAAATGTTCTATTGGAAAAATGACACTTATATGCTAGTTGTAGATTACTATTCAAGATACACTGAAATAGCAAAGATACCCATAACCACATCAGCTGATGTTATCAATGGATATAAGTCAATTTCTTCCAGGCAAGGGGTCGCTGAGGTCCTGGTTACAGATAACGCTCCCCAGTTCTTCGTGAGCTCCTTCTCTGCTTTTGCCGCAGAATATGACTTCACACATGTGACCAGTAGCCCCTACCATGCACAGAGTAATGGTGAGGCAGAGAGAGCTGTGAAAACAGTCAAGGGACTGCAGAAAAAGAACAAGGATCCATACAGGGCTCTGTTAGCTTACAGAGTTACACCACTGCATCATGGGCTGCCGCCTGCTGAGCTCCTGATGGGCAGGAGGCTGCGCTCCTCATTGCCTGTCTCGCCGGCTCAGCTTAAACCCCGATGGCCTAACAGGAAGGCCTTCGCTGAGAGGGACAAACGGCTGAAACAAACGCGAACTGGAGACTTTAATCGGAGACACCTTGCTACGGTGAGACCAGCGCTGGCAGAAGGTCAACGTGTGTGCATTATAAACTCACCACGCTCCTATGTGGTGGACACAAGCTCAGAGGAGGTACGGAGGAAAAAAACACAGAGCTCTTCCAGATCTACCAGCCACACAGACTGAGGCCACAGACAACGCACAAAAAGAGGGGGAAGGAGAGAGAATGCTCACAGAGCCACAAGCTCGTCCAAAAAGGGATGTGAAGCCACCAGAGTGGCTGAAAGACTATGTTACGTGAAGAGAATACATACTGTTGGGGACCATACCCAGCAAAAAAGAGACTGTACCGAAGTTAATGTTCATACTGTGTGATTTAATGCTTTCATACTGTTTCAGGATGTGAAGTAGCATGTTAGAGAATAATTCTGGTTTCCAAATTGCATTTCAGTTATGCTTCAGTGGTTATGCATGTTGAGTTCTTGTTCATTGGAGAGGGGACGATGTAGTAGGATGTCCCTTGGAGGTATCCGTACCTATGTATGACACGCGCAGACTAGGCTAGTAAACATGCTGAAGCTAGAACCTTGTTGTCGTGCCTCCTTATTTTAGATAATACCACAGAAAGTAGATCTGTTTAAATTCTTTCTCAAGATTTAACTTAAGCACATGTTTTCTCTAAACACTGTTTCGGAACTAGAAACCCAACAAAGAACTGGAACCCATTTTAAGCCCAAAAGCAAATGATGTCCTATAGTTAACAACTCCTCGATTAATAGCTGCTGTAGGTTAGTCGAACAAGAAGCCATGTCAGTATATAGGAGAAAAGCAAATATTTTTATTTTTACCTTTATTCAATGAACTAATGAAAGATTCAGCTTTTGTTATCAAACCTGCAGACAAGGAGGGTGCTGTGGTCGTTTTAGACTATGAAAAATACAAAGAAGAGATTCAGAGACAACTCAGTAATGAATGTTTCTATAGAAAATTAAGTGTTGATCCCACACAGGTGTTCCAAAGGGATGTATGCTCTAATCTGGAGCAAACCCTATTAAATAACCATATCTCAAAAACTGAATATGAATAGCTTTGCTGCAAATGTGCCATACGTCCATGCCTGTACATTTTGCCGAAATTAACCAAAACTAAAAGACAGCAAGGCAATTATCCAGGCAGACCAGTGGTTTCAGGAATAAGATCAATGCTAGAGCATGTGCAAGCATTGCCATCATATGTAAAAGACTAGACTTCATTAACAACATCTCACCAATAACGGGATGAACAGAAGACTGCATTCTGGTCACATTAGATGTTGAGAGTCTACAGTTGAAGTCGGAAGTTTACATACACTTAGGTTGGAGTCATTAAAACTCGTTTTTCAACCACTCCACAAATTTCTTGTTAACAAACTATAGTTTTGACAAGTCGGTTAGGACATCTACTTTGTGCATAACACAATACATTTTCCCAACAACTGTTTACAGACAGATTATTTCATTTATAATTCACTGTTCCAGTGGGTCAGAAGTTTACATACACTAAATTGACTGTGCCTTTAAACAGCTTGGGAAATTCCAGAAAATGGTGTCATGGCTTTAGAAGCTTCTGATAGGCTAATTGACATAATTTTAGTCAATTGGAGGTGTACCTGTGGATGTATTTCAAGGCCTACCTTCAAACTCACTGCCTCTTTGCATTGACATCATGGGAAAATCAAAAGAAATCAGCCAAGACCTCAGAAAAAAATGGTAGGCCTCCACAAGTCTGGTTCATCCTTGGGAGCAATTTCCAAATGCCTGAAGGTACCACGTTCATCTGTACACACAATAGTACGCAAGTATAAACACCATGGGACAACGCAGCCGTCATACCGCTCATGAAGGAGACGCGTTCTGTCTCCTAGAGATGAACGTACTTTGGTGCGAAAAGTGCAAATCAATTCCAGAACAGCAGCAAAGGACCTTGTGAAGATGCTGGAGGAAACAGGTACAAAAGTATCTATATCCACAGTAAAACGAGTCCTATATCAACATAACCTGAAAGGCCACTCAGCAAGGAAGAAGCCACTGCTCCAAAACCGCCATAAAAAAAGCCAGATTACGGTTTGCAACTGCACATGGGGACAAAGATCGTACTTTTTGGAGAAATGTCCTCTCTTCTGATGAAACAAAAATAGAACTGTTTGGCCATAATGACCATTGTTATGTTTGGAGAAAAAAGGGGGATGCTTGCAAGCCGAAGAACACCATCCCAACCGTGAAGCACGGGGGTGGCAGCATCATGTTGTGGGGGTACTTTGCTGCAGGAGGGACTGGTGCACCTCACAAAATAGATGGCATCATGAGGATGGGAAATTATGTGGATATATTGAAGCAACATCTCAAGACATCAGTCAGGAAGTTAAAGCTTGGTCGCAAATGGGTCTTCCAAATGGACAATGAGCCCAAGCATACTTCCAAAGTTATGGCAAAATGTCTCTCTAGGATGAGAGTGGCGCTAGCGGCACTCCCCCCCCACCCCCACTGAAAAACCAGTGCCGCGAAATTCAAAAACAATATTTTTTTTAAATATTTAACTTTCACACATTAAAGTCCAATACAGCTAATGAAAGACACAGATCTTGTGAATCCAGTCAACATGTCCGATTTTTAAAATGTTTTACAGGGAAGACACAATATGTAAAGATGTACATCTATTACCTAAAAATACATTAGCATAATCCACCATCTTTTATTTGTCCACCAACACCAGTAGCTATCACCAATTCGGCTAAACTAAGATATTTATAGCCCCTAACCAATAAAAAAACTCATCAGATGACAGTCTGATAACATATTTATGGTATGGGATAGGTTTTGTTAGAAAAAAGTGCATATTTCAGGTAGATGGCCTAGGTTACAATTGCACCCACCGTCACAAATGGAATAGAAAAACTACTTAGAGCAACGTGTTTACCTACTTACTAATCATCAAACATTTCGTAAAAATACACAGCATACACGAATCGAAAGACACAGATCCTGTGAATACAGACAATATTTCAGATTTTCTAAGTGTCTTACAGCGAAAACACAATAAATCGTTATATTAGCATAGCACATAGCACATAGCAGCCCAGCATTGATTCTAGCCAAAGTGAGCGATAAAAGTAAACATCGCCAAAATATATAAATTTTTTCACTAACCTTCTCAGAATTCTTCAGATGACACTCCTGTAACATCATATTACACAATCCATATAGAGTTTGATCGAAAATGTTTATATTTAGCCACCAAAATCATGGTTAGACAATGTGAAATGTAGCTCAGCTGGTCAGAAAAAGTCTGTGCGCCACTTAGACAGTGATCTACTCTTATACATAAATACTCATAAACGTGACTAAAAAATATAGGGTGGACAGGGATTGATAGACAATTTAATTCTTAATACAATCGCGGAATTACATTTTTTAAATTATCCTTACTTTTCAATACAGCTTGCGCCAAGCGAGGCTACGTCAAAAAACATGGCGTCCGAAGCCACTAACACTTTTCGACAGAAACACGATTTATCATAATAAAAATGTCCTACTTTGAGCTGTTCTTCCATCGGTATCTTGGGCAAAGGATCCTTTCTTGGGTCCAATCGTCTTTTGGTGGAAAGCTGTCCTCTTGCCATGTGGAAATGCCAACTGCGTTCGGGATGAACTGGAAGCGTGCCCAGCAATTCACAGCTTTTCAGAAATAAATGTCCCAAAATCGCACTAAACGGATATAAATTGCTATAAAACGCTTTAAATTAACTACCTTATGATGTTTTTAACTCCCATAACGAGTAGAAACATGACCCGAGTAATATTACTCCCTCCACTAATGCTTGGAACAGGTGCGGGTCGGTGGCCTCTAGGCGCTTGACGCAGCTCCAAAAGACCGACTAGCCTCAGGGTATTTTAATTTATAGTGCCTGTGAACGCGCAATCGACCCAATTCAAATCGTCATCACGTAAAGACATCCAGGGGAAGACGTAAGCAGTGTCCGTATAGTCATATCAATAACAGTGCCCTTTTAACTGACTCCAGAACAGTGGCCAATTTTTTTTAAATCTGACTCCATGTCAGGGAAATTGCTGTAGAATGGGCTCTGTTCCACTTAGAGACAAAATTTCAACTCCTATAGAAACTATAGACTGTTTTCTATCCAATAATAATAATAATATGCATATTGTACGATCAAGAACTTTGTGGGAAGCCGTTTCAAAAAATTACACGATTAGCATAAATAGCCACAACAGCGCCCCCATCCTCAACAGGTTTTAATTAAGGACAACAAAGTCAAGGTATTGGAGTGGCCATCACGAAGCCCTGACCTCAATCCGATAGAACATTTGTGGGCAGAACTGAAAAAGTATGTGTGAGCAAGGAGGCCTACAAAACTGACTCAGTTACATCAGCTCTGTCAGGAGGAATGGGCCAAAATTCACCCAACTTATTGTGGGAAGCTTGTGGAAGGCTACCCAAAACATTTGACCCAAGTTAAACAATTTAAAGGCAATGCTACCAAATACTAATTGAGTGTATGTAAACTTCTGACCCACTGGGAATGTGATGAAAGAAATAAAAGCTGAAATAAATCACTCTCTAATATTATTCTGACATTTCACATTCTTAAAATAAAGTGGTGATCCTAACTTACCTAAAACAGGGAATTTTTAATAAGATTAAATGTCAGGAATTGTGAAACTGAGTTTAAATGTATTCGGCTAAGGTGCATGTAAACTTCCGACTTCAACTGTATATGTCACGCCCTGGCCTTAGTATTATTTGTTTTCTTTATTATTTTAGTTAGGTCAGGGTGTGACATGGGGTATGTGTGTGTTTTGGGTGATTATATGGTATAGGGGGTGTTGGTTGTAGTGTATGGGTTTGTGTTGAGTGTATGTGTCTAGGTATGTCTATGGTTGAGTGTAGGTGTTTAGGAAAGTCTATGGTTGCCTGATTTGGTTCTCAATCAGAGACAGCTGGTTATTGTTGTCTCTGATTGGGAGCCATATTTAAGGTAGCCATAGGCTTTAGGTGTTTGTGGGTAATTGTCTATGTTGAACGTTTGTTGCTTGTCTGTGCACTTACGTTATTTAGCTTCACGGTCGTTTGTTGTTTTTGTTAGTTTGTTAAAGTGTTTCGTGTCGTGTTCTTTCATCTTCGTTAATAAAGAGAAGATGTATCATTATCACGCTGCGCCTTGGTCCGTCTCTCCACACGATCGTGACAGTATATACCAGCATTCCCCATAGCGGGGGGCTGGAACTCACGAAAAGTGGGAGATGCTGTCAAGAAACACTGGCATGCTTTATCATCGGACCCAGCTTTGCCAGGTGAATATAAAAATCCACCACTTGTTGTATATAGGAGAGGTCGCAATTTACGCGATAAATTGGTCCATGCCAACTGCCAGCCACAAAAGAAAATCAGCCAGGCTCTTTTACGCCCTCTTCCGAATGGTAGCTATAAATGCAGAGGATGCGCACAGTGCAACAATATGATGAAGTGTGAATATTTCTGCCACTCACATACAGGAAAACGGTTCTAAATAAATTACATTGTTAGGTGCTTCACCACCCATGTTATCTACATGATTAAATGTCCAAATGGGCTGTGTTATGTAGGTAAAACCTCTCGTTATCTCAAACAGAGAATTTGTGAACACAAAAATTAAATCAGGAGAAACGACAGGGATTATACTGTCGCAGTACATTTTAAGATATCAGACAGGGGAGGTGATATAAACTCAGCAAAAAAAGAATCAGCCTCTCACTGTCAACTGCATTTATTTTCAGCAAACTTAACATGTGTAAATATTTGTGTGGACATAACAAGATTCAACAACTGAGACATAAACTGAACAAGTTCCACAGACATGTGACTAACAGAAATGGAATAATGTGTCCCTGAACAAAGGGGGGGTCATCAGTATCTGTTGTGGCCACCAGCTGCATTAAGCACTGTAGTGCATCTCCTCATGGACTGCACCAGATTTGCCAGTTCTTGCTGTGAGATGTTACCTCACTCTTCCACCAAAGCACCTGCAAGTTCCCGGACATTTCTGGGGGGAATGGCCCTAGCCCTCACCCTCCGATCCAACAGGTCCCAGATGTGCTCAATGGGATTGAGATCCGGGCTCTTCGCTGGCCATGGCAGAACACTGATATTCCTTTCTTGTACGAAATCACGCACAGAACGAGCAGTATGGCTGGTGGCATTGTCATGCTGAAGGGTCATGTCAGGGTGAGCCTGCCGGAAGGGTACCACATGAGGGAGGAGGGTGTCTTCCCTGTAACGCACAGTGTTGAGATTGTCTGCAATGACAACAAGCTCAGTCCGATGATGCTGTGACACACCGCCCCACACCATGACTGACCCTCCACCTCCAAATCGATCCCGCTCCAGAGTACAGGCCTCGGTGTAACACTCATTCCTTCGACGATAAACGCAAATCCGACCATCACCCCTGGTGAGACAAAACCGTGACTCGTCAGGGAAGAGCACTTTTTGCCAGTCCTGTCTGGTTCAGCGATGGTGGGTTTGTGCCCATAGGCGACGTTGTTGCCGGCGATGTCTGGCGAGGACCTGCCTTACAACAGGCTTACAAGCCCTCAGTCCAGCCTCTCTTAGCCTTTTGCGGACAGTCTGAACACTGATGGATTGTGCGTTCCTGGTGTAACTCGGGCAGTTGTTGTTGCCATCCTGTACCTGTCCCGCAGGTGGGATGTTCGGATGTACCGATCCTGTGCAGGTCTTGTTACACGTTGTCTGCCACTGCGAGGATGATCAGCTGTCCGTCCTGTCTCCCTGTAGCGCTGTCTTAGGCTGACCCGTTTACGAACCTCTGCCGGTCCTGAGCCTGACTGCTGTTCTGTACCTTATGGACTCTGCCCTCGATTGCAGACCTCTGCCTGCCTTTGACCTGTCTTTTGCCTGCCCCCTGTTTGGGTCAATAAACATCTGTGACTCTAGCTGTCTGCATCTGGGTCTTATCCTGAGTTCTGATAGGTGGACCATTTCAGATTGTAAGTGATGTGTACGCCGAGGACCTTGAAGCTTTCCACCTTCTTCACTGTAGTCCCGTCGATGTGGATAGGGACGTGCTCCCTCTGCTATTTCGTGAATTCCATGATCAGCTCCTTTGTTTTGTTGACGTTGAGTGAGAGGTTATTTTCCTGGCACCATTCTCCCAGGGCCCTCACCTCCTCCATGTAGGCGGTCACGTCATTGTTGGAAATCAGGCCTACTACTGTTGTGTCATCTGCAAACTTGAGGATTGAGTTGGAGGCGTGCGTGGCCACACAGTCATGGGTGAACAGGGAGTACAAGAGGGGGCTGAGCACGCACCCTTGTGGGGCACCTGTGTTGAGGATCAGCGAAGAGGAGTTGTTGTTTCCTACCTTCAACACCTAGGGGCGGCCCGTCAGGAAGTCTAGGACCCAGTTGCACAAGGTGGGGTTCAGACCCAGGGCCCCAAGCTTTATGATGAGTTTGGAGGGTACTATGGTGTTGAATGCTGAGCTATAGTCAATGAACAGCATTCTTACTTAGGTATTCCTGTTGTCCAAATGGGATAGGGCAGCGTGCAGTGTGATGGCGATTGCGTCATCTGTGGATCTATGTAAATGTCTTACTCATGTCGGCCACGGAGAAGGAGAGCCCCCAGTCCTTGGTAGCGGGCCGCTTCGGTGGCACTGTGTTATTCTCAAAGCGGGCAATGAAGGTGTTTAGCTTGTCCGGAAGCAAGACGTCAGTGTCCACAACTTGGCTGGTTTTCCCTTTGTAGTCCCTGATTGTCTATAGACCCTGCCACATACGTCTCGTGTCTGAGCCGTTGAATTGCGACTCTACTTTGTCTCTGTACTGACGTTTGCCTGTCTGATTGCCTTACAGAGGGAATAACTACACTGTTTGTATTCTGCCATATTCCCAGTCACCTTGCCGTGTGTGTGTGTGTGTGTGTGTGTGTGTGTGTGTGTGTGTGTGTGTGTGTGTGTGTGTGTGTTTGATTGATTGATTGATTGATTGATTGATTGATTGATTGATTGTGTATATGTGAGACATGTTTGCATATGAAAAGACAAGGAGGCAGCACCTCTTGACCACACCTGACATTTTATGAGCAAAGGGGACTACAAGTTAGTAAAACGTTTCTTTTTTTTTCTAAGACGAAGTATACTTATTTTTATCGTAAAAACAGAGTAAAAGAATGACTTTGATACCGCTAGGACACTGAACCCTACGTTGAGGTTTGAAGTCGCACGGCCCTCGTCTGTCTCTTGATTATTGGAAATGTACACAGCTTAATAAGAAACTAATATTCCTCTAATATTTCCTGCTGATATTCCCAATATTACCTAAGATCTCAGATATTACCTACTGACATTCAGATGAGCAGGGCTGCAAGGCAGACTACTTTCAGCATGGCTAAATGTTTAACTGGATACATTACCAATCTCATGAATTCGTTTTGGTTTCATTTTTAAATCCAAATGAACAGCACCCCATCTGGAGCAGGCCTCAGAAGTGAATGTCTGCCACATTCATATTATTTCCCCAACCATATCAACACTCAGAAACGTTAGCTTTACCTCTGACTGGTAATTGTTTTAAACACTTCTCATTATTTGTTGCAATGTGTCAGTGGTGGGAAAAGTACCCAAATGACACAAGTAAAAGTGAAAGTTACGCAGTAAAATGCTACTTGAGTAAAAGTCTAAAAGAATTTGGTTTTAAATATACTTAAGTATCAAAAGTAAATGTAATTGCTAAAATATACTTAAGTATCAAAAGTAAAAGTAGATGTCATTTCAAATTCCTTATACTAAGCAATCCAGACGTCACATATAAAAATATATATATAATTACCGGCAGTGGCGACCCATCATTCAGGGCAGGTGTGGCAGAGCGCCATTTGTTTTGAGCCCCACCCGAAAAAAATGAAATCAAAAATGAAATTTTTTGTTGTTGTTTTTTTTGTTGTCTTTTTAATACGTGTCACATATCAGTTTGCAAACAATGTAAAAAAAAAATAATAACATTAATTTAGGTAATAATGCAGCTTACAAACTTTTTTGCTTTCTTGAGTAAGGCAGCTCCAAAACACAGGTGTTTCAGCCTAGCTCAGTGCTAGCTTCAGTGAGTCCAAGACAACTGGGAACTTGGAAAAAAAGGAGGTCCGACTGGGAAAATACGTTTTGAACGGTCATCCAACTCAGAACTGCAAGTCGAGAACTCGGGCCTCTTTCTTGGGCTCTGACCTGAAGATCACTGATGTCATCATGATTCAACATTGTTTTTTTAGAGTTCCCTGTTGTCTTGAACTCACTGAAGTCTGAGATTTCCCAGATCTGAGTTTCCAGTTGTTTTGAGCAGAAGTCATGCTGGATTGACAGCATGGCCAATGTTGAATGTTTTTCCTTTTAAGCTTGGAAAAGAGACCACACACCCAAATGAATAAATCCAGAGAATGCCAGACTTTGATGACAAAATTTTCCCAAGAAGGACTGCTGCGCCACCTTCCTGTTCAAGTGAGCACAGCACAACAAGGTGAGTCCAAAAATGTATTGTATGCTGCTGCATAAATTATGTAAAATGCCAGGGAGATATGTATACTGAAGCTAAGAAAGTAATACGATGTGTATGTTGTGTAGTAAGCTGTTAGTAGCATCGGCGTAATCATTTGGTACATTTTCCCCTCATAATTTAGCCTACTTTTCTGACTTGGTGGTGCACATGCAGTGGTGGGAAAAGTACTCAATTGTCATACTTGAGTAAAAGTAAAGATACCTTAATAGAAAATGACTCAAGTGAAAGTGAAAGTCACCCAGTAAAATACTACTTGAGTAAAAGTCTAAAAGTATTTGGTTTAAAAAATATTCCAAAAGTAAATGTAATTGCTAAAATGTACTTACGTGTCAAAAGTAAAAGTATGAACCATTTCAAATTCCTTATAGTAAGCAAACCGGACGGCACAATTGTATTATTTTCTATTGATGGATAGCCAGGGACACACTCCAACACTCAGACATCATTTACAAACAAAACATTTGTGTTTAGTGAGTGTACAGATCAGAGGCAGTAGGGATCACCAGGGATGTTCTCTTGATAAGTGTTTGAATTGGACAATTTTCCTGTCAATATGTAACGGGTACTTTTGGGTGTCAGGGAAAATGTATGGAGAAAAAAGTACACCATTTTGTTTTGGAATGTAGTGAAGTAAAAGTAGGCAAAAATATAAATAGTAAAGTACAGATACCCCCAAAAAATACTTAAGTCGTACTTTAAAGTATTTTTACTTAAGTACTTTACACCACTGTGTACATGTAGCCTATAGCCTGTTTCAGAGAAATGTAATCATTGAATATTGTAAGAGCTTTAATTGTCTGCTTATATGTCCCCTTTATTTATCCTACGGTTCTGACCTGGTGTACAGGGAGAATACTGTAAGAACGGCCCATGTTCTGAATTCTGTCACTGTACATTTCAAAAGTGCTGAACAAATAGTTATATTGACTACGTCCTAGCTCGCTCATTAATGTCTTAATTGAAATTACGGATTGCCTCTTATCCGCTCGTCATCTCCTTATGCCATAGTTTGTACATCTCAATTGTCAGTAGAAACCAGATTTGTTTAAGCAAGTCAGCCATATCTGTCATGTTGTCTTTGATCATGTCTTGTCCCTGTGCTTCCCTCTGCTGGTCTTATTAGGTTCTTTCTCTTTCTCTCTCTCTATCGTTCCGTTCATGCTCCCAGCTGTTTCTCATTCTCCCTACGACCTCATTTACTCTTTCACACCTGTCCCCTATTTTGCCCTCTGATTAGAGTCCCTATTTCTCCCTCTGTTTTCCGCTCCTGTCCTTGTCGGATTCTTGTTTGATGTTTGCAGTTTCTGTGTCCTTGTTCCGCCCTGTCGTGTTCTTTTGCCTTCTTCAGATGCTGCGTGTGAGCAGGTGTCTATGTCAGCTACGGTCTGTGCCTTCCTGTAGCGACCTGCAGTCTGTGGTCGCGTCTCCAGTCGTTCCTCTCTATTGACGAGAGGATTTCAGTTTCCTGTTTTGGATTACCATTGATTTATATCCAGGAGAATCATTATTTGTTTTATACTGGAATAAAGACTCTGTTACTATTACGTCGCTTTTGGGTCCTCATTCATCTGCATAACAGAAGAATCCGACCAAGATGGACCCAGCGACTACGGATTCTCTCAACACTGCCGTCAAGTTCCAGGGAGCAATGCTCGGCAGACACGAGCAGGAATTGTCTGCTGCTCGTCATGCCGTTGAGACCCTGGCCACTCAGGTCTCCGACCTGTCAGGACAGTTTCAGAGTCTTCGTCTCGTGCCACCAGCTACTTCCTGGTCTTCCGAGTCTCCGGAACCTAGGGTTAATAACCCACCATGTTACTCTGGGCAGCCCACTGAGTGTCGCTCCTTTCTCACCCAGTGTGATATTGTGTTCTCTCTCCAGCCCAACACATACTCAAGAGAGAGAGCTCGGATCGCTTACGTCATATCACTCCTTACTGGTCGGGCTCGGGAGTGGGGCACAGCTATCTGGGAGGCTAGGGCTGAGTGTTCTAACGTTTATCAGAACTTTAGAGAGGAGATGATACGGGTTTTTGATCGTTCAGTTTTTGGGAAGGAGGCTTCCAGGGCCCTGGCTTCCCTATGTCAAGGTGATCGATCCATAACGGATTACTCTATAGAGTTTCGCACTCTGGCTGCATCCAGTGACTGGAACGAGCCGGCGTTGCTCGCTCGTTTTCTGGAGGGACTCCACGCTGAGGTTAAGGATGAGATTCTCTCCCGGGAGGTTCCTTCCAGCGTGGACTCTTTGATTGCACTCGCCATCCGCATAGAACGACGGGTAGATCTTCGTCACCGAGCTCGTGAAAGAGAGCTCGCGTTAACGGTGTTTCCCCTCTCCGCATCTCAACCATCTCCTCCCACCGGCTCAGAGACTGAGCCCATGCAGCTGGGAGGTATTCGCATCTCGACTAAGGAGAGGGAACGGAGAATCACCAACCGCCTTTGCCTCTATTGCGGTTCTGCTGGACATTTTGTCATGTCATGTCCAGTAAAAGCCAGAGCTCATCAGTAAGCGGAGGGCTACTGGTGAGCGCTACTACTCAGGTCTCTCCATCAAGATCCTGTACTACCTTGTCGGTCCATCTACGCTGGACCGGTTCGGCTGCTTCCTGCAGTGCCTTGATAGACTCAGGGGCTGAGGGTTGTTTTATGGACGAAGCATGGGCTCGGAAACATGACATTCCCCTCAGACAGTTAGGGAAGCCCACGCCCATGTTCGCCTTAGATGGTAGTCTTCTCCCCAGTATCAGATGTGAGACACTACCTTTAACCCTCACAGTATCTGGTAACCACAGTGAGACCATTTCCTTTTTGATTTTTCGTTCACCTTTTACACCTGTTGTTTTGGGTCATCCCTGGCTAGTATGTCATAATCCTTCTATTAATTGGTCTAGTAATTCTATTCTATCCTGGAACGTTTCTTGTCATGTGAAGTGTTTAATGTCTGCTATCCCTCCTGTGTCTTCTGTCCCCTCTACTCAGGAGGAACCTGGTGATTTGACAGGAGTGCCGGAGGAATATCATGATCTGCGCACGGTCTTCAGTCGGTCCAGAGCCAGCTCCCTTCCTCCTCACCGGTCGTATGATTGTTGTATTGATCTCCTTCCGGGGACCACTCCCCCTCGGGGTAGACTATACTCTCTGTCGGCTCCCGAACGTAAGGCTCTCGAGGATTATCTGTCTGTTTCTCTCGACGCCGGTACCGTGGTGCCTTCTTCCTCTCCCGCCGGAGCGGGATTTTTCTTTGTTAAGAAGAAGGACGGTACTCTGCGCCCCTGCGTGGATTATCGAGGGCTGAATGACATAACGGTTAAGAATCGTTATCCGCTTCCCCTTATGTCGTCAGCCTTCGAGATTTTGCAGGGAGCCAGGTGCTTTACTAAGTTGGACCTTCGTAACGCTTACCATCTCGTACGCATCAGAGAGGGGGACGAGTGGAAAACGGCGTTTAACACTCCGTTAGGGCATTTTGAATACCGGGTTCTGCCGTTCGGTCTCGCTAATGCTCCAGCTGTCTTTCAGGCATTAGTTAATGATGTACTGAGAGACATGCTGAACATTTTTGTTTTCGTTTACCTTGACGATATCCTGATTTTTTCACCGTCACTCGAGATTCATGTTCAGCACGTTCGACGTGTACTCCAGCGCCTTTTAGAGAATTGTCTCTACGTGAAGGCTGAGAAGTGCGCCTTTCATGTCTCCTCTGTCACTTTTCTCGGTTCTGTTATTTCCGCTGAAGGCATTCAGATGGATCCCGCTAAGGTCCAGGCTGTCAGCGATTGGCCCGTCCCTAAGTCACGTGTCGAGTTGCAGCGTTTTCTCGGTTTCGCTAATTTCTATCGGCGTTTCATTCATAATTTCGGTCAAGTGGCTGCCCCTCTCACCGCTCTGACTTCTGTCAAGACTTGCTTTAAGTGGTCCGGTTCCGCCCAGGGAGCTTTTGATCTCCTCAAGAAGCGTTTTACATCCGCTCCTATCCTTGTTACTCCTGACGTCACTAAACAATTCATTGTCGAGGTTGACGCTTCAGAGGTGGGCGTGGGAGCCATTCTGTCTCAGCGCTTCCAGTCTGACGATAAGGTCCATCCTTGCGCTTACTTTTCTCATCGCCTGTCGCCATCGGAACGCAACTATGATGTGGGTAACCGCGAACTGCTCGCCATCCGCTTAGCCATAGGCGAATGGCGACAGTGGTTGGAGGGGGCGACCGTCCCTTTTGTCGTTTGGACTGACCATAAGAACCTTGAGTACATCCGTTCGGCCAAACGACTTAATGCACGTCAAGCTCGTTGGTCGTTGTTTTTCGCTCGTTTCGAGTTCGTGATTTCCTATCGTCCGGGAAATAAGAACACCAAGCCTGATGCCTTATCCCGTCTCTTTAGTTCTTCTGTGGCTTCTACCGACCCCGAGGGGATTCTCCCTGAAGGGCGTGTTGTCGGGTTGACTGTCTGGGGAATTGAGAGACAGGTAAAGCAAGCACTCACTCACACTGCGTCGCCGCGCGCTTGTCCTAGTAACCTTCTGTTCGTTCCTGTCTCTACTCGTCTGGCTGTTCTTCAGTGGGCTCACTCTGCCAAGTTAGCTGGCCACCCCGGCGTTCGGGGTACGCTTGCTTCTATTCGCCAGCGGTTTTGGTGGCCTACTCAGGAGCGGGACACGCGTCGTTTCGTGGCTGCTTGTTCGGACTGCGCGCAGACTAAGTCAGGTAACTCTCCTCCTGCCGGTCGTCTCAGACCGCTTCCCATTCCTTCTCGACCATGGTCTCACATCGCCTTAGACTTTATTACCGGTCTGCCTTCGTCTGCGGGGAAGACTGTGATTCTTACGGTTATCGATAGGTTCTCTAAGGCGGCACATTTCATTCCCCTCGCTAAGCTTCCTTCCGCTAAGGAGACGGCACAAATCATCATTGAGAATGTGTTCAGAATTCATGGCCTCCCGTTAGACGCCGTTTCAGACAGAGGTCCGCAATTCACGTCACAGTTTTGGAGGGAGTTCTGTCGTTTGATTGGTGCTTCCGTCAGTCTCTCTTCCGGGTTTCATCCCCAGTCTAACGGTCAAGCAGAAAGGGCCAATCAGTCGATTGGTCGCATTTTACGCAGCCTTTCGTTTCGAAACCCTGCGTCTTGGGCAGAACAGCTCCCCTGGGCTGAGTACGCTCACAACTCGCTTCCTTCGTCTGCTACCGGGCTGTCCCCGTTTCAGAGTAGTCTTGGCTACCAGCCTCCTCTGTTCTCGTCCCAGCTCGCCGAGTCCAGCGTTCCCTCCGCTCAGGCTTTTGTCCAACGTTGTGAGCGCACCTGGAGGAGGGTCAGGTCTGCACTTTGCCGTTACAGGGCGCAGACTGTGAGAGCCGCCAATAAACGTAGGATTAAGAGTCCTAGGTATTGTCGCGGTCAGAGAGTGTGGCTTTCCACTCGTAACCTTCCTCTTACGACAGCTTCTCGCAAGTTGACTCCGCGGTTCATTGGTCCGTTCCGTGTCTCTCAGGTCGTCAATCCTGTCGCTGTGCGACTGCTTCTTCCGCGACATCTTCGTCGCGTCCACCCTGTCTTCCATGTCTCTTGTGTCAAGCCTTTTCTTCGCGCCCCCGTTCGTCTTCCCTCCCCCCCCCCCGTCCTTGTCGAGGGCGCTCCTATTTACAAGGTACGGAAGATCATGGACATGCGTTCTCGGGGACGTGGTCACCAGTACTTAGTGGATTGGGAGGGTTACGGTCCTGAGGAGAGGAGTTGGGTTCCATCTCGGGACGTGCTGGACCGTTCGTTGATCGATGATTTCCTTCGTTGCCGCCAGGGTTCCTCCTCGAGTGCGCCAGGAGGCGCTCGGTGAGTGGGGGGGTACTGTCATGTTGTCTTTGATCATGTCTTGTCCCTGTGCTTCCCTCTGCTGGTCTTATTAGGTTCTTTCTCTTTCTCTCTCTCTATCGTTCCGTTCATGCTCCCAGCTGTTTCTCATTCTCCCTACGACCTCATTTACTCTTTCACACCTGTCCCCTATTTTGCCCTCTGATTAGAGTCCCTATTTCTCCCTCTGTTTTCCGCTCCTGTCCTTGTCGGATTCTTGTTTGATGTTTGCAGTTTCTGTGTCCTTGTTCCGCCCTGTCGTGTTCTTTTGCCTTCTTCAGATGCTGCGTGTGAGCAGGTGTCTATGTCAGCTACGGTCTGTGCCTTCCTGTAGCGACCTGCAGTCTGTGGTCGCGTCTCCAGTCGTTCCTCTCTATTGACGAGAGGATTTCAGTTTCCTGTTTTGGATTACCATTGATTTATATCCAGGAGAATCATTATTTGTTTTATACTGGAATAAAGACTCTGTTACTATTACGTCGCTTTTGGGTCCTCATTCATCTGCATAACAATATCAGCTATATATTTTTTAAAGGCAGTGAATGAGGCTTAATGAACTGTTTCGGTGCCAGACAAGGTTCCGCTGATAGCCAGGTGTAGCAGTGGTAAGATGTTAGGACTGCTGTTGGGACTCTACTGTTGGGACAGCTTTATGTAGGCCCTAACAGTTTGTGGGCACTGTTTGTCACCGTTATAGTGCAATGAATGTATTGTTTAGTGTTGTGGAGTGGCTTTGCTGGCATGCATAAAAAAATGTAATGATAGAATTTGCTCCACCAAGATTTAGATGCTAAAATCGGCACTGATTACCGGATAGCCAGGGGCATACTCCAACACACAGACATCATTCAGAAACAAAGCATTTGTGTATCCGCCAGATCAGAGGCAATAGAGATGACCAGAGACGTTCTTGATAAGTGCGTGAATTGGACCATTTTCCTGTCCTGCTAAACATTCAAAATGTCACGAATACTTTTGGGTGTCAGGGAAAATTCATGGAGTAATGTTGATGTTTCAACGTCACAATATACTGTATGCTTCCCTAAATTTTTTCAACTGGTAAAGGTGGAACTTTAGATGAGTCTTGTGAGGCCTGTGGGCGTCCTAGAGCAAAAAAACAAACATGTACGTGTTCGTGAGAGTCACCTTGCTGTAACTGCAGGCAACAGGATTATGGAATGTCTTGCCCTTTTGATTATGGAGTGTGGTGCTGTCTGAAGTTGATGGAGTATTTTGCCATTTTAATGATGTTGTTTATGGCACAGTCTGTGAGAGGTTTACATAAAGGTGTTGCCATAAGGTGGACCTTAGACAACATTCCAATAACAGGCTATAGCGAACCAGTTTAGAAACGACTGTATATAAAGTGATCAGGAAAGTACATGTGAAATTTACCATGCACATTTACGGATTAATACTTCAATTTGCTATTTTATTTTTTTATTCTCAAATCAGAGGAATTATATTTGACTAATTAGTATTTTACTCATTCCTCTGTCTTTAAAGATCGAAGTGACTAAATATCTATTTGCTCTTTATTCATGTATTACACATGTATCATTCACTTAATTAGGTTTAAAGAGAATGATTCATCAGTAATTGTTGTGAATTACTTGCTCAAATCTACCGGACTGCTCTACCGAGTACCGGACTGCAGTCAAACTGCAGTGTTTCCAGGTTAGAGGTCATTCCCTGCTCCCTGTGCTGGTAATGGTCAGGCATGCACAAGTAGATTGAGTTGATCTTCTCTTTGTAGCTTCGGTGTCCTCTTTCTACTCTCCTCTGCACACCAGAGACCTGAGAACACACAACAACAGAGGCTACATATCATCACACACTTTATGTTAAACAGACACATGTTTTTTCACGTCATCATCAAACAGGGGATATAGCACACGTATACAGATAGGATCATATTTTGATTACCCCGTTTTTGCAGGAAATGTCAGCAGGTTGACATAAAGTGCAGTCAACTTAACTCTAAGGGCAACAATTATCTGATTGGTTTAGGGCAGAACAAATCTGATTGGTTTCTAAAATCACAGAAATTTCCTACACAGAAGGAAATTTAAACATGTAGTTTATATGAGGTTGAAAAAGTTTATTTCCACTTTAAAATGGCAGACTTGATTAGCACTAACTAAAAATGTAACCAACAAAATGTCCATGAATTATAATGCACACAGTAATTCATATTTCCTGTTACTGCAGGATTATTTTCCCGCTATGAGAAACGGGTTAAATTAAGATCCTACACCTGTAGTAGCTTTTGCAGGATAAACATAATTTGGCAATTTAATTTTAACACCTATCAATTATTAAGTAAATAGATCAGTTAGCTACCTCGGGCTGGTGTTTTACCACATCCTGTTGACACATAGTCCTACAAAACAAACAGAGAGCATCAGCGCTGTCTCACACACACACATACACACACACACAATAATTCAGCCCTGGCATTCTATCCACACCTGCCCACATCGCTGTGCGCGCCATCAACTTAAATCATGAGTAATCATCTTAGAAAAGTCATTCATAGGGCTTTAATAGGAAGTATGATAAATAGACTATTGAGGTATTCAATAAATTAGTTGTTTCATCTAACACGTCTAAGCAGGAATGCATGATTCAAGATAATTTGATGTGTAACCTAATCTAGTGATCAGAGCCCCCAGAAAACGTGTGGCGAGACAACATTTACCCCAGTACTTTCAATCTAATGTGGCGTCGCCACACCACTTTCAAAGCAGCAGCACCGAACGTGTTTACCAGAGATATTCATTAGTTCATTTCATAGACAAGCATAGAAAAACGTTTTGCAATGGAAAAGAAAGCAGGCGTTTCAGCCCGTTTGTGTCTGCTTTGTCTTAGTAAATGCAAAGCTCCCCCCTGATTTCACACGGTAACCCCCACACTTGCTGCAACAGGTGGATTCACTTGTCAGTCACTTGTAACTCCTAGCTACAGCCTACAGAGCCTCATCAACCACTCTTCTCAACAACTCTGACTCTGCACTTGGTTTCTTTCCTTACTCACGCTACTCTCCGGTCTGTGGAATCCTGGTGGAATCTGACTTTGTAGCTGTGTTATCTAGTGGTGACCCTCCTCTCCTGTCTGCCTGGTTGCCTGCCTCATACGAGAGCGAACACAAATGTCCATGGAAAACAAGGTATGTGTTAACAAAAGCAGTTAATAAAAGCAGTTTAGTCAATTTAGTTCTCTAAAACTATCTAGAATGATTCAATCTATAGCTAGCTAACAAAACTACACTGATGTTAGCTTGTTGGTGATTATTCACGAATTAAGCAGAGCCAGAAAGGAAACCTGAGTGCCCCACCTCAGCCGACGCGTCAGCTGAGATGGTACCAATTATAAGCTAGTACCAATCACGTCTACCTTATTTGACGGTTTAATTAAACTGACGGTGTCCGCTCACTCATTCTGCTGCTGCTTGCTGCGCTAAAGTCTTCTTGGGTATGACGCTACAAGCTTGGCATACCTGTATTTGGGGACTTTTCCCATTCTTCTCTGCAGATCCTCTCAAGATCTGTCAGGTTGAATGGGGAGCGTCGCTGAACAGTTATTTTCAGGTCTCTCCAGAGATGTTCGATCGGGTTCAAGTCCAGGCTTTGACTGGGCCACTCAAGGACATTCAGAGACTTGTCTCAAAGCCACTCCAGCATTGACTTGGTTGTGTGCTTAGGGTCGTTGACCTGTTGGAAGGTGAACCTTCGCCCAGTCTGTAGTCCTGAGCGCTCTGTAGCATGTTTTCATCAAGGATCTCTCGGTACTTTGCTCCGTTTATATTTCTCTCGATCCTGACTAGTCTCCCAGTCCCTGTCGCTGAAAAGCATTCCCACAGCATGATGCTGCCATCACCATGCTTGATCGTAGGAATGGTGCCAGATTTCCTCCAGACGGGACGCTTGGCATTCAGGCCAAAGAGTTCAATCTTGGTTTCATCAGACCAGAGAAAAAAGCCATGTGCCTTTTACTGAAGAGTGGCTTCTGTCTGGCCACTCTACCATAAAGGTCTGATTGGTGGAGTGCTGCAGAGAAGTTAGTCCTTATGGAAGGTTCTCCACAGAGGAACTCTGGAGCACTGTCAGAGTGACCAATGGGTTCTTGGTCATCTCCCTGAACAAGGCCCTTCTCTACCGATTGCTCAGTTTGGCCGGGCGGCCAGCTCTAGAAGGTGTCTTGGTGGTTCCAACGTTCTTCCATTTAAGAATGATGGAGGACATTGTGTTCTTGGGGACCTTCAATGCTTCAGACATTTTTTGGTACCCTTCTCCAGATCTGTTCCTTGACACAATCCTATCTCTGAGCTCTATGGACAATTCCTTCGACCTCATGGCTTGGTTTTTGCTCCGGCATGTACTGTCAACTGTGGGACCTTACATAGACAGGTGTGTGCCTTTCCAAATGATGTCCAATCAATTGAATTTACCCGAGAGCTCAATTTGAGTCATAGAGTCTGAATACTTACGTAAATAAGATATTTATGTTTTTTAAACCTGTTTTCGCTTTGTCATTATGGGGTATTGTGTGTAGATTGATGAGGATTTTTGTTCATTTAATACATTTAAGAATACGGCTGTAACGTAACAAAATGTGGAAAATTCAAGGGGTCTGACTACTTTCCGAATGCATTGTATATCGCCTTAATAAATTGTTAAAGATATTACAACACTGAACAAAAATATAAACGCAACATGCAACGATTTCAAAGATTTGACTGAATTACAGTTCATAATATGAAATCAGTCAATTGATATAAATTCATTAGGCCCTAATCTACGGATTTCACATGACTGGGAATACAGATATGCATCTGTTGGTCACAGATACCTTAAAAAAAATTCGGGGCATGAATCAGAAAATCAGTCAGTATCTGGTGTGACCACCATTTGCCTCATGCAGCGTGACACATCTCCTTCGCATAGAGTTGATCAGGCTGTTGATTGTGGCCTGTGGAATGTTGTCCCACTCCTCTTCAATGGCTGTGCGAAGTTGCTGGATATTGGCAGGAACTAGAACACGCTATCGTACACGTCAATCCAGAGCGTCCCAAACTTGCTCAATTGGTGACATGTCTAGTGAGTGGAAGAACTGGGACATTTTAAGCTTCCAGGAATTGTGTACAACTATTTGCGACATGGGGCCATGCATTATCATGTTAAAACATGAGGTGATGGCGGTGGATGAATGGCACGAAAATGGGCCTCAGGATCTCGTCACGGTATATCTGTGCATTCAAATTGCCATTGATAAAATGCAATTGTGTTTGTTGTCCGTAGCTTATGCCTGCCCATACCATAACCCCACTGCCACCATGGGGCTCTCTGTTCACAATGTTGACATCAGCAAACCGCTCGCCCACATGACACCATCTGCCCGGTGCTCATCGAAGATGAGTCAGGTCACCTGCAGTCAGGTCAAGACCCTGGTGAGGACGACAACCACGCAGTTGAGCTTCCCTGAGACGGTTTCTGACAATTTGTGCAGAAATTCTACGGTTGTCCCAGTTTCATCAGCTGTTCAGGTGGCTGGTCTCAGACGATCCCACAGGTGACAAAGTCGGATGTCAAGGGCCTGGGCTGGCATGGTTACATATGGTCTGGAGTTGTGAGGCTGGTTGAACGTACTGCCAATTCGCTAAAACGACATTGGAGGCGGCTTATGATAGAGAAATTAACATTCAATTCTCTGCCAACAGCTCTGGTGGGCATTCCAAAAAATGATACATCTGTGGCATTGTGTTGTGTGACAACTGCATATTTTAGAGTGATGATTTATTGTCCCCAGCACAAGGTGCACCTGTGTAATGATCATACTGTTTAATCAGCTTCTTCATATGCTATAACTGTCAAGTTGATGGATTATCTTGGCAAAGGAGAAATGCTCACTAACAGAGATGTAAACAAATTTGTGCACACAATTTTAGAGAAATAAGCTTTTTGTGCACATGCGTACATTTCGGGGATATTTTATTTCAGCTCGTGAAACATGGGACCAACACTTTACATGTTGTGTTTATATTTTTGTTCAGGACCATGGCATTTTCTTTCTGAACCGTTTGTGGCACAAATTATTTTACTTTTAGATTTGTGTGTATTGTTGTGAATTGTTAGATACTACTGCACTGTTGGAGCTAGGAACACAAGCATTTCGCTACACCCGCAATAACATCTGCTAAATATGTGTATGTGACCAATAAAATGTGATTTGAATTTCATGGCTTAAAAGTAAAAAAGCTACAAATTCTTTCCACAAAACAGTCTACACCACAATATGAACCCATTTGTCCAACCATAATATACCAAACAAAAATAGAAACACAACATGTAAAGTGTTGGTCCCATGTTTCGTGAGCCTGTGTTGTGATTCTCACACTGTTCAAACCCCACAATTGAATTAAAAGCTTGTGAAGCTCTCTTAACCTATAGATCACACAATTGCAAAAAAAATAATCTGAAATAAATACTATTATAAAAAAATATTTTTGAATTTCTGTGCACCACGCTGAGTTCACAAAAAATTATCTGAAAGGAAACAAGTGTGAAAACACCCTTAATGACAAAGGACGAAGAACATAGACCAATAGGAAAGAAGCAAAGCGTCTAAACATAAAAAATATGGCCTGGTGGGTGATAACAACGGAGTGCAATATAAAGGGGAAGTAATCAGGGAGGTGATGAAATCCAGGTGTACCTAATGAGGTCAGGTGTGCGTAAGGATGGGTTGCCAGGACCGGTAGTTAGTAGACCCGCGACGTCGAGCACTGGAGAGGGGGAGCGGGAGTGGACGTGACAAGAGACACCAAAGACCTAAACTCAATTGGTTTTAGATGTGTATGTCATTTGGACTGGAAGCTATTGAAAATGTGATATGTAAGTGAATTGATAACCACAGCTGTATAGGATAAATATTTGTAGAAAATCAAAGGGGAGGAATACAAAATCAATAAAAGGTGTACCTTTGATAAGAGAGGTCAAGGAACCCACCACACTTGTCTGTAGATCTGTAGCTCATATGCACAGAGAGCTATTTGACCCATCACAGGAAATATTTGTGTCAAATCAGTGAAATGAAAAATGGCAATTCTAATGGGTGTAGCCTATTATGGACGGGGGAAGTCAGAGACCTAACCTCAAGTGGTTTCAGATGTATATGTCATGTGGATAGGAAGCTATTGAACATCCGATCTGTATGTGAATTAATATCCAAATCTGTAATAGGAAAAATATTTGTAGAGAATCAAAGGGGAGGAATAAAAAAAAAGTGCACCTTTGATAAGAGAGTTGAAGGAACCCACAGCCCTTGTCTGTAGATCTGTATCTCATCTGGATTGAAAGGTATTCAAAATTAGGCCTATCAGAAGAAATATGCCTATACAATCAGGGAAGTGGTGAACTGGAATTTTGATGAATGTAGCATGGATGAGGGGGGTCAGTGACTTCACAGCATGTGGTTGTACATTTCCATTTCACCTGGATAGGGAGCTTTTGAAAAGTATCCTTGTGAATGGGTCAAATATAGTACCCTTAGTAGTTAGAGGTAACTAATAAAAATGTTGGGCCCGTCAGCGGCTGGTGTGTAATCTTCATGGGAATGTAAAACATAAACATTTTTGCGTACATGCAGTCACATGTATTGCACTTTAACGATGGTCCCTAAACCACCTGAAAACAGCGCAATGCCTCCTTCAATTAACTCCTGTTAAAGATTCACTATTCAGAAATTCCTCCGCCATTTCATGGTTGCTAAAATTCAAATTGTTCGCCTAATTTCAGTTTGTGACAAAACAAGGAACTATAGTGTGGAGAATCATTGTACCATCTAAACCGCTGTGAAATATATTTTCCATAACCAAAAATATTGTATTTCCAGTTGTTTGAAGCTGGTGTACAAAAACCTTAAGTAAAAAACGCAACAAAACGAAACATCTCTCTCATCATCCTAGGACCTTGAGGAGCGAATTGAGAAAATCTAAAGTACTTTTTTTTTTACTGTGGTGGAAGTAAACCATCTGGCGCGAGCAATGCGATTTCATTGGGGCAGTTCCCCCTCATAGCAAATAGCTGGCAAAACAATCGAAGCAATGTTCGCATGACCTATGCGCCCACGGAGCTGGCAGCCAGTAACCAGGTTTCCATCCAACCTTTTTATGCCAGTAAAGTACATGTCAGATAAAAAATGTCATAACAGTCCTGATGGAAACAGAAGATTTGTCAGTAAACTTTCCAAATGTCCGAGACACACAGAGACACTGAGGCTGCATTTACAAAGGTAGCCGAATTCACATATTTTTTTCCCACTAATTGGTATTTTGACCAATCCCATCAGACCTTTTCACATCAGATCTTTTTCAGAGCTGTTCTCGATTTGTCAAAAGACCAATTAGTGAGGAAAAAAATCTGAATTGGGCTGCTTGTGTAAATGCAGCCACACACACACACACACACACACACTGGTAGTAAATGGTAGGAATTCCAATAAAACATAAGCTATTGTGCTACCTTAGAGTTTGAAGCACACTATGCTCTATGCCCAGCCATCATGTTGCTTGCTATGACTACACTACTACAACAATCTAAGCTTGTCAAGAGTTTTCTGCTGCTGTAATGAGACATATTGTCTTTTCACATGTATAGTAACATGCTTCTCAATACAAGCTTTTTGTGGAGTATATTTGGCCTACAGTAACAACCAAAAATGTGTTGCATTATCACAGTATTTGACAAGCAAACACTCAGAGTACCATCGAATCTGTGAAATGTAAGGGTTTAGGTCAGGTGAAATGTTTTACACACCGATACAATTGATGAAAGTCATGGCCTTTTATACTTGCAAATTACAATACCTACTGTGTGTGTGTGTGTGTGTGTGTGTGTGTGTGTGTGTGTGTAACCCAAGTCTGTATGTGTGATGCAGAAAAGACAAGGAGGCGGCACCTCTTGACCACACCTGACCTTTTATTGGCCTTGTTCACAGTTTCAAAATATGATACTTGCACACAACTATGAGCAAATAGGACTACAAGTTAGTAAAACGTTTATTTATTTTTCTAAGACTAAGAATACTTATTTTCATTGTAAAAACGGAATAAAAGAATGACTTTGATACCGCTAGGACACTGAACCCTACGTTGAGGTTTGAAGTCGCACGGCCCTCGTCTGTCTCTTGATTATTGGAAATGTACACAGCTTAATAAGAAACTAATATTCCTCTGATATTTCCTACTGATATTCCCAATATTACCTAAGATCTCAGATATTACCTACTGACATTCAGATGAGCAGGGCAGCAAGGCAGACTACTTTCAGCATGGCTAAATGTTTAACTGGATACATTACCAATCTCATGAATTCGTTTTGGATTTCATTTTTAAATCCAAATGAACAGTACCTCATCTGGAGCAGGCCTCAGAAGTGAATGGCTGCCCTGTTCACATTACACACATATCTGAGCTTTGGGCTAAGTTGATAACCGTGCAGCTTGTAGCGTCTTGTCTAGGACAGGGGGTTGAGGGGCCACTGCACTATACTGAGATGGTTTGCGTTTGTTGGTTGAACAAGGCTCAATACTCCCCCCTCCGTGGAAGCATTACTTTCCCAACTATATCAGCACTCAGAAATGTTTGCTTTACCTCCTCTGGCTGGTGATTGTGCTAAACGCCTCTCATTATTTGTTGCAATGTGTTGATGGCGATACTGATTGCTGAATCATTCGGCCTCCGGTGAAATGATAGGACTTAGTCGGAATGAAAGCACCATTGAAATGTTCATCAGAGAGAAATCAGTGTTCGAATCAGTCTTAAAAGGCACATTATCTGGAGCGTGGTGTACTCTGGTCTGGGTCCTGTTCATTTGGGCACACAACGGAACACGTTTTAAAATGTTTTTGCCAAAGCAAACGAAAACAAACCAGTTACAGTACTTCCTTTCTGTTTGTCTGTTTTTGTCCGTTTGGTGCCTATTCAACACAACCCTGGTGTTTTTCTAAAGTAGGGTGATGGGTAACACATATGCCAGACTTTGAGGAAGGAAGATAGGAGGGGGATTCTATTTCTCTAAACTGTATGTTTGAATAACCTAAAATAGAATTGGGATTTATTTCAAATGAACAACAGTAGAGCAGTTCCCAGAGCAACAATGTCTTAACCACTAAACCGTTTTAAATAGCATTTTTTGTAAAATAACGAAAATAGATATAAAAGCGGCAAAACTAACATGGAATCAATTGACGCCCATAAAAACATTACAGACATTCCATTTAGACACACAGTTCAACCTCCAATTTCACAATATGATGTTTCAACGTCACAATATAGAAAGGCTCAGACAGACTGAAGACAAGTATCAGGAAGTATATCCTTGAGGCACTTACAGTAATAAATGTTTCCGTAGTTGAAAAGCAAGGTTGATTTTAAGGCCCGTAAATTGTTTCACTTCAGCATTTAGGTTCTGCCACTGTCCAGTTAGCAGAATTAGTGTCAATGGGTTTCTGATATGTACAGTTTTCATTTGTAGCACAAATCAATCAACTGGATAACGAATACAATTTAAAAGATGACCTCTTCGTCATATATTTGTACATATGAACATCGGTAAAGCAAGATGGCATATTGCCTGACAATATGACTCTTGGTTGATCTGTGTCCACACCTGACCCGACATGATAGACGTTAGTGTGTTGACCACTGTGTAAATGAATTCATTGCGAGGCCCTTAGTCTGACATTTCCTTACAGTTTTGAAATATACATTGCGAACTGAGCACTTTGGCTACACTGCTTATGGTTGTAACATTTCACGAGATGGAATCAAAAAGTCGTTTTCTTTCGAACTTTGTCAAGGAAGGCCTGTTTTGTGGATATGAGTTATTTATTTGTTTCTCTCTTGTTCAACAATACTTTGTGCTGATAGGGCAAGATCTTTATCATCATGGCGGAAGAAAGTATTTGGCCCAGGCTAGCTTCCATGGTTCCCATAGTTATCAATAAAATATGTTTATCAAGGTTTTTTGATACATGTTGTGGATTAAAAACGTAAATACCAAGATTGATGTCAATTTTAATTTAACCAGTGGTCCTTTCTTTTTTAGTTTTTTTTATGTTGTTTGCAATTCTATGAGAATGTGATGTTTCACCTCACAGATAATTTTTTTTATCAATCTAATAGGCATTATACAGCTTTCTACACATACTGTAGGTCTATTAGGCGAAATAAATTACTTGTATATGTTTGAGTAGATGAGGTGAAATGATTGTAATACATACACACACGCTCAAGTGTAACCCTGACAGTACTGCAAACATAACTTGCTCAATAGAAATATAACATTTAACATCAAGCTAAATGGCTAGTCAAAAAATGTAAACATCGGAGGCGTTTGATCATTTTTGGTTATAACTCTTGATAGAAAATATGTGAATTAAAAAACAGCACATTTTTGTTAAATAATAACCTCCTCTTGTACGATACAAATCCTGCTGAAAATTACCTTTTTTCTTTTGGTTACCTTTTAAATAGATTGATAAAAACAGTACAAAAAATGCTGTCTTATAAAATACAAGTTTATCTTTCTTTTAAAACTAAAGGCTCCTTGCACATTGCACAGCATTTTAAACTCTTTTTACCGAATAACAAGCAGATGTTAACTTCCCTGCTTTTTCACATTGATTTCACTTTCATACTGTCAAATCGTCTGACCTTGCCCTGCTGCTGGCTTTGCTTAAACTGCTGAGTGGTCTGGTGTCTGCTATCGTGTCGGTAGCCTCCACGTCGGGGTCCGCGGGGCCCTCGTCCTCGCCGCTTTCCGGTAGGACCCTCACCTCCGCCCCAGTGGTCTGGACGTAGGAAGGCAAAGACTCGTCGTACACTTTAGAGACGTTCTCACTTTCCGCCTGGTAAGGTACGGGCAGCCTGCCTGCCTCCATGCCCACCTCTGTTAAGGGGAAGAAGTGCGATGTGGGCTTGTCCTCCTCCAGCTGCCGGTAGCCCTTGGCCTTCTGGATGGACGACACGGCCATGGAGTGCAGGCTCTTTTCCTCAGGGGGGCTCTGGCTTTCGCCGTCCTGACCGCCCTGGGTCTGGGGCGCCGGCTTGCGGAACACGAAGCGGATCTTCTTCAGGCCCAGGTGGCTGATCTCCACGAAGTTGAGGAAGAGCGAGACACATGCCACAGCCAACATGAAGATGATGAAGACAGTCTTCTCGGTGGGGCGCGACACGAAGCAGTCCACGGTGTTGGGGCAGGGCCAGCGGCTGCACTGGTACAGCGGCAGGATGCGGAAGCCGTACAGGAAGTACTGGCCCACCACGAATCCCACCTCGAATAGCGTCTTGAAGATGATGTGGCAGATGTAGGTCCTCAGCAGGGTGCCCTCCAGCCTGAACTTCTTGCTGCCCTTGGTGCTGGTCTCCTTGGTGGTGCGCACACTGCCCTGGTCAGGCGCTAGCGGCAGCCTCTCCTCACTCAGCTCCTGCTGGCGGTTCAACTCAGCCTCCTCGCGCTCCTTGCGCTTCTCCTCCATGTGGACATAGTGCACAGCGTGGCCCACGTACACCAGCGAGGGTGTAGACACAAAGATGATCTGGAGAACCCACAGACGGATGTGCGAGATGGGGAAAGCCTCGTCGTAGCACACGTTCTCGCAACCAGGCTGCTGGGTGTTGCACACGTAATCCGACTGCTCGTCGCCCCACACAAACTCAGCGGCTGTGCCCAGGATGAGGATCCGGAAGATGAAGAGCACTGTGAGCCACACCCTCCCAATCACCGTCGAGTGTTCATTTACTTCCTCTAATATGTTTCCCAAGAAGCTCCAGTCACCCATGATCAACGATCAGCGCTACATATTGAGGGTTGGAGAAGAGAAAAGCAAGTTATAAATCGATCTGACGACAAAGAAATCCTTGTGTTGCATCCACAACTCTCCTTTGTCGATCCCCATATAACAATCAAAAATGTTCTTTATAGCTAGCTACATTGCTGCTAGCTAACTACAGCAATGATGAGCCACACTCACTCACTCTTGGTCAAATCCAGAGAGCGCAAACACAAAATCGCTGCATGCCTCTTTGCCTCGCTCCAAATGACTAAAACCAACAGTCCAAAAGCACATTTTAGCTACAAACACCATAGCAATAAACACCTTAACTCTCTAAACTCTATATAAATAATCAATCCCAGGATAAATTATTCCAGAAACACGCATATAATATTGGTGAAAGTTAACAAATGGGCAACTTGCCACAGTGAGAGCTCCAGTGTAGTTGTGTTCCCCTTCTCTTGGCACCCAATGGTGTGAAGTGAACTTTTTTCCTCTCTCTTTCCCACCTAAGGCCCCTAGTCCTTGTCGCACCACTGAGCAGAAGTGAATGAATCGAGTCTGATGGTTGGTTTTTAGTTTGCTGCAATATTTAAGCTGGGAGCCAGACAGCCTTTATTCGCCGGGCGACGTGTGGTGACGCAGAAAACAATGGGATCACCCAACACAAATGGGAATGTATGGGACACCGCAGTTGGGAATGATACCAACTCATGTAGTGTACAATATACATGGTGTGTCCTATTGAATGGTTTTATATTAGGCAGGGGAAGGAGGACAGGCAAGGCACATCCTAATGAGCCTGCTGCTGACAATAAAGCTGTTTACTGACTTGGTTAGAAAGAGAGATATATCAACTGATGTAGATTGTTTATTGGTGAATTAGACGTTTCATGTTGAATGTACTGTGATCAGCAATAAATAATATACTGTACACTGTTCTAAAATGTGTGTGATTTTTTTGAGAAAGTTTACATTTTGTTGGTATTGATCAACAATGTTGATTGTAAGGTCAGGTCATCCTTGTTTCTGTGGGCGATTGTATAAATGCCTAGGAGTGTATGATCTAACCAAAAAACAGGACTTTGGTTTGCTCATAATCAAAATAAATATTGGTAACACTTTATTTAAAACATCCAGGTATGAAGCTTTTCAAATTTTGTTTTTGGATTTTACTATGTCAAAAAGGTCAGGCGTTGGTTTGGTCAGCTGTGACCCACAAAAATGTAGAGATGTGGGAAACATATACTATGACAACGATATTCTTCTACCGTCTAAACAGTTTATCTTATGATGTTCCCAGGAAACTGTAAGCAGGCCAAATGTTATAAAGAGACAAAAGACTTAACAATTATTTGCTAATGTTAATTTATTTGCAATTTGTCTTCCAACCATTTCCACTACATCTGTGTATATGGATGTTCATCAAGATATCGTACACTCAATGGCTAAACGTGTCCCTCAAAGACAACAATTAACTTTACAGCAGCTATTTCAGATGTACAGACATCTCGGTAGAAATTTGCACATTTTCGCCTAAAATGACATACCCAAATCTAACTGCCTGTAGCTCAGGACCTGAAGCAAGGATATGCATATTCTTGATACCATTTGAAAGGAAACACTTTGACGTTTTTGGAAATGTGAAATGAATGTAGGAGAATATAGCACATTAGATCTGGTAAAAAATAATACAAAGGAAAAACCAAACCTTTTTTCTACTTTTTTTGTACCATCATTTTTTAAATGCAAGAGAATAATGTAATGTAATAATGTATTATTCCTGCCCAGACGCAATTTAGATTTTGGCCCCTAGGTGGCAGCATTGTATGTGCAAAGTTTTAGACTGATCCAATGAACCATTGCATTTCAGTTCCACATTTTGAATCAAGACTGCCCAAATGTGCCTAATTGGTTTATTAATAACTTTTCAAGTTCATAACTGTGCACTCTCCTCAAGCAATAGCATGGTATTATTTCACTGTAATAGCTACTGTAAATTGGACAGTGCAGTTAGATTAACAAGAATTTCTGCCACTATCCGATATGTCTATGTCCTGGGAAATGTTCTTGTTACTTACAACCTCATGATAATCGTATTAGCCTACGTTAGCTCAACCGTCCCGCGGGGGACCCACCGATCCTGTAGAGGTGTTAACCTAACAAGACCATGGTTTGTTATCCAAATACAGTTACTATGTAATGTAGTAAAATGGCATCAGAGCTGGAAAGCGCTAAATTACCTATTTCCGTTGTTACCATGTTATTGCAAATGTATTCTGCGCCATAGAATGCTACCGATATTTCTGTATTGCTATTATTGTATTTGTCTATGAATTCTTTTTATTGCATCTTTATTTTATTTGTATATTTAGCTTGGCCCCAGTGTTTAAATGTACACAAACTACCACATTATCTGATGTTATTGTCTGCAATGTTTAGTCGTACTCAAACAAAAAATAAGACATAAGATTGTACATGTGGGCTACCTAATGTGTTAGATATGGGGTTAACACTTTGGTGTACAGGGGTGTAATGCATATGAGTGCATCATAATGCATAAGCCTTGTAATAAGTACCTTTGAACTGCTTATGATGTGTTAGTATCGTCTTATAATGTAACCGGAGCTAATATCGGTCATTTTGAAACAGTTGAAAAATTGACACATAGAAAGATGTATCATATTATTAATTGATATAATATTATAACAAGTAATAACACATACCTCCATGCCTTAACCTTTACGGGACGGTTGAGCTAACGTGCGCTAATGTGATTAGCATGACAGTTGTAAGTAACAGCAAACTTTCCTGGACATAGACATGTCTTATATGTGCAGAAAGCTTAAATGGTTGTTAATCTAACTGCACTGTCCAATTTACAGTAGCTATTACAGTGAAAAAAGACCATGCTATTGTTTGAGGAGAGTGCACAACAACAAAAAACGTTTACTGGTTTGATACATTGACCTCCGAAGGTCAATAATATACTTGCATTCAGTAATGTTGCTCTGATTTGTCATCCTGGGGGTTCCAGAGATAAAATATAGCGTAGTTTTATTTGATAAAATCAATTTTTCAATTCAAATGTAGGAACTGGGTTCTACAGTTTGAACCCCTGCTGTCTCTGGCTCCACACCCACCCCGCCCGGCCATCTAGATGTGTGAAAGTTAGTGTATAAGCTAATGATCCATCATGTATGACATTCCTGGGAGTGTGTTAAATTAAATGTTGTATTACCATATTATTTTTGTATGTTCTCTATAGTTATGTACTTGAAAATGTATCAATTGACCAATCTGAAACTTTGCACACACACTGCTGCCATCTAGTGGCTAAAATCTAAATGCCGCCTAAACTGCAATATTATATGATGGCCTTTCTCCTGCATTTCAAAGATAATGAGAAAAAAAAGGAAAACACATGTTTTTTTGTTTGTATTATCGTTTACCAGATCTAATGTGTTAAATTCTCCTTCATTAACTTCACATTTAAACAAACTTCAAAGTGTTTCCTTTCAAATGCTATAAAGAATATGCATATCCTTGCTTCAGGGCCTGAGCTACAGACAGTTATATTTGGGTATGTCATTTTAGGCAAAAAAAAAAAAAAAGGGTGTTACTAAAGTGTTACTAAAACCGGTTTCAACAGGGCGTGTCCTCAGGGTCATAAATCACAAACCACATCCTCTCTGCTGATTCTATTGGATCCACAACAGGACGTACTTTTTCATCCAATGAGAAAGCAATCTGCAGATGATACCTTCTGTCTCTCATTGGCTGAAGTGCGACAGTGGGCCCTCGGGTATGAGGGGGCTTGCTGATGACCCACTTGTTTTTAAGTAGAATACTGCATATTTTCTTTGCCACAGCTGTAAGTATCAGTTCCATGGATTGCAATATGCCCCCAAAAAGTTCCATCATCCCTCTAGATAGGAAGTTTCATTCCAAAACGCTATATATCAGAAATGTTTTTTTCACTATATAATCATGGCATGGGGTTGTTCAATGATAAACATGTACAGTATAGGTTTACAATATATCACATGATGGTTTCATTTCAGATTGACAAATAATGATGTTTTTTTTGCAAAATGCTATATATCCGCCCCTCAGAGAAATAAGTAGTACTGCTAGGTTTTACACAGTCAAATGTAACAAATAACAAAACTATTTTATAAAGAACTGCACAAATGATACATTTGTGACATCAATATAAAACATTATAATAATAATATTATTCAATACAGTAATACAAGATCTGTATGTAAAACATTTCCATTTGACATTTTGTAATTTAGCAGATGCTCTTATCCAGAGCAACTTACAGTAAATGCATTCCTCTTGAAAAAGCTTGGTGAGACAACCACATATCACAGACAAATATACAGGATATGAATATTCCATTCCAGCTAAACTATTTATATACTGTATAGCGTTTTGCAAAAAAAACACATTTTCATGCACATCTAAAATATATATATTTTAAATCTAAGAATTTGTCATATTTTACATCCACATGAAGGTACCCATAAGCAATCATTTCTAATTAAAAAAAAAACAGAAATGTAAAAAATTGGTGCGTTTTGGAAATAAGCTCTTCATTATATCCCATTTTATCTGAAGTGTTTGATGACTGGAGGTGGAAAGCATGGGTTAGAGTCTTTGAGTGACTATATAACTGGTCCAACTATATGATATTACAGAAGAAAAAGTATAATGCTGTATTTCAAAACATATCAAGTCTAAATGTATTTCGGTGAGAAAAATCGGTTGTGCGAGAACACAGGACAGCCAGCAGTAGTGATGCCCTTCAGCACATTGAGGCTGGGGTCATGGAGGTCATAGCACTAGACTGAGGGAAGAGTCAGACCAGACAGTAGTGGGTCAAGGATGCCTGCTAGTTCTGACCGTGTAGTTTGGTTAATGTTTCATCTCAGGAACAAAATGAAGCTGCCATTTTTTTTTTTACAGCTTTTACATTGTTGTCCCTACATCTTGGGCATCAATAACCAGTTTTCCGCTTACTTTCCCTAAAGTGAATTTGAAAGGGTATCCAGGTACAGAGACACATGTAGGCTAACGGGGCTAGTTCTCCGCGCTGTACTTGTCTGTTAATGGCACTACTTGTTGATATTGCCAGTGCTAACGACCTAAGCCGAATTCAGGGCTGTGAATGGCGCAGGGATTTTGCACAAAAGCATGATGTCATGATGGGGCATGCGGGCTCTATTGAGCAAGGGCGCTGAGGCGTGAGCCCAGATTGTGCCAATGAAGCACCTACTCGTCGCTAAGCGGAGGACTATCCCGCCAACAAAGTTATCTTACGCTTATCTGCCTACACGCCGTCGCGCCACACGTTTCCTGCTCTTGGGGTTGCGATTTAGCTGACGATCCCAGAATGATGCGATGATTTGGGATCGAGAGGATGCAAGGCATTAGGGGAAATGAAGGCCAGAGGGGACTCTCACGCTAGCATGTAGTAGTCATTTGGAGGGGAAGCATGCTAGTGCGAGTGGGTCTGGCTTTCATTGCACCCTTTATGGAAATAGGACAGAGCAGCCATTTAAACAGGCATAACAACGCAGACTAGTGTCTCTCTCTTAGGATATCCCACCTGCATGAATTTATTTAGCAGTACCCAATACCCAAAGCACTGAGGTTATTTCTTAGAGCTATTTCTTGCACTGTAATAATATGGCTATAAGTATTCTTCTTGATCTTTGGGTGCTGCACAGTGGGTCTCTCTGTCTGTCAGTTAGTGAACGTCCCAGTTCCACATTGATTCCCCTCATCTCGTTTTCGTGTCATAATCCCATTAATCTCTATTCCAGGATCAGTCTTTTGATGACACCCAGGCGGGACGCTCTCTTCTCTCTTCATACCAGAGATACCAACCACAATAAGAAGGATTTGTCCGATTCAGCTCACTTACACTGGTGTGTGGGGGGCATAGGGAATGGGAATGGAGCGAATGGATGGAGGGATGGTCCCTCTTTGCTGCCTTCCAGTGGAAAAGCGATGTTATAGTTGGAGTGGGACAAAGCCAGGGCAGCAATGATGCATTGCATGTATAATAAACTGTTATCTCACCCTCTCAACCAAACTTTAATGTGGGTATTTTTTGTTGTTGTTGATGTTAGTTGATGTCATGGAATGCAGTGAAACTAAAATGTGCACATAGACAGTACCAGTCAAAAGTTTGGACACACCTACTCATTCCAAGATTTTTACTATTTTTCACATTGTAGAATAATACTGAAGACATCAAAACTATGAAATAACACATATGGAATCATGTAGTAACCAAAAAAGTGTTAAACAAATCAAAATATATTTTAGATTTCAGATTCTTCAAAGTAGCCACCCTTTGTCTTGATGACAGCTTCGTACACGCTTGGCATTCTCTCAACCAGCTTCATGAGGTAGTCACCTGGAATTAATTTCAATTAACAGGTGTGCCTTGTTAAAAGTTCATCTTTGGAATTTATTTTCTTCTTAATATATTTGAGCCAATCAGTTGTGTTGTGACAAGGTAGGGGTGGTATAGAGAAGATATCCCTATTTGGTAAAAGACCAAGTCCATATTATATCAAGAACAGCTCAAATAAGCAAAGAGAAACGACAGTCCATCATTACTTTAAGACATGAAGGTCAGTCAATCTGGAAATTTCAAGATCTTTGAACATTTCTTCAAGTGCAGTCGCAAAAACCATTAACTTCTTATGGCTGCAGGGGCAGTATTGAGTAGCTTGGATGAAAGGTGCACAGATGTGCCCAGAGTAAACGGCCTGCTCCTCAGTCATAGTTGCTAATATATGCATATTATTAGTAGTATTGGATAGAAAACACTCTGAAGTTTCTAAAACTGTTTGAATTATGTCTGTGAGTATAACAGAACTCATATATGAGAAAAGATTCAAACAGGAAGTGGAAATTCTGAGGCTGGTGGATTTTCAACCAAGCTCCCATTGAAATCCCAGCGAGATATGGATGAGTTTTCACTTCCTACGGCTTCCACTAGATGTCAACAGTCTGTAGAACTTTGTCTGATGACTCTACTGTGAAGGGGGGCCGGATGAGAGGAGAATTAGTCACCACTGCCATGAGGTGACCATGCTTTCACCATGCGCGTTTCACCATGCGCGTTTCATGCGCGTTTCACATAAGAGGGAGCTCCGTTCCATCGCTCATCTGAAGTCAATGTAATTCTCCGGTTGGAACGTTATTCAAGATTTATGTTAACAACATTCTAAAGATTGATTCAATACATCGTTTGACATGTTTCTACTGACTGTTACGGAACTTTTGGACATTTCGTCAGGTTTTAGTGAACGCGCTTTGTGACTTTGGAATTTTTACCAAACGCGCTAACCAAAGTAGCTAATTGGACATAAATGGTGGACATTATCGAACAAATCAAGCATTTATTGTGGACCTGGGATTCCTGGGAGTGCATTCTGATGAAGATCATCAAAGGTAAGGGAATATTTATCATGTAATTTCCGGTTTCTGTTGACTCCAACATGGCGGCTAATTTGACTATAGTTCTGAGCGCCGTCTCAGATTATTGCATGGTTTGCTTTTGCCGTAAAGTTTTTTTTTAAATCTGACACAGCGGTTGCATTAAGGAGAGGTATATCTATAATTCTATGTGTATATGTATGTGTGTTCCATGTGTATTATCATCTACATTTATGATGAGTATTTCTGTTGAATAGATGTGGCTATGCAAAATCACTGGATGTTTTTGGAACTAGTGAACGTAACACGCCAATGTAAACTCAGGTTTTTTTTATATAAATATGAACTTTATCAAACAAAACATACATGTATCGTGTAACATGAAGTCCTATGAGTGTCATCTGATGAAGATCATCAAAGGTTAGTGATTAATTTTATCTCTATTTGTGCTTTTTGTGACTGCTATATTTGGCTGGAAAAATGGCTGTGCTTATTCTGTGGCTTGGTGGTGACCTAACATAATCGTTTGTGGTGCTTTCGCTGAAAAGCATATTTGAAATCGGACACTTTGGTGGGATTGACAACAAGATTACCTTTAAAATGGTATAAGACACATGTATGTCTGAGGAATTTTAATTATGAGATTTCTGTTGTTTTGAATTTGGCGCCCTGCACTTTCACTGGCTGTTGTCATATCATCCCGTTACCGGGTTTGCAGCCATAAGAAGTTAAGCGCTATGATGAAACTGGCTCTCATGAGGACTGCCACAGGAAAGGATGACCCAGAGTTACCTCTGCTGCAGAGGATAAGTTCATTAGAGTTACCAGCATCAGAAATTGCAGCCCAAATAAATGATTCACAGAGTTCAAGTAACAGACACATTTCAACATCAACTGTTCAGAGGAGACTGCGAGAATCAGGCCTTTCTGGTCGAATTGCTGCAAAGAAACCACTACTAAAGGACATCAATAATAAGAAGAGACTTGCTTGGGCCAAGAAACACGAGCAATTAGACCAGTGGGAATCTGTCCTTAGGTCTGAGGAGTCCAAATTTGAGATTTATTGTTCCAACCACTTTGTCTTTGTGAGACGCAGAGTAGGTGAACGGATGATCTCTGCAGGTGTGGTACCCACCGTGAAGCATGGAGGAGGAGGTGTGATGGTGTGGGGGTGCTTTGCCTGTGACACTGTCGGTGATATATTTTGAATTCAAGGCACACTTAACCAGCATGGCTACCACATCATTCTGCAGCAATATGCCATCTCATCTGGTTTGCACTTAGTGGGACTATCATTTGTTTTTCAACACGACAATGACCCAACACACCTCCAGGCTATTTGACCAAGAAGGAGAGTGATGGAGTGCTGCATCAGATGACCTGGCCTCCACAATCACCGGACCTCAATCCAATTGAGATGGTTTGGAATGAGTTGGACCGCAGAGTGAAGGAAAAGCTGCCAACAAGTTCTCAGCATACGTGGGAACTCCTTCAAGACTGTTGGAAAAGTATTCCAGGTGAAGCTGGTTGAGAGAATGCCAAGGGTGTGCAAAGTGGTCATCAAGGCCAAGGGTGGCTACTTTGAATAATCTCAAATATAAAATATGTTCTCATTTGTTTACCACTTTTTTAGTTACTACATGATTCCATATGTGTTATTTCATAGTTTTGATGTCTTCACTCTTATTCTACAATGTAGAAAATAGTCTAAATAAATAAAAACCCTTGAATGAGTAGGTGTGTCCAAACTTTTGACACTTCTCCTCTGAACAGTTGATGTTGAGATGTGTCTGTTAATTGAACTCTCTGAAGCATTTATTTGGGCTGCAATCTGAGGTGCAGTTAAGTCTAATAAACATATCCTCTGCAGTAGAGGTAACTCTGTGTCTTCCTTAAAATAAAGAAAAACCCTGAAATGAGTATGTCAAATCAAATCAAATGTTATTGGTCACAATCACGTGATTAGCAGATGTTATTGCGGGTGTGTCAAAATGCTTGTGCTTCTAGCTCCGACAGTGCAGTAATATCTAACAGGTAATACCTAACAAATTACACAACATATACCCATTACACACAAATCTAAGTAGGAATGAATTAAGACTATATACATATGGACGAGCAATGTCAGAGTGGACCGGACTAAGATACAGTAGAATAGTATAGAAAAACAGTATATACATATGAGATGAGTAATGCAAGGTATGTAAGCATTATTAATTAAGTGAATGAGATACCGTAGAATAGTCTACAAAACAGTATATACACATGAGATGAGTAATGCCAGATATGTAAACATTAAGTGACCAAGATACCGTAGAATAGTATAGAATACAGTATATACATATGAGATGAGTAATACAAGATATGTAAACATTATTAAGTGACTAAGATACCGTAGAATAGTATAGAATACAGTACATACATAGGAGATGAGTAATGCCAGATATGCAAACATTATTAAAGTGACTAGTGTTCCATTCCTCTTAAGTATCCGCCCCTTTTTTTCCCCATTTTCGCCTAAAATGACATACCCAAATCTAACTGCCTGTAGCTCAGGCCCTGAAGCAAGGACATGCATATTCTTGGTACCATTTGAAAGGAAACACTTTGAAGGTTATGGAAATGTGAAAGGAATGTAGGAGAATATAACACAATAGATCTGGTAAAAGATAATACAGAGAAATAACCAACCATTCTTTAGTTTTTCTTTTGTACCATCATTTTTGAAATGCAAGAGAAAGGACATTATCTGTTATTCCAGCCCAGGTGCAATTTAAATTTTGGCCACTAGATGGCAGCAGTGTACGTGCAAAGTTTTTAGACTGATCCAATGAACCATTGCATTTCCGTTCCACATTTTGTATCAAGACTGCCCAAATGTGCCTAATTGGTTTATTAATAACTTTTCAAGTTCATAACTGTGCACTCTCCTCAAGCAATAGCATGGTATTATTTCACTGTAATAGCTACTGTAAATTGGACAGTGCAGTTAGATTAACAATAATTTAAGCTTTCTGCCAATATCAGATATGTCCATGTCCTGGGAAATGTTCTTGTTACTTACAACCTCATGATAATCGCATTAGCCTACATTAGCTCAACCGTCCCGTGGAAGGGACACCAACCCGAAGAAGTTTTAAAGTGGCCAGTGATTCCTAGTCTATGCCTATAGGCAGCCTTCTGGATGATAGCGGGGTGAACAGGCAGTGGCTCGGATGGTTGATGTCCTTGATAATCTTTTTGACCTTCCTGTGACATCGGGTGCTATAGATGTCCTGGATGGCGAGTAGTTTGCCCCCGGTAATGCGTTGGGCAGACCACCCTCTGGAGAGCTTTGCGGTTGCAGGCGGTGCAGTTGCCATACCAGGCAGTAATACAGCCTGACAGGATGCTTTCCATTGTGCATCAGTAAAAAATTGGGTTTTAGGGGGTTTAGAGGGTTTTAGGTGACAAGCCAAATTATCTTTGTGGGTGGTCCATTTCAGTTTGTCAGTGATGTGTATGCCGAGGAACTTGAAGCATTCCACCTTCTCCACTGCGTTCCCGTTGATGCAGATAGGGGGGTGTTTCCTGAAGTCCACAATCATCTCCTTTGTTTTGTTGGCATTGAGTGAGAGGTTGTTTTCCAGGCACCACACTCCCAGAACCCTCACCTCCTCCCTGTAGGCTGTCTCGTCATCGTTGGTAATCAAGCCTACTACTGTTGTGTTGTCTGCAAACTTGATGATTGAGTTGGAGGCGTGCTTGGCCACGTAGTCATGGGTGAACAGGGAGTACAGGAGGGGGCTGAGCACGCACCCTTGTGGGGCCCCAGTGTTGAGGATCAGCGAAGAGGAGGTGATGTTTCCTACCTTCTGGGGGCGACCCACCAGGAAGTCCAGGACCCAGTTGCACAGGGCGGGGTTCAGACCCAGGGCCTCGAGTAGGTGTCCAAACTTTTGACCGGTACTGTATATACTGTCATTTTTGTTTTTAAGCAAAGTGAAGTTATCTTGCTTGATTTGAATGAAATTGAGCTTCATTGTACTGTGTAAGTCAAAATATTATTAATGTGTCTAATAATTGTGGTATCACAGCATTTGACACTAGTTAAAGGCACATTCCTTAATTAAAAAACAACAAAACAGAAACCCCACACAGGGATGGCCCTGGAGAAATATGGCCACTCTCAAAATCACAGATGTCACAAATGCCAGCATTCCTGTACATCACAATAGACGGCTACACCGTATCCCTGTTCTATAGTCACCAATGATCTCACCCCTAATCATGCTTCCAAACAACCAGTGTTGGCTATAGATCCCACCCTGTTGGACACAGCCATAACCACACACGCACGCACAGACACAGACACAGACACAGACACAGACACACTTACTTAATGGACAAGGGACAAGGCCATAGAAGAGAGGGGAAAGAGCTGATTGATTGTTCCCTCCATTTTGAGCAGAAGTGAATCCAGAGCTTCCTCTGTGACTGTGTGGGGCTGAAGGGCCAGTGGGAGGAAAGATAGGCTCATGGCTCATACAATGGAGGAAAGAGAAAGAGTGGAACTGGTGCTGTAGTCACAGTGGAGAGAAAGAGAAAGGGGTGGAGAGTAAAATTGTGTGTTTAGCAATGAGAAAGACAAGAAAAGATAAATACATGAAAGAAGGAAGTAGAGATGATGAAAGAAAGGGTGAAGAAAGAGCAGCGCTTTTTCAGCGCTTTTGTTCCACCCAAAGCATCCAGTCAGATATGAGTTCACCCCCAAGATCCTGTTGCCAGCTGCTACAACACAATGTTATCAGCATGTGCGCACGCAAGGGCCATTCCGTTCTGTTTGGACACACACACATACACACACGCGCACACACACGCTTAATCGTTCTCTCAGGCGTACACACACAAACACACCATCTCTCATGATCAGGATTCTATCAGGTTTCAGATACAGGCTTCCCTCAGCACCACCCATGTGGATGGGACACACTTTGTCAGATGATAACCCTGCCCTGCATGGTGTGGCTATCACACGCCAGGCTTTAACAGCGCTGGGGGCTCTTTATAAAAATAGGGTATCAAGAGATTATTGTTTATGTCCCACTACACTCTAGATTTATTTCACAGAAAATAAATCTGGGCTAAAAGTAACAGTTGAAGATGTCAATGGATGTGAGGGTGTCACACCCTGATCTGTTTCATCTGTCTTTGTGATTGTCTCCACCCCCCTCCAGGTGTCGCCCATCTTCCCCATTATCCCCTGTGTATTTATACCTGTGTTCTCTGTTTGTCTGTTGCCAGTTTGTTTTGTTTCGTCAAGCCTACCAGCGTTTTTTCCCTCTGTTCCTGTCTCTTGATTGTTCCTGTTTTCTAGTTTTCCTGGTTTTGACCTTTTCTGCCTGCCCTGAGCCTGCCTGCCGTCCTGTACCTTTGCCCCACCTTTCTGGATTACTGACCTCTGCCTCCCTGACCCTGAGCCTGCCTGCCGTCCTGTACCTTTGCCCCACCTATCTGGATTACTGACCCCTGCTTGCTCTTGACCTGTATTTTGCCTGCCCCTGTTGGATTAATAAACTGTTCTTAATTCGACGTTGTCTGTATCTGGGTCTTACCTTGAAACGTGATAGTACGAACTATCCATGACTGATCCAGCAGACACGGGCAACGCCATCTCCTCCCAAGGAGCCACCATCGGTAGGCACGAGGAATTGCTTCGTGGCCATATGGAGGGGGTCTAAAAGTTGGCTGAACGACATGACTGGACGTTGGACATTTTGTTGGAGCAATTCCGCGTGTTGTCTGGGAGGCAGCCTACCACGGTGGTAACCCCACAGCCCCTCAGTAACTCAGCTGCTAGCAGCGCCTTCTCTTCGGTCACTCCACCTTCTCGGGAGCCCCGCTTACCTCCCCCAGAATGCTTCAATGGAGAGCCATTGAACACACCTGTCAGGTGTTTCTAGCTTAGTGTTCCCCCGTCTCCGAGCTTCAGCCCTCCTCCTTCCCCTCGGATCGCTCCAAGATAGCCTATCTCATCATGCTGATGTCCGGGAGGACTCTCACCTGGGCTACTTCTGTATGGGAACAACAGCCGGCCATATGCATTAATCTGGAGGGGTTCGTGGGAGAGCTGAAGAAGGTTTTTGATGCCCCGTTCTCCGGGAGAGAAGCTGCCGAAAAGCTAATCCAACTTCGGCAGGACTCCCGCAGTTTTTTTTATTTTTATTTAACCTTTATTTAACCAGGTAGGCTAGTTGAGAACAAGTTCTCATTTACAACTGCGACCTGGCCAAGACAAAGCATAGCAGTGTGAACAGACAACAACACAGAGTTACACATGGAGTAAACAATAAACAAGTCAATAACACAGTAGGGGGGAAAAAGAGTCTATATTCATTGTGTGCAAAAGGCATGAGGAGGTAGGCAATAAATAGGCCATAGGAGCGAATAATTACAATTTAGCAGATTAACACTGGAGTGATAAATCATCAGATGATCATGTGCAAGTAGAGATACTGGTGTGCAAAAGAGCAGAAAAGTACATAAATAAAAACAGTATGGGGATGAGGTAGGTAAATTGGGTGGGCTATTTACAGCTGCAGCGATCGGTTAGCTGCTCAGATAGCAGATGTTTAAAGTTGGTGAGGGAAATAAAAGTCTCCAACTTCAGCAATTTTTGCAATTCGTTCCAGTCACAGGCAGCAGAGAACTGGAAGGAAAGGCGGCCAAATGAGGTGTTGGCTTTGGGGATGATCAGTGAGATATACCTGCTGGAGCGCGTGCTACGGGTGGGTGTTGTTATCGTGACCAGTGAACTGAGATAAGGCCGGAGCTTTACCTAGCATGGATTTACACTGCCGTGTGGCAGACTATGCAGTGGATTCACGCATGTTGGCAGTGGAGATTGCATGGAACCAGGAAGCGCTGTTCGATATGTTCTGCACAGCGTCTCGGAGGAGGTCAAGGACGAGCTTGCCTATGGATCCCCTCATCGCGTTGACCATCCGCATCGATGGGTGATTACGGGAATGGCGGAGGGAGAGGAAATTCAATTTCGCTCACACGTCCAGGGATTTCACCTGGCCTCCGAGTCATCCCTGAAGTCCCCGACAGTCACGTTGCCGATAGAACCCGAGGCTTACTGACCTCCCCCGAGAGTCACCGAAGACGGCCGAGTCACCTCTTCCCGAGCCTATGCAACTAGGCAGAGCTGGGCTGTTGCTAGAGGAACGGCAATACAGGATCAACACGAAGAGTTGTCTGTATTGCGGGACTCTTGGTCATTTTGTGTCCTCTTGTCCTTTAAAAGACCAGGCTCACCGGTAGGAGCGAGTACTCTAGTGGGCCATATGGAGACCTTTTCTGCTTCCCTTGCTCGCACCCCTTTTCATGCCATTCTGCTGCGGGGAAACCAGTCTAAATCTCTTTGAGTTCTCATTGACTCTGGGGCCGAAGCGAGCTTTTTGGACGCAACCCTGGCTTCCGAGCTGAACATCCAACTCAGCCCCTCTCCATTCCCATGGATGTTAGAGCGCTGGATGGGCGCTCTATAGGCCGGGTCACTCATAATACCACTCCCATCAACCTACGGGTGTCAGGGAATCACAGCGAGACTATTCATTTTATGCTCATCAAGTCTCCTCAGATTCCCATGGTTTTGGGATTCTCCTGACTCCAGCGACACAATCCCCTCATCAACTGGTCTACGGGTGCCATCATGGGCTGGAGTCTGTTCTGCCACACCCATTGTCTGAAGTCAGCGCAACCTGCCCCGGGACGTCTTTCTGGTGGCTCGGAAGGTGCCCCAGACCTCTCCGCCATCCCCGCGGAGTACCAGGACCTCCGGGAGGTGTTCAGCAAGGCCCGGGCCACTTTGCTTCCGCCGCACCAACCCTATGACTGTTGGATTGACCTTCTCCCTAACACCACGCCGCCCCGGTCAGGACCGGAGACCAAGGCTATGGAGACCTACATTGGGGACTCCCTAGCTGCTGGATTTATCCGTCCCTCTTCCTCTCCCACCGGGGCAAGGTTCTTCTTTATGGAGAAAAAGGACAAGACCCTGCACCCGTGCATTGACTACTGGGGACTCAATGGTTATTAAGAACCGTTAAAAGTGGAAGACCGCCTTCAACACGGCCAGCGGCCACTACGAGTATCTGGCCATGCCTTTTGGCCTCAACAACGCCCCTGCTGTGTTCCATGCTCTGGTAAATGATGTCCTCCGCAACATGTTGAACCGGTTCATCTTTGTCTACATTGATGACATCCTCGTCTTCTCCCGCTCCCCCCAAGAACACGTGCTCCACGTTCGGCAGGTTCTTCAACGCCTTCTGGAGAGTCAACTAAGGCAGAGAAGTGTGAGTTCCATTGCTCCACCATCTCCTTTCTGGGTTACATCATCTCTGCTGGGAGTGTCCAGATGGATCCGGGGAACGTTTCCTGGGGTTTGCCAACTTTTATGAACGCTTTATCCGGGGTTACACCACCTTGGCTTCCGCTCTGTCTGCACTCACCTCAGAACCTCTGCCTGCTCTTGACCCGTCTTTTGCCTGCCCCTGTTGGATTAATAAACCGTTGTCTGCATCTGGGTCTTACCTTGAAACGTGATACCTTGAAACGAGGGAAGTACCTGGAAATTGTAATTATGTCTAAAACTTGAGTACTTCTTGTTAAAAGGCCACAGTTCAAAAGATTGTGTTATGATACTCAATAGCACTCACATTTAGCTTCCTGAGAGACATCACAATGGAACTTGGTACATTTATTTTCCTCAAACTCAAAAATATATAACTTTGATCTAGATCTGTAATCTACACCAAGGTTTTGTTCTTTTGCCATTTCATAAATCCTATTTGTGGAGAAATAAACTGAACCGGGTCAATCGGTAGAAACTGAATGACTCTATGAGTCTCGCATGTACGTTATGTGCAGTCAGACGGTGAGGTACCCCACCAAGCAGTGTGAGATTAGGCCAAGGCAGAGGGATGACTGTGAGTCAGGTATCTAGACCAGGAGACCCAACCCTACAGAATGTTGTAGTAGTAGTAGTAGAAAATGTCTGTAAAAACACCAGCCAATTGTAAAGCACTGTGCTGAACAATTGGCTGGTGTTTTTACAGACATTTCCAATCTTCACTCGACCAGCAACACGTGCCAGTAATGTGGAAAAACTCTATAATTATACCCATTCCTAAAGCATCTAATCCCTCTGTGCTGAATGACTACCACCCTGTCGCCTTGACATCCTTAGTAATGAAATGACTTGAGAAAATTGTGAATTGTAATGTTCTCAGCGCCACCTAGAAGCTCCTCGACCCGTTTCAGTTTGCCTATCAGCCCAGCAGAGGAGTTGATGATGGTATTCTTACTCTCCTCATCATGGTCTATAGACATCTAGAGGGTGCCAAATCCCATGTCAGGGTTTTGGATGTTAACTTTTCTTCTGCTTTCAACACAATCCAGCCTTACATTCTGGCACAGAGACTCATTCGGGACTTCTCCTTAGATGAGGGGCTGGTTTTGTGGCTGTTGGACTTCCTGAGCCAGCGGTCACAGCGGGTCAAAATAGGTCCACATGTGTCGGACATACGCACCACCAACACAGGCTCTCCTCAGGGATGTGTTTTGTCCCCACTCCTGTCCATCTTGTACACTAATAGTTGTAATAGTTCCCATCCTGACAGACACCTCGTTAAGTTCGCTGATGACACTGCCTTGATCAGCCTGTTGCATGATGATGAGGAACACCATGGCCTGGTCCTAAATTACTTGGTAGAATGGTGTGATGAATCACACTTGGTCCTCAATACCAACAAGACCAAAGAGATGTGCATAGACTTCATAGACACCTACCTCTGCAACATCTATCAGAGGTCAGAACATAGAGATTGTAGAGGAATACAGATATCTGGGTGTCCTCTTGGACAATACTCTTCAGTGGAGTAAATGTACAGACCTGATCTACAAAAAGAGTCAACAGAGACTGTACTTTTAATGTTGACTGTACTGACTCTGTTTTTCATTGAGAGTATTTAAACTTTTGGGATTGTTTGTTGGTTTGGCAATGCCACTGTCAGCCAGAGATATATGCTGAGAAGGATTATAACCACAGCATGCAAGGTACTTGGAGTCAAACAGACAGGCCTGAATGAGATCTTTAAGGTCAGGACCCTCCGCAAGGCTCACTAAATAATTTTAGACCCAAGCCACCCCCTGTACCTGGACTTTGAACTACTCACTGCTGGGCGCAGGTATAGGGCACCCCTCAGCAGGAAAAACAGAACTAGACAATAATTTGTGACATGTGTGATAGCCCTTCTAAATAGCTCGGGCTAATGTTCCTATCGACCCAGTAAGGCCAGCAGGCTAGTCTCTTTTTATTCGTATGTAACTGTTATGAAAGTTGTGCTGTCAATTTGGGTGGCAGGTAGCCTAGTGGTTAGAGCGTTGGGCCAGTAACTGAAAGGTTGCTAGATCGAATCCCCGAGCTGACAAGGTAAACCTCTGTCGTTCTGCCCCTGAACAAGGCAGTCAATCCACTGTTCCTAGGCTGCCATTGTAAATAAGAATTTGTTCTTAACTGACTTGCCTAGTTAAATAAGATGTTTTGTATTTAAACCCCACTTTAAACGTGTACATGACACTGCAACAAAATTTCCCCATGGGGACAATAAAGTCAGTAAAGTGTAGGTACTAGCACTAGTAGTACTTTTGCTTCACTACACGTTCCCCTGCTTTGATTGGTGTAACGATAGAAACCACAAGTGTCTATCCAGATAATGAAAAGGCACCCTCGAAAGAAAGTTCAAGGAACTTAAAGTTACATGTCGTTCATGGCGTGCATGATCATGAGCAAACCCACTGGGCAAAATTTGTTTGAATCAATGTTGTTTCCATGTCATTTCAACCAACAACAAAAAATATGATGACGTTGAATCAACGTGGAAAAGTCATTGGATTTGCAAAAAGTCATCAATGTAAGGGCATTTTTTCATGTCAACTTCAACCAAAATCCAATGACCAAACCATCTGTGTTGAATTCACGTTGAATTCAGAATAGTTGACAACTCAACCAAATGTAAATCAAAACTAGACATTGAACTGACATCTGTGCCCAGTGAGAAGTCATTGTAGCCTATCATCACTTCCCATGTGAGAACCGTGAGCACGGGCTTTGTTGTACCACAGCAGAGGCCTGCCAGCAGCCGGCTTACCAAAGATTGCAACATGTCCATTACAATGTAGAAAAACGCATATCAGCCATCTTTCAATAGTTATCCATATTACAGGCACTTCATCTTATTGTAACTATTTCTATGACGAATTTGCGGCCGCAATTTATGGAAGCTGACTAAACTTTGGAGATAACAATAGATGACAAAGTCAAAGATAGGCAAGGGGTTTCCCTAAATCAATGCTTATGACAAATCCTGCTCCAGAAAATGCCATAGAGCCAGCTGGCTAATCTATTGAATACAGTGTAGTAAAAAAACACCGGCAACAACACATAACGTTAGCTAGCTAGATAAGGTTAGCATGCTAGCTAGCTACACTGACAGCTGTCAGTGCCCTATTTGTTGATGTTTACTCCACATTGAAATTCCCACACCCAATTCATAAATAAGTATAAGTAGCCTTCGTCGTTCTTCGGAGGTGGAACCTAAACGTACGTTTTCTTTCTAGGACAGGAAATTACGTTGAAATAGTGGCGGCAATTTCCTCTGGGAGGGTCCTTTTAAAATCATTTCAATTTCAATAGAAAAAGTACAGACATTTAATGATTAGATAAAAGAACACCTTCCCTTCTTTCTAATCGCATCATCAAATATATGGAGAACATTGCTAAAGCTTAGCTCTGGATGAGTAAACAAGTTCCAGATCTCAGAACTGTTTTGTGATGTCTCCCACTTTCATGACCTCACCTTGCATATCAGTATGTTTGATTGATAACCCAGCTATGTGTGATTGGATTGCAGATAGTACGTTGTAGCACCAAGTTCAAAGGTGTTTGTGCACATAGAACTTTCTAATTGTTAAAAAAAAAATCATCATAATGTACTGTATATATTTTTTCGGACATATCTCACATGTGAAGGACCACGTAAAGAGCAACTCTATATGAATAACAATATGTTTCCTGCAATTCATATGATATGTTAGGAATTCCGATTCGTACAATATGTTACAAATGTGTAAGTACTTAAGATCCCGTTCAATCTCTTTAAATCGTTTAGCCACTTTCTACCTAGTTTTAGTTGTTTCAGTTCAGACTGGAGTATTTTTTCATCAAAACCAAAAATATATATACTTTTCTTTTTTACTCAGACACCTGCAATCCATTCAAAACCTCCCACAACTATCAAAGTTGGGTCGGCTGAAGTGCTTCTGAGAAATGGCACTGAATATCAACACGTAAGATTGTTGTCACAAAGTCATTGTAGGCCTATGGTTTTCTAATCTCTTTTTTCTATAGTTTCATGACTCCTCAAAAGGCACTATAGTGGATATTGTGTGTGACCGTAGGACTATCTTGTATGCACTTTTCAGGAACACTTCAAAGGTTTGGACTGCAATGAGCAATTTTGTCTTGTTGGTTGGATAGACTGCTAATTCAGAATCATCCAAAGATCAATGAAGAATGAAGGCTATCTGAATTCATGTTCATTTCACTATCAAACTCTTATTTCAAACTGGAAGAATTCCTAATCATTCCAACTTCACATACTTTATCTTGCATGAGGTAATTCAGAGAGGAGCAAGGATTTCACAGAGTACCGTGAAATTGAAAATTGAGTTGAAAATGTGTCTGGTATTCACTTTTCCTTGCAGGGAGAACGTTCCCGGGCCGGGCCGGGTCGCCATCGCACAAAGTGCTTTCCCCTCTCTGTCTCTCGCTCTCTCTCTGTTCTTTCTATTCTTAATACCAGGTTCAGATGTCAGTTCGGGAAAATAAATATCAGCATAACTTTTCTTGGGCGGAGTCGATAAGAGGGAACCCTTTTGCTGAGTAGGGAAAGCTGCTGTCTTTCTCCCTATTGTTCAGGGAGGTTAAAGAACAGAATGAGAGGTGACACGGGTCCACCAGGGGAAACGGAGGCGAACACCAAGGGGTCTACTTTGCTTTTTGTTTTTGTCTCTTTTTGTGCTCGAAACAGAGATTTTAATGGTCGAAGTATTAACCTCCTAAAGAGACACCTATGTCTTTTTATTTTACCATTGTGAAGCCGAACACTGCTGTGCTGACATTGCAACACAACAGTGTTCATTTAGCCAATAAAAATGATGACTAAAATATTAGTCAAACACCTATATTTCAGTGGCATTTGACTAAATAGGCCCAGAACAAACTATAATTACATTTCAGTTGACTAAAACGAGATGAGACAAAATGATCTCTGTGACTAAAATCTGACTGCCAAGTGGACTGAACTAGAGTTTTTGGAGAGATTGAGAGCTTTTCAGTGATAAGCACAGTTCATAATAGCAGCACGGACGCGCTGTGCAGTTCTATTCTGCAGTGGGAAGGACACCACACAGCCTACATCAGCTGCGGGGGAGCAAGCGATGAGCGTGGGCAGACAGGCAGATAGACTCCGCTCCACCTCCGATTTTAAACCGTCTGACTCGATTCAGACTTGAGGTTTAGTGACTCGACTACATCACTCAGTCATTAGCTCCAGTTCTACTTTTGGACACCAATGCGGCTGCAGCGTCTGTGGAAGGTTGATAACAATGCCACCGAGTGATGGAGGTCCAACCCATATTACTTTGCAGCACCATCTGGTCTCTCTCTCTCTCTCTCTCTCTCTCTTTATGAATGAGACAACATCTAATATGCATGTCACATATTGACATAATGTGAAAGTTTTACATATAATAATAATATATTCCACTTAGCATATGCTTTTATGGCAACACATAATGGTATTCATGCTATTGGACTAGGACATTTTTTTCACATTGTCCAAATCATAAACTTAAGGCTAGATTCAAACAGTACCGCAGACGTATAGCAGAAGATCCGCGTTATTGCTCGATTGAAATTTTAGGGCAATGATCCTGTGTTAGCTGAGACTGTATTCACAGTAAACGCTGCATATGTCGTGTCATTCAGAAGATTACCTTAAAATGTTAATACAGGTCTTCCGCGATACGGATTGAATCCAGCCCTTAATTGAGCTACAGAATCAATTGTAGACATTTTGGTATGATTTGGACATGAAACATTATATCGGGATAGAGACTGGCATTGGATTCATGCCACAGTAAACCAATGTCATTTTGGAATTTGGTTGAACTATTTAAGAGATCGAGTTGGAATTTGACAATGACGAAGATTAGCGACAGTTGGACAACTCCTCTCATTTTCTATACATTCAGTCTTTTGGCTTACTCTATTGTGTAAACCTGCATATTAACTTGTTTTCATTATATAAATCATCATATCCCATCCAGACCTGTCCCATTTCAGGTACTTTGATTGTTTAATTAAGCTTGGAGGTGCCAGGTGTGCGGGGTTTGCACTTTTGGCACACTTTATTGGTTTCATTCCACTAGGCAAGCTCAATCAAGTGCAACTAATGTATTGGGGCGGAAAACAAATACTATTTGAACCCAGGTCTGGACCCACCCCTAGATGAAATATGTACTTAAGTATTCTGAACGGTTACATTAGGTTGCTGAATCTAGTCAGTGTACCCATTCTCACCACATTAGTGTGTCCTCTCTCTCCCCTTTCCCCTTTTATCAGGACATAAGCAAGGCTCTCCCTGATAGGCTCATAGGCAGGCGGTTGCCCCGGCATTGCTCTCACCTACGCTGGGTGGAGTGAGGGTGCTAAATAAAGGGAAGGCATTTTATCTACGTTCTCATGACCAGCAATATAGAGAGGCGATATGAGAGGTGTCAGGAGTCAGAGTGGTGCTGATGACAAGTGCTAGAGGCCTGCTCACGCTTTCCACTTAAAGTTACAAACCCCATCACCGTAGAGGGAGGGAGGGAATTACCGAGAACAGTGGAAGAGACAAAGAGTGAAAGGATTATCACCTTAGCCTAATGATTATCACCTGATGCGTATCACATAACATTTTGGCCGCCAAACCGACTTCATCAGAAAGAGGAACATCGATGTTTCCCATTTGCTTCAACTGGGGCCCCCTACAGGTTGTCTCACAGGTCAAAAGCCCCCTATTGCTGGCACAGGTCACTGCATTGTCTAATGCTCCTTGACAGAGCTGTGATTGGTCCAACCCAAAGCGTGTTGAGTGGCCAACCGAACTAGGACATGAAAAGATTTAGAAACCTGTAAAGAGTAAAGATTGAGAAGCTGTAAACAGCTTCCTGATACAGGCCTATTCATTCAAATTAAAGGGGCAGTTCACTCCAAATATCTAACTTGGATGTTTTCAGACGTTAAATGTGGTCTAATGTAGAGATGAGTCTATGTCCTATGCCATCGAATGTGTAGATACAGCTACATGTATACGCCTCAAATTCCAAATAAATGGAAAATGATAAGCGCATACTAAAATCTGGAAATTATATGGCGATTATCTTTTCCATTCCTCAGATGGCCTGGGACAGATACTTATCTCAATATAAGACCACTTTTGAAATGCCTGAAAACATCTGACCAACTTTGATTTTGGAATGTACTTTTCCTTTAACATGATTGTCAACATTTAACCAGGAAAACAACACTTTTGTTATTGAAAGTCTAAAGTAGTGTTAACTTCCCGCAGATTTGTGTGGACACTGGTGCCAGGACCTAACTCCAGACTAGACAATCACCTAGCAGGAAAACTCATGATACCAAGAAAACCGGCTAAATGTGTACCCTCTCGGACAGATGTTTTGTCACAAGTCTGAACATCACAAAGCTGTTCTTTCTGATTTGAGGTTGGAGAAGAAGGGGTAAATAAAGGCCTAGTACCCACAGGAGACAAACACTCTCTCTGTGTGGTTACGATTGAGCTCCTCTGGCCATGCTGATTGGTCTACAATGACTGACATGACAGTTGATGCCATAAACCTGATTTTTTAGACCAACCATGTGCTTGCCTGAAAATTCTCCATGGTCCTTTGTGAAAGGCACATTTGTTTTTGTAGAAGGAATAATTGTCGTCGAATCATGCCAGGGCTGTAGGCGATCAGTTGAATTTTGAACGGTTGGAATACTGCAGCTGTCCATATCAATGCCAGAACACAGCCTATATTCTGATGATTTAAAAATGTGTTCCAAAAGGTTTCTTTGGCTGTCCCCATAGGAGAACCCTTTTTGGTTCCAGGTAAAACCCTCTGTGAAAAGGGTTCTACCTGGAACCCAAAAGGGTTCTACATAGAACCAAAAAGAGTTCTCCAAAGGGTTCTCCTATGGGACAGCCAAATAACCCTTTTAGGTTCTAGATAACACCTATTTTTCTAGGAGTGTAGGGGAGACCACGGGCGTCAATGGTTTCACTGGTGTAAGTACAATATTACAAGGCTGATATGATAATGTCTTCAATGTTGTGTTGATGTTAACATTCAACAGCTTACAGGCCATTTCTACAGTTACCACTGTACACTCTTAGAAAAAAAGGTGCTATCTAGAACCTAAAAGGGTTTTTCGGCTGTCCCCATAGGAGAACTCTTTGAAGAACCCTTTTTGATTCCCCATTTTGGGTTCTCCTATGGGGACAGCTGAACCAAAAAGGGTTCTCCTATGGGGACAGCTGAAGAACCCTTTTGGAAACCTTCTTTCTAAGTGTGTACTTGCTTATAGCCATAAGGCTGTAATGGTATTGCAAACATGCCTTGCAAAGCAATCAGTAAAACCCAGGAAGTCATGGAAAATCAGGTTGTAATTTGGTTACTTGAAAATAGATTGCATGAGCCCCTCTCTTTCGCTCAGTCTGTGTGTGTGTGTGTGTGTGTGCGTGTGCGGTGCACTCCTGTGTGCGTGTGTGTGGGTCTATGTATGGTTCAGGGAGCAGAGACAAAATGGGAGTTAGTGGCCAATGTAGAATTGCCATTGTGTTCTAATACAATCTGACTTCCCCTCCTGACCTGAGATATTCCTCTCTCTAGAATAGATTACCAGGCAGGCAAACCGAGGGCATTGTGGGCTGAGAGAGAGAGGAAGGCAAAGGAGGAGGAGGAGAGGAGGAGGAAGGGAGGAGGCTATTGGAGGGCTGCCGGGTGCTGGGTATGGTAGGAAGGACAGGCCACAAGTGATGTCTGGTATTTCTTCCACTGCCACCATGCTTAAGGCTGCATTTCTGCCCGTGGTCTGTTTAGTAGTCTCCTACATTACAAACAGCTGCTCTTGCTCATCAGCCTGACGTCTGTGCCCTCATCTACTCCGTCCGTCCTCGAAGTCTGCATCACCAGTCCCTCTACCCTGATCTCTGCCAAGGAATGAAAAAAGAGAAAGAGAGGGAAATAGTAATTATAGTTGACGAAAACATTTAAGTTTTCTTACAGTTGAAAGATTCTGTTTTCTTCCGCTGATCATTGACAGATAGTGGATTTGATCCCTCAACACATCAAGCCAACTGGTGAGAGACTCAATTTTCTGCCCCAGAGGAGAGAGATAAACAGCTTTCTGTTTGGACTCTTTTTGAGAGACTCGACATTGGGGGACAAACCCAGTCATCTTTAGCCAGGACACTGAAAGAGACTAAGTTTGCTGCTTTACCCTGACAGACACAATTTTCTCTGTCAAGACAAGACGAGCAGTCTTCTGTCTGAACAGAGACACACCCTAGAAAGAGAGACCAAGACCTCTGGATTTCACCCTCTCAGGGACAGCTTTTTGCCTTAATACTGAAACGGAGACTACGACTGTTCTACTACAATATTCCTTACCCCTAATATTGAGAGTCCTTCACTTTTCTTCCCTGTCACCTGAGCACTGAGAAAACCTTTCTGCATTTTCATTTTTAACAGAAAAGGCACCAGCCTGGTCTAAGCAGCTGCATCTCAGGTAGAGTAACTGTCTGTCTGTCTGTCTGTCTGTCTGTCTGTCTGTCTGTCTGTCTGTCTGTCTGTCTGTCTGTCTGTCTGTCTGTCTGTCTGTCTGTCTGTCTGTCTGTCTGTCTGTCTGTCTGTCTGTCTGTCAGTGGTGGAAAAAGTACCCAATTGTCATACTTGAGTAAAAGTAAAGATACATTAATAGAAAATTACTCAAGTAAAAGTGAAAGTCACCCAGTAAAATACTACTTTAGTAAAAGTCTAAAAGTATTGGGTTTAAATATACTTAAGTATCAAAAGTAAATGTAATTGCTAAAATATACTTAATTATCAAAAGTAAAAGTACAAAATATTTTTTATTCCTTATATTAAGCAAACCAGACAGCACCATTTTCTTGTTTTTTAAATATACAGATAGCCAGGGTCACACTCAAATACTTATACATCATTTACAAATGAAGTATGTGTTTAGTGAGTCCGCTAGATCAGAGGAAAAAGGGATGACCAGGGATGTTCTCTTGATACGTGTGTGAATTGGACCCTTGTCCTGTCCTGCTAAGCATTCAAAATGTAACTTTTGTGTGCTTTCGACTGCTTTTGAGTGTCACGGAAAATGTATGGAGCACAAAATACATGATTTTCTTTAGGAATGTAGTGAAGTAAATGTAAACGTTGTCAAAAATATAAATAGTAAAGTACAGATACCAAAAGAAATGTACTTAATTAGTACTTTAAAGTATTTTTACTTAAGTAGTTTATACCACTGGCGCGTGCATGTATGTGTGGATGCATGTGTCTGTGCATGCCCTGGACAACGCATACAACTTTACATTAGCAGTTTCTAAGCCAGCATAGATATGTAGCATCTGCTGTGACGTTGAAGGATTAAGCCTTGTTTTTGTTAGTACAGAAATATTATCCGACCTGTCAGATGAATTTGAGATCTAAAGTTGACTCTTTCAGACCAAGGGATTGCAGCCGAAACATATTAAAGCAGTTTATAGTCAACTGCTCTGGCGTTGCCTCCAAAGACAAAACCCCTCCTTGTCTTTTAGACTTTTTGTTTGTGCTTCTGGTGATCATGCTAGCAGCACCGAGCAAATCGGATGATAAACCAGAGAGCACATGCAAGATAAGTGACATGAAATCGAGCCGAAAATAAAACAAACATGACATAGGAAGGAAAAGAGCAGCAAGCCAAACAATATAGAGAGCAGGAGAAAGTCAAAATAGGGAAGTCATACTTTCTCAGAGCTTAGACTATTGTTATTAATAATGGGTGGACCCTTATCCTGATGTAATCTCTTAATATTACATTGTCCTGTGACCTTGAGGCGAAATGTGGCCAACAGTATTCAATGGGCTTCGAGTGACATGAAAGAATGGTGTTGGAGCTGAAAGGAAAGGACATGATGTCAGACTAACTCTGACACATCCATAGTTAGATGGTGCTGATGCCTTTGTACACACTATATATACACCTTTCTCATTAACCTTTTCGTAGAAGCACTTGACTTTAGACACTTAAATAAGTCGCTTGATAAATAATGAAGCTTCGAATGATTAGTGGCAATTATTCAATCGAAGCTAATTCTCCATATTGTTTAAAGATATAGGGCTATGCTCTGTGAAATTGAAAAAATGGTCTTAAGTAGTCTCCTAAAAGTAAATAAGTAAAAGGGACTGAACGATTCAGGAGGAGTCCATTACCCTCATTGGTCAGACTTCTAAAAGTAAAGTAAAGTGTGGAATTGCGAATAGACTACAAGGACAGGCTAAAGATGATCCAAACGTCCAAACCCTTTAGTCTGTAGCTCCCAGGTGGGCAATAACTGGGAGTAAATGGTGTGTGTGTGTCCACCAAGACATAACATAACAAAGTCATGGCTGCTTTACTCTACAAATACAGTACCTCTACGGAAGGCTATCCTTCAGGTGCCAAACTTCAGTAAATCCTGCTGGAGAGATAGTTCACCTTTTTGAAGTTTCATCTTATTTTCTACTTTAAAATGTGAACTATCCCTGATGGGAATATTTTTCATGTGTGACTAACTGGTCTGTATGAAGATTGATTATGTTAATAATAACTTATTTATGAGCAGTGTGGGAAGGCAAAGGCCCCAGTGGACTGTCTCCCCTATTTCAAATTAGTCATGAGGCTAAGAGTCAAAATCATCTATCTTGCTGTGACTGACCTAGAGGGACCATACTGTTTGTATGCCATGGCCTCCAGAAATGTGGAAATAGTGTTTGGTGTGGAGTGTACAGCAATCAAGCCACATTGTGTAGATCTAGACAACATGGGTCTGCGAATGATTTAATAAATAAAAAAATCTTTCTTTAACTAGGCAAGTCAGTTAAGAACACATTCTTATTTACAATGACGGCCTAGGAACAGCAAGGAGCATAAGAGTGAGAACAAGAATGATAAGGGAGTCGAGGAGCTTTGGGACTATCATTATTTGGTTAACACAGACACAAGACAAAATGTAGAATAAAGGATTTCCTTATATCACAGAACAGAAAGAACCACACTGTCCTCTCCTATCAGGTGTCCCAGAGTGTTTTCAAGGTATTTCCCCCTTCTCTCTCCATTCAACAGCTGCCCTCAGTATCAAGAGCACAGACATATAATTGCCATAAGGGACATTCCCATTTAAGTCAATGTTCTGTGTAGCCATGAGTGTGAAATTGCCGTGGTCTGACGGGCTTTGTCCATTCTAGTTTCCCGATTTATACGGAATTCAGCACCAAGCACCAAGCACCAATTCAGCACCAAGCACCAAGCACTGTAAAGCGAGCATCATTGTTCTCCTTCCCGAGGTTAACAACAGAAGGAGCCGGGCGGAAGGGCAGAGGGAGCACCTTCTTCCTACCTAAAGTACCCCCAGCTGCCAAGACCCCAGTCAGGTACATTGTCCTGGTGCTGATCTAGTAAGACAGGGCCTGCAAAGTGCCAACAAGCACTGAGGAAAACCATAATGAGCTGGTCTGTGGTATTTATTTTGAACACTGACTGCTTGGCCTGCTTGGTGTGAGGAAAAACCGATGGAAGAGTTTTTTCTCAAAGCGCAGAGATGAGCTTTTCTGAGACTCGTTTTCTTGACTACGGGCGATTTCCTTTTAAGCGCCTTGGCAGTAGGAAATCATATTGTTTGACATTGCTTCCTCGACTGCCTAGGGGGAGACAGGATGGCGACCAAGACCCCTCAGACAGAAATGTAAAGGGAGGTGAGTTTCTATGGGAAGTGAGTCGGTCTCAATGACTGTTGTCAAACTGATTTATTAAATAGACGTGCACCGGCAGTAAAAACCATTCTTCCCCCTAGAAATAAATTCCAGGTTATTTTGCCATGTTTGAATAATCGTTTCTATAAACCAATATAGACCAGTATTATTTCTATTATGTCTTATAAAAAACGACTTTCCACTCAGCCATAGTTCCCACAACTTGCCTGAGGTCACTGTCATGTGGCCACTAGAGCTTAAATCGTCCTCACACACAAACTACTGGTCCGCTGTAGATAAAGAAGGGAAACCCTATTGCCCCACTTTCCCTCTTCCTCAGACACACACACATGTGCACACACACATGCACTTACAGACACACACACACACACACACACATGCACTTACAGACACACACACACACACAGTCTAATCAACACCCTCACTTGAGCTTAAAGACCACTGATCCTGCAGCTCCATACTTTCCATTGGTCCTGCCCTTCAGGAGAAGTGAGGGAGAAAGAGAGGGAAAATGCTACAAAGTTACAGTAATACACAGTCTCGTCTAGAGAGAAAGACTGAGGATCTATACAGTCTGAAGAAAATACAGCCTTCAGTGCCAGATGGATTTTAGTCGAAGGAAGGTTTAATGTCTCTGCTGGTAAGACTGAACACAGCTTCTTAGCAGTGAACGCAACCTTAGCTTGAACCACTTGGTCTGTACAACGGTAATTATCGTACTGGATAGTTTGTCAAACATCAAGCTTGCATAGCTGTCTTTTTACATATGCTATTCAGTTTAATAAAGGTTTTCTCTGTGTACCTACTCTATGAAACTAAGTACTATGAAAAGTTGTTCAATAGACACTACTTAAGTTTATCCTTTGTTTGAGTGTGAGTGGGGGGAGTCTGGAGTACACACGACTGTACTGTCTGTGCTGATGGAGCCGATGTGTAATCGCCAGCTGGTGAGCTGTGTGTGCTAGTAGTGTTCAACATAGAAGTAGCTGTTTCCTTTGCTCTGCAAGGGCCAAGGCTTTGGTATCGGGGCAGGTAACGCTGCTAGTTCGAGTGCAGATATATATATGCGCAGAGAGAAGAGCTGACAGTAGAGTTCATGGGGTGATGAAATGGTAAAGCTCCAGTGTTCATAAGTTAGACCTAAACAACCACCAAGAAGAAGAACACTTTCCTATACTAAAAAGAATATAGTTATTTACTGTATATTGTCATATGACCATATGACGTCTGTTATTGGAAAATGCTTTTGAGGGAACGGATCCTTTGGAAATGTCTCGACTCAGTTCTGAGACTGATTCATTTCTGTCAACAGAAACAAAGTGCATCGATGTATTAGTGCTTAGCTCTTTATACATGTTTTACATCTTCCTTATTGACTTTGTTTGTTTTCAATGTGTCAAGAAATACGCACCACCAATCTCTGGCCAAAGGAAATGTAAATCAGTATGTCTCACTCTTTCCCAGGCTAAGTAATGCAAAGATAAGCCCTGTGACATGTTTATTTCTGTGTTTCTGTTGACTTTAGACTTCCTTAAAACTGACATCCGATTTCCCAGATTGCTGGGCCAGGCAGGCAGGGCTGTGGGAACATACTTGGCTCAAACTAGGTCAGTCTACTGAGCCCACTGTGGTCACAAAGGGGGGAAAAGTCTATTAATGTACCCACTCCACAGCCCCAAATACATCGCCTGGTACAAAACAGCATAGAATCGTTAAGCACAGCATCACTCAGTACAGTACAGCACAGCATTGCTCAGTATAGTACAGCACAGCATTACTCAGTACAGTACAGTAAGGTACTGTACACAGAGCAGCTCAGCACAGCACAGAATACTTTGGTGTAATGAAGAGAAACTTGGAAACCAGTCAAATAATAACACAAGTCAACACTGCATGACACAAGTGTGACAAGTCACAAAGTGTGACAAGCCATGAAACAGAATAATCAAATGTCCTAAAAAAAGAAACACAAATAAAATATCCCACAGAACAACAACAGCACTTTCATTCAATGCATAAATGTAATTAATGTATCTATAAGTGCAGTAGATCGTAGTTAACGTGGTCCCAGATCTGTTTGTAATGTCTTGCCAACTCCTATCGTCAGTGGCATACCAGTGACCATCGGAGTTGGAAAGACAACGCAAACAGATCTGGGACCAGGCTAGACGGTAGTTATAGATGGTGACTGACTGTTCCCTGACTGCTCTACTCTCTCCCAGGCCGTTCCAGAGGTGTGGTGTGTGACGGGTGATGGCCGACTGGAGTCTCCTGGGCAACTTCTTGGAAGAGGTGCAGGAACACTCAACGTCTGTGGGCAAGGTGTGGCTCACCATCCTCTTCATCTTCCGTATTCTGGTCTTGGGCACGGCCGCCGAGTCGTCATGGGGCGACGAGCAGGAGGACTTCACCTGCGACACGGAGCAGCCCGGTTGCGAGAACGTTTGTTACGACACGGCCTTCCCCATCGCCCACATTCGCTACTGGGTGCTGCAGATTGTCTTTGTGTCCACACCGTCGCTCATCTACATGGGCCACGCCGTGCACACGGTGCGCATGGAAGAGAAACGCCGGCGCAAGGAGCAGGAGGACCAGGGGGGAGGGGACGGGGAGGAAGGAGGAGGGGAAGGCGGAGAGGAGAAGCATTATCTGGAGCACGGGGAAGAGAAGGGGGGAGAGTGCGGGAAGGAGGGCAGCGGCATGGGCAGGGTGCGTCTGCGCGGGGCGCTGCTGCAGACTTACGTGTTGAGCATCCTGATCCGGACGCTAATGGAGGTGGTCTTCATCGTGGTGCAGTACATCCTCTACGGGGTCTTCCTCAATGCCCTGTACGTGTGCCACAGCCGGCCCTGTCCACACCCGGTTAACTGTTACGTCTCGCGGCCCACGGAGAAGAATGTGTTCATCGTGTTCATGCTGGCCGTGTCGGGCGTGTCGCTGTTTCTCAGCGCCGTGGAGCTCTACCACCTGGCCTTTAAGCAGTGTCAGAGGTTTCTGAGGAGGAAACGACAACAGCAACAACAACAGCAGCAACAGCTGTTACAAGGACGCACGCCCTCAAGTGCTACGGTCATCACCGCTGAACCTGACAGCCCACGCCGTCCATCCATGCCCTGCACCCCGCCCCCAGACTTCAGCCAGTGTGTTAGCTCTCCCCCTCACACACACCCCATGCATTCCCAATCCCACCCCCATCCTAGCTGCCCCCCCTTCAACAACCGGCTGGCCCACCAGCAGAACTCAGTCAACATGGCCACTGAGCGCCACCGTGTTGTCCACAATGACCTTGAAACGGAAGACTTCCTGCACGTGACCTATGAGGGGCACGCCGACACGCCCAACGCCTGCACCCCGCCCCCTTCGCTGCTCCAAAGCGGCTTCCAAAATGGTTTCCTGAAGGACAAGAGGCGTCTGAGCAAGACCAGCGGCTCCAGTAGCCGTGTGCGACCCGATGACTTGGCTGTATAGCCCCAATTCCCAACACACACACTGTCCCTGGATCGTTTCAAACACACACACAAGACTGGGATGACTATGACTCATCTGTTGTGGGGGACTAATTTCAACACTGCATGGCACAAGTCAACGAAGTCACAAAGTATCACAAGTCATGAAACGTAATACTCGAACTAATCAAACACAGCTGTAGAGGGGTTAGTGCCTTCATATTTAGCCCTCAAGACTAATCCACTAATGTGACTGTCTGAGACCTCTGTCTGACTGCGTCCTAAATGGCACCCTATTGCCTATATCGCTCACTACTTTAAACCAGGGCACATATAGCTTTGGTCAAAAGTAGTGCACTATATAGGGGAATAAGGTGCCATTTGAGACAGAAACATTGACTCTGACTGCTGTTGCGGAGTCTCTCCCTGAGAGACAGGGGGGCCTTGTGCCAGACCTGAGAATGAGTGGGTCACTGCCACACTATCAGCTCTGTGACACTGACTGGCTGCTGGGGACAGCTAAGTGGGACAGATGACAGCCAGTCTGTCACTCAGAGAGAGAGAGATATGTGAAGGACGGCTGCCTGTCAGTGACCCATAAACGCAACGCGTAGACGAATGCTCTGCGTGTGTAAGCTCGCTCTCTGTCACACATGCACACGAACACATACACACACACACTACATTTACAGAGGCACGCAGACACTTTCGTCGGCATACAACACAAACACACCATGTGAATCCTGATGTTGTCATCACTTCCCACCAGTGATCCAATAGGACCTACAGGGATGACCTACCGGGATGAAAAAAAATATTTTCTTGTGTACTATGTGTGGTTAAAGAGAGACAGACAAACTACAACCTATTCTGATCAGGGCTTTATTTATGTGGAGCCATCATAGGTTAAAGCAGACATCACAAGCTTCCCAGGTGTGGGGAGGACATAGGGTATCTGAACTATGCACTATGAACTGACTGACCTGGTGCCCCGTTTCCCAAAACCATCTTAAGGCTAAATTCATCGTTAGAACCTTCGTTGGAGCATCATTATATCTCAGAGCTTTTTCCCAAAACCATCGTTATTAACTTTGCAATTGAAGACGCTCGTAATCTAACGACTGCCTCAGACAACTCCTAGAACAGCTAAGTGCGTCAGATGCTTTTTCGCCCTCCCTCGTCACTTTATACACACAAATCTCTGCTAAACATTGAGTCGCATGGTTTATATGTCTCTGTGACGCCGATAACTTCAGAACAAAGTCGACTAGAAATACAAAGATGCCAATGTGTTTGCAATTGATACAAACAAGTGACAAATACAAATATGCTTCAAATTAAAACCGAGATGACTGCATTAAAATATAAACAGTAGGCTGCAGGCCTATTTTAATAATATTGAAATAAATTTAATGTTCAATCAATTGAGTTCTATTTTGTTCAGGGGCACAACTTTGGTTTTAGAAGTGGGGGGGACATAATAAAAAATAAATACAAATTATCCAGTCAGATATACACTCCAAGCCTACCTGACCGCTCGGAGGAGTCCGCATGGTCCTAAAGCACACCTGTTGCATTGTTTTGTATCATATTCCAATGATATGGGGACGACAAAAATGCAATTTCAGAATGTAGGGGGGGGGCGGGGCATGTCCCTCATCCCCAGTGAAAGTTGCACCCCTGATTTTGCTACTTGTAGGCTACTGTCAGTATTTGTCTCAACATATTCCCTGATGTGTGTGCGCAATGATGTGCCAAATCGGTGATTTAGTACATTTTCATTGGGTAAGCATTATTCATAATAAACTGCCTCAATAGGAGCTGATCCGTTGTCAGTATTGTGAAATAATGATAATGTTAAGAAAATATTTGAATGGAGAAAGCTGATCCGAGACCAGCACTCCTTTTCTTTCGAGCGTATCAGTATCAATGCTCCAACGACGCACTTTGCGACCGTTCTCTCTGCGTGGTGTTTTGGCAGAAGCATGTTACATCTTCCTTCTGTCGTTGTAGGAAAGATGCATCATTAAAACACTCATAACCCAAACCGGCTGCGCGCGTGCGCCATCGTGCGCTATTGTGCATAAATTTATTTTGCCCCCCCACACCAAATGCGATCACGACAAGCAGGTTAAAATATCAAAACAAACTCTGAACCAATGACATTAATTTGGGGACAGGTCGAAAAGCATTAAACATGTATGGCAATTTAGCTAGTTAGCTTGCACTTGCTAGCTAACATTAATTTGTCCTATTTAGCTAGCTTGCTGATGCTAGCTAATTTGTCCTGGGATATAAACATTGAGTTGTTATTTTACCTGAAATGCACAAGGACCTCTACTCCGACAATTAATCCACACATAAAACGGCCAACCGAATCGTTTCTAGTCATCTCTCCTTCCAGGCTTTTTCATCTTTGAACTTATATGGTGATCGCATCTAAACTTTCATTGTATTACCACGACAACCGGCAACAAAGTTCGTCTTTCAATCACCTACGTGGGTATAACCAATGAGGAGATGGCACATGGGTACCTGCTTCTATAAACCAATGAGGAGATGACTTTCAGCGTGATCTGCGTCAGAAATAGGAACGACTTCTATTTTAGCCCTTGGCGTCTCAGACGCTCGTTGGCGCGCGCGAGCAGTGCAATAATTGAATGACATGGATTTCTACATTTATTTTGCGACGCTCGCGCACGCGACGTGTCCGGTCTGGTCAGCATGATCGCTATCGGAAAACCGGGCAGAGACCTTGAACGTGATCTTGCCAAACGAGTGCCTGTCTATTGTCAAGGAAATACCGTTTTAGTGCATCACTGTCAGCTCGTGAGTTAGCAGACTGAAAAGTAAGCCAGAAAGGAATTCTCTTAATTTTTGGAAAGTCATTCCCTTTCAGAATTAGTAAACAGAAGGGCTGATATATACACTGCTCAAAAAAATAAAGGGAACACTTAAACAACACAATGTAACTCCAAGTCAATCACACTTCTGTGAAATCAAACTGTCCACTTAGGAAGCAACACTGATTGACAATAAATGTCACATGCTGTTGTGCAAATGGAATAGACAAAAGGTGGAAATTATAGGCAATTAGCAAGACACCCCCAATAAAGGAGTGATTCTGCAGGTGGTGACCACAGACCACTTCTCAGTTCCTATGCTTCCTGGCTGATGTTTTGGTCACTTTTGAATGCTGGCGGTGCTTTCACTCTAGTGGTAGCATGAGACGGAGTCTACAACCCACACAAGTGGCTCAGGTAGTGCAGCTCATCCAGGATGGCACATCAATGCGAGCTGTGGCAAGAAGGTTTGCTGTGTCTGTCAACGTAGTGTCCAGAGCATGGAGGCGCTACCAGGAGACAGGCCAGTACATCAGGAGACGTGGAGGAGGCCGTAGGAGGGCAACAACCCAGCAGCAAGACCGCTACCTCCGCCTTTGTGCAATGAGGAGCACTGCCAGAGCCCTGCAAAATGACCTCCAGCAGGCCACAAATGTATGTGGTCGAAAACTGAAATAGTTTTGCACTGGTTTACTGAATCTGTGTATAGTCTTTTAAAAAATCTCAGATTTACGTTTTGAAATGTTTAACTAAATCTAAATAAGAATTAACCCAAAAATGTTGTCTAGCTAATTTTCAACACATCTTTGTTTAATGTGAATTATATCGTATTGGGGTGGTGTCATTGCAATCACATTTTTGTCAACTTTGCACTTTAGCAAAAAGCAATGTGAAAATCTATGTATCTTTAGTGTTACAAATGTTTTCATGTTCATTTTGTATATAAAAGTATATATTGTCTGCCGTTAGAAACACATTTACCCGTGACACATGATAGGAATTTGCAAGCTACGTCTTATCTACTCATGTTTTAAGTATAGCGATTCTATTTTGCACACTGATGACAATAATGTTCACTGTTCTATCTGCACTATATTGTATATTGACTGTGTGTGCGTAAAGACCACCGATTCTCTTCGCGTTAAGACAAAATGTAAAACGAGCACAAACTCAATATATACATCCCATATGTACCATGCACTGTATTTGACTGATATTTTCGGACCTATGAACACATCTCATCTGAGATAATTGTTTTTAACTGGCCTCTTATCGAGCAACAGGGTCAATCATTTGAGTTTCAGTATCAGTATCCATTTGTCCTGATCTTTTATAACCCCTCGTTATAGCCATATTTAATCTGTGTGTATAAACCAGAGGCATGAATGCCAGGCTTCACAGCTGCAGGACACACTTACCCTCTCTAAAATTAGTCGAGGGCAAAGCCCCCTTGGCCAGGCTGACGGACCAGGCTGTTCTCTGGAATGCTGGGTAATTATAGTGCCTTGGTGGACATTCGGAGCCAGAGGAAACCTTGAGAACTGATTCCCAGTGTTTTATACGTTTTGATAATAGGCTAGGGAACTATACCCAACGTTTCCCAGGGCATGGTCTGGATGGGAGCCAAAGAGAATTCCCTGGGGGTTGGTTAACTTACATACAATGAGTATGTATGGACATTCAATGGAAATAGTCTCAATACCTGTGCTTGAATTCACAACCTATCTCAGAGTAGCAGTGCCGATCTAGGATCAGTTTAGCCTTTTAAGTTATAAGAGGGGGGACCTGATCCTAGCTCAGTACTCCTACTCTGAGACACTTTGAGGAATACGGGCCCCGATTGTGTAGTTATCATTTTGGCCTGATACACTCGAAGCATTATTTCAACACGGGAGTAAAATCACTTGCCAACACCAGTCTGTCAGATATTGCTGCCAGTTCCAATCTTCAATAACAAAAAGGGTTTAACAATGCACTAGGCTCTATTGAGCAGTAGTTCAACCAGGTACCCCTGGGGGTGCTTTGCCTATCCACAGGGAATAGTCGAAGAGACTCAAAAGACCATAGGCTTACTGGTGCAATGCACACGTGGGGGTACTTCAGGGAACAAAATGTGCTTGGTGGTACAGTAACCCAAAAAAGTTAGAAAACCACTGGAGTAGAGTACCAAAATATGATAGTTGTTGGCATGGGCCCCGGAACTCTTAAGAATGGGATGTAGGCACCACTGACCAGTGTTTCTCCACTAGGTGGCCATATTGCTCTATACAGTGTGAGATCCATTGCAATCGACACAAAGGATTTTTCCGTATAGTTGATGGAAAATGACATTAATCATACGTAGATTACGCCTCCAAAAGGTGTGATTGACTGGTGTGCTAGGGGAAAACAGTATACGACACAACACAGGCCACTTGTATACCAAACAATAGATTTTATTTGTCTTCCAACACCACAGCCCTGTACCAAATTCAATGGAGTCACATGACAATGTGTGAATACAGGAGAGGCAGGGACACAGACACAACCCATTACCTCATTTTCTGTTTCGTTTTTTTGTGTGACATTTTTGTTTAAAAAAATTCTGCAAAATTCCATGGTCACCCCTCCAAGTAATCCAGACATGGTTAAGGCTGCTTCTTCTTCTTCACTCTCCTCTATGTACTCCTAGCCTGGAAGGGTGAGAGCAGAGGCTTTGCTTACTGCCGTGTCCATTTGTCCGTTAGGGCTGAGAGGGGTTTGAGGTGTGAGACATCACCCCGCCCAACCCACAACCCCATATCCAATTCTAAGCCAGGCCTCATCAGCACCTCACTGTGTATGCCAGAGAATCACCCCTCCTACCAAGTGTTTTTTGACAATAAAAACAGGAGAAAAGAAAACACTTTTTTTTACAGTTAAATCATGTTTGTGCTTTTTTAATAATACTATTATCTGTATGAGGTCATTGTTTGGCATATCATGTAGAGTAACAAAGGAAAATGCAGTTTTTAAAATACTTTGACCCCCCCTACATGGTAAACAGCATTTCGGAGTGGGAGTTGCAGCGACATTTGGCAGCCCTACCCCCCCCCCCTCTCCACACCCCCACCCTCCTTTACAAAAGAAGATGGGAAAACAAACTAGAAGTCACTAGTAAAATCCCTTTAACAACACAATTACAGTACACCAATACAAAGAGCATTGAATCTGTGGAGGGTAGTGATGAGATGAGATGTAAACATACAGCCAAAAATGGGACAAAAAAAACAAAAGACAAAAAAAAGAAAACGGTTACCTTTTTGTCTTTTCATTCAGTTCATTGTGTTTTTAATGCTTTATTGTTCTTTACATTTCGTAATTTAGCTGTTCTTATAACAACAGTACAACTACGGACCTCTGGTCCCGGGTCATCCCTTGAGTTTTTAATGACGAGGCCCATTTCCTATCCGCCCGTAGAACACTGGAGCTTCGACTCGTGCCGTACATTCTACGTTTTCCCAAACAGAGAAAGATCAGTCCCCTCTGAAATGGTGTACATCCGCCTTCCCCTCAGTGGAACACGCTGCAGTTCCACCACACCCGACAGACTGCTAAACCAGCCCAAAAGTGTCTCGGGATGTGTGAGTATGTGCCAGAGTGAATGTATGTGTCCCCAGTCCACACAACAACCGCCTAAGAGAGCACAAGTCTCATTTGTATTCCTTTGTTGGCGCAGGTTCTAGACTCCAGGTTCTAGACTCCTAGGTTCCGAGTCAGGTCTTTAGTTTCTACTTGGCTGTAGCAGCTCAGAACATGAGGTTCCCGGGGTTTCCGGGACCAGGGTTGAAACCCATGCCCATGTCCCCTGCCATGCCGCGAGGCCTCATCTGAGGCGGCATCATCATAGTCTGCTGGGGGCCACCCATGCCGTGGAGTGACATCATCATGTTGGGCGAGCCCACGGGGCCCGTGTGATTGTACATGGGCCCCCCCCTCTCTTTAACCTGCATCATCCCCTGCCCAGGTCCTCCCATCATGCCCGGCTGCTGCCCCGGCGACAGCATCCGGTGCTGGGGTCCCATCATGCCCTGGGGCATGAAGCCGGGGTGACCCGGGTGTGGCTGCCGCATGGAATTGTGGCCAGGGTTCCCCATTGGCATGTCTTGGGGCCCCCCCATGTGGCCAGGGCCCGGCGGACCCCCCATCCCCTGCATGGGCATCCCCATCCTGGGGTTCCCCTCCACCATCATTCCCTGCATCTGGGGAGGGAAGCCCTGGGGGCCGGAGGGGTGAGGAGGTTTCACCCCCGGGCCGTCGCCTCCGCGGGGGAAGTAGGACAGAGTCTGGCTGGGCTTTTCCGATGGGATAATCCGGGAGAGGTCAAACTCTGGCATTCCGGTGGCTCCCGTTCGCATGACCTCGTGGAGGTCGTTATCATTGCTGAACATGTTGAAGTCCTGGCCTCCTCCAGGGGTGTTGGGTTTACACATGCCGCCCGGATCCCCGCCGGGGCCCATGTTGCCCATTCGGCCCATGGGGCCCCCCTCCACCTGGAAACCCATGCCGTGAGGGAAACCACCCTGGGGCCCGGGGCCGTTGTGGGGGAAGGGGACCTGCTGAGGAGGAGAGTGCCCAGGGGGGAATCCCTGGCCTCGGTGGGGGAAGCCCATACGGCCCTGAGGTATCATCTGAGGGTTGCCCATCCCTGGGTCCTGCCCGCCAGGCATCATCATGCCGTGGGGCCCCATCATGCCCGGCCCCATGGGCACCTGGTGGGGTCCCCCCATCGGGTTGGGCGAGGGCATCTGGTTAGGCATGCCGTGGGAGAGGGGCTGGGAGCCCATGGTGTTCATGCCCATGGGGCTGAGAGCGGGCATGGGGCCTTGTGACGTGGGAGCCATCATGCGGTTGTGGCCTGGGTGGTGGTTCATCCCCATACCTATAGGAGGCAGCAGAGAGACAGGCAGGGTGAGATCACTACATTCAAACCATAAAACAAATAAAACATAAAATGCTTCAGCATACGCTTACGCCTCAGTATAGTGAATGTTCTAGGCTCCAGGGGTATGAGTAGAAGAAAATTGGAAAGGTGCAAATTTGGATACAGATATGTATAGGTATTTATGATTTGTGACGCGTTAACGGAAAATGGCCTGGTCTAAACAGCTACCTCTCTGGTAGAGCTGTGTGTGTGTTTGTATGCAAAATATAACAGCATGTTGGAGCTCTTACCAGACATGTTCATGGGCGGCAGGTTCGGCGAGCGGGCCGGCGGCGAGTCGTCGTCCGAGCTCGCCACCGTTTTGATGGCGTCGTGGTAGAGGGGCGTGGAAGTGGGCATGGCGAACTTGGACATGCGTGACATCATGATGGACAGGGGGTTCTGAGATATCGTGGGCTCAGGGGGCAGGGCGTAGGGGCTGCCAGACGGAAGACTGGAAGCACTACTGGAAGGGGGTGCTGTGGTGGGACCATTCCCTCCTGAAGGGGAGAGGATGACGAGACGGGGGGAGAGAAGAGGGAGAGAGAGAGAGATCAGTTACATAAATATCCACTGTATCTTCTTATGCAGAGCACACGTAGGGCTGAATCCTAATTAAAAACTCAAGCTTTCACACAAATCTCCCATTGCCTGAGTCTGAGTTAAAAGCACAGACCTCAAGTCAAGATTCAGTCCATAAAGCACAATCTACTGAACTGAATTGACGGAAAGCTAACAGAGGAGAAACTTCTGGGACTCACCTTGCTCCACGTTGCCCATCATGTTGGGTGAGGTCATGCTGAGCGGGGGCTGCTTGTTGTTCTGGGGGATGCCTGGGCTCTGCATGGGGGGCTTGGGAGACGATGTCCACCCTGGGGAGGGTGCCGGGAGCGAGGGCGACTTCATGTGGACGGGAGAGGCTCCGGCCGAACCCATCATGGGGGGAGACTTGATGGAGGCAGCGGCCACTGCCGCCGCCGAGGGCCCCTGGAGCATGCCGGCCAACTGGGAGGGCGTCTGGGGGGACTTGAGGTTCCCAGAGGGCGAGCCCAGCATGGGGGACTGGACCTGCCTCAGCGTAGGGGACTTGAGGGGGTTGATGTTGGGTGAGTTAGCCTGGCCACCCTGGATGTCCTGAGGACCCTTGCGGCCCCCCATGTTCCTCTGGTTGGGAGGCGGGCCCGAGTTGGGGGGCATGTGGCTGAGGCGACCGTTGCCTCCGTGGTTGGGTCCTCGCTGGTCAGGGCCGAAGGGGGGTTCGACTCTGGGGCACCTAGGGTTCCCTGGCCCGTGAGGCACCATACCTGGGAAGTGGCGGTTGGGGCCCATGTTGAAGTCCCCTGGGTGGTGCCCCTGGTCAGGGAAGGGAGGCCCTTGCATCATCTTCTGAGGGCCCATGTTCTCTGGCATGGAGCCTCCTCTCATCTTCATCATCTCCTCGGGGCTCATGTTCATGGGAGGCTCCCCCCTCATCTTAGCCTGCATCATCTGGGGGTTGGGCCCCATGTTCATGTTCCCGGGGCCCATGCTGAACTCGGGGCCCATGTCCCGGCCCAGGCCCTTGACAAACTCCATCCTAGAGGATGGGCTCATGGGGCCAACGTCGCCAGGCATTCTGGGAAACATCATGCCTCCTCCGTTAGGGCCGTTGCCGTTCATTGGCCCCCGGGGGCCGTTTCCCCCCATCATCCTGTTCATCTCCATGATCATGCCCGGTGGCAGCCCCATGCCCTGCTTGTCACCCCCCATGCCCTGCTGGAACATGGCCTCCTGCACCGCCTGTGGGTTGGGGAACCTCTCCACCCGACCCCCTGGCCCTACAAACGGCCCCTGTCCGGGCAGGAAGCCCCTGCCGTCGCCCATGTTGGGTCCCATGTCGTCGGGCCAACTCATTCCAGGCCGGGGCCCCCTGGGGTTGGGGCCGCCCTCCATACCCGGGTTCATCATGCCAGGAGGGAAGCCGCCGGGCATCCTCTGCATGTGGGGATGCATGGGGCCCCGGGGGCCCATGCTCATCTGCTCTGGGAAGTGCTCGGGGCCCCACATCTCCCCAGCTGAATTGATCTGGTAGGGAGGCGGGGGCCCGCGCATCATGGGGCCCCGGGGGCCTTGTTGGTGCATCATCATGTCGCCCATGGGCCCCCGGTGCTGCATCTGCTCCTGCTTCCTTTTCTTCTCCTCGTAGAACTCCTGCTGCAGCTTCAGCCATGCCATCTGCTCCGGGTTCATCCCTGTGTGATCCCCGTGCTCACCGCCGGGCCCGCCGTGAGAATTCATAGGCGGTCCAGGAGGCGGAGGCCCCAGCTCGTCCGGGGAGAATGACATGTCTCTGAGGCCTCCGGGCCCAAACGGAGTGCCATCGGGCCGGGGCCCCACAGGGCCTCCAGGCTTCCCCAGGCTCTGGGACTGGGCCATCATGGCCTGGAGGGGGCCCTGCTCCCCAGGCTTCTTGGGCACCCCCTCCATCATGCCGAGGTTGGGCCCAGGAGGCCCGCCTGGGTTGCCCTGCCCCATGGCTACCATGTCTTTGAGGGATAACTCCTTGTCATCGGGGAAGAGCATGCGCTGGATGTCCCGTAGCGTCTGCAGGGAGCGTTCGCGGTGCTCCAGCTGCTCCTGGGACAGGCCCTCAGAGTTGTCCCCCATGCTGGACATCAGCTCGTGTGCCAGCTGCTGCTGCTGGGCCGTGAGTTTGGCGTCGGCACCATTGGGAAGGTCCAGAGAGGGGAAGCCCTGTTGGGATGCCCCAGAGGGGGTCTGGTGGCCGGGCGGCCCTCCAGGGTTGCTGTTAGCGTCGTGGGGCGTGCCGTTCTGGGGGCTTCCACTCTTAGAGTCCATGCCCCCAGAGGAGGCCCCGTCCTGGGGGAAGCTCCCAGGCTTGGCCCCCTGAGGCTGGGTCTCTGCTGGCTGCTGTTGGCCTGGTGGAGGTGCTTTGGAGGCCTGCTGGTGGTTCTGGTCAGAAGGGTGAGATGATTGCTGCTGGGGGGCTCCACCCAGCTGCTTGGAGTCACCCCGAGGGGGTCCCATCTGATTATTCTACAACACAGGGTGAGGGCGAGAGAGGGGTTGGTGGGGTTACCAAACGTTCCCGCTCACTGACACGTCCACATTAAGAGAGGCTTATCAAAGCATGCCAGGGTGCATAATTAATATAGCTTAAAAAAATACACAATTATTTTGAGTTGGACAAATATCATAACCTTGTCCGAACCACGCTTCAAGTTTTAGCATTGTTATATAACATTATATTACCAGACCAACAAAGGGGCACAATGCAAATGGTCTGATAACGGCAAAATGACAGATTTTTGATGACACCCCAAATGGTACGATAAATAACAGGCTAGTTAAATGTGGTTTTGTATCAAAGTGGGTTAGACTTACCACAGGTAGATGGGGCTTGTTGCCCTTGGAGTTGTTGTTCATGTGGAAGGCAATGATGTTGTCCGAGTGGCCCGTGAAGACCGCATCAGCCGCCCTGCAGACAGCGGAGCACACATGAGTAGGTGTGTGTGCACGCGTTTCAAACAGGCAACAGGTGCAAGAGGCTCATTTCAAAATCAGGTTAATAAATGAATAATTGAAACCTATCATCAAAGTCATATATTGGAGCACAATTGTGAACCACACACTGCAGACATTAAACAAGTTCCAATGCAAACTTTTTTCTTTCTCTTTTGTTCTGGGTAACAATTGGGTACCTTACTGTGAATGTTCTCAACGAAAATGGTCAAAAAGAAACAAAAAAAACGACTTCTTAGCAAAGGGCAATTTCTCAAGCAAGAGTTTAGCTAGGACTGTCGGGGAGTGGTCTGCGTGGGGAGGGAAAAAGCTAGTTCGTTCTAGTAACTAAGTTACTGCATGGTGATATCATGGGCCTTTAAATACATCTGCTTACCATAGTCCTTGGACCTTGGTTCACTCCTCAGAATCCCAGGCAAAAGGAATGGACAGAAGGTGAAAAAGGAAGGCATCTATACTTGGTTTCAATCAGCAATAACCACGAAGGACCCTCAAGACGATCAGAAACCATAAATCACCCGTCTGCGAATAGGCCACAGCGGCCTCAATGACTCTCTCCAATTACTTCTCCCGTTCATGTAGACTAGAGTGCAGAATCTAGAACACCTCCATCCGTCTCATAACATTCCAGTCTGGAAGGTGGTGGCAATGCACAACAATACTGGTATGCACACCACCATAACACCCCGACGAGGAAGGAGTCCTTCGTTCACAGCAGCGCAAGGATGCAATCCTACTAATTAGTCTTCCGACTAGTCATATCAGCTCTTTTGCCAATAATTGGGCAAAACATCTGAATTGGGATGCCTGTGTAAACACCGCCAATGTGTTCTGGGAGTTCAAGCAACTATAAATCAGTAATAGCCAGTTGAACTATACAGGTGAACTAAACAGTTGAGCGTTCCATGGTTGGGGACGAGTGGCAGGGCTGTTGTCCACCTCTCCTCATCAATCTATCAAATGCATTTATAAAGTCATTTTTACATCAGCAGATGTCACAAAGTGCTTATACAGATGCCCAGCCTAAAACCCCAAGAGCAAGCAATGCAGATGTAGAAGCACGGTGACTAGGAAAAACTCCCTAGCAAGGCAGGGAACTCTCTAGTAACCTAGAGAGGAACCAGGCTCTGAGGGGTGGCCAGTCCTCTTCTGGCTGTGCCAGGTGGAGAATAAAAGAATACATAAGACATTAAGGCTAGGTCGTTCTTCGAGATGTTCAAACGTTCATAGATGACCGGCAGGGTCAAATAATAGTGGCTATAAAGGGTGCAACAGGTCAGCACCTCAGGAGTAAATGTCAGTGGGCTTTTCATAGCCGAGCATTCAGAGGTCGAGACAGGCAGAACACACTGATCAGGGGGTTGGCTGGGCTACTCAGGGCAGATAAGTGGTGGGGGAAGAGAGAGAGAGAGAGCTTGTTGTCATCACTTATCAATCAAATGGGACCACTCCACTAGGGGACAACCCGTAGTTTGGGTGACCCTCTGTCATTATTCACAGCCAGTCTGTCAGTGACCGGCAGAACACACTGGCTGGCTAGGCTACTCAGGGCAGACAAGGGTGTGTGGGGGGTAAAGGGTGTGTGAGGAGGAGATGGTAGTGCACGGGTCAGAGACATGGAACTGGCTAGATCTCTCTGAAGCGTCAGGAGGGAAGGGGACAACACCCCACACTAGTCTCCACCCTTCTCCAGAAGTGTGAACTTGCACCCTCCTTGTCAGATTTAAAAGCATCGGATTGGTCAAAGAAGCATTGGCCTGAGGGAGTTTCCGCCATTGTTAAATCCGGAGAGAGAGTTCAGTGTGTGGTATACTTTAATGTACAGATCATGAACAATGACAAATCACCCATACAAACAAACAGCCAGAGCTAGCTTACTTGTTGGCCATCTCTGTGGTGAAGACGTACACGAGCTTTGACCCGGGCTTGGGACCGCTGCCGCCCAGCTCCATGCTCTGCCCTCCAACGGCATTGTGGGTCGACGTGGCCGAGCTGAGCGCGTTGTTGGAGTCTAGAGGCTTCATCTCTATCAAATTGCAGTCTGGGGAGAGAAACAGGAAGTAGAGGTGAGAAGGAGAGAACACTATGGACCCAGACCATGATGGTCTGGTTGTCTCCAGGTTGTCTCCATTGTGCATCTCAAAATATCGCTGTATGTGGTTCCTTAGACGTTAAAACACTTCTCCGGGAGCGCTGTGAGATCAGATATAATGTGTTCACTGCAATAAATACAACCTGGAACTATTCCGATGAGATATACAGAATCAAGCGTCTCCGAGTAGAATCAGTTCCTCGCTGTCCATGTAGTCTTATTCAAATGTGATCTAAAAAGCTAAACTGCTCCTAGATCAGCACTCCTACTCTGAGACGCTTGACACATACGGCACCAGATCATTAGGCCTATGTAATCTCATTTAGGAGGGCCATGGGGAGCACTCGGAGCAAATCACGCTTCTGTTCCTTCCCAACCCCAGTTCACTGGTCTGGTCCCAGATCTGTTTGGCTGTGTTTACACAGGCAGCCCAACTCTGACATTTTTTCCACTAATTGGTCTTTTGACCAATCACATCCGATCTTCTCACATCATATTTTTTTCAGAGCTCGATCTGATTGGTCAAATGATCAATCCGTGAAAAAGAGGTCTGAATTGGGCTGCGTGTGTAAACGCAGCCAGAGTACCGTTTGTGGCAGTGACCATAGGAGTTGGTAAGACTGTACAAACAGATCTGGGACCAGTTGACCGGGTAGCTACCGTACTTACTAAAGAACCCTGGGTCTTCCTCGTCACTCTCGCCCCCAGAGCACCAGTCCGCTCCACTGTAGGGCTGCCGCCGCTCTGCTACGCACAGCCTCTTGGCTCGGCTGCCCAGCTCTACACCAGAGAGAGAGATGAAGGAGCTAAGTCTGGCAAGTGTCAATCAAGCACACCTATAAAAGCTGTACTTATTACGACTTACTGATTTTGCCATGCACAAGTGAAGGTAATTGAACAACACATTTGGGCCTAGCTGGTGTTTGATTGGTTTACAATAATGTGACGGAGCATTCATAGCCTGGTTCCAGATCCGTTTGTGCTGCCTTGCTAAATCCTATGGACAATGACGATATGAGTTGGCTATAACAGAACAAACAGACCTGGGGCCAGGCTAGGTGGCAGCATTAACACATTACGACCAAAGAACGTGTTGACTATTCACTAGTTCAGATCAATGCTCTCAGCGGGCCAATGGGTGGGGGGAGACGAGCTGCCTGTGAGGCATGCGGGGTAAAGTGGGCGGTCCTGATTGATCTCTGAGAGAGAGAGCGAGAGAGAGACGGGGGGGGGGGTGTAAATAATTTAGCCCGGTGTCTTTTAAACAGACAACAATCACAGGGAGCCCAGCGGGACACTGCGGGGGTGGCCTGGGTCGTGTTCATGCGGCAAAACATTGTGCAACGGAAAACAAGCGTTCAGATCGTACAGCCCCATTTCACTCCATTTTTGAGTGTATTCTTCCAATTTGTGCCTACCGAATATGACCCTTACCTCTTACCCCCCCAAAGTCTCACATGTAGACAACCAAACATGCACAAACAGTCACTAATTTAAGATAGCATTTTAAACTTTAAAGGCCGGTTTCCCTGACCCAGATTAAGCAGCGTGCTTAAATGGAGGCTCTCCAATAAGTCTCTATCTCAAGTACTTTTAGTCCAGGACTAGGCTTAATCTGCGTCCCTACAACAGCTCCCGGTCCGACATTGTACATATACTTTAAAATTAAGTCAGTCTCACATCACTTGGAGTGTGCACTGTCAACACACCAAACCACTCGCTTTCAGAACTGCAGAAACTTCTGTCCCCACCGCCAGCCCCAAACCTGTGGGCCCCTCCAGGCAAGCAGCTGTGAGCAATGCACTGCAGGCCCCGAGGCCAAGAGCCTGAAAACTTTATGAGGTGGTGTGTGTGTGTGTGTGTGTGTGTGTGTGTGTGTGTGTGTGTGTGTGTGTGTGTGTGTGTGTGTGTTAGCTGGAGATGGACATGGAGTGGAAGCTCCCTGTGCAGAATGATCCACATGCTACATCAACAGACGCGCATGCCACAAACAAATGGCCACTGGCACACACCTAAAGCATGTCATTTAAAATCAACAATTACCTAACAATCTACATTAACACTAAGCAATCAAACTGACGTGTCTGGAGGGGCATTCTGGGAGAGTGTATTTTATTAATATACACTACACCCATTCCCATTTCTTTTCACATGCTTTTACCATTTGGCCCACTGTCATTTTCATTCATCTATAAAATATCGAGTTGTGGTAGGCTCAATACCAAAAGAAAAATACTGTTCACGTTTATATGATTTCATATCATGAAAGACGTAGAACCAGATCCCGCTCAGTAACAGCAATCTCAGTAGTAACCACCAGATGTCTCAGTGAAATGGAAATACTAAAGGAGAAAACGACTGGACACCCCCTTGAACACAGTGAGATGGTTTCTTCCAAGGCTCCAGCCTACACAGAGTTTTTTCTACCAGGAGATAAACGGGGTTGTGTATGTCTTAATGCAGCACTACAGCCAGCCCCGAGGAGGAACACACACACACACACGCACACGCACACACACGCACACACACGCACACACACACACGCACACACACGCACACGCACACACACGCTTCCCTCTTACTAGGGCGAAAGCTACCAAGAATAGTGTGACTAATGACATTCCCTGTGGGGTCCTGGGGGCCATCGTGACATGCCAGATAAGCCTGGGAGCCATCTTATAAGGACACGACTCTACAGCCGTCACAAAGCCCACTCAGACAACTCCATATCATGAGTTAATAATTCACACCTCAACATCCTAGACCTAGTCCTTGTATTTTGACACTTTGAGTTCCCCCCTCTGACTAGTTGATGTCCCGGCGGAGCGTTGAGAACAAGGTGCTCCAGCAAGGTGATGTTGAACGTGAAGAGAAGAAAAAAAACTGGTTTTCAACGGGTTTCTTACTATTTGGTATGAACAGTCATTTTCACTAGGGGACAATAATCTGCCTTGAGATTCTGGAGAAATAGACAGTAAGAGTAGCATGTGCATATCTGAACTCTGAATCGGGCCCCATGAGACTATTATGATGTAGTGATACTGTAGGTGCCATAGGATGTTGATCATTACCCTGTCTTCCATATCAAAAGCCTTCTTTTAGGTTGACAGACTAAAACCTGTTGATGGCTCCATCACTAGTTGTAGGGGAGGGCTCGGCCTTACCTTTCTGATCCCCCTCGTTGTTGGGCGTCCCCGTGTCACGATGCTCAAACGACTCCACCGAAGTGCTTCTTTCCCTCTTCATTTTGCCCTTGGCCCCGTTGCCTGCATTCAGGCCTTGTCCGTTTTTTAGTCCCAGGCTCCCTACGGGCCCCTTAGGGCCTAGAATTTTGGGGTCACAGGGCGAGGGCTGCGATTGGCTGCCAGCGCCCCCCGGCTTTCCCTGATTGGGCAGTTTTGAGTCCATCTGGGCGGCGCTGGAGGGAGACATGACGGGTGGGGAGCATACCATGGCCTCCTGCTTCTGTTTGGGACTGCTGAAGGAGAGGAAAGACAACCAGAGTTAGTGGGGGAAAATCAAACAATATGCAATTGCTGTTCTCAACAAAAAAAGTAAAAAAATTATTTGCAAGTCTTATCACATGCGCTTAACAGTAGAAACTAATACACCCATTATTTACATCAAACCACCAACCACCGTCATTATCAGGCTGAGGGAGGCACATGGCAGCTCCCCGCCCTGAGAAAGCATCACTCTTAAATCAGCAGCTGGGTCATGTTCATTTAGGCACCAATACGTTAGAAAAGGGACTGAAACATTTTGTTGCGTGCCCTAATGAACACAGCCCAGATCCTGGTTGGGGAGGCATGACGCACGCAGGTGAGTGATTAAAAAAAGGGTAAACAGGGCCACCTCCAGTCCTCACCCATTCTTTGTTGACAGAGTTGGGAACAGCAGGGGAGGTGGAGGGGGGTGTTAATATATAATCGGTGCCTTGTTAAAGTAGGCACTAGTACACAGCCATATTTCTCCCTGTGCTGGGCCGAAACCTAGAGACAGGAACACAACTCGCCCCATTGCCATGGAGACCAGTTACACATGGACAAAGCAGGGGGAAAGGGGGCTGCTCGATGAAGTTGGAGGAGAAACGGGAAGTAGAACACAGGGAAGCACAACAGATACGGAACGGGTAGTCTGACCAAAGATGGTGGATAAATGAAGATAGTTCACTCGGGCATTGAAAAATAATTGTCAGTTCCGGTCTACTTAACTGGATGTGTCTTCTATAGACACCAATGCAATAGCACCTGGGTCTGGTCTACTTAGTTAATGGAATTTGCAGCCTTCCTCTTCCGTCTCTGGTCTGACCACACACTAATTTAGCTTGAGACCTGCCGGAATCCATTGCTGGTGGTACGAGGTTCAGCATGACCACTGCATTGGGCTAAAAGTCTAGGGACAGATCGAAAATAGTTGACTGGCAGCGTCACACCACTCAATGGGAGTAACAACAATCTCCAAACAGGACCCTACCAGGCCTCCCTTTCCAGCTAGCAGTGAAACATAAGCCCTAGCACTCTCCTAAAAACCCAGCCAAAATGGCCTCGCGGCCAAAACCGGAGCCAATATGGATCCGAAGCCAAACGTTGAGCCAATATGGCCGGCGTACCTACTGTGAGACGGGCCCCAGCAGGGCTTTGGCAGTGCAGCTGCAGCCTTTATACTAGTCCCAGAGGGCCTGAGTCAGCACGGGCCGGCCCGGGATGGGCTGGCAGAGAGGCAGCTGCAGGGTGGAGACACTCAGGCCACTGTTCCAGGGCTCACGCATAGCCAGGACCTGCTGCACTAGGTTAAGCTTTAACAGGCCAAAGTAGTTCACCAAGTCTGGTCGTCGTGTAACCTCACACAGGATGCCAGATCTGATAGATCTGAGTTCGCCTGACCTCTTAGCAGGTTTAGGAGCGGAGGACTTAGATCCAACTGCGAGACAGGATTCAATAAATACCACGCTATAACTACAACACAGAACGGAGAGTCAGACGGCACGGCAGTTAACACGGTGGTCTTAATCAGAGAAGGACAAACGGTTCATTCTAGGTCGTCTTGATTGCAGTGACTGTCCCGGAGAAGTGCTGAACATCTCCAGAACCACGTTGAGATGATATATAGCAATCTTCTGAGATACGCCGCCCGTTTGCTTTTGAGGCAACGCGGAAGGCATTCAAACTCTTTCATTACGCAGCGGGATTGACAGGTTATCAAGCGGGGATGTACAACCTGTGGCCCGTGGGAGTGGCCCGGGAGCGGAGGATAATTTGTCCTTAAAAAAGTGGAGTTGTACCCCTGTTTTAAAGAGCCAAGAGAGAGACATAATAGCACATGGACCCAGCTCACCTCTGCGTGTTAGCCGACGGGGAGTTCCTCACTTTGGGATTGCTGGAATGCATTGACGGCGATCCCAGGGAGACAGAGGGCGGAGTCAAGTGCTGGTGCGGGCTGGCCGAGGGTGTGGCCTTGGCCCGGGGGTTCCTGTGGCCTGTGCCGGCGAGGGCGGAGTTGTGGTTATTAGAGGGGGGGTTAGTGTTGCTATTGGCTCGGCCACTGTCTGGGCCCGCCTCGTCCCGCTCCTTCTTGACACGCTCTTTCCGGCTGAAGTTTCCTGCTGTGGCTGCTGCTCTTTCCTCTTGCACCTCCAGCATCATCTGGATGTCAGTGAGGTGTTGTGTGCCTGGAGTCTCAAGGAGCTCTCACAGTCCTTGGGCACACTGGTAAAGACAGGAAAGGAAAAAAGAAAAACAGGAGAAAATGTTAAGGAACTTCACAATGTGTGCATGTTGGTGACTTGCAAAAGTTTTTGGAACGCCACTATTGTATCAGGCAACCCTGGCATTATAAAATCTCCTCGGATGGTTCGCCGTCACTCAAAACAAGCCGGTGACTTTGGCAACTAACCAAATCATGACCGCTTACTTGGTTTGACATTGCACAGCTCCGTAGCATTAGATACTGATCTACCAACTGACAGGACAACAGTATCATAGACCAGGGGTTGAGAAACACAGCCACACTAACATACTACTAAGTATTCAATCCTAATGCATGGCTTTACTCTAAGTGGTATGCTAGTGTGGGTGGAAGTAGAGAGGCCCATTCCTCCCGTGTAACCTTGTTTGGCGTGTCATCCTCCTCTACCCCAGGGCCATTTTTCTCCGAATCACTATCATGAGACAGTTCCCTGTGCTCTGAGAACACGCACACCCAGACACCCTACCCCCAACAACAACCCTGCACGTGGAAATGAAGAATACCAGCTTTTGTTACTGTCTACATTCCAACTGGAACCCTATTCCCTATATTAGTGCACTACTTTTGACTAGGGCCCATAGAGTTCTGGTCAAAAGTAGTGCACTATGTAGGGAATAGGATGCCATTTGGGATACACACACTGTACATGTGTATGTGAGAAGGAGCTAGTCTCCCATGTGCACTGGTAAGCATGCTAGTGCTGGTTCGTGAATGAAGGCATAGGTGTGTGTGTGTGCATGCACGTGGGTGTCAATGTGTATTTTCAGTGCGAATAAAACTGTTTTTTTTAAGTATTGCTCACAACCCTCAGGTAGGGATATGAGAAACTCCTCCATAAAGCTGCACTGTCAAGATAGCATAAAATATTCAGGAAAGCTTCCAAGATACTCTGATGATGCAAGAGGTTCCATAAGCCCCCTCTGGCTAAAGGGTAGGAGACTGAAACCAGTGAGAGAATCATCCAAATATGAAAGTAAGGCTGAAACTTCAGCATGGCCAAAACACAATTCAATACTAGACTCACAATCAAAACCCAAAATTAGTTCAAAGATGACCAAGAGTTTCTTAACTCTCAACTAGTGATGCACCGATATGACATTTTTGGCCGATACCGATATCCGATATTTTCCTTGCCCCTCCCCCCCAAAAAACAATATAGATAACCGATATTTAACATTTTAGCAGCATTTTAAGCATTCTAGTACAGTTAAATAGTTAACACACACACATGGACGCAGCGGTCTAAGGCACTGCATCTCAGTGCAAGAGGCGTCACTACAGTCCCTGGTTCAAATCCAGGCTGTATCACATCCGGCCGTGATTGGGAGTCCCATAGGGCGGCGCACAATTGTCCCAGCGTTGTTCGGGTTTGGCCGGGGTAGGACGTCATTGTAAATAAGAATTTGTTCTTAACTGACTTGCCTAGTTAAATAAAGACTACACGCACACCACACTGACCAAAAAGTTATTGTGTTGCCATTTACGTATGTCCCCATTACCAGTAAAACGTAATCAAAACCTATTTTTCACTTACTTGCTGAGCTGTTTCTTTGTTCATTTGTTCAGTCGTTTCATTCTCAACCAGGATTTCTATGGAAATACACCTTTTGAGTCTGACGCGTCAAATAAGCTTGTTGAACAATCAGGACCTGAATATGACCGCACATCACATAATAATTTAACGCGTTCATACATTTTTTACGTAGTTATTACACATTGACTACACTATCACTGCTATTTCATATGTCACAACGATTCATATGCTATGATGCTGGTAAAGTTGTCTGGCGTACATACAGTGCTGGTCATAACGAAAGCTAGCTAGCTAGCTCATGGATGCAAACAATGTTCTTCCCCAAAAACATAGCAAAACGACATAATCTGTTTCAGTAGCTATAGTTAGCTAGCTAACTATATAGCTAGGTGTCATCATCTAAAATAACCCTAATATATGAGACAGTTCTTATTTGAATAATGGTGGTTGGATCCATCTATGTGAAGCTAGCCACAATAAGAATTAGCCACAATAGTAGACTTTGCGGTGAGCTTTCAAAATAAAATGGTGTCACTGACAGTGATGCAAATGAATAGAAATAGTAGAATTATGCCATAATTGAATAGATCATGCTAAACGAGATTGGAATGTTGTTATATAAAATCAACAAAAGACAATTTATTAATTTGACAAAAATCTGTTGAAATCACACTGAATGGATTACACTTTAGAATTGCATTGGGGGCATACTTATTTCACTGTACAGCCTTACCTATGGATTGTGGATCAATGACATGGGGTATCAGTCTACTCAGTGACACCCAGAGAACATTAGCGCCGTAGCTCTTATTGAGGAACTCAGAAACAACTGTGAATTGAGCCACATTTATTGTCAACCTGTGTGTATTGAACACTATTCCAGAGGAAAAACAATACTGCGTGGATGTTTTGGAGTCTGATAACTCTGAGGAGGATGTTGGGAAAAAATATATTGGGTATTGAGTAGACTGATAGCCCATTTCATTGATCCCCAATCCTTAGGTAAAGCTGTACAGTGCAATATGAATGTCAATACACACAATAGGCTGACTGGGGAGGTGATTTCACACAGTCACAGTCCTGCGATAAGAGCTACAACACTAATATTTGCGTAAAATCAAATAAAACTTGTCACATGCGCCGAGTACTACAAGTGTAGACCTTACCATGAAATGCTTACTTACAAGCCCTTAACCAACAGTCCAGTTCAAGAAGAGTTAAGAAAATATTGACCATATAATCTAAAGTAAAAAATTATAAAAAGTAACAATAACGAGGTTACATACAGGGGGTACCGGTACCGAGTCAGTGTACAGGGGTACAGGTTAGAGGTCATTTGTACATGTAGGTAGGGGTAAAGTGACTATGCATAGATAATAAACAGCGAGTAGCAGCAGTGTACAAAAGCAAATGGGGGGGGGGGGGGGGGGTTCAATGTAATAGTCCGAAGGCCATTTGATTAATTGTTCAGCAGTCTTATGGCTTGGGGGTAGAAGGTGTTAACTTCTTATGGCTGGGTGGCAGTATTGAGTAGCTTGGATGAAAAGGTGCCCAGAGTAGAGATATGCATATTATTAGTAGATTTGGATAGAAAACACTCTGAAGTTTCTAAAACTTTTTGAATGATGTCTGTGAGTATAAAATAACTCATTTGGCAGGCAAAAACCTGAGAAAAAATCCAACCAGGAAGTGTGAAATCTGAGGTTTGCCTATCCAATATACAGTTGGATATTGGTCATTTTGCACTTCCTAAGGCTTCCACTAGATGTCAACAGTCTTTAAAACCTTGTTTGATGCTTCTACTGTGAAGAATGAGGAAAGGAGAGCTCTTTGAGTCAGGTGTCTGGCACGAGCTGAACATGCGCGGTCACGTGAGAGCGACCTGATTTCCATCGCATTTCTTAAGACAAAGGAATTCTCCGGTTGAAACATTATTGAAGATGTATGTTAAAAACATCCTAAAGATTGATTCTATACATCGTTTGACATGTTTCTACGAACTGTAATGGAATTGTTTTGACTTTTCGTCTGAACTACGCGTCATGAATGTGGAATACTGGACTGAATACGCAAACAAAATGAAGGTATTTGGACATAAATGAAGGACTATATCGAACAAAACAAACATTTATTGTGGAACTGGGATTCCTGGGAGTGCATTCTGATGAAGATCATCAAAGGTAAGTAAATATTTATAATACTATTTCTGACTTCTGTTGACTCCAAAAAATGGAGGATGTGAGGGCAGGGCCATTCGTCCCAGAAACTGTCCGGGAACGTGTAGGTGCCTTGGTGGAAGAGTGGGGTAACATCTCACAACAAGAACTGGCAAATCTGGTGCAGTCCATGAGGAGGAGATGCACTGCAGTACTTAATGCAGCTGGTGGCCACACCAGATACTGACTGTTACTTTTGATTTTGACCCCCCTTTGTTCAGGGACACATTATTCAACATTTGTTAGTTACATGTCTGTGGAACTTGTTCAGTTTGTCTCAGTTGTTGAATCTTGTTATGTCCATACAAATATTTAAAATGTTAAGTTTGCTGAAAATAAACTCAGTTGACAGTGAGGGGATGTTTTTTTTGTTGCTGAGTATATAACCACATTAAAACGAGTCCTATATCGACATAACCTGAAAGGCCACTCAGCAAGGAAGAAACCACTGCTCCAAAACTGCCATAAAAAAGCCAGACTACGGTTTGCAACTGCACATGGGGACAAAGATCATACTTTTTGGAGAAATGTCCTCTGGTCTGATGAAAAAAAAATAGAAATGTTTGGATGACCATCGTTATGTTTGGAGGAAAAAGGGGGAGGCTTGCAAGCCGAAGAACACCATCCCAACCGTGAAGCACGGGGGTGGCAGCATCATGTTGTGGGGGTGCTTTGCTGCAGGAGTGACTGGTGCACTTCACAAAATAGATGGCATCATGAGAAAGGAAAATTATGTGGATATATTGAAGCAACATCTCAAGACATCAGTCAGGAAGTTAAAGATTGGTCGCAAATGGGTCTTCCAAATGGACAATGACCCCAAGCATATTTCAAAAGTTGTGGCAAAATGGCTTAAGGACAACATAGTCAAGGTATTGGAGTGGCCATCACTAAGCCCTGACCTCAATCCTATAGAACATTTGTGGGCAGAACAGAAAAAGCGACCAAGGAGGCCTACAAACCTGACTCAGTTACACCAGCTCTGTCAGGAGGAATGGGCCAAAATTCACCCAACTTATTGTGGGAAGCTTGTGGAAGGCTACCCGAAACGTTTGACCCAAGTAAACCATTTAAAGGCAATGCTACCAAATACTAATTCAGTATATAAACTTCTGACCCACTGGGAATGTGATGAAAGAAATAAAAGCTGAAATAAAATCACTCTACTATTATTCTGACATTTCACATTCTTAAAATAAAGTGGTGATCCTAACTGACCTAAAACAGGGAATTTTTACTAGGATTAAATGTCAAGAATTGTGAAAAACTGAGTTGAAATGTATTTGGCTAAGGTGTATGAAAACTTCCGACTTCAACTATAGCAGTGACGCTATTACGGTGTAAATCCGGTAGGGCAACATCTGAAAAATCGCGCACTTGGTAGTGTGCACCGTTGCTCAACCAGTCGCAAAAGCCAACATCACCCACAACAGAGAACGGTTGATTGTCAAGGGCAATGAATTCCATTATCTTGGCGTTAACTCCGGGCAGCCGAGCGGAAATGGAGGAAAACTCGCCTCCCTGCGGACCTGGCATCCTTTCACTCCCTCCTCTCTACATTTTCCTCTTCTGTCTCTGCTGCTAAAGCCACTTTCTACCACTCTAAATTCCAAGCATCTGCCTCTAACCCTAGGAAGCTCTTTGCCACCTTCTCCTCCCTCCTGAATCCTCCTCCCCCTCCCCCCCTCCTCCCTCTCTGCAGATGACTTCGTCAACCATTTTGAAAAGAAGGTCGACGACATCCGATCCTCGTTTGCTAAGTCAAACGACACCGCTGGTTCTGCTCACACTGCCCTACCCTGTGCTCTGACCTCTTTCTCCCCTCTCTCTCCAGATGAAATCTTGCGTCTTGTGACGGCCGGCCGCCCAACAACCTGCCCGCTTGACCCTATCCCCTCCTCTCTTCTCCAGACCATTTCCGGAGACCTTCTCCCTTACCTCACCTCGCTCATCAACTCATCCCTGACCGCTGGCTACGTCCCTTCCGTCTTCAAGAGAGCGAGAGTTGCACCCCTTCTGAAAAAACCTACACTCGATCCCTCCGATGTCAACAACTACAGACCAGTATCCCTTCTTTCTTTTCTCTCCAAAACTCTTGAACGTGCCGTCCTTGGCCAGCTCTCCCGCTATCTCTCTCAGAATGACCTTCTTGATCCAAATCAGTCAGGTTTCAAGACTAGTCATTCAACTGAGACTGCTCTTCTCTGTATCACGGAGGCGCTCCGCACTGCTAAAGCTAACTCTCTCTCCTCTGCTCTCATCCTTCTAGACCCATCGGCTGCCTTCGATACTGTGAACCATCAGATCCTCCTCTCCACCCTCTCCGAGTTGGGCATCTCCGGCGCGGCCCACGCTTGGATTGCGTCCTACCTGACAGGTCGCTCCTACCAGGTGGCGTGGCGAGAATCTGTCTCCTCACCACGTGCTCTCACCACTGGTGTCCCCCAGGGCTCTGTTCTAGGCCCTCTCCTATTCTCGCTATACACCAAGTCACTTGGCTCTGTCATAACCTCACATGGTCTCTCCTATCATTGCTATGCAGACGACACACAACTAATCTTCTCCTTTCCCCCTTCTGATGACCAGGTGGCGAATCGCATCTCTGCATGTCTGGCAGACATATCAGTGTGGATGACCGATCACCACCTCAAGCTGAACCCCGGCAAGACGGAGCTGCTCTTCCTCCCGGGGAAGGACTGCCCGTTCCATGATCTCGCCATCACGGTTGACAACTCCATTGTGTCCTCCTCCCAGAGCGCTAAGAACCTTGGCGTGATCCTGGACAACACCCTGTCGTTCTCAACTAACATCAAGGCGGTGGCCCGTTCCTGTAGGTTCATGCTCTACAACATCCGCAGAGTACGACCCTGCCTCACACAGGAAGCGGCGCAGGTCCTAATCCAGGCACTTGTCATCTCCCGTCTGGATTACTGCAACTCGCTGTTGGCTGGGCTCCCTGCCTGTGCCATTAAACCCCTACAACTCATCCAGAACGCCGCAGCCCGTCTGGTGTTCAACCTTCCCAAGTTCTCTCACGTCACCCCGCTCCTCCGCTCTCTCCACTGGCTTCCAGTTGAAGCTCGCATCCGCTACAAGACCATGGTGCTTGCCTACGGAGCTGTGAGGGGAACGGCACCCCAGTACCTCCAGGCTCTGATCAGGCCCTACACCCAAACAAGGGCACTGCGTTCATCCACCTCTGGCCTGCTCGCCTCCCTACCACTGAGGAAGTACAGTTCCCGCTCAGCCCAGTCAAAACTGTTCGCTGCTCTGGCCCCCCAATGGTGGAACAAACTCCCTCACGACGCCAGGACAGCGGAGTCGATCACCACCTTCCGGAGACACCTGAAACCCCACCTCTTTAAGGAATACCTAGGATAGGATAAAGTAATCCTTCTCACCCCCCCCCCCCTTAAAAGATTTAGATGCACTATTGTAAAGTGGCTGTTCCACTGGATGTCATAAGGTGAATGCACCAATTTGTAAGTCGCTCTGGATAAGAGCGTCTGCTAAATGACTTAAATGTAAAATGTAAATGTTAAAATGTTAATGGATTTCGCCTTTGAGTTGTCTTGCTGAAATGTTCTTACTCTTTCAAATGACTGATAAGACTTGTTGACTGCTCGATCCACACAGCAGACATTGTGGGCTAGGTTAGGAATACTGTGTTGCACTTGTAGCACAACATTTTACGTGGCGCCGTTACATCATGTACCTACATTATATAGGTATGCACGTCAGCTTTGACATCGGTTTTGCACATCGGCGTTAAACTAGACATCGGGCCGATACCGATATTGGCATTTTTGGCTAATATCGCCTGAATCCGATATATCATACATCCCTACTCTCAATCCTAAAAAAAGCTAGTTGGCTGCCAGTGCATTAAATATTTGGTTCTGGCTTCTGAGCTGACTAAAAAGCTTAAAGATGATGAACACCACTCAGTAAACTACTTCAACAGCCCTCCTACCTTGACGTGCAAACTACATGTGAAATCTAATAATCTAGTGACAAAAGGATGGGATCGGACTCTGGAAACCAGGGTCCTATTCACTAGACATCACACAGAGGCAAACGGACCGAAACGGGGAGCGGCTACCTGGACTTAAAAGATAACCAATAAGAAACTCATATTTTGCAAGACATACCATGCTACGTTTAGCTATGGTGCACTAATGAATACGGCCCAGCAATGGGAGCACGTCTCAGCAGACGTAGCAGGCTCGGTATCAGAGTGCGTGAGTCAGGTTTTGTAGAGGTCCTGCTATATCTAACACCTCCGTGCCCTCCGGGGTATGCAGTGGGGGGGGGGGGGGGGGGGGAATTAGGTCATCAAAACCAAGAAAGAGAGGAGGAGTCAGGTGGATGTGAAAGAGAGGGGTGAGCTCACCAGTATCAAGCCTTGAACAGCTCTACCTCTCCCATCAAAGACTGAGAAAAACAACAAAAACAGGGTTCTGTTCATTAGAGCACATCATCGCAAAACATTTCTAACCGGCAGACACGTGGGCTTGGTGTGTCCATCAATTATGAATGACAAGAGGTATATAACAGAGTTGTGTTCATTAGGGCACACAGGTTTGTTTTTTTAAATGCAACGGAATACATAGCATATATATTATTGGACAAGTTCAGATCGTACCTCTCCGTTTCACTGGAGCGTTTGTCCATGTCGTGCCTAATGAACACAACCCAGGCCAGTTTCCCTAGGCAGGGCTTCTGCCCTCTCCTACCAAACATAGTATATTCATGATATTCAAAAAAGACACAGAGACACATGTCTGTATAAGGCCATGAAGAGTCTGAGAGAGAGAAAACGGTTTCCATTCCACCACTCGAGTGCGGGAAGCACCGGCATCGAGTCAGTCGAGCTTCTGCGCCGGGGAGCGAAAGACAGAGACATTACACTTCACTAACGAGCGTGCACCCACGCGGTCGCCATGGCAACGCCACTGGTGTCTGAATCTGAACGACTCCCAACACAACAACTCGGGAGTGTTTGAGCGCGCCGCGCCGCTCCACAGACAAAAACCCACCCCCACACACTCGGAGACACACTGGGAAAGATACACACACCGTGGGTTTTCAAATGATCTGGACCCTACACCTTCAGTTCAGACTAAATGGAATTTTCCTTCAGTAAGAAGAAGATGCCAAAAAACACTGAATAGCCCAATTTGGGCACCTCAACATCCAGAAATCATCTAGAAGTAAACCTACACCGTAGCATGCTGTGAATCAAAGCTGTCTGACTGAATGTGATGTGTGAATGCAGGCATGCAGGCTGCGTGTGTGTGTGTGTGTGTTTACCCCAGGGGCAGAGTGAAACTAGGCAGCCTCCAGCACTGCAGGGGAAAGAGACAGGGGGACCACAACCAGCCTTATTCAAACACACACACACACACACACACCTCTCACGGAACCAACCTAAAATTCCAGAATGCACCAGCGTTTCCTGCTCCGTCTCTTGGCCTGTACTTGTACTGTGAGATCTTGGATGGACTAAATAACGGGATGATGACACAGTTTAGCAGGCCCGCTGGTCCAGCGCCAGGACAGGAGGACATAACAACGTGACTACAGAGTGGTGCAGCTGCAGCCTTCACTAGGCCGGGTCGGGTCAGGTCACAGTGCCTCGCCTAATGCCCCTCTCTGCAATGGACCAGAAAACAAGGCAAAAATCACTGACACTTTGTGATGATGGTGAGAGGAGAAAAGGGAGAGGGGCACACGAGGGACAAAAAAGTAGTGGAAGAGAAAGAAGATTGGAAAGAGAGAAAGAGGAAAAGCGAGGGAGACGAGGAGACAGGGACAGGCGCTCACCCACCGGCATCCTCTCCCACCGATAACTAGCCAGGTTCGTCTCCGTCTAGCGATCATAGCAACTAATTGGAAGAATTTAAACAAACTATTAGCCCGGCTCAGCGCAACAACAGAGAGCCATTCACACAGACAAGACAGAACAGACGCTCTACAGCAGTCTGCTTTGCTGTGGTGCCACAGGGGGTCCATGCTAATAGCTGATGTGTCTCCTTAAATGCCTGTATGAACTGCAACCGCTTGCTGTTTACTCTAACAGCCTTCTCTGTGTAACTGTTTGTGTGAGCGAGAGAGGGGGAGAGACAGAGTCAATGAAAAAGAAAGAGAGAGAGAGAGAGTCAACAAGAGAGACTCACATTTATTTTTGCATTGCTGGAGGGCTGTGCAAAGCGTTGCAACGTACCCTCTCTCAAAGAGCACTCATTTCCATACTCCCAGCAAAGAGACGAGCACTCTCAAATTGACCTTGAAGAGGGCTCCAAATAAACCCGCCGCGAAGACACCAAAGCGTGTCTTTTTATCCTACTGAGCACCAGATAAACATCACGCAATTGTGTGAAGTCTCCCCCTGGATGTACTGCGTACTCCAGAAATATCCTGAAAAAGGGGGGTGCTGGATAGAATTAGTCCAACCAACAAATCTCATAGAGTGCATGTAACCTGGTGGTGGTTATGCAATATGCATGAATGAATGGAAAATGGAAAGTATGGATCCCAAATTACACTCCGATGTTTCACAAACACAGACCTCCATTTGCTGAAGGACCCTTTTTTCTGGCCCACACAGCTGACACGCACACATGCACGTAGGGTACACACACGCAGGCCACATACACACACCCTCGCTGTGCCCACCAGCATCTACCAGCCATATTATGTCAATTCCATTTTGAAGCAAAGCCACTACTGGTCAGTTGCGACTCTCTCCCCCTCCCTCCATCCCTCCTGTAGTGAGGACATAACCAACAGAGGGAGAGTATAGGCTATGTGCTTGGCTGCCCACAGGGACAAAGGCTCACACACATGCAAACGAAGCCTGGCCAAAATCTCCAGATTCAAGACTGGCAGTCCCACCAGACAAAAACATTTGTGCATTTTTCACATGCGTATGAGTACACACACACACACACCAGCACACAAACGCGTACAAATGTACACGGACAATAATAATGTATGATCAAAGTGTAGAAGAGTGCAACACTGAGAAAAAAATGGGTTTTCTAAAGCATTTCATCAGATTCAAGACAATCCTGGGTGGGTTCTTCTTATTAACACAGACAAGGCAAAGTCATTCTGCAAACCATCGGTCAGCCTGTTTTCCGCCTGCCTGCCGGTCCGGCCCATCCAACCTCCTTCCCGTTCTGTCTGTCTACACTAGGAGTACACCTTGGTCTTCAGCTGATTTTACATCTGTACCGCTTTCCAAACACGCTCACATTTCAATAGACGTCAGGGACATTAACTGGTTGGCTGCTTGCAGAAGTAGGGTAACATACATTATGATCCTCTTCCACTGGCATCACACCAAACCGTTTCACTGGCTAACGGTTGCTGTCAGTCTTGACAAATGTCATCGGTGTCACCTCCACTCCCTGTGAACTTTAAAACCACAGTTTGCGCTCAAGGAGCGTGACACATGACACACTCTCGGGAGGACGACACACTCCTACGATACTCTGGCTCGGCTCAGTGTGTGCATGTAAAGGTTGCTCGCAGCCATTAACCGGTGGGTATAAGATGAGACGGAAAACACTGAGCCAGACATGAAAGCTAGAGACGGCTATGGCTACTCATGAGTCTAAAACATCCTTTTAGATCGAAATTAGCATATTTTAAAATGTTTCACCAAGCCAAAAAATAATAATAATGGTGATTTGGGACTTTAAGAGCAGCTAATGCTATAATGCTCCGCTAACTAATACAGTCGGTTTCCACTAGCATTGCTAACATGCTTCAAAAATGCTAGCCAGGAGATTCCGGCCATTGCTAAATAACCAATGGTTTGGATGAAATGACAACCTATGTAAGACGAAAATAAGTTCGTTTTTTAAAGCCAACTATCATTTTTAACTTCAGGTGAGTATTACAAACTCTGGGGGAAAAAATACCCAGATTGGTTCAAGGAAGAAGGAGAATAGGAAGGCTTAACTTCTGAACATACAGTTCTTTGTTGCCAGTTTTCTTCTAGGAAATTGATTATGGTTGACGTCAGGCGCTCATTCCAGGGAACTGCTGTTCTGTGGACAGGCAGCTCTTGTTTTGAAATCACCATCCTCAAATAAGTCCTTGTATTGCTTCCATAGAGGATGCCCAAGTCAAAGCGCATGTCTTGTAAAGAACTAGGCTTAACTCTGAGATCTTGTGGTCTCTATTTTGCATTCTAATCGAGATAACCAGTAATCTGCAGGCGCCTTTGAGCCAATGTCACAGAAAGAGGCCCGAAGCAAAAATGTTCACCTGGGCCACGGCGCTAACTACAGGGAGTGAGGTACACTGTACTGCCTCTAGTGTGCCTGCGCCTCAGGGACAAAAGATGAAGGAAAAATGGATGTACCCTCTCTACCAACCACTTACTCTCTACCTCTCCTCTCATCCAACCTGTACTGCTCACCCTCCTCTCCATTCCCCTCCACCCCCCTAGCTCTTGCTTCACCAGGCTAATGCTCGCCCCCTCCTCCCCCCACCCCCTGCAGTCAACCGGCTTGTCGGTGCGTGTGTGCACGTGCGTGTGTGTAGCACTCACCATGTCCCTCTGTGTCACGATATAGCCGTGGCCATGTCTGCATTGCAATGGGCCGGCGCTCGTCAAATCCCCCAACGCTGCTGGAGACAAAGAGAGAGACATCTCTCAAATCACAACACCACACTGTCCAACATGGCTGGCACACACACAGGCTTAGCAGACAGAGCTACTGGGCAAGTACTTGAGCGGCTCCCCTTTTCACGATATAACGCAACTCGATATAGCAGTATATAACAGCACGTAGACAGCTAGTGGTTCAGTATAGCAGGAATGAGGACTATTTACATGTACAAATACACACGATTAGGAATAGCATGAAGGAAAATCAAAAGGGGAGACCATTAAATGTAATTTAAACCATGACATTTCATCTTAATTTCTTTAGCACGTAACGTGCAAACAGAACACCTCCACCGGACATTCTAATTGGTTTGTTAATGACATTTCCTATTAGTCTACCTGCTCATTGCAGCAATTTAAAAAGAGATCTATTGAAATGAACACTAGACGCATATCATATTGAAATGAACACTAGACGCATATCATATTGAAATGAACACTAGACGCATATCATATTGAAATGAACACTAGACGCATATCATATTGAAATGAACACTAGACGCATATTATATTGAAATGAACACTAGACGCATATCATATTGAAATGAACACTAGACGCATATCATATTGAAATGAACACTAGACGCATATCATATTGAAATGAACACATGATGCGGTTCAGAACATGATGCTGTTCAGTCATGATGCTGTTCAGTCACGATGGAGCGACGCCCATGTCAGATGATGTAAAACATGCCCTGTTCAGAACATGATGCTGTTCAGTCACGATGGAGCGACGCCCATGTCAGATGATGTAAAACATGCCCTGTTCAGAACATGATGCTGTTCAGTCATGATGGAGCGACGCCCATGTCAGATGATGTAAAACATGCCCTGTTCAGTCATGATGCTGTTCAGTCATGATGGAGCAACGCCCATGTCAGATGATGTAAAACATGCCCTGTTCAGAACATGATGCTGTTCAGTCATGATGGAGCGACGCCCATGTCAGATGATGTAAAACATGCCCTGTTCAGAACATGATGCTGTTCAGTCATGATGGAGCGACGCCCATGTCAGATGATGTAAAACATGCCCTGTTCAGTCATGATGCTGTTCAGTCATGATGGAGCAACGCCCATGTCAGATGATGTAAAACATGCCCTGTTCAGTCATGATGCTGTTCAGTCACGATGGAGCGACGCCCATGTCAGATGATGTAAAACATGCCCTGTTCAGAACATGATGCTGTTCAGTCATGATGGCGCGACGCCCATGTCAGATGATGTAAAACATGCCCTGTTCAGAACATGATGCTGTTCAGTCACGATGGAGCGACACCCATGTCAGATGATGTAAAACATGCCATGTTCAGAACATGATGCTGTTCAGTCATGATGGAGCAACGCCCATGTCAGATGATGTAAAACATGCCCTGTTCAGTCATGATGCTGTTCAGTCATGATGGAGCGACGCCCATGTCAGATGATGTAAAACATGCCCTGTTCAGTCATGATGCTGTTCAGTCACGATGGAGCGACGCCCATGTCAGATGATGTAAAACATGCCCTGTTCAGTCATGATGCTGTTCAGTCACGATGGAGCGACGCCCATGTCAGATGATGTAAAACATGCCCTATTCAGTCATGATGCTGTTCAGTCACGATGGAGCGACGCCCATGTCAGATGATGTAAAACATGCCCTGTTCAGTCATGATGCTGTTCAGTCATGATGGAGCGACGCCCATGTCAGATGATGTAATCCCCACTCTCTCCCACACACACACGCTGGTGTGGACAAGAGTAGCGTGGCAGTTCAGCGTTCACCTTTCAGTGGGTGAGCTAATCTGCTTACAGTGGCTGGGGCCGGGGCCAAAATCTCATCAGCACTGCCAAAGACCATCATCCGGAGCAGGTCAACCCTAGCGCCAGCACACTCACTTAATTCCTCTAATCTGCACACGTTGTGTGTGTGTGTGTGTGTGTAAACCACATCTGCGTGCTTGCGTTTGCATGCAGTACATCTGTGTCCAAACAAGCAATCCTCCACCACCAGGAAGTTCAGTTTGATGCCAAGGAGTAGCAGCCGGACACTAACTTGAAACCAACATGAAAACAACAGTGTACCAGGGCCGGCACACTTCATTAAGCACAGCTCAAGTAAGAAAGTATTTGACCCAGGTCTGCTGTCCCTGCTTCTGGGTTAAGACGTCCTGATTGGCCCCAACACTGCCGGGGTCAGCTCATCACACGGTCAATAGGTCACAATATCTGCAGCCAATCGTGGTTCTAAGATGATCTACCAACAGCGCCGACTGAACAAAAAAGGTCCACAAACCAGCAAGACAATCACAGCAATCTATACCAAAAACCATAGCCGAACGTTTCCTAGCGGGCGGTTAAGAAATATCATTTGACGTAAAGAAGAAGGCTGTGTGTGTGTGTAAATACATCCTTCCTTGAAGTCATGACTGATCTGACGCGAATGGATTGGTGTAAGCTATGAAACCTACGGGGAGGAACGGAGGATACGGCAGCATACGAAAAGGGAAGACAAGACCAACGCGAATGTCGGCAGTGGGCAACGGGTGGCCCTCCCATCGCCTCCAACCACAGAACATCGGACGTTATTATCTATACTCGACGGTCCTGCATGTTGAATCGGCACTGGCCGCCGACACCAAGCGGGTGATCTACTGCGTACGCCCGACGTTCCTGTCCGTCTGTATTCACTCGAACAGTATTCAAACCGAGCCAGAGAAACTGAATGACTGTGTATATGGAAAGAGTGAATTGGGCATTGGGGATTTGATCTCAGGAGCGAGAGCGTATCGGTAGAATAGTATCATTGATGAGCAGATGGGGAAATAGAAAACATTAATGCAGAGGGCTATCAGGCATCACAGGGGTTGCATTACGGCTTGACTGCGGCAGAGCGGAGGGGCAGAGAGGAGGGGTTGTCACTGCATCGCTCATACATAATGAGAGGAGCATGATCAGCAGATGTGGCCTCCCTCTCAGACTCAACACACAAACACGTATCATTACTGAGATACTCAAACCGAAACCAGTAAACCGATTGCTGTCCAAGCCTTACACAAAGACAGAAGTCTCAAAAGACACACAGAACACAGCTCACTAAACAGATTAAGCTACTGACAAACCAAAGCCCGCATCCCACTAAACCTATTACCAACTAAAACCCTACAAATTCCCCTCTACAGACAAGCAGACCCACACACATTTGACCAACAATTCCAGTGGTAGACCTAACCCTGTGCAACACCCTCTGACATGGGGCTGTGACGATACCAGTATCGCTGTATTTTTTCCATGGCAAAAATTGTAAACACGACACAGATCAAACTCTTTGGTCCTTTAAAAACCTGCAGCATGTCAAATAGCGTGCTATAGCTTGGGAAATAAATAAATGTGACTCTGGTCGACAGCATGTTTGTTTTCAACAATAGGGCTGTTTTCCTAAATAAGTTAAAACCATGTGTTTTGTTCCCTTGCCACGATACTAACAAGTAGTCCCAGCTCTACTCTGTATTACGGGACAAATAGTTTTGAACTCGACTTAGGCCTGAACTAGCCTGGTCCCAGATCGGTTTGTGCCATTGACGCAAACTGGTGAGGGCCAAAAAAAGGTGGCCAAAAATCTTTGCGCAGAAAATCTGTGTAAACAGCAACAAAACGTGCCTATTTTAAGAGTGGGGTTGTCACAATACCAACGATACATTTGACATTTTAATTTAGCAGACGCTCTTATTCAGAGCAACTTACAGTTGTGAGTGCATACATTGTTTCTAATTTTTAGTTTCTTCTTCATACTACCAGGCCAAGTATCACGATACCAAGTACATCACGATACGATACCAAGTACCCCCCCCCCCCCCCCCCAGGATGCCTGTTCCCGTTTTCTATAGGTTTTTGCACAAAAACCTGTCCCTGATAGTCACAACTCTACTCAATACAACACATTGAATTTAACTTCACACTTTTTACTATATAATAGAAAAGGCTACTGCTGAAAATAGCGGATTTGCTCATATCCAAAGGCCTACCTGTGATTGGGCAGGAGGAATGTAGTACGGAATATAAACGCATAATGATCTGCATTTTCATATTGGCCTATACGAAACCATTTTTAGCCTACTCTTCAGACAACTTTACACACACCGCCTACACACTCTCCCTCCCACACACGCTTCACTTACTCCCTCCCTCTCCCACACACATTCTGTTTCTCTCTCCCACACACAGCTCCCAAAAGTTAGGCAAGAATTTTAGGAATTTTTTACTAAGATTTATCTTAGAACTACATTGATTTAGACATATGGATAATTTCTTTCGGAAGGCCATCTCTGTTTCCCCTGTGCCATCCAAATGTGTGCATAGCCAAGGTACCATGTTGTTAGCTAGCTAGCTATCCAGGTAACATGACTAAACAAGGTTGTTTGTACTCAAACTAAAAACTGAGTAGTTTAATGCGGCTCGCAACATGGTTTATTCAATTATATAAAACGGCCTGCTTGTTCTTCCAGGCGAAATGAAAAGATACGCTCGCACTGTGAGCCGTTCCGATATTTAAACAACTGTAACAGACACCCCACCACTGTCTGCACACCCCAGCTCGCCATCACAGCTAAATAATCATTTTAAACTGATGTAGATACGCAGAATAGAATGGACGGAGAAAAGCACCGGAGTAGGCTAACGGCTGGTTAGGAGATGCGGCTGAATGCTCACCGCTGATATCGGACGAAGCACTAATTCTGATATGACATTTCTGACATCAGGCTCTGAACTCTGATGTCCTACCAATAGAATACGTAGGGATGAATTCTGTGCTGTCATTAACTTAGAGAGAAGGCAGTGATCGCACAGGGAGAAGATTTTTTGCGACTCTTTTTTAGCTCTATGGGTGATCAACTCTGCGTCTGAGCACTTAGCCAACATTTTTTGCCGTTCTACACGATACGCGTGGATGACCTATTTTGAGATCTAAACGGCAAATAAATCGCCTTAAAAGTGACAAGTCTGCATCCCTGTCTATGGCAGTGGCTTTCAGAGGCTGTGTGACAGCGAAGCTTAGTCAGACTGGTCTGTTTGTTCTTACAGTCGAAATTAAACGTACCCACTTCGCTCGCGCTCTGAGCCGCTCCAATAATTAAACGAAGGTAACAGAAAACCCATCACTGTCTGCATACCCCAGCTTGCTATCACGCAGAACGAACGGACGGAGAGAAGCGGCTGAGTTGGCTAATGGCTGGTCTGGGGGATGTGGCTGGCTGCTCACAGCTGTCACACCTGATATTGGATGAAGCGTCTGCTATCACGCTCTGAACTCCGATATTCTATTTGTAGGACGTGTAGGGATGCCATCTGTGCCCAGTCGTTCATTTCGATACGAGAACATAAACCATTATTTAGTGATCACACAGGGAGAAGATCGGTTTGCGCCTCTCTTTTATAGCTCGCCCTGCGTCTGCGCACTTTAGGTCAGACTGACGCCTCGATCACACCAACAGCGAAAAGCACGTTGGTACACCAGAAGTACGTTCATTTCCTTTTTCTACTTTGTTTATTGAATTTTTTTCAACACCAGTATTTACAAAATAATTGCACTTGTAAGTTTCTTGGTAGTAATATAAAACAACACATTAAGACAATAGAGCAAAACAGAGAGAGAGACAGACAAAATATAGATTTTTTCCCCCAAGAAATTATATATTATTTGATAAATGGAAATCCTCTGCACCCCCCTTCTCATGCTCTTTGGATTAAATCCATTTTGAATTGCATAAAGTTGGAAATAATTAAACACACACTCAATGGGTCTGTATATAAATTCTATGCAATGTGGGCTCCCTTCTTTTCTTATGTTACACGACTACATTTCCCTGCAGTACGTTCATTTCCAATGGCACACTGCGTTTGTAGTGCGTTCTGTGTGGGGGATACGTTGGATTTATTGAACATATGCATCAAACTGTATGCGTAGACGGCTTGACAGAATGGTCAATGATAGTAGAAGCTGAATGTTGAACTTTTGTTGCACACATATCCAGATGATGATGATGCCTTGTACCATTTTGCGCAAAAACACTGTCTGTGTGATAGAGGCATTATACAGTTGAAGTCAGAAGTTTACATACACCTAAGCCAAATACATTTAAACTCAAGTTTTCACAATTCCTGACATCTAATCCTAGTAAAAATTCCCTGTCTTAGGTCAGCTAGGATCACCACTTTATTTTAAGAATGTGAAATGTCAGAAAATAGTAGAGAGAATGATTTATTTCAGCTTTTGTTTCTTTCATCACATTCCCAGTGGGTCAGAAGTTAACACACTCAATTAGTATTTGGTAGCATTGCTTAAAATTGTTTAACTTGGGTCAAATGTTTCGGGTAGCCTTCCACAAGAAGTTGGGTGAATTCTGGCACATTCCTCCTGACAGAGCTGGTGTAACTGAGTCAGGTTTGTAGGCCACCTTGCTCGCACACCCTTTTTCAGTTCTGCCCACAAATGTTCTATAGGATTGAGGTCAGGGCTTAGTGATGGCCACTCCAATACCTTGACTATGTTGTCCTTAAGCCATTTTGCCACAACTTTTGAAGTATGCTTGGGATCATTGTCCATTTGGAAGACCCATTTGCGACCAAGCTTTAACTTCCTGACTGATGTCTTGAGATGTTGCTTCAATATATCCACATAATCCACATAAGGACAGTTCTCCAAAAAGTACAATCTTTGTCTCCGTGTGCAGTTGCAAACCGTAGTCTGGCTTTTTTTATGGAGGTTGTGGAGCAGTGGCTTCTTCCTTGCTGAGTAGCCTTTCAGGTTGTCGATATATGACTCGTTTTACTGTGGATATAGATACTTTTGTACCCCTTTCCTCCAGCATCTTCACAAGGTCCTTTGCTGTTGTTCTGGGATTGATTTGCACTTTTCGCACCAAAGTACGTTCATCTCTAGGAGACAGAACGTGTCTCCTTCCTGAGCGGTATGACGGCAGCGTGGTCCCATGGTGTTTATACTTGCGTACTATTGTTTGTACAGATGAACGTGGTACCTTCAGGCGTTTGGAAATTGCTGCCAAGGATGAACCAGACTTGTGGAGGTCTACAATTTGTTTTCTGATGTCTTGGCTGATTTCTTTTGATTTTCCCATGATGTCAAGCAAAGACGCACTGAGATGGACGGTAGGCCTTGAAATACATCCACAGGTACACCTCCAATTGACTCAAATGATGTCAATTAGCCTATCAGAAGCTTCTAAAGGTATGACATAATTTTCTGGAACTTTCCAAGCTGTTTAAAGGCACAATCAACTTAGTGTATGTAAACTTCTGACCCACTGGAATTGTGATACAGTGAATTATATGTGAAATAATCTATCTGTAAACAATTGTTGGAAAAATTACTTGTGTCATGCACAAAGTAGATGTCCTAACCGACTTGCCAAAACTATAGTTTGTTAACAAGAAATGTGTGGAGTGGTTGAAAAACGAGTTAATGACTCCAACCTAAGTGTATGTAAACTTCCGACTTCAACTGTATATGGGTTAGCTGACAACGTCATGTCACGTGTCTTGTTTTGAGGTGTTGACTGATTTCATGTCAATGCTAATATGGCTCAAATTCACTAGCTAGCTAACCAACAACTAACGACGTATTTGAGACAAGTGCTCATTGGGCAAATGTGTTCATTTTCAATAAACATTGGAGACTTAATATAATTTACATGTTGTCAACAAGCTATGCCAACCCCGTCTGTTTTGCACCATAGTTGAGCACACGTCGGTTTTGTTGCTAAACAACCAACCAGTCAATAGCAAATAACACCTGATTGGTACTTAATGAAACTGGTCAATGGTTCTGCATGAATCTCATTTACATGTTCTCATATAACACTGTTCACGCAATAGGCCTACGTAGCCATGAACTATTTGAACAGGTAAGTTCTCGGTTAAGCGGTTAAAAGTAAGTACGGCATTTACCACTTGGAGCAGTGGAACCGAGTTTGTGACTCACCAATCTACACAACCCAGGCTCTTTCTCCATGGTCTAACAATGATGTAACGAAATCATTGTATCCTTCCCTTCAACTGCAATGATAAGCCGTGACAGGTCAAATGTAAGCTCGTAGAACAGGAATTTCAGTTGTCGTTGCGGAAATTTCAGTTATGTCATTTCAGTATACGTAGTGCAGGAAGTTCAGCTCTGTAATTAGGGTGCAGGAAATATTTGTTTTAAAACAGGTCAAAGAGAATTTCTGGACCGCATAGAGAAGCCAAGCTTAGTCTACAAAATCCTGTTCATTTATCACAAGGCTGATCTACGGCCCCTGGCATTCCCCTCTGCCAGTCTGTTTCACCCCGCCACCCCTTTTGGGTTCGTGGGCGCAGACACACGCCGCCAAATGGCTGGCGCATGGGCGGACACGGTGTCAGACCATCAGCTGGTGACGCGAGTGATGCGTATTGGCATGGACACAGCAGACACACAGAGCAGGAGAACTCACAGTGGTTGACTAGAGGTTGCGCTTACAATACCGCTGAACAACGCTTGTGTTCCTATCATAACATCCTAGCGCCGGGAGCATTTAAATCGATGGGTGATGAAAGCCTGTGCCCCTATATCAAACTGTGTTTAGCTAGAACAAGCACGCCGCAGGAACTGGAGCAGAATCCTTTGCCAGTGAGAGACGGTTCAAAAAGCAGCCCATTTAATGTCCTGGCAGGCCTCAGCTCTTCTTGGCACGCTGGCACTGTGACACAACCTGGCCTTGGCATCGGGAGAAACCATTGGCAATACAGTGCCACTCCAGAACTCATTGCGCCTGGCAAAGCCTCGCCAGTGCACTCATATAGCATAAGGTTACAATGTCTTGCCAATGCTTAACCAGCCATATTATGGTTACAGAGTGAAGGGGAAAAGGAAAATGTGCCTTGTTAGCAGAAGGGATTATTTGGGATAGAAAGGGGGGAATGGAGGAGAGAAATCCCAGAGTTCTCCTGTTTCAGTGGAGGATGCCAAAACTCCCCCACCCACCAGTAAAGCGTTCCAAATCAGCGCACCCTACATTTTTCAACTCAGGGAGGGATAAGGTATCAGGAGACCTGGCAACCTTCATACTCGCATCATGAGCTGAAATGAAATGATTCCACTACAAGGAATTGAGCTTAACTCAGTAGCCACCAGCCAATCAGAGAGATTGTTTCCATTTTCAGGGGGTGTCACTAGCCAATCACAGAAAGCCATTCCCTCACTGGGGGTACCACTAGCCAATCACAGAAAGTAGGGGTGTAACGGTTCGCTACATATTGCAGTTACTGCAGTTCGTTTTTATTTATTTAAGTGTTGGTATTTCTGATTGTGAAATAACACCAAAGACTCATCAAAAACAACACTAAAATAAAGTGCAATATGCGTGTGAAATCTATGTAAAAACATGGCTCGGGCATTGTATAGGCCTATGCTATAATATTGTTCTTACAAAGAGAAAAAGTTGCGCAATTGTGTGACTAATAAAGGGGTCGTGTCTGTAGCGCAGTACTTCTCATCTCCCACTCTGGGGTAATGTCACTGTCACTGTTAAGTAGCACTCTGCAGCCCTGGAGGTCCATCCATCTGTAGTAAGCGCAACACACGCAACACAACTTTGGCTTGCTTATATAGAGCAGGTACTACCCATTTGCTGAAATGGGTGCGAGAGGGAAGTTCGTAACGTGGCATGAGCACTTTCACGAGGTACTGAAACCCCCTATTCTCAACCACCGAGAATGGGCGCAGCTATAAACACCTATCGCTCTTGTCATTTCTTTGGCCTTGTCAGAATCAGCTGCAAAAGGGCAGCGTGAATACAGACGGGAGACAAAGATGTGTTGTTGTATCCATCTTGCTCCGGTGGTAGGAATACTGGGGTGATTTCGGCATAAATGTTAAATGTCAACGTGTTTGAGGTGTTGGCAGCTACATAAGCCATTCTCGTTGAGCAGTTTTTTGTCCATCTCCGTTATAATCTAATGGGAAGCCAAAATGTTCCCAAACTAGAGATTTAAACGATGATGGAGGATCCTCCTGGTTGTGATAGTTCATTTAGAGGCATGTGACAGTACCGGCAAACTCTGAACCACTGCGAAACCCTACAATTTCAGATTACACAGGGAGAGGAGAGAGAGAGACAGGTGATAAGAATTCTCATTATGCAGGAGGGAGAAGTAAAAAGAGAATGTTCCATTTCTCCAATGGGGTTTTGAGGAATAGTAACCAACCATGCCAGATTAAAAAGAGGCCCATTTATTAGAGCCATAGTCTGTGGCAGCTGTGGCAGTGACAGATGGCCCAGTGCACTATGGGAGAGTAGCTGGGTCACAGCCAGGTCAGTTGGGCACTGGTGGAAAGGGCAGCAACACCCACACACTGCACATGAGTGGAGAGGGAGAGATGGCACTTCACCATGGTCATGTTCATTAGGCTTTAAATAGTAAAAAACCGACTGATACTGGGTTGGACTAACTGGGTTTGTCCAATTGATAAATGTTTGAAAACATTTCCAGTTCAGTGCCCTATGAACATGACCCAACATGGCCTACTCTTATGAAAACATAGGGACTGCTCACATCAGACTCTCCCAACAGTCTAAAACCATCAACAGTATGTGCAGAATGTCACCAATCACAATCAACCAGAACAGAACACCCTCCAATACCTAATCCACACACCTGAGTCAAGCCAAAATTGCTAGAACTGTGTTCGGAAGGACAATGTGAACAGAAACATTTTAGCCAGTACGGATTTGGTGAGCATTTTAGTGTCACTCTAATTTACATCACCAAAAATACTGAAATCCAAAATGAAGCATTAGCCTATATGTAGAGCCAGGAGTATGTCATGCCCACGTAACTGGACGAACTGGACGTAACTGGTCCCAATTAAAGGACATAACTAGACTAGGGCTGGGCGATATGGCCAAAATATTATATCACCGATTTTGTTTTTTAAATGGACAGTATTTGACGGTATTTTCAGTTTCTCAATAATACAAGTTCTACATTTGCTTTATGAGTAGTGAGTGATCCTAGGGTGGCAACACAGACTCAGTGAAATCACTTACAGGCTGACTACACTGCTCGAGGTCAGGTCCATTTGCGATGCAGATCGCGCTGCAAGTCCTGCCTCTCCCATCTCCTCATTGGTTTATGACAATTTTTAGGGCCTTCCTCTGACACCGCCTGGTGTAGAGGCCCTGGATGGCAGGCAGCTTAGCCCCAGTGATGTACTGGGCCGTACGCACTACCCTCTGTAGTTCCTTGCGGTCAGAGGCCGAGCAATTGCCGTACCAGGCAGTGATGCAACCAGTCAGGATGCTCTCAATGTTGCAGCTGTACAACCTTTTGAGGATCTCAGGACCCACGCCAAATCTTTTTAGTTTTCTTGAGGGGAATAGGCTTTATCATGCCCTCTTCACGACTGTCTTGGTGTGTTTGGACCATTCTAGTTTGTTGTTGATGTGGACACCAAGGAACTTGAAGCTCTCAACCAGCTCCACTACAGCCCCATCGATGAGAATGGGGGCGTGCTCGGTCCTCCTTTTCCTGTAGTCCACAATCATCTCCTTAGTCTTAGTTACGTTGAGGGATAAGTTGTTATTCTGGCACCACCCGGCCAGGTCTCTGACCTCCTCCCTATAGGCCGTCTCGTCGTTATCGGTGATCAGGCCTACCACTGCTGTGTCATCTGTAACATTAATGATGGTGTTGGAGTCGTACCTGGCCATGCAGTCGTGGGTGAACAGGGAGTACAGGAGGGGACTGAGCACGCACCCCTGTGGAGCTACAGTGTTGAGGATCAGCGTGGCAGATGTGTTGCTACCTACCCTCACCACCTGGGGGCGGCCAGTCAGGAAGTCCTCTGTACCTGCGTCGCTTCCTCTTGCAAATAACGGGGATGTCGGCCCTGTGGGGTGTTTGGAGAATGTCTTGTGCATCATCATTGTTGTAGAAAAAATCTTTGTCTAATCCAAGGTGAGTGATTGCTGTCCTGATATCCAGAAGCTCTTTTTTGCCTTAAAATACGGTTGCAGAAACATTATGTACAAAATAAGTTACAAATAACGCGAAAAAAAACATAATAGCACAATTGGTTGGGCGCCCGTAAAACTGCTGCCATTTCTTCCGGCGCCATTTTCACAAAAGAAAAAGCCTAGGAGGAGAGATGACTAGAAACGATTCGGTTGACCGTTTTGTGTGTGGATTAATTGTCGGAGTAGAGGACCTTGTGCATTTCAGGTAAAATAACAACTCAATGTTTATATCCCAGGAAAAATTAGCTAGCAACAGCAAGCTAGCTAAATAGAACAAATTAGCTAGCAAGTGCAAGCTAGTTAGCTAGCTAGCTAAATTGCCATAAATGTTTTATGCTTTTCGACCAGCCCCCAAATTAATGTAATTAGTTCAGAGTTTGTTTTGATATTTTAACCTGCGTGTCGTGATCGCGTTTGGTGTAGGGGGACAAAATAAATTTATGCACAATGGCGCGAGCGCGCCGCCGGTTTGGGTTCCGTGTTAGAATGTTTCTCCATTCTGATTGTTTTATACTGTTCAATACAACTTCAACCAAAACAAATTTCAGCACTTATCGTTTCTGCATTTCCTGCACTCAATTAGTGGTGGAAAAAGTACCCAATTGTCATACTTGAGTAAAAGTAAAGATACGTTAATAGAAAATTACTCAAAAGTGAAAGTCACCCAGTAAAATACTACTTGAGTAAAAGTCTAAAAGTATTGGGTTTTAAATATACTTAAGGATCAAAAAAGTAAAAGTATAAATACTTTTTAATTCCATATATTAAGCAAGCCAGATGGCACAATTTTCTCGTTTTTTTTGTATTTACGGATAGCCAGGGGCACACTCCGACATAATTTACAAACAAAACATTTGTGTTTAGTGAGTCCTCCAGATCAGAGGCAGTAGATGACCAGGGATGTTCTCTTGACAAGTGTGTGAATTGGACCATTTTCCTGTCCTGCTAAACATTAAAAATGTAACGAGTACTTTTAGGTGTCAGGGAAAATGCATGGAGTAAAAAGTACAGTATTTTCTTTAGGAATGTAGTGAAGTAAAAGTAGTCAAAAATAAAAATAAATAGTAAAGTACAGACACTTACATAGTAATTGAAAGTATTTTTACTCAATTGAGAGAATTTCCACACTGCACGATATGGGCAAATCATCTAGGACTTATTTTTATTACAAATGTTGCAATTGTGATTTGACTTTCCAATTAGAGCAAAAAACTGTTGGAATCATGGAAATAGAATGACTATTCTAATTCTATAGTTAGAATATAATAGGGGGCACTTTGAATACAGTGTTGTTTGAGATGACAACAAATGAAAATGCCAGGGAGGGGTTATTGTGACGGTAGGAACTAAAGTGTTGATAAGCGTTTCCTAGGGGACCCTATAAGCTTTGGCTACGTTGCATGTTTTCTCTTACCTACATCCTGTAGCCAACATATTCTTGCTTTGCATATTCTGCTTTGATTTAGAAGATACTGTTGCACAAACAACATGCTAATTTAGGTCTACACCATCACTGGTATTATCAGGCTGTATTAGCTAGCTACGTTTGCTCTTACTCAATACATTTATTAGCTAGCTAGCTATTAGCATTCGCGACTAACAATTAGCGTCTCACAAGATTTAGGGCAACTTGCTAAGAAAAGACAAATTAGCTGTTTGCTGATATAAGAAACACAAACTAATAGTGTCATTATAGAACGCTAGTGGATTTATATTAAGAAGCAAAGTGAAAACAGCATTGTTGTCATCAACATTGTTGTATGTGCTGCATTGACCATGCAGACTGAACGCAAGTGTCTCGTGGTAAAGCAACAACAAATGCGCTCCTTGAGTGACAGGGGGCGTGGCTAGTTATGTTTTGCGCGGAAAGAAAGAGCGGAGGGAAATGACTCAAGTAGCAAAGTAAACTATAAAAATTGACATTACACATGGCGTGTCACATTTAACAAACCAAAACATTCAAATACCGGTATAGAAGGTAAAGTAAAAACCCAAACCGGTCCCTGCATCAATACCGGTATATCATAAAATACGGTATACCGCCCAGCCATGGAGACAGCGCACGCCTCACACCACACAGTCTCCTATACATATGCGCACACACACTATTTCCTGTCTGTTAGCCTCTGTGTTCCTACATCTGAGGCCATTAGTGGGTGTGTAGGTCACGGAATGGGATTACAGGATGGTATGCTGGGCTGTTTCATGCCATGTGTATGTGCACGCCCTCAGCTCTGCCCAGGCTGGCGTCACACATGGTGTGTGTGTGTGTGTGTGTCTAGGCAGGGCCTGAGATAATGGAACGGTATGCTGTGTAGCAGGGCTTAACAGGGTGCCCTGTCCTCTGCCCAGGGCCTGAACCCATCCCCCCACACCACACACACATCTGAGATTTGTGGAGTAAACTATCACTTCAAGATTTCCCTGTTACTGCTCTTTGAGTTCTTTAAGTTTAGACTCTTAGATCCCATGCACAAAAAGATAAACACGCAACTTAAGCAGTTAGATGTCATGGGAAGAGTCGATATCTGTGAATACGTTGTCATAGACAAAAAATAATAAAACGTTTGATTAACCATATTGTAGTCCGTGATACGTGTTGTCCCTAACCTTCCTAATGCTTGAATATAATTGACACATTCACCAACAAGCACAAAAACATTTACACATATCACATTCCTGTAAAATCCAAACCACAACAGTGACAAAGTAACATGGTGGCTACATACATGTGTGTGAGTTTGTGTGCGTGATGTCCCTTACCTTAAAATGACCCCAGGTCTCAGAGACCCCGGCTACTCCTCATGAGGAGAGCCTATCCCTGGGGTTCCCTTTTGTCGTGCCCTTTGACCTTGGTCCGGCAGACAAAGCAAGCTGACTGGCTTAGCGTCTGCCCGGAGTCACAACTGTCACAGAGCCTCAAATCCCAGCACTCCCTCTCAGCAGATCACAGTGCCCATTCACAAACCTGGAGAGCGAAAAAAAAGACAACCATCAGGGGTGTATTCAGGGTCTTTAAAACGCTCAGAATATAGCAGATAGAACAAATCCTGTTGACACAATCCCCTATTCCATCTGAGACAATCATTTCTGTTCTACGCAATACATTCTCTCTCCGAACATTCCGTGACATTACATCCCTCCTAAACAGGCCTCAGATCTCCAAAGAAGACCTAAATACACTTTTGGTTGAGGAAAATGATTAGTAACAGACCACACATGTTTACATCTCATTCATAAACTCAGCAAAAACAGAAATGTCCCTTTTTCAGGACCCTGTCTTTCAAAGATTATTCGTAAAAATCCCAGATCTTCATTGTAAAGAGTTTAAACACTGTCTCCCATGATTGTTCAATGAACCATGAACAATTAATGAACATGCACCTGTGGAACGGTCGTTAAGACACTAACAGCTTACCGATGGTAGGCAATTAAGGTCACAGTTATGAAAACTTAGGACACTAAATAGGCATTTCTACTGACTCTGAAAAACACCAAAAGAAAGATGCCCAGGGTCCGTGCTCATCTGCATGAACGATGTGGCCAGGGCAATAACTTGCAATGTCCATACTGTGTGATGCCTAAGACAGTGCTACAGGGAGACAGGACGGACAGTGGCAGACCACGTGTAAAAACACCTGCACAGGATCAATACATCCAAACATCACACCTGCGGGACAGGTACAGGATGGTAACAACAACAACAACAACAACAACCCCTCCATCAGTGCTCAGACTGTCCGCAATAGGCTGAGAAAGGCTGGACTGAGGGCTTGTAGGCCTGTTGTAAGGCAGGTCCTCACCAAACAACACCGGCAACAATGTCGCCTATGGGCACAAACCCACCGTCGCTGGACCAGACAGTACTGGCAAAAAGTGCTCTTCACTGACGAGTTGCGGTTTTGTCTCACCAGGGGTGATGGTCGGATTTGTGTTTATCGTCGAAGGAATGAGTGTTTCACCGAGGCCTGTACTCTGGAGCGGGATCGATTTGGTGGTGGAGGGTCCGTCTAATCTGGGGCGGTGTGTCACAGCATCATCGGACTGAGCTTGTTGTCATTGCAGGCAATCTTAATGCTGTGCGTTACAGGGAAGACATCCTCCTCCCTCATGTGGTACCCATCTTACAGGCTCATCCTGACATGACCCTCCAGCATGACAATGCCACCAGCCATACTGCTGGTTTTGTGTGTGATTTCCTGCAAGACAGGAATGTCAGTGTTCTGCCATGGCCAGCGAAGAGCCCGGATCTCAATCCCATTGAGCACGTCTGGGACCTGTTGGATCGGAGGGATTAGGGCTAGGGCCATTCCCCCCAGAAATGTCTGGGAACTTGCAGGTGGCTTGGTGGAAGAGTGGGGTAACATCTCACAGCAAGAACTGGCAAATCTGGTGCAGTCCATGAGGAGGAGATGCACTGCAGTACTTAATGCAGCTGGAGGCCACACCAGATACTGACTGTTACTTTGATTTTGACCCCCCCTCCTTTGTTCAGGGACACATTATTCCATTTCTGTTAGTCACATGTCTGTGGAACTTGTTCAGTTTATGTCTCCGTTGTTGAATCTTATGTTCATACAAATATTTACACATGTTAAGTTTGCTGAAAATAAACGCAGTTGACAGTGAGAGGAGGTTTCTTTTTTTGCTGAGTTTCTTTGCTGAGTTATCAAGCCGTTTTTTTTTTTAAAGGGCACAATCGATACATTCAGTGTCTGTTTGAAAAGCGGTGTGACTTTTTGGAGGTTTCAGGGCAATGTCTTAGAGAGGAATAATAGGAAGGAAATAGGAAGAGGCAGACACAGTCGGTCCCAAATCGAACGTGTTTGTTAGATTATTTGTTTTATTTTAGATTTGGTTTCTTCTTTCTCTGGCTGCAACAGAGGCCATGCAATTTAGCAATTATTCATTTAACAACTAAGATGCACAAGGGAAAAGATCTATAGAAAACTTGTCTAATATGTACAGGATACATCCCACATATACCAAGCCAATACATAAAACCATCACATATACAAAGGCAATGGAACCACATGGAACCACATTCTACCCACAGTGCAAAGGGAATAGATAGCAGACAATCTACATGTTAACTACATATCCACAGCATTTGTGACACATGTCAGCTTTGACATTAGGTTAGATGCCCAGGTTTAAGCCACTGCACAGCAGCAAAACTATGGGACAGCTAGGATGAAATAACAATTGATCCAAAAGGACATCTTGGAAATAGAGTTCCCCTAGCCTGGTATGGATCACCTTTTAGGCCTTAATTATCCTCTTAAACCTTGGATGCATAGTTGAAACAATGGCAACGCAGCCACCCCACCTGTTTTGGTAAGAAGCTGAGATTGGCCTGGAGAAATGTAACCACTATCAAATTCAGACAGAGATATGAATGAAACCCTGACCATGATATCAAAATGATCGTTTTAACCATGTTGAGGCTATACAGTGTTTGTTTACATTTAGGTCACTGTCACAAACATTGGCGTAAAAAAATATTTGGACTAAACACTTGAACTAAGCTCATGAGGCATTTATAAGTTATATTCTTTAAGAATCAATGGGTATATATCATTCATTTATAAGTCCAAAAATGGATGTAACAACTAAGGATTCTAGCTTTAACCTACTGTATTGCAGCAGATGTATATTCCAAAAATGAGTGTTATACTGCTTCATCAGCTATTCTGACCAGTATCATTTGCCATGGCATCATTCACATCTTCTATATGAATAGTCCACACCACCAAAATAACCTTTTGGCAAATATTGATTCTGCCCAAACATTCGTGAGCAGAGTGAATAGGCCAACGTTTTGGTTATCTAACTAACCTACCATTCAAGCAGGAACCACAACCTGGTGGACACAGGACATGACGCAGTATTCTCTATGGGTAGAACAAGTAAACAGACCGTCTTTGCTCAAGAAACAAATGGGCTAGTTACACAGCATAAATACCATCTATATAACTACAAAGGGGTGGTGATGCAAGTTTCCAACTAATTGACACAACACCTATTATGAATAATATAAACGTATAATTCAACATTTTCCAGTACCTCCAATCCAGTGTTTACATATGCAAAGGAGTGTGGGCTACATTCATTTCAGATTATGTTGCAGACGTCCCATTCCATATTGAGTCGGATACCATGAATGGAAAAATAACTGTACCCTCTCGTAGCTTTTTTTGTTGGCCAGGCAGTTACAAACCATCTCCTTTCACGCTCGTTTTAACAAGCGGATCAAAACCATGAGCCACTGCAACATTGTAACACGAAAGGTAACGATAGGTTTAATTTACTCGACCATGGCTGTTCGAGCCTTCCACTGGAAAACGTCGGGTTGATCACAGAATGGGACAAAAAGCTTCAGGCCAAGTCGGCGAATCACGATCAACATTGCAGGATGTGTTGTTTACTGCTTTGCAATGATTTCACCACGTGTAGACCTGAATACGTGTAGTAATTAAAATATATGTGAAACCGAAAGTCAGAATTGGTTAGTATTAGTGGGGAAAGTAAGTAACCCCCACAAATCGATGCATTACGAAAATAAAAAGCAGCAGTATGTGTGTTGCAATGGACAAATACCCATCTACACAAATTAATAGGACAAAACTATCACTAGGGACAACTTTGAAGCGATATATTGGAATAGCAAATTGAAGTATGTTTAAAGGTGTAACGTTAACTTCAGAGAATAAGGGGCTGACTTCCTAACGGAGCAAGGCCAAGTATGTTTACAGCTGAACGGGCATGGGATTAAAAAAAAAAGATATATAGCTTGGTTAGGTATAGTAACGTTAGATGCAAAGGGAAACCCTCTCTTACCCATTGTGTCTGACACAATATCCTTCATTATTGAACACGATATCACATATGTATACAGAGCTCCACGAGTCCCATCTTTCTTCGGTGAGTACAAATTATTCCATACACAAATAGACTTACACCAATAATTATCCTCGAGTAAAGTAAACCATTTTCAAAAGAAGTTAGGCCTACGCGAAAGACGAGGTTAAAATGTTATTTTCCACGATAAACAAGAACAGTAGAATAGTTCCAGATTTTGCATAAATAAATCTCCACTCCTGACTAGTATACTCCAAGCGATAACAAGGGCTTCTCTGAGACGTTCCAAACTTGTGCAGCTTTTTTTTTCTCTCAAAGGAGTTGTTCCTGTTTCGCCAAAGCTTGGGGGAGGGGTGTTTGTCAAGCAAGCTGAAAACCCCAGCCAGTTTAGAACACAGACAAAACTCACAGAGAAGTGAGAGCGAAGTCAATTTGTTATAGCCTACTAGGAACGACAGGGTAAAGATGATAATCGACTAACCAATTGCAAGACTAAGATAACCATACAATATCCTATGCATTTTGGGAAATTAAAATGTTTGCCTATTAGGCTGGACAGTAAATAGCAGTGGTGTAAAAATACTTTGAAGTATTTTAAGTCGTTTTTGGTGTACTTGACTATTTATCTGACTATTTATCTGTACTTGACTATTTATCTTTTTTACAACTTTTACTTCACGTCATTCCTAAAGATGTATATTTTACTCCATACATTTTTCCTGACACCAAAAGTACTCCTTACATGTTGAATGCTTAGCAAGGACAGGAAAATGGTTCAATAGAGCCCCACAGTGGAGGTGTCATAATACCCATAAAACCTAGCGGTCAAACAGGGAAATGGTTCCAATCATTTTTCCACCATAAATTTTTCCCATAGGGGATTTAAAAAAATATATTTTAAAAAAGGGCTGTTTGTGTAGGCTTACCCAGGAATGATGTTTTAACAACCATGTAAATCTCTCTTGGACAAGGTGACTTTTATCAATATGCTCGGCTCTATTTACTCTTAGATTAAAAAATGCTAGTTATGATCAAAGTAGACATCGTGCAAAACTACAAATCCCTGCAAGCTCCTGCACGTCACATCTAGCTGACACCTTTGCTAACAGGTATTGTATCGATGTAAAACTTGCACAAGACAGTTCACAGAATTGTCCATTTAAAGAAATGTTGCCAATTTATGAATTACTACATTTAGTTAACATTAGATAGTTAACCCAGAGATGTTTACCTTTGCCTCGATTCGGCAGTCTCATTTAGATCATCATGGCATTTGTAGTTCTTTATGATAGCCACATTAGCAGCTAATTAGCATTTAATTTTTGGTGGGTAAATACAGGCGAATATATAGATAAAAGTCACCTTGTCCTAGAGAGATTTACACGGTTATCAAAACATCACGCAAGGGTAAGCCTACACGAAGCACTGCCCTTATTTTAAGTTTCTAAAATCCCTTATGGGAAAAATGAATGGTGGAAAAACTATTAGAACCCTTTCCTTGTTTGACCGCTAGGTTTTATAGGTATTATGACTCATACTGTGGTACTCTATACATGCGCTTATCTCTGGTCTGCCTCTGATCTGGTGGACTCACTAAACACACATGCTTCATTTGTAAATGATGTCTGCTCCAGCCTCTCCAATCTAACGTGTGTTTGTATGTGTGTGTATATCAGGGGGGTTGGATGAAAGCAGAAGACAAAATTCCACCTCGTGTGGACTAATAAAGTATACTTCTTGTCTTGTTTCCTCTGCTACCCCCACTTTGAAAAATAGTTTAACCCAAATTCTTAATCAGATTCTAGGTCAAGTCAATGTGCCATACTGTATGTGAACTGTTAGATCAATTGTAGTTGAAAGAGCCATGCACCGCATGCCTGCACAGGAGACTATAGTAAATGAAGAAGCAGACACTTTCCTATAGCCTGACGTCTTTTTAGATGTGCTCAAAGGTTTGAACATCAAAGGTGTAGGTGTGTTCTCTTCAAACTGCACCTGGCTACACCAACTTGATTCCCTCCACCCTTGCACTTATCCACTTGTTCTTCTTTGAACAGGTTTTGTTTTATATGGGTCTACCTGGCACCTACTTTGCCCCTCCCCCATAGGTTATATATTGGTTTAGGTAAGAGTCTGTTAAATGACAAGAAGTGAATGTGAAAGTATGTCTGTCATCTGTCTGTCTAACTGTCTTTTCTGTCTTTATCAAATGTAGCAGACTGGAGACATGAACAATCAACCTGGACAGATTCATATGATGGATCACTTAAACCCCTGGCATCTCAAGATGCCAGTAGTAGCCAACCTAGATATAACAAAGTAAATGGAAATCTTGGGCTCTCCAATTAGTATAATACAGTATGTTAAGTTTCGTATGGTATGTAATAATTTGCGGATGTCCATCTTCCATTTAGTGTCTTATCTTACAAATTACAATTTGTATTATATGTTACGAATTTCAATTCGTACAATATGTTAGGAATTGCAATTCTTACTATGTTATGAATTTGCGAAAACGTATGATATGTTACGAATTCCAATTTGAAGTAGCTAACGTTAGCTAGGTGGTTAACACTAACCGTAGCTAGGTGGCTAACGTTAGCGAGGCTAGAGGTTAAGTGTTAAGATAAGGAGTTAGGTTAAAGGGTTAGGGGAAGGGTTAGCTAGCATGCTAAGTAGTTGCAAAATGCTTAAGTTATCCGTGATGAGATTCGAACATGCAACCTTTGGGTTGCTAGGCATTCACGTTATACACCCACCAATCTACCCTGACCAACCCTCCTACTTTTGATTTTGCCTTTAGTAACATTCTATCCTATCCATACCAAACAAAACATACCATACTAATTTGATTATCCCGGTTTTACATTTACTATGTTACGTCTAGTCTATGAGACCATAGACTAGACGTATATGCTCTCTCTAATATGCTCTCTCTAATTCTCTCTTTCTCTCTCTCGGAGGACCTGAGCCCTAGGACCATGCCTCAGGACGACCTGGCATGATGTCTCCTTGCTGTCCCCAGTCCACCTGGCCGTGCTGCTGCTCCAGTTTCAACTGTTCTGCCTGCGGCTATGGAACCCTGACCTGTTCACCGGACATGCTACCTGTCCCAGACCTGCTGTTTTCAACTCTCTAGAGACCGCAGGAGTGGTAGAGATACTCTTAATGATGGGCTATGAAAAGCCAACTGACATTTACTCCTAAGGTGCTGACTTGCTGCACCCTCGACAACTACTGTGATTATTATTATTTGACCATGCTGGTCATTTATGAACATTTGAACATCTTGGCCATGTTCTGTTATAATCTTCACCCGGCACAGCCAGAAGAGGACTGGCCACCCCTCATAGCCTGGTTCCTCTCTAGGTTTCTTCCTAGGTTTTGGCCTTTCTAGGGAGTTTTTCCTAGCCACCGTGCTTCTACACCTGCATTGCTTGCTGTTTGGGGTTTCAGGCTGGGTTTCTGTACAGCACTTTGAGATATCAGCTGATGTACGAAGGGCTATATAAATCAATTTGATTTGATATGATTTTGTACTCGCAGCCAGTACAGACTTCAGGATAGCAGTTTTTGTCTTTTGTCACATTTGAGTTTCACTGTGTCCCTTACTGAGGACATGCTATGGGCTGCACTCTATAGTATCCTCTGACCGTACTAGTCGGATCCCCTCAGATGTAGGGTACAACACACTCACAAAACCAAAGAAAGAGAATGCCATCTCAGAGATACCAATTGCAATTTTTCACAGTCACTTGCCTCTCTTAAAACACTGTTCCTTCAAATAGCTGAGCAAGAGTGATAACATGCAATAGGGATTATTTGTATCAAGACAACAGAACAGACACTAGGCAAATGTTTATCTGCTCTATTTACACAAGAAGATATAGTTCTTTATATTGGCTAGAAATAGCAGCGAATGATCAGAGAGACCTATCGGCACATAGCTGTTTCTTGATTCGATATGGAGACAAAGACAGTGAATGTTAGAAGGAGGAGAGGAAGCACTAGATTTTTGTCTGTTGTTCGTTCTGATGCATACTAAGCGTGCAACGGAGGGGGTGGGGGGTGGGCTGGCAGACTCAAGGGATTAAAAGCGTTTGTTTGCCATCTAATCCTTTGCTTGAACCCACAGCACCACCACTACGCACCCAACAGACTCCCGGGATCCCAGAAAGAGCGGAGCGAGAGAAAGAGGGAGAGACAGAGAGTGAGACAGAAGGAGAGAAAGAGAGAGAGAGAGAGAGAGAGAGGGAGAGCGAGAGAGATAAAACGACAACATTCTAAGTGAATACTCCGTTCTGGGGGGAAACAATTCCCTTAGAAGTTCCATGGCAATTGCTTTTACCGTTTTACTCTGTCGATTCGTGTGCCTCTCAGATAACAAGGGGGAGAAAAAAGAAGGCCATCCTTTTTCCTCTTTGGAAGTGATGTGAAAGATCGTCCCCGGCTGATAAAATGTCTGTCCCTCTACCCCCAGAGAGTACATGACAGACATGTTTCAGACATATACCATTTACTATATGGGCGAAAACAGAGCAGTTGTCAATGTTTGCATACGTTGATATATAATATGGTGCCTGACATCCCTCAGTGTTACAGGGTTGTGTTCAGCAGGATACACCGTGGCAAATGTTTTGCAACGGAAAACAAAACATTTCTTTCTTATTAGAACAAGTCTAGATAATCCCTCCCCGTTTCAGTCTGTTATCTTCCGATTAATGCCTAACGGACACGACCCTGTTGTGTCCCCACAGAGTTAAATGTTTACGCAACACAGTGAGTAAAAACATCAGTTACACACGTTTTTCATGCTTAACACCCCAGCAAGAGGTGACATCTGGTAGCACGGAAAGCAAAAACAAATCCTGTTCACAATGAGGCATGGGCTTTATTTCTATCCTGCTATCTTGTGTTCCAAGTCTAAGCTGACTCTCTAAGTGAATGTATGTCATTGCCATAGGTTAATAAAGAGACCAACATATGTGACTGCTTAGAACAGTGCAATATAGTCAAACAGAGGGACTTAGTGGTGCCGCTCATCCATAAAGAGGTATGTTTTTATGTGATCTATATACAGTACCAGTCAAAAGTTTGAACACACCTACTCATTCAAGGGTTTTTCTTTATTTGTACTATTTTCTATAGTGAATAGTGAAGGCATCAAAACTATTAAATAACACATATGAAATCATGTAGTGATCTATATTTTTGATTGTTCAAAGTAGCCACATTTTGCCTTGATGACAGCTTTGCACAGTCTTGGCATTCTCTCAACCAGCTTCACCTGGAAGGATTTTCCAACAGTTTTAAAGGAGTTTCCACATATGCTGAGTACTTATTTTCCTGCTTTTCCTTCTCTCTGCGGTCCAACTCATCTCAAACCATCTCAATTGGGTTGAGGTCGGGTTATTGTGGAGGCTAGGTCATCTGATGCAGCACTCCATCACTCTCCTTCTTGATTAAATAGCCCTTACACAGCCTGGAGGTGTGTTTTGGGTCATTGTCCTGTTGAAAAAACAAATGATAGACCCACTAAGCGCAAACCAGATGGGATGGTGTATCACTGCAGAATGCTGTGGTAGCCATGCTGGTTAAGTGTGCCTTGAATTCTAAATAAATCACTGACAGTGTCACCAGCAAAGAACACCCAAACCATCACACCCCCTCCATGCTTCACGGTGGGAACCACACATGCAGAGATCATCCGTTCACCTACTCTGCATCTCACAAAGACACGGTGGTTGGAACCAAAAATCTCAAATTTTGACTAATCAGACCAAAGGACAGATTTCCACCTGTTTAATGTCCATTATTTGTGTTTCTTGGCCCAAGCAAGTCTCTTCTTATTATTGGTGTCCTTTAGTAGTGGTTTCTTTGCAGCAATTCGACCATTAAGGCCTGATTCATGCAGTCTCCTCTGAACAGTTGATGTTGAGATGTGTCTGTTACTTGAACTCTGTGAAGCATTTATTTGGGCTGCAATTTCTGAGGCTGGTAACTCTAAAACTTATCCTCTGCAGCAGAGGTAACTTTGGGTCTTCCTTTCCTGTGGCGGTCCTCATGAGAGCCAGTTTAATCATAGCGCTTGATGGTTTTTGCGACTGCACTTGAAGAAACATTGAAAGTTCTTGAAATGTTCCGTATTGACTGACCTTCATGTCTTAAAGTAATGATGGACTGTCGTTTCTCTTTGCTTATTTGAGCTGTTCTTGCCACAATATGGACTTGGTCTTTTACCAAATAGGGCTATCTTCTCTATACCACCCCTACCTTGTCACAACACAACTGATTGGCTCAAACGCATTAAGAAGGAAAGAAATTCCACAAATTAATTTTTAACAAGGCACACCTGTTAATTGAAATGCATTCCAGGTCACTACCTCATGAAGCTGGTTGACAGAATGCCAAGAGTGTGCAAAGCTGTCATCAAGGCAAAGGGTGGCTACTTTGAAGAATCTAAAATATATTTGGATTCTATTTGTTTAATACTTTTCTGGTTACTACGTGATTGCATATGTGTTATTTCATTGTTTTGATGTCTTCACTATTAGTCTACAATGTAGAAAATAGTCAAAATATAAACTTGGAATGAGTACGTGTGTCCAAACTTTTGACTGTTACCGTAGGAGGGGATCATGTCCCAGTCACACCCTTTGTTGGTGTGCTAGTGTAACAGTATAGCTTTCGTCCCTCTCCACGCCCCTACCTGGGCTCGAACCAGGGACCCTCTGCACACATCGACAACAGCCACCCTCGAAGCATTGTTACCCATCGCTCCACAAAAGCCACAACTACTTCCAGGTCTCAGAGCGAGTTAAGTCACCGATTGAAACGCTATTAGCGCGCGCCACCGCTAACTAGCTAGCCATTTCACATCGGTTACACTAGTATGTCAGCTCTCCCATTTGTGTATCCATCCAGGGCATCACCAGGAAGATACAAGTGGTGTATTTCTTATGGTAGCCCTACCAGAAAACAACAGTGGTGAGGGATGACTTGAACATCACTATGGCGCCAATATTATGGTTGCATTTTCTGACAAGTTCCATTTCTTTTTTATTTCACCTTTATTTGTGACCCTATGGCCGACACTGTTAACTTATTGTTCTACTATAAGTCAAGTAGATGACCTTGCAGTGCGCAACTGTAGATTTCTAAAGATTTTTTAAAGTGAGTGGTCACTGAGTTAGACACAAACAACCATTCACAACATTTTGAGAGTGGACAATAATTTGTATTTCTTTGAAAAAAAGGCCTTTCAAATTCATTGAGGCTTATCTAACAGCAGTCTTCCAGATACAGATTTTATTGCTTTTGCAATTCATCACCACTTTCCAGTTATCTCTCCTCCCCGCTCCCCTTCCCTCTCATCTCCTCTTCATTCCCCTCCTCTACAATGGAGGTAGATATCTAAACAAGCTCCAATTAAATGAATGCGCCTCTCTAGTGAAATTACATCAATGAGCTAGTCATCAACAAGGAATTTGATAGCAAACCATTCTATTGAGTGCCCTATAATTGATTCAATAACCGCTAATCAGGGAGCTGAAAACAGCAATAAAAATTGGATGTAATTGTTGTCATACAGAAATTAAATCATACACTCAGTTCAGAGTGAATACGTTGAACAACAACCTGGCAAATTAACTAATTAAATATTGATATCCTATTGAAGTGAATCCTGTTCATGTGTGATTAACGCACAGTTTTTACCCTACCCAATAAGGAACCTTTGAAGACGATTTCTTTTTGTCTGTGAGGTTTTTTGTCCGTGCGTATATCCGGCCCTGCGAAGAAATATGATCCTTTGACTCTGAACAAACCTCGTAACAAAGAAAAGTACTTCTGCTGAACCAGCACTCTTGCCTTAATTAATTTTCACCACTTTTTTTCCAGTGGACATGTTTTACAATGGCCCTAGCTCTGTCTGCTGTCACCACATTACAAAGCCCTTTCTTCTCTCCTCCTGCAGGAACACTGGTGAGTCAAGGTGTGCATCCCAGATGACACTCTATTCCCTATGTAGTGCAGTACTTTTGACCAGGACCCATAGGGCTGTGGTCAAAAGTAGTGCACAACATAAGGATTAGGGTGCCATCTGGGAAATATCCAAGGCCTTTCATAGTCTTTACTGCTGTAGACCATTTGTGAAACCAACAGCTTCAGGATATTCTATTACATTCACGTTTTAGTCATTTAGCAGACGCTCTTATCCAGAGAGACTTACAGGAGCAATTAGGGTTAAGTGCCTTGCTCAAGGGCACATCGACTGATTTTTCACATAGTCGGCTCAGGGATTTGGTTACTGGTCCAACACTCTTAACTGTTAGGCTACCTGCCGCCCCCTTCTATAGATGTCCTTGGTAAATACTGGCCAAGGAAACAAGTCATGTAAGCAATGAAATGTTGTGACTCACCTTCGTGTACCTCTGGTACGTGTGTGTGTTGTGTGTGTCCATGTGCAAGCATACAGTTGAAATCGGAAGTTTATATACACATAGGTTGGAGTCATTAAAACTCATTTTTGAACCGATGGTTATGGTTAAAACTATGGTTTTGGCAAGTCGTATAGGAAATCTACTTTATGCATGACACAAGTAATTTTTCCAACAATTGTTTACAGATAGATTATTTCACTTATAATTCATTGTATCACAATTCCAGTGGGTCAGAAGTTCACATACACTAAGTTGACTGTGCCTTTAAACAGCTTGGAAAATTCCAGCACATTATGGAATGTCTTTAGAAGCTTCTGATAGGCTAATTGACATAATTTGAATCAATTGGAGGTGTACCTGTAGATGTATTTCAAGACCTACCTTCAAACTCAGTGCCTCTTTGCTTGACATCATTGGAAAATCAAAAGAAATCAGCCAAGACCTCAGAAAAATTGTAGACCTCCACAAGTCTGGTTCATCCTTGGGAGCAATTTCCAAACGCCTGAAGGTACCACGTTCATCTGTACAAACAATAGTACGCAAGTATAAATACCATGGGACCACGCAGCAGTCATACCGCTCAGGAAGGAGACGTGTTCTGTCTCCTAGAGATGAATGTACTTTGGTGCAAAAAGTGCAAATCAATCCCAGAACAACAGCAAGGGACCTTGTGAAGATGCTGGAGGAAACAGGTACAAAAGTATCTATATCCACAGTAAAACGAGTCCTATATCGACATAACCTGAAAGGCCGATCAGCAAGCAAGAAGCCACTGCTCCAAAACCGCCATAAAAAAGTCAGACTACGGTTTGCAACTGCACATGGGGACAAAGATCATACTTTTTGAGGAAATGTCCTCTGGTCTAATGAAACAAAAATAGAACTGTTTGACCATAATGACCATCGTTATATTTGGAGGAAAAAGGGGGATGCTTGCAAGCCGAAGAACACCATCGCAACCGTGAAGCACGGGGGTGGCAGCATCATGTTGTGGGGGTGCTTTGCTGCAGGAGGGGCTGCTGCACTTCACAAAATAGATGGCATCATGAGGAAGGAAGATTATGTGGATATATTGAAGCAACATCTCAAGACAATAGTCAGGAAGTTAAAGCTTGGTCACAAATGGGTCTTCCAAATGGACAATGACCCTAAGCATACTTCAAAAGTTGTGGCAAAAGGGCTTAAGGACAACAAAGTCAAGGTATTGGAGTGGCATCACTAAGCCCTGACCTCAATCCTATAGAACATTTGTGGGCAGAACTGAAAAAGCATGTGTGAGCAAGGAGGCCTACAAACCTGACTCAGTTACACCAGCTCTGTCAGGAGGAATGGGCCAAAATTCACCCAACTTATTGTGGGAAGCTTGTGGAAGGCTAGCCGAAACGTTTGACCCAAGTTAAACAATTTAAAGGCAATGCTACCAAATACTAATTGAGTGTATGTAAACTTCTGACCCACTGAGAATGTGTTGAAAGAAATACAAGCTGAAATAAATAATTCTCTCTACTATGATTCTGACATTTCACATTCTTAAAATAGTGATCCTAACTGACCTAAGACAGGGAATTATTAATAGGATTAAATGTCAGGAATTGTGAAATACTGAGTTTAAATGTATTTGGCTAAGGGGTATGTAAACTTCCGACTTCAACTCTGTGTGTGTGTGTGTGTGTGTGTGTGTGTGTGTGTGTGTGTGTGTGTGTGTGTGTGTGTGTGTGTGTGTGTGTGTGTGTGTGTGTGTGTGTGTGTGTGTGTGTGTGTGTGTGTGTGTGTGTGTGTGTGTGTGTGTGGGCAGTGCAAATGAATACACTCATCTCAATGACAGAGGAGAAGTGTCAACAGTTGTACAATGGGTGTGTCTAATCCTTCATGCTGATTGGTTAAAACCGCATTCCAGCCAGTGTCTATTCCACAAGTTACCAACGGCTAAATCTATGACGTAAAAATGCCTATTTACTCTGTTCCATCTGACTGCGCAATCCACTGTCTAATCAGCCCAGCCAGGCAATTTATATACTTGATCTCCACTATTAAAAGCATCTAGATAGTATCTCACATTTATTTTAGACTAACATTTAGTTTTCAACAGCAGAGGTTTTGTATAAACCTGTCTCTCTGTCTCTACTACATTTGCCACATTGTTTCAATATTCATCTTCGATCTCCAGCTGTCCCATAGTAATGAACGTGTCGGGAGTCAGTACGAGAAAGACAGGCAGGCAGCGTTTCTCAGCCAGTCGAAATCATGAATCAGCAGGCATCATTTTTTATGGATATATACAAAGAAATGTCAATTGAAAAAAGGTTAAACGAAACAAAATTCAGCTAGTTTGCAGTCTTTCCAGCTTCAGTTGGAAGTGATTGTGTTCGCTGTGTTGTTGACTATCTCCTCTGAACAAGTGTCCTGATGAGAGAGCACATTCTCCATGCCAAGCAAAATCAAGCCTCATTAGCTCATTGTTATGGATGTATCCAAATAAATCTCACTAGAAAACAGCTTAAATAAATGCAAATGCAGCTACTTTGCTATTATTATGGCTACACTGTTAGACGTGACTGTAAGTTAGCCGTAGTTGGCTAACTAGTAAGCAAGGGATAAGATTGTTGTCAGCCAGTATGACAATGAAACATTTAGAACAAGCAGCAGGATCACGTCCATAAATACAGAACAAAAAGACTGAACAACTGGGTCGAGTCGATGGCAACCGAACCAGTAGAACGAACGACTAGCCCGCTTGGGTAGCAGCCCTAGATTTGTGTCGGGACTATATCTTGTGGAAGGATGAAATATTATGAATCAATTAATCAAAATAAAATCAAAATATGAAAATATGGAAATCAACATTTGAATATGTTGTTAACCCGTTGTATAAAAGTGATAATGTCCTTGAAGCCGGTGTTTGGAGGATATATTGACACAGTTAACAACACCCGTGCCAATATATCCTCCAAACACCGGCTTCTCTGGCATTATCACTTAAATATGCAACAGAGATACCATCATTCCAGTTCCCTGCAGCTTCTAGGCACTGAGGGTTGCTGTATGGCTGTGAGAGGACCACCTCTATGTACACAGATAGGGGGCATCAGGGTGTCATAAATTCAGACAAGTAGCTCCTCTCTGTGGGGGGGGGGGTTCTTCTATCCTTGTGCGGTCCTAAAATCCCCACAACTATAGTAAAACAAGGAACATTTTCCCTCGTGGGATAATTTCCCAAATCCCCATGGGGACAAAGGCTATTTAAGCTTAGAGGTTACGTTTAGGGTTAGGCTTACAATTAGGTTTAGGGTTAGAATTAGGATAAGGGGTTAGTGGTTAGGTTTAGTATTAGGGTATTAGGGATTTGGTTAGGGTTTGGGTAAGGGTTAGGGAAAAATGATTTTGAATGGAAATGAATTTTAGGGTATAGTATAGAAGAACAAAATGTTTGTGTATGTGTGTGTGTCTGTCTGTCTGTCTCTCTGTGCCTGCACCTATGTCTGTGTGCGTAGGTATCATTTTGAACCAAACGTTTCAACTGTAAATTTCTTATGAATTCCTTTATAAACTGGATGCCCATGTAGACCACTTTTTCATTACTTACATCGTTGACGTTGAGCAAGCTTCTCTATGAATACTGGAAGTCATGTGCAAGGTTAAGACTCGTTTGAGTGGAAATCAAGTAAATCAGTTGGCTAGCAAGTACTGTGGACGTTTGAGTGAATTACTCTTCATTATCACAAGACTGAACGACCTGCCAGAAATAGAAATTTGTCCAAATTCAATTTAGCTGTCATGTACTGTAATAAAAGGTTTTTCATTTCCAGGTTTATTCTTAGTCTCTCTTATAACACAAATTCACAGGTCTCAATCAGACACAAGTATTAAAAGGTCACAGACACGTCCATCTGTGACCTGCAATCGATATCTATGATATGCTATGCCGTAATATACTTTACAATACTATATACTATTCCATACTGTATGTAATATTATTGTATTCTATAGTATCCTTTTCTTATCCTCTCTTGGGCAGGGGGCAGTATTTTCACCTCTGGATGAAAAGCGTGCCCAAATTCAACTGCCTGCTACTCAGGCCCATAAGCTAGGATATGCATATAATTAGTAGATTTGGATAGAAAACACTCTAATGTTTCCAAAACTGTTGAAATAATGTATGTGAGTATAACAGAACTGATATGTCAGACGAAAACCCGAGAAAAATAAGACCAGGAAGTACTATTATTTTGAAAGGCTGTTTTTCCATTGAAAGCCTATCCACCATACAAAGACTTAGGACCCAGTTCACGAGCTCTATGCCTTCCTCTACACATGACCAGTCTTTATGCATTGTTTCAGGCGTTTACTCTGAGGGATGAGTGAGATACAGCACTTTCAATGAGAGGACAGTGGAAATTTCCACGAGCTTTTGTCCGGTTGAAATATTATTGATTATTTATGACAAAAACAACCTGAGGATTGATTTTAAACATCGTTTGACATATTTCTATGAACTTTTCTTGTACTTTTTTAAACTTTTCGTCTGGACTTAGTGCCCGCGCCTTCGGATTGCATTCGGATTACTGGACTAAACGCACCAACAAAAAGGAGGTTTTTGGTCATAAAGAGGGACATTATCGAACAAAACAAACATTTATTGTCTAACATGGAGACCTGGGAGTGCCACCAGATGAAGATCATCAAAGGTAAGTGATTAATTTTTATTCTATTTCTGACTTTTGTGACACCTTTCCTTGGTTGGAAAATGGCTGTATGGTTTTCTGTGGCTAGGCGCTGACCTAACATAATCGCAAAGTGTGCTTTCGCCGTAAAGCCTTTTTGAAATCTGACAGCGGTTGCATTAAGGAAAAGTTTATCTTTATTCTTATGTTTAACACTTGTATCTTTTATCAATGTTTATGATGAGTATTTCGGTAATTTGATGTGGCTCTCTGCACTTTCACCGGATGTTTGTTTGAGACAATGCATTTCTGAACATAACACACCAATTTCAAATGAGGTTTTTGGACATAAAGATGAACTTTATCGAACAAAACACACATTTATTGTGTAACATGAAGTCCTGTGAGTGCCATCTGATGAAGATCATCAAAGGTTAGTGATTAATTTAATCGCTATTTCTGACTTTTGTGAGCCCTCTCATTGGCTGGAAAATGGCTGTATGGTTCTGTGACTAGGCGCTGACCTAACATAATCGTTTGGTGTGCTTTCGCCATAAAGCCTATTTGAAATCGAACACTGTGGTTGGATTAACAAGAAGTTTGTCTTTAAAATGGTGTATAATACTTGTATTTTCGAGGAATTTTAATTATGGGATTTCTGTTTTGAATTTGGCGCCCTGCAATTTAACTGGCTGTTGTCGAAGTGGGACATTAGCGTCCCACTTGTACCAGAGAGGTTAATTAACTGCATGCATACTGAGTTGAGCCAACCCTGCCCAGAGCGTAGGGTCTGACTACTATTTTACATCCACAGCTGAGTGGAAATCAAAGTGACTGGTGCCATCAACTGTCTAGTGGACCAACTGCCCAACAGACCAACTGCCCAGCAGACCAATGCTCTGCTCCATGGATCAGTAACCCATTTTATATAATACATCAATATGATCGGTGAGCGTTTGCCATGTTACGTTAAGGAATGAGGTGTTTCACATCGGATTTGCCTGAATGTTAGGTTTTTCAACAGCATTCTGTTATTTGCAAGACTACACAACAAATAAAGGACCAAAAGACATAGAGGTGTCCAATGTGATCTTCTGTGTTGGTTTGTAGCCCAGTTCTATAGCCAGAGGTATGGCTATGCAGTAAGTATGGCTCAGTATAGATCAGCCTGCTGCGATTTGGGTGGAAGCCGACCTGAACCGTACAGTGCTGGCTCTGAGATACTCTTTGGTCAACAGGAAACTATGCAGGAAGCGTAACACGACCAACAAGTGATTTATACACGTGATTGTTGATTTGTAACGGGTGATTCTGTTGTTTTTAATTGCATCGAGTGTAAACTGTCAGTCTTTCCCACCTGTCATCTCTCTGACAGGAGCACAATGGAAATAGGGTATTATTGTGTTTAATCCTTGATCATTTTTCATGTATATATTGTCGTCTCCGGCTGGAGAACCAGCCTAGGTCCTACTACTTATCCATTAAATGAAATCAGTCAATCTATAACGGTGTAATTAATGGCCTTACATTTGTGGCACACACACACAGGTGAGGTGATAGCAGGTAGGGCTACAAGATTCTCCTGGGGAATTGGAAATAAAGTCCTCTGATGCGTGGTCAGACTGCTCATAAGTCATTCTGCGTCCCTCCAATGTAAATATACCTTAAAGCTAAGCTCAGCTCAATGGTATGAAAAGGGTATCCTATCACGGAGAGCCAGTGGCTCAGAGAATCACTCACACCATTTTTCTGAACCCCATCCAGCCCAGAACTCTGTGAATATCAATGAGATTTCACTGGGTGGACCCCTTTGTTTCCTTGAGGCATCATTGAAAAATCAATATCTCTCTCCTAAACCTTGGCAATGTGGCAAGCTATTGACTTGGGAGGATTTTACCCTCTCATCTTCCTCATTCAAACCCCGAAAATAGTGGGATCTGGGAAAGCGGTGGGATCTCTCTTTTCTCTGTGAATGTCCTATAAACAGAGTCAAGGCGGGGTAGACAGGAAACGGACCCAAGCTCCTGCAGGTCAAAGGTCATTTGACCTTTGTAAATGTATATTGGTGTGAGAGTGTCCTGTGTTGACCCTGTTTATGGGGCCAGCCAGCCGCAGTGGTTTAATTTGTCCTTCCTTTGCGGGGAGAGCTTTATCAGTGCAGTGTAGCTGGCTAACATAGGTGTGTGTGTGTGTGTGTGTGTGTGTGTGTGTGTGTGTGTGTGTGTGTGTGTGTGTGTGTGTGTGTGTGTGTGTGTGTGTGTGTGTGTGTGTGTGTGTGTGTGTGTGTGTGTGTGTGTGTGTGTGTGTGTGTGTGGTGATGGCGTCAGAGGTCAAGTCTTGCAAGCTTCCTGTGGCCATAAATTGACGAAGTACAGGCTTCCATCACACCCCATCGGACACACACAGACCTCAAGTCTCTAGATACCTTAATATGACTCCAGGTCCTCACTGAACAATATAGCTACCAGGAATGGTATAGGCCCATCATAGGCCCTTTCAAGAGCAGCCAATCGCATGCACGTGCGTGTCTGTGTGCTAAAAGGGAAGTCAGCCAATCCAGCCAACCTCATTGACCCAAAACATATTGACTGTTTCCAGGTCAGCCTCGATCTTGGTGTTGGGCAATTGCCACCTCCGGTTCCACAGCCACAGCCTTCCCTCAAACTGATTCCAGATCTTTTTAGTAAAGCAGCACTTTTGCACTGTTGCAGTAACTGTTTTGCTCTTTTCCCCCCAAAATAACATGGCAGCCCTGTGAGAGCAGGCTAAAAATAAACCACTGACACGGTAAGAAGGCCAAGGAGGCAGAGAGAGAAACCAAAGGTATGGCTGCTCTCTCTCCCTCGCCTCAAGTACACACATCACCATTGACCCAAGGCTCACTGTCAAGGCTATTGGGTTATCTAGGTTGTGTGTGTGTGTGTGTGTGTGGTTGTGTGGTTGTGTGTGCGCGCGCTCTGTATGTGTGCATGTATTCATTGAGATGTACAATGTATTTTTCAAGAGAGAGCTGTTTCAGAAAGGCAGCATTAGTATCTTTACTTGTTCACTCTGATTCTGGTATGAGGCTGGTAATATTTGGTATGAGGCTGAAATACTTATACAAGGTCTGCTTTATTTCTTAAGATTGTTTAAGTACAAACTTGGACTGAGCTGAAGTATCAAATGGCACCTTCATGGACAATTCATGGACACCTTCACGGACAAGTATTCCCATTTTGCCCCAAATATAATATCCTCTAAAAACACTATAACATTCATTATTCCCACCAAATGCTTTCATTCCCATCTAATCCTGAGGCAAATCCTCAATCAAAATGCTTTCTCTATAATGAATGGATGAGATGGCGTGGATGACACACAAGAGTCAGCTTGGGGAGGGGCTTGAATTTCATAAAGCATCCTTACAGTATCGACATTACAGTGTACTGAAACACCTATCTGAATCTAAGCATGCAGGAGAGAGCTGTAGTAGAGAGCTTAGACCGTTAGCTAGTTAAAGCTGTCATTAGAGAGGGATCGCTGTGGCTGACAACGCCCCACCTACACACACAAACACACACACACACACACACACACACTCGCACGCTCTAGCATACACACACATGCATGTGTACTCACATGTACGCACACAATACACACACACACACACACACACACACACACACACACACACACACACACACACACACACACACACACACACACACACACACACACACACACACACACACACACACACACACACACACACACACACTCACATACAGAGGGAAAACACACACACATACAAGGTGCAGCACTGTTTACATCCAGACCCTGCCCCCCCCTCCCCTGAGACCCATTTCACATTCCTCCACCAGCCTCCCTGCATTCTTTGCGTGGTGAGGAGGGGGCCTAACCGGTCTCTCTTTCCTCCATCTCTCTCTTTCTCTCTGTTTCCTGCACTCCCTTTCTGTCTTTTTTCACTCTCTATCTCTCACTCTCTCATTCAACACTCCTTTTCCCTCCCATTCTCTTTCACTGTTTATTGCAATCCTTTCTTGGTCACCCCTTTCTCTCTTTCTCCTGACTTTTTTTTACATTTCTCCCTCACTCACCAAGTCTCTCTCACACACACACCCCTCCTCTATTTCTCTTTTTCTCCTAGTCCCCTCCCCATCTCCCTCCCTCCCTCCCTCCCACTCTCCATCTCTCTCAGTGAAGGTAATTTGGAAGTAATGAGAGCTGAGGAGAGCTGAGCTGAGTGGCAGGGGGGACGAGAGGAGCGAGAGAGGAGCATATATTTGCATCAGTCACCGGTCGGTGCTCCTATTTCAATGCTTCCCTTTAGTCCAGTTTAATGGAGTCCCACACCAGGTCTTTGTCCTGCCACAGGGCTTTATACCTAACCCCCCTCCTCCCTTCTCTTTTTCCCTCCCACCAGAGAAAAGAAGGGGGAACCAGACCACATGGGAGCTAGAGGCAGTCTGCAGGCAGCGTCTCTTCTATCTAAATACAGGAGCCCCAATTTATTACAAACCCAGTGGTGGGAATAAGAGAGAGAGAGAGAGAGAGAGAGACAGAGAAAGACGAAATGGCGAAGGCACGACAACAGTGCAGCACCCGGCCTCACCCTACTGCAATCAAGGAACCTACCAGGTACAACCCTAAATCCGTAACCATGGGCACCCTCTTAGATATCATCCCGAACAACTTGCCCTCTACACCTCTGCTGTCTTCAACCAGGATCTCAGCGATCACTGCCTCATTGCCTGCGTCCGTAATTGGTCTGCGGTCAAACAACCACCCCTCATCACTATCAAATTAAGAAGAAGAGCACCTCCTCCCAGCTGCCCACTGCACTGAGGCTAGGAATCACTATCACCACCTATAAATCTACGATAATCGATCATTTCATAAGCATTTTTCTACGGCTGGCCATGCTTTCAACCTGGCTACCCCTACCCCGGCCAACAGCTCTGCACCCCCTGCAGCAACTTGCCCAAGCCCCCCCCTGCTTCTCCTTCACCCAAATCCAGACAACTGATGTTCTGAAAGAGCTGCAAAATCTGGATCCCTACAAATCAACTGGGATAGACAATCTGGACCCTCTCTTTCTAAAATTATCCGCCGGAATTGTTGAAACCCCTATTACTAGCCTGTTCAACCTCTCTTTAGTATCGTCTGAGATCCCCAAAGATTGGAAAGCTGCCGCGGTCATCCCCCTCTTCAAAGGCGGTGACACTCTAGACCCAAACTGTTATAGACCTATATCCATCCTGCCCTGCCTTTCTAAAATATTCGAAAGCCAAGTTAACAAACAGATCACCGACCATTTCGAATCCCACTGTACCTTCTCCACTATGCAATCTGGTTTCCGAGCTGGTCATGGGTGTACCTCAGCCACGCTCAAGGTCCTAAACGATATCATAACCACCATTGATAAAAGACAGTACTGTGCAGCTGTCTTTAACGACCTGGCCAAGGCTTTCGACTCTGTCAATCACTGCATTCTTACGGGCAGACTCAATAGCCTTGGTTTCTCAAATGACTGCCTCGCCTGGTTCACCAACTACTTCTCAGATAGAGTTCTGTGTGTCAAATCGGAGGGCCTGTTGTCCGGACCTCTGGCAGTCGACAGGGTTCAATTCTCGGGCCGAAATCTTTTCTCTGTATATATCAATGATGTCGCTCTTGCTGCTGGTGATTCCTTGATCCACCACTATGCAGACGACACCATTCTGTATAAGTCTGGCCCTTCTTTGGACGCAGTGTTAACAAACCTCCAAACGGGCTTCAATGCAATACAACTCTCCTTCCGTGGCCTCCAACTGCTTTTAAATGGTAGTAAAACTAAATGCATGCTCTTCAACCGATTGCTGCCCGCACCCGCCTGCCCGACTAGCATCACTACTCTGGACGGTTCTGACTTAGAATATGTGGACAACTACAAATACCTAGGTGTCTGGTTAGACTGTAAACTCTCCTTCCAGACTCACATTAAGCATCTCCAATCCAAAATGAAATCTAGAATTGGCTTCCTATTTCGCAACAATGCCTCCTTCACTCATGCTGCCAAACATACCCTCGTAAAACTGACTATCGTACCGATCCTTGACTTTGGCAATGTCGTTTACAAAATAGCCTCCAACACTCTACTCAGCAAACTGGATGTAGTCTATCACAGTGCCATCCGTTTTGTCACTAAAGCCCCATATACTACCCACCACTGCAACCTGTATGCTCTCGTTGGCTGGCCCTCGCTACATATTCGTCGCCAAACCCACTGGATCCAGGTCATCTATAAGTCTTTGCTAGATAAAGCCCCGCCTTATCTCAGCTCACAGGTCACCATAGCAACACCCACCCATAGCATGCACTTCAGCAGATATATTGCACTGGTCATCCCCAAAGCCAACACCTCCTTTGGCCGCCTTTCCTTCCAGTTCTCTGCTGCCAATGACTGGAACGAATTTCAAAAATCACTGAAGCTGGAGACTTATATCTCCATCTCTAACTTTAAGCATCAGCTGTCAGAGCAGCTTACCGATCACTGTACCTGTACACAGCCAGTCTGTAAATAACACACCCAACTACCTCATCCCCATATTGTTATTTATCTCTTTGCTCTTTTGCACCCCAGTATCTCTACTTGCACGTCATCATCTGCACATCTATCACTCCAGTGTTCATGCTAAATTGTAATTGTTTTGCCTCGATGGCCTTTTTATTGCCTTACCTCCCTAATCTTCTACATTTGCACATACTGTACATATATTTTTCTATTGTGTTATTGACTGAAAGTTTGTTTGTGTAACTCTGTATTGTAGTTTTTGTCTCACTGCTTTGCTTTATCTTGGCCAGGTCGCAGTTGTAAATGAGAACTTGTTTTCAACTGGCCTAACTGGTTAAATAAAGGTGAAATAAATCAAATATATATATTTTTTTAAGTCTAAAGTCAAATGTCTGCTGTTTGCTGATGATCTGGTGCTTCTGTCCCAAACTAAGGAGGGCCTACAGCAGCACCTAGATCTTTGGCATAGATTATGTCAGACCTGGGCCCTGACAGTAAATATCAGTGAGACAAAAATATTGGTCTTCCAAAAAAGGTCCAGTTGCCAGGACCACAAATACAAATTATACACCGTTGTCCTAGAGCACACAAAAAACTATACATACCTCAGCCTAAACATCAGCGCCACAGGTAACAAAGCTGTGAAAGAAGGGCATTCTATGCAATCAAAAGGAACATAAAATTCGACACACAAATTAGGTTCTGGCTAAAAATACTTGAACCCATTGCCCTTTATGGTTGTGAGGTCTGGGGTCCGCTCACCAACCAAGAATTCACTAAATGAGAAAAACACCACATTGAGACTCTGCAGGCAGAATTCTGCAAAAATATCCTCATAACATAAAACATAAAACACCAAATATTGCATACAGAGCAGAATTAGGCCGATACCCACTAATTATCAAAATCCAGAAAAGAGCCATGAAATTCTACAACCACCTAAAAGGAAGTGATTCCCAAACCTTCCATAACAAAGCCATCCCCTACAGAGAGATAAACATAGAGAAGAGTCCCCTAAGCAAGCTGGTCCTGGGGCTCTGTTCACAAACACAAACAGACCCCACAGAGCCCCAGGACAGTAACACAATTAGACTGAACCAAATCATGAGAAAACAAATAGATAATTACTTGACACATTGGAAAGAATGAACAAAAAAACAGAGGAAACTAGAATGCTTTTAGGCCCTAAACACAGCAGAATACCTGATCACTGTGACTGACCCAAAATTAAGGAAATGTACAGACTCATTGAGCATAGCCTTGCTATTGAGAAAGGCAGACCTGGCTCTCAAGAGAAGACAGGCTATGTGCACACTGCCACAAAATGAGGTGGAAACTGAGCTGCACTTCCTAACCTCCTGCCAAATGTATGACCATATTAGAGACACATATTTCCCTCGGATTACACAGACCCACAAAGAATTCAAAAACAAATCCAATTTTGATAAACTCCCATATCTATTGGGTGAAATACCACAGTGTGCAGTCACAGCAGCAAGATTTGTGACCTGTTGCCACAAGAAAAGGGCAACCAGTGAAGAACAAACACCAATGTAAATATGACCCATATTTATGGTGATTTATTTTCCCTTTTGTACTTTAACTATTTGCACATCATTACAACACTGTACAGTATATAGACATAACATGACATTTGAAATGTCTTTATTCTTTTGGCGCGTAATGTTTACTGTTTATTTTTATGGTTTATTTAATTTCGTGTTTATTATCTATTTCACTTGCATTGGCAATGTAAACATATGTCTCCCATGCCAATAAAGTGAGACAATATAGCCCTTTGAATTGGACAGAGAGAGAGAGAGAGAGAGAGAGAGAGAGAGAGAGAGAGAGAGAGAGAGAGAGAGCGAGAGAGAGAGAGAGAGAGAGAGAGAGAGAGAGAGAGAGAGAGAGAGAGAGAGAGAGAGAGAGAGAGAGAGAGAGAGAGAGAGAGAGAGAGAGAGAGAGAGAGAGAGAGAGAGAGAGAGAGAGAGAGAGAGAGAGTAGAGAGAGAGAGAGGTAGAGAAAGAGTAAGTAAAAGAGAGAAAACAGAGAAGAAACCAACTGGTGGGAAGCTATTATATGGCGTAGTAGCATCTGTGACCCTCCGATTTTGAGTCTAAATGTGATTTTCCCCTCCATGCCGAGAGAGAACACTGAGCCAGACAGTCCTCTGGAAATTACCGGCCGAGTGAAATGGTAAACAGGCAAGAAGAAGCACACCAAATACGTCTGCCTTGCCAAGAGCCGCCTCTCTTACATACAATCAGTCTCGGCTATAAATTCCAACGGCGGCTAATTGAAGTGAAATACCTTCTCAAGAGAACTGTAAATAGTGCCTCTCCTTCTAAATGTACTTATACATTGCACTGCTGTCCCCTGTGTTGTGTTGTGCTGTGCTGTGCTGTGCAGTGCTGTGCTGTGCTGTGCTGTGCAGTGTTGTGCTGTGTTGTGCTGTGCTGTGCAGTGCTGTGCTGTGTTTTGCTCTGTTGTGCTGTGCTGTGCAGTGCTGTGCTGTGTTGTGTTTTGCTCTGTTGTGCTGTGCTGTGCTGTACTGTGCTGTGCTGTGCAGTGCTGTGTTGTGTTGTGCTGTGCTGTGCTGTGCAATGCTGTGCTGTGCTGTGTTGTGTTGTGCAGTGTTGTGCTGTGCTGTGCTGTGCAGTGCTGTGCTGTGCTGTGTTGTGCAGTGTTGTGCTGTGCGGTGCTGTGCTGTGTTTTGCTATGTTGTGCTGTGCTGTGCAGTGTTGCGATTCTGCTCCTCAGACTGACACTTGCTTGATAGAGTGGCCACATCTCATCAGTCACCCCATTAATGTGCGTGCGTCTATTCAGTCAGCTCATCCGCAACAAGAGACAGGCCGCCTAAACACTACACTTCAAATCTGCCTTTTCTTTACATCATCCCTATACCATGTATTGTACCCCATTTTCTCCCAATACAAAAACATCCCCCATATGATGCATGCATGTACACTCCCAGCAGCACTATTGCCTGTCTAATCATTGAGATTGATGCATAATTCAGCGTGATGACAAAATAACAAGGCTGACAGTCCACGTGGTCATATGTATGTTAGCTAGCTATCGTCTCTCTGAATCTAACGACTATGTTGGTACCAATATCCAGTTCAGTTAAATCAATGATGGGTTGGAAATGGCAGTTGGACAGGAGTGTTATTGTGTGGGTGGAGGACATGAGGAGGAGAGGAAGAGGCGGTAATCAGATGAATAAATGGCAGTGACCGAAGGTCCCTGTGCATCGCTGTTCCTGGTCTACCCTTAATTACCTGCTTCCACCTCGCTTCCTCTGAAGACTTGCCAGAGCAAGGTGACATCTCACTCTCTCTCTTTCTTTCTCTCTCGCACACCACACAGACACACAAGTATGCACAAACACATACACACATGCAAAAAAACACACATCCCACCGGGCACAGACGTCAGTACAACGTCTAGTTTTGATTTACATTTGGTTGAGTTGTCAATTAACATGGATTCAACATGAAATCAACCAAAAAAGGTGAAACCAAAAAGGGTGGAGAAAAAAAAGCTAAATTCTGTTACGTTGATGACTTTTTGCAAATCCAATCAGTTTTCCACGTTGATTCAATGTCATCACACTACATTTTTTGGTTGAAATGACGTGGAAACAACGTTGATTCAACCAGTTTTTGCCCAGTGGAATGCATGCTTGCTCACATGCACACACAGCGGCGGCCCGCCTATTTGTATTGAAACAATAATATATATTATATAATTCATGGGTTATATTTTACATGCTCATAAAAGTGTAGTAAATGTGTACTTTTTTCTGTTTCAAACAGAAATAGTTCAAAACAAGCTGTTCAGTTAGTTACTACTCTGCCCCTCAGTGACTGCCAGCAGTAGCAGCAGCTTCACATCCCTTTTGCCAGGTATTTGCTATGAGGGGGAACTGCTACCATACATTATAACAGCACAAAATAAATGGACTGTCCTGTGGTGCTCAAACGTGTGTTAAGTCAGAACTTCTGGGTCTGCTCCAGTCTCCCTGCCAATATGTCTCTCGCACCAGGCGGCTTTCTTCCGCACGTGAGACTAGATCTGCTCTATCAGGTACAGATGGCGCTAAAGCTAATTATAATCAACTTGTAAATGTGATGATTACGGGTCTCGTCCTGTGTTAATCATTGTGCGAGTGTGTTATTTATTCGAGATAATCCTCGCTCTTTTGTTTTGGGTTTCTACCCTGTGTTTTGTTTAGTGTTTGTTTGGTATTTGTCCCTGTGCCTTTACACGGCACGTCATAATTTGGGCTTCATTTTAAAAAACGATTATGCATTCCTGCGTCTGTCTCCCAATCCTTCATGCCAACGTGACATAAAGGTTAAATTAAAATATATATATATGTTTTGTGGACTAAAACAGCATAAATCCAGGTGTATCACAGCGCATGATCAAATTAATTAACCAGCTACAGTAATATGAGAAACATTGTGAAATAGTTTGATAGATTTTTGGGGTCAAATTAACCAGTTACATACAGTTGAAGTCGGAAGTTTACATACACTTCGGTTGGAGTCATTAAAACTCGTTTTTCAACCACTCCACAAACTTCTTGTTAATAAACTATAGTTCTGGCAAGTTGGTTAGGACATCTACTTTGTGCATGACACAAGTAATTTTTCCAACAATTGTTTACAGACAGATTATTTCACTTATAATTTACTGTATCACAATTCCAGTGGGTCAGAAGTTTACATACACTAAGTTGACTGTGCCTTTAAACAGCTTGAAAAATTCCAGAAAATTATGTCATGGCTTTAGAAGCTTCTGATAGGCTAATTGACATCATTTGAATCAATTGGAGGTGTACCTGTGGATGTATTTCAAGGCCTACCTTCAAACTCAGTGCCTCTTTGCTTGACATCATGGGAAAATCAAAAGAAATCAGCCAAGACCTCAGAAGAAGAAAAATGGTAGACCTCCACAAGTCTGGTTCATCCTTGGGAGCAATTTCCAAACACCTGAAGGTACCACGTTCATCTGAACAAACAATAGTACGCAAGTATAAATACCATAAATACCACGCAGCCGTCATACCGCTCAGGAAGGAGACGCGTTCTGTCTCCTAGAGACGAAGGTACTTTGGTGCGAAAAGCGCAAATCAATCCCAGAACAACAGCAAAGGACCTTGTGAAGATGCTGGAGGAAACAGGTACACAAGTATCTATATCCACAGTAAAACAAGTCCTATATCGACATAACCTGAAAGGCTGCTCAGCAAGGAAGAAGCCACCGCTCCAAAACTGGCCAGAAAAAAGCCAGACTACGGTTTGCAACTGCACATGGGGACAAAGACTGTACTTTTTGGAGAAATGTCCTCTGGTCTGATGAAACAAAAATAGAACTGTTTGGCCATAATGACCATCGTTCTGTTTGGAGGAAAAAGGGGGAGGCTTGCAAGCCAAAGAACGCCATCCCAACCATGAAGCACGGGGGTGGCAGCATCATGTTGTGGGGGTGCTTTGCTGCAGGAGGGACTGGTGCGCTTTACAAAATAGATGGCATCATGTGGCAAGGAAAATGATGTGGATATATTGAAGCAACATCTCAAGACATCAGTCAGGAAGTTAAAGCTTGGTCGCAAATGTGTCTTCCAAATGGACAATGACCCCAAGCATACTTCCAAAGTTGTGGCAAAATGGCTTAAGGACAACAAAGTCAAGGTATTGGAGTGGCCATCACAAAGCCCTGACCTCAATCCCATAGAAAATTTGTGGGCAGAACTGGAAAAGCATGTGCGAGCAAGGAGGCCTACAAACCTGACTCAGCTCTGACCAGCTCTGTCAGGAGGAATGGGCCAAAATTCACCCAACTTATTGTGGGAAGGTTGTGGAAGGCTGCCCATCATGTTTGACCCAAGTTAAACAATTTAAATGCAATGCTACCAAATACTAATTGAGTGTATGTAAACTTCTAACCCACTGTGGATGGGATGAAATAAATAAAAGCTGAAATACATCATTCTCTCTTCTATTATTCTGACATTTCGCATTCTTAAAATAAAGTGGGGATCCTAACTGACCTAAGACAGGGGATTTTTAATAGGATTAAATGTCAGGAATTGTGAATAACTGAGTTTGAATGTATTTGGCTAAGGTGTATGTAAACTTCCGACTTCAACTGTACCTTTGATAAGCAGCTAACTAGCTATAGCTAGCTGGAGGCTTGATAGATAGTTAGCTCCCATGCCAACTTCAAGTCTTTCAAAACTAATATCTGACTAACTCTGAAATATTATTTCAAAATGAAGGTTAACTGGCTAGCGCGTCATGCTTTGTGACATTATGTTAGCTAGCTATCCCCAGTTAGATAATGTGTTTTCACTTATTGCATCTGCATGCTTGGTGCATTCTCCCCAGTGCTCTCGTTCGTTCCTGAGCTGGCTGCTAGTTTTAAATAGTCTGATCTGTTCAAAACAGTGGCAGCATGTGCAGCAGTGGTCATTCGGTTTCTGACATACTAAAGTCAAATAGGTGTATTTATGGTGTTGTTCAAATACAGAGATCGTTTTATATATCTTCTCAATGAAACTACCGGTAGTTCGAAAACTTGGCATCATATTGCTGTCATGCTGCTGTCATGCTGCCTCGCGTCCCGGGTATTCAGCCAATCAATGGCCGCCCCTGAACACACACACACACACACACACACACACACACACACACACACACACACACACACACACACACACACACACACACACACACACACACACACACACACACACACACACACGGACATAAACACACACATACACTCCCTCTCTCTTTCTGACTCTTCCATCAAGTGTCACTCTCTGTCTCTCTCTCTCTCTCTTTCCCTCTACGTGTACAGTATCTTTCTCTTCTTTTCGTCCCTCCCTCCCTCCCTCTCTCCCTCTCCCTCTTTTTTTTCTGTCCTCATCACGTTCCCTCCTTCTCTCCCACCATTTCTATGCCTTCCCCTCTGTCTTTTTTGAAAGACTTAGTACTGTCATGGTTTCACCTGTCACCAGAGGGCGGCAGAGACCGTCCTAGAGACATTGATGAAGCTCAGGTGTGTCCTATTACTAATTATGATTTCCTTTTAAGGGAGGTGTGTTTTCTGCTTCCCTTTGCAGCAGCTGGATTTCGGTTCCCTGTGTGTTCATCCCCAGGCTGAGTGGTCTAGCCCTAGTGTTTTGTTGTTTTTCCCCATTATCACTGTTATCATTATGTTCTCAATTTTCGAGTAAAGTATTTACGTTTATCCTGAATCATTGATTCCTCGTCTGGTCCATTCTCTGCACCTGGGTCCAACCACGTCACAAACACAGAGACACAGTGGAGCTGAAGCATGGGACTAAAAACGAACAAAAGATAACCTTTGTAAAATACACTGTGACTTTAAAATGTATATAGTATGCATAAGCTGGAAGTAGAAGCCTAAGTGTTGTTGTCCATTAGTTTATCCTAATTAGGGGAGGGGTGGTATGGTTAGGGGAACATGATAAAGGAAAATATATTTTAAAATGATATATTTTCTATAATTTATATATTTACCCCAAAAATATGTAGGATTGGAAATGATACATGCAATTACATTGATGGAAGCCACGATCTATCTGCAATATTAAAGCTGATCTACCCCCTAAATAAAATGTGTGTGTGTATATAATAATACAGAGAGAGACGGGAGAGATAGCTGTGTGTGTTCTGATTCTGTACTCTGGCTGAGATGTCTCTCCAGACAGTGCACTATTTCTGTCATCCTACTCAGTTTCCCAGCTGTAATCGGAAGCCGAGCAGCCTTCTGTGACTTTATGCTCCAGGCAAGCTGCCCCCAGATCCTTACTTAACACCAATACGAGCTCTACACACTCCCACAGTAACACAAAGACATACCTCGTTGAGTTGTTCCTGTTTCAGAAACAAACATCTTCAGAAAAAGCATTAATAATCAAATGCTTCTGTTATTTTTGAGACTATGTGGCTATTTCATCCACATAATAAAACTGATTCCACAGGTACTGCCTTTGGACAAACTAAAGCCAGGATTCAATTCAAGCGTTCACCATAAACGTGATATCCGCGAACATTAGGGAAAATGCCTTTAAAAGGTGCGTTGTAAGTTGTATAGTGTGCTGCGCTGTAATGCCGTGCGTTGAATTTCAGCCCAAGTGGTTGATCAAAAACAGTCATCGGTCGAAAACAAATGAAGCTCTTCCTGGAACAGACATACAGTGGACCATTTATTTTTTACCAAGAATGTCTGCCCTTTACAGCCACCTGATGTAGAACCTCACGCATAAACACACACACACACACACACACTCACAAACATGCATACACACACACACACACACACACACACACACACACACACACACACACACACACACACACACACACACACACACACACACACACACACACACACACACACACACACACACACACACACACACACACACACACACACAGAGCTCTTCATTCATTACGCAGTACCATACTGAAAAGCAACCAAATGAACACCACTTTATCAAAGCAGCAAATGACCCTGTTCATCAAAGCAACAAAGTAACCTCTGAAATAGAATCGGGATCCATTCACAATGTAAAATATGAATTCACAGTCAATCAAATCTTTATACAACAGTCAATACTTTGCCAATGAAATGACCAATGACACGAGGATGTCAACAATACATCAATGGTAAGCTACCAGCAAACCACAACACCAAATCTCAAAAAGCTGTCATTTGGGACCGTAAACAAAGAAACTGCAGTCATGCGCCTCAATTGAAAGCAAATTTTGTGTACATAAAACAAAATCTACTGAGTGTTCCTTTAAAACGCTTTCGGCTCCATATAAAATTCCTGGGATTCCTCTCTGTCTGGCCTGGATGTATCCCGTTTGTGGGACTGTGAACGCTGAAAAAACCAACAACGAGGCAGGAGGACACAAAAAAATCTGCCCTCCCCTGTTCCTTAAAGGGTTCATCTGGGATTCAAATAACAACAAAGTGGCAACCACCTTTTTTGGTAAACAGCTGAGGGATGGGGCTGGATGGTCAGTCCTTGCATCCATATCACCGTCTACGAACTTGAGAATGGTTGCATTTCTCCAGCCCCATCCCTCAGCTGTTTGCCAAAAAAGTGGTGGGGTTGTTTAAATCCTAGATTGCCCTTTTAAAGAATGACGACATCTGGCCACAATGGACATTATGTTATGAGCTCTAAGACATGGGGTGAGTAGGTCTATCTATATCACACATAGGATCAATATGGTATACAGTATACACAGCCATTACTGCTTGCCGTGGTTTCAAGTTTTAATGTCACGTGCACAAGTACAGTGAAATGTCTTTCTTGCAAGCTCCAAAACCAACAATACAGTACTCAACATCAATGTAGCACAAAAAATAGCATACGGTAGAACAAAAACACACAACAAATAAAAATAAGAAAAACACAAGAAAGTAAGAAGCGATATACAGGGTCAGTTCCAATACCATATTTACAATGTGCAAAGATACTGGAGTGATAGAGGTAGAGCTATATATATAGGGATAAGGAGACTAGGCACCTAGGTGACTAGGCATCAGGATATACACAAATAATGTATGTGGACACCTGCTCGTCAAACAAATATGGAGTTGGTCCCACCTTTGCTGCTATAACAGCCTGCACTTTTCTTGGAAGGCTTTCCACTCGATGTTGGAACATTGCTGAGGGGACTTGCATCCATTCAGCCACAAGAGCATTAGATAGGTCAGGCACTGATTTTAGGCGATTAGGCCTGGCTCGCAGTTGGCGTTCCAATTCATCCCAAAGATGTTCGATGGGGTTGAGATCAGGGCACTGTGCAGTCCAGTAAAGTTCTTCCACACCGATCTCGACAAACCATTTCTGTATGGACCTCGCTTTGTGCACTGGGGTGTTGTGATGCTGAAACAGGAAAGAGCCTTCCCCAAACTGTTGCCCTAAAGACGGAAGCACAAAATTGTCTAGAATGTCATTGTATTCTGTAGCTTTAGGATATTCCTTTACTGGAACGAACGGGCCTAGCCCGAACCAGGAAAAACAGCCCCAGACCGTTTTTCTCCTCCACCAAACTTTACAGTTGGCACTATGCATTGGGGCTGGTAGCGTTCTCCTGGCATCTGCCAAACCCAGATTTGTCCGTCCGACTGCCAGATGGTGAAGGGTGATTCATCACTACAGAGAACGCGTTTCCACTGCCACAGAGTCCAATGGCGGCGAGCTTAACACCACTCCAGCCGACACTTGGCATTGCGCATGGTGATCTTAGGCTTGTGTGCGGCTGCTCGGACACAGTTCTTGTGCTAACGTTGTTTCCAGAGGCAATTTGGAACTGGTAGTGAGTGTTGCAACCAAGAGCAGACGATTTTAACGCTCTACGCGCTACAGCACTCGCCGGTCCCGTTCTGTGAGCTTGTGGCGCCTACCACTTCGCGACTTAGCCGTCGTTGCTCCTAGATGTTTCAAATTCACAATAACAACACTTACAGTTGACCGGGGCAGCTCTAGCAGGGAAGAAATTTGACGAACTGACTTGTTGGAAAGGTGGCATCCAATGACGATGCCACGTTGAAAGTCACTGAGCTCTCCAGTACGGGCCATTCTGCTGCCAATGTTTGTCCATGGAGATTGCATGGCTTTGTGCTCGATTTCATACACCTGTCAGCAACGGGTGTGGCTGAAATAGCTGAATCAACTCATTTGAAGGGTTGTCCACATACCTTTGTATATACTTTTGCCATGTAGTGTATGATAAACAGAGTAGCAACAGCGTAACTGATGATTGTATGTGAGTGTGTGTGTGTAGAGTCAGTATAAATGTGTCTGCATGTTATGTGTGTTTTGGAGTTTGCAAAAATACTAATAAAATACAAGGGTCAACTCAGTCTGTGTAGCCACTCTGTTAGCTATTTAGCAGTCATATGGCTTTCGGGATAGAAGACTTTCAGGAGCCTGTTGGTGTCAGACTTGATGCACCAGTACCGCTTGCTGTGCTAAAGCAAAGAGAAAAGTCTATGGCTTGGGTGGCTGGAGCCCTTAACGATTTTCTGCGATTTCCTTTATAGAGGTCCTGGGTGGCAGGGAGATTGGTCCCAGTGATGTACTGGGCTGTCCACACCACCCTCTGTAGCGCCATGCGATTGAGGGCGGTGCTGTTGCCAAGCAGTGAAGCAGTCAAGATTCTCTCAATGGTGTAGATGTATAACTTTTTGTGGATATAAGGGCCCATGCCAAACCTTTTTTAAATTCCTGAGGGGGAAGAGGCGCTGTCCTTAGGGATTTGGACACCGAAGAACGTGAAGCTCTCGACGTGGGCTGTTATGGTGACTGTATTACCGCCACACCGGTGGTCGCAAGTCATGACGGCGGTCAAATTCCACGGTAATTAGGCTTCTCCAAGCTCTGATGCTGCTGATGTTCATTAGTAGCGGATGCATCACAACCGGCAGTGATTGGGAGTCCCAAAGGGCGGTGCACAATTGGCCCAGCGTCGTCCGGGTTTGGCCGGGGTAGGCCAATATAAATAAAAATAGCCTACCAAACTTTATAACTGCCTTGTACTCAGCACTCTATTGTCCCTCTAAACACTCTGTCGTCAATGCAAATGTATTCGAAAATCTAATCAAACACTTCATGAGAGCCCATGAGCTGATGTTGCGCAACATTTCTATAGGCTATGTAATTGTGGGAGAAAACAGAGTGATGGCCTCTACTAAATAGAAGAGGATCCCATCAGCTTTCTAGAGGCTAGGCCTACTATATTTATTTCTCAACTTTCCTAATATTAAGCACATTGCTTATCTTTACAACAGGAGTATGTATAGCCTACCTGGCTGGGCATTAAAATGAACCACAGGAAAAGCGTCCTCCATTCGCAATTTTCGATACAGGTGCATGATAATGGTACATTTTAAATCACAACAAATTTCACACACTTATTATTTAGTATATATAAAGACAAGATTAAATCAAGAATAGTCTGATGGTGTCAATATTAGCCTATCACTTGTGAATGATAAATTATCACTTGTGAATGATGCCCAGCGTAACGCAAGAAACAGAGCATGTCTTTTTTTTGCGATTTTTTCAAAATCATAGTCGCACACCTCATGTAGCCTAGCCCATAGGCATATATGTATTAATAAGGTTTGTATCATAACTAAAGTGGCCAAAGATCTTCTTAAAATGAAGCATATTAATCCGCTTTACAACGGGCGTAGAGCCTAACTGGCATACATACGCGGCGCGTGAGTTTCAAGTTTGGGGAAGATAATTTTCACCATAAAAATGCACCTTTATAATAAAAGCATTACATGCATAATCGCTTTTGCGTTCACTTTTGAGAATGGTGTTTTCCTGCTAGTGGAACATTCACGCTTATAGCCTACTGCCGTGTGCATTGCTGCACTTATAATGTGAAGAAATAGCCTAATAGTTTATCAACATTTCAAGCTAAACGTTCTGATCTGTTGCGTCAGTCTCATTGCTTAAATATATATTTTTTATGCTAGTGGTTGAATTAATTTGGGATCTACAGAATCTCGCACAGAATAGGTCAACTTTTGTACTATGGGTGATAGTAGATTGACATAGGCTAAGTGCTTTTGCTGCTCGTTAGACCAACTCATCTTTTTGGCTGATGAAAAGTAAATGTGGAGAGTTCTTCTAACATCTTCAATATGCGCCTCGGAATTAGATAAGGCCGCGCGCTGTTGCGTCCCCGACGTGTCTGTCTTCACTTGTAGCCTGTGAGAAAGACCCGATCACCTGACAGGGAGCCATGTAAGTGAGAGGTGCTTCTGCGCAGGCAGCTGGGAGAGGGGAATTATAATTATAATTATATTCAGCCCAAGGGCACAACCGCCACTGGCCACAAAAGGCATGGATTTTTTTTACAGGACATTACAGCCACACAAAGGGCATACTGCCAGGAAATTCAAGGCTTTATCAAGTGCTTGTCAAATTGTGAATGAGAGACTGATCAAGTGTATACAGCCTGCGCAAAAGAACTAAGCATAGCTCATGCCTTTCATGCAACATTCTAAGTCACATGCATGCAGAATTAGAATGTATTCAAAATCTAAACATATAGCCCAAAGTTTGTATCACAACTAAAGTTACATAAATAACTCAAAATTAAGCATATAGGAGTACCTATTTCTTTGCTAACCGCACAACACAGAATAGCCGCATGTGCGCACTCCCTCAAATCGTTTGGAGAAAATATCCTTTCTATTTTATTCAGCTTTGTTCAATTGTATTCTTCATACTATAATCAAAATAATGTCACCGAATTCTAATCAAATCTTGTCTGCTAAATGAACTAGTGTAGTCCACAGCCATATGGCACAGACAGATCAGGGCCTTACATAAGGACAACTCTGAGTATGCTATTCTGTTCTTCTGAAATAGACTGAATTTTCTACCTATCGTGTTATTTTAGACCTGTCTAAAATAAGTTATGGATTTACTGTGATGATGTAGGCTATATTATATGGATTTATTAGACTTTGTAAAATGTAGACGTTCCAAAAAGTGTGCATCAGTGGCTTGTAGGTTACGCATGGAAGCCAGGAGATGCTAAATGTGTGTAATACCCTGTTAAAATATGTATTTAGAACTATGGTTTAATAGTAATAATAATATGTGGATGTATATTTTGTATACCATGTATACATTTAATCAGATTTGCTTTATTTTCATAAACTCTGTTTTACTACAGCATTCGCTGTTGGTCCTATGTTGGTTAAATTATTTTGTACTTTTACCTTAAAATATGTTGGGACAGTTTCTGTTCAGGTGAAAATCAAGATGGATTATGGGTGGTGTGCAAAGGGCTTTGCGGGTTTTTTCTGTTATTACTGGGAAGAGCGAGAGAAAGAAGTCTTTGCGGGTTTTTCCGTTGTTGCTGTGGAGAGTAGGAGAAATTAAAGGAGAGATGCTCTTGTGAAACGGGAAAACATTTTGTGGACTAAAAATAGTTTTTCCCCCGAATTGGGTTTAACTGCACTCTACTCACCTTAACAAAATAAGATTTATAGTTTAATACTTTAGAGAGTCGTCTCAATTCGCTTGCTGTTTAGCTGGATTAACGAGGGTTCCAGACGCTTCGGGAGCTAGCTTGGGTTTGTCGGATCGGGAGCTGAAGAGGACGGCTTGGGTCTGGGGGAACTTGATGGCTTCGTTGACGCTGTCTTAAAATTGTATTGTGTCATGTGTATTCCAGATTGTATGCAAGTGTATCATTCATTATTTTTGTATATAAACATTCTATCTGTCGGTAAGAGCCCTGGTCTCTCTGGTTTTTCCCTAGCGAGTTAAGTCACACCTGGTTTAATATATACTGAGAGTGTCCTTTTCACCATACTTACTGTATTAATTTATCTGAGCCTGTGGTGAAAGGGTTACATGTGTTTATGTTCATTAACAGTGAAATACCGTGAGACCGGCAGGTATTTGCTTTACAATTACCAGCTGACAAATTTCATGAGCCTTGCTCTTGACCTGCTCCACTACAGCCCCATCGATGTGGATGGGTGAGTGCTTGCCCCTCCGTTTCCTGTAGTCCATGATCAACTCCTTGGTCTACTGACGTTGAGGGAGAGGTTGTTGTTCCGGCACCACACTGCCAGGTCACTGACCTCATTCCTATAGGCTGTCTCATCATCGTCAGTGATCAGACCTACTACCGTCATGTCGTCAGCAAATTCAATGGTGGTGTTGTGGTCGTGCATGGAGGGCCGTCGTAGGTGAACAGGGAGTACAGGAAGGGACTAAGCACACACCCCTGTGGGGCTACCGTGTTGAGTGTCAGTGTGGCGGAGGTGATGTTGCCTATCCTCACTACCTGGGGTCGGCCTGTCAGGAAGTCTAGAATCCAGTTGCAGAGGGAAGTGTTGGGGCGGTATGCAAACTGGAGTGGATCTGGGATGATGGCGTTGATGTGTGCCATAATCAGCCTTTCAAAGCGCTTCATGAGTACAGATGTGGGTGCTACAGTAATTGTGGCATGAAGCCTTCTTGGGAACAGGAATGATGGTAGTCATCTTAAGATGTGGTGATTACAGACTGGGACAACCAGAGGTTGCCAGCTGATCTGTGCATGCTCTGAGCAGGAAAACATACATCCACAGTCTCCGGATGTATGTTTTCCTGCTTGTTTATAGTCTTCAATTAGGGCTTCACTCTGGCCTCTGTTGGAGGAGTGTGTAGGTGATATGCACATCCCACATTTCTCCACCAGTGCTGGGCCAAGAAAGCTAGCCCGCCAACCTACCAATGACCCTGGGCCTCTCTTTGCAGCTGCTGCCCGGGGGCCTCTTTCCCCAGACTGCACCCCTTAGCTCCTGGCCCTGGTCCCTCTCTCTCCCCCTCTCTCACCCCCCTCCACCTGCCTCCCAGACAGGCAGAGCTCCTACTCTGTGGAGGATCTGGGGACACTACCGCCACACGGGATCAAGTAACCAGTGGCCCCTCGTGTTGCTGGGACTACACAGAGGGCCAGTGGATATGCACTATAAGATTTACTGAGTCAGACACTAGGAGGCATGCAGGAAGGAGTGTGAACAATGCCACCACCAGCCACATACAGTTGAAGTCGGAAGTTTACATACACTTCGGTTGGATTCATTAAAACTCGTTTTGCAACCTCTCCACAAATTTCTTGTTAACAAACTATAGTTCTGGCAAGTCGGTTAGGACATCTACTTTGTGCATGACACAAGTAATTATTCCAACAATTATTTACAGACAGATGATTTCACTTAAAATTCACTGTATCACAATTCCAGTGGGTCAGAAGTTTACATAGACTAAGTTGACTGTGCCTTTAAACAGCTTGGAAAATTCCAGAAAATTATGTCATGGCTTTAGAAGCTTCTGATAGGCTAATTGACATCATCTGAGTCAATTGGAGGTGTACCTGTGGATGTATTTCAAGGCCTACCATCAAACGCAGTGCCTCTTTGCCTGGAAAAGAAAATCAGTCAAGACCTCAGAAAAACAATGGTAGACCTCCACAAGTCTGGTTCATCCTTGGGAGCAATTTCCAAACGCCTGAAGGTACCACATTCATCTGCACAAACAATAGTACGCAAGTATAAACATCATGGGACCACGCAGCCGTCATACCGCTCAGGAAGGAGACGCATTCTGTCTCCTAGAGATGAACGTACTTTGGTGTGAAAAGTGCAAATCAATCCCAGATAAACTGCAAAGGACCTTGTGAAGATGCTGGAGAAAACAGGTACAGAAGTATCTATATCCACAGTAAAACGTGTTCTATATCGACATAACCTGAAAGGCCGCTCAGCGGTGCTGCAGCCACTGCTCCAAAACCACCAAAAAAGCCAGACTACGGTTTGCAACTGCACATGGCGACAAAGATCATACTTTTTGGAAAAATGTCCTCTGGTCTGATGAAACAAAAATAGAACTGTTTGGCCATAATGACCATTGTTATGTTTGGAGGAGAAAGCGGGAGGCTTGCAAGCCAAAGAACACCCTCCCAACCGTGAAGAATGGGGGTGGCAGCATCATGTTGTGGGGGTGCTTTGCTGCAGGAGGGACTGGTGCGCTTTACAAAATAGATGGCATCATGAGGATGGAAAATGTAAACTTACGACTTCAACTGTAACGAACTCAATGCAGCAACAGACAAAAAGAGTCTCTCAGACACAGAGACAGACATGTTGTCATGTTGGTGCACTCTAGCTAGTGTAGCTCAGAAAACCAATCAAAATGTGTTAAACTTTTTTTTTAAACGAGGCAATATTCAACGCTGCATGTTTGGTGTATGTTTGCCCCAGGCCCAGTTTCCTGCCCATGGACTGACTGTTCTGAATTATTTATCCCTGTGTGTTTATGGGTGCTGGCCACTCTCAAATTAAACAGCCTTGACAGCTTACCTCTCGTGTGTGTGTGTGTGTGTTTTAGATGTATGTTACTGCATTAGCAAGAGAG